>NC_083734.1:3350000-4020000 GCF_028564815.1 Eubalaena glacialis | reverse complement strand
GGCGCATGTGAGGGTGACCGGTTGGACTGTTCTCACCCTCGTTAACACGCAGGACTGCGACATCCGCGAAGAGGCTGGAGCGGGGGGAGGGGGCAGAATGGGCTCAGGGTGGGGGGCCCCCCACACAGCTGCTGCCACACTCCTGTCCCAAAGTCTCACTCATCCCCCATATCCGCCCCACTCCCAACAGCTCCACTTATACCATCTGCTGACGGAAAGGACGCCCTCTGGAGGTGACCCCCGAGGCCGGCAGCTCTGAGGCATCGGGGTCCACCTGCAGCCACATGTGTTCAGATGCACAGACAGGTACACGGCCCTGAGCCCCGGGGGTGAGGAGGGGTCTATGACCTACACACACACACGTGCACACGCGCACGTGCACACACGCCCCATGTTAAGTCTGTGACATCCCTGGGCGTGCCCGCTAGGTGACCCTCAGCTTCGACACCCCTGGTCCCAGCGGAGCCCCGTTTCTCTTCTCGGGCCACCGCAGCTCTGGCCTAGAACGACTTAATGAGCAAACCAGGGCCAAGGAGTCTCGCCAGATTCCTGCTGGGAAGAATCTAGAGAACTGGGTATGCGAGCAGCTTAAAGGGGACGCGGAGTGTTTGTTCTAATTTTACCGGAGTATAGTTGATTTACAGTGTTGTGTTAATTTCTTCTGTACAGAAAAGTGACTCTGTTATACATATATATTCTTTTTCATATTCTTTTCCATTATGGTTGTCCATTCACAGAATATTGAACGGACCTAGAGATTATCATACTAAGCAAAGTAAGCCAGAAAGAGAACGACAAATACCAACTTCACTTCTTCTGTCCAACCTTGAGCAGGTTACTTGATTCTTCCGAACTTCCGTTTCTCTGTGAGAAACACCCTGCCTCAGGGGATGTTACTCAGATCCAATTAATTCAGGTAGAAGGATTTCATGACTAGTAAGCTCTTTCTAACCATCTGCCTTTGTAGAGAAGACCAGGAATCCTGAACTAATGGTATAAACTTCCCTCTCGGGTGTATGACCGGGGCTCGTGTTGGTAACAAGAATACGATGTAACATTCGCACCCAAGGCAAGAACTAGGTAAGTTCCAGAGAGAGTAGCAGTGTCGCAGAGCTTTATCCAGAGAGTGGCAGAGACCACAGCGGGGGTGGCTGGTATGGATGCTGCCTGAGGCTCATTCGCTTTCCTTGGGGTGGAGGTGGGACGGGAGGGGAGAGTGGAGTGTAAGTGTAGCCAGTTTAGAAGCTCAGAATCACTGGCCCCTGAGAAGTCTTTAGAATGCTGTGTCTTACCCCCAGGAGGAGCAAGGGTGACCATGGAACTCGTTTCCCTCTGCCCCTCACAGCCACGGGCTTATCAGAATAAGTGCGGGGTGGCAGAGCCCATGGGCTGAACAGACTCAACCGCAACTGGGCCCACAGGCCTCGGTAGGCAGCCTCCCAGATGGCCGCCAAGGATCCCCCCTCCTGGAACTCACATCCTCTGAAACCCCCTCCCCCTGCATCTAGCGACTCACTTCTAACAAATAGAATGTGGTCAAGTGATGGGACACCACATCGCAGATTAGGTTACACAAAAACCTTGGCTTCCATCTTGAGCTTGCTCTCTGTCTCTCTCTCTCTCTGTCTCTCTCTCTGTGTCTCTGTCTCTGTTTCTCTGTCTCTGTTCATCTGAGGGAAGCCAGCTGCCCTATTATGAGCTGCCCTACAGAGAAGCCAGAGGCAAGGAAGTGAGGGGCGTTTCCAGCCAACAGCCAGCAAAGAACTGAGGCCCTTAGTTCAACAACCTGTGAGGAACTTAATCTCGCCAATAACCACACGAGTGACCTTGGGTGGGGACCCTCCCAAGTTAGCCCTTTGGACGGGACCACAGCCCTGGCCAAAACCACGACTGCGCCCACCCCCATGGAGAGACCTGGAGATACAGGCACAGTTAAGTCTCACTCAGATTCTCGACCCACAGACACTGTGAGATAACACATCTGTTTTAAGGAACTAAGTTTGGGGGTAATTTGTTACACAGCAAGAGATAACCAGTACAAGGCCCTTATCAGACTTTCCAGGAAGGATCCTAGTCCTGAGACTGAACAGAGACGTGGAATCTGCCAGCCATGGGAGCAATTCCTCTGCATGGTTCCCCCTTCCGCTCTGCCCCTGTCTCGGGGGGGACAGTGCAATTCCTGCTACAAGGGAACACATGCACGTAAAGGATTCATGGCTATCAAACACCACGGAAATGAAGCCATCCTCCAACAAAGTCAATTTCAACAAGGCCATCTCAACACTGTGGACACACTGCTGTGGCCGGAGGGATCAGGGTCGGAGTGAGGGACGGGGCAGGGTGGGAAGCGGGGGCTCAGAGATGGTGCCAGGGTGCTTTTCCTGCACATTCTTGAGAGGTTCAGGAAGCAGAGCTTTTAGTGGTTTGTTTTTAAGACCAAGGAAAAATGACTTTGGCATCAAAATGGCTTTGTGAAAGCAGTCAGATTATAAAGTCAAGTTCTATCAAGCAACTATTTTATCCACCCCCCTACATAAATACTGTTTGGGCTCTGGACCTGGTTGGATGGCCACCCATCTTTTTCTCCTACTTGTGTGTGCATGAGCGCACGTGTGTGCACGCACGCACCCACCCACCCACACACACACACACCATAAAAGGGATTCAAGAGTAGGATTCCAGGGTTTGAGAGCACAGGGTGAGAAGGCCGGGGGTTTCAAGGCCACCACCTGCCCCCTGCTCGACGTGGATTTGGGCTCTTCCAGTTCAAGAGGCTGAAGGGCAGCTGCCCCGAGGCTGGGGCTTCACCCAGGACCCCACAGAGAGCAAGTCATCGTCGATAAAGAATGAAGGAACGGATTATTGTGCTCGGAGGGAAGAGCGCCTTTATCTTTGAATTGATCCCATTGGTTTACCGAAAGTCTCTGTATCTTTACTAAAGAGAAGAGAGTCTCCACGGCCCTGTGTAGTTGTGTGGTCGTCCTGCTCAGTAATAAACGACCGTAATAGTCACAGGTTATCACAGGCACCTACCAGCTCGGTTCTGAGACCCGACCAGCTGTGTTGGGGTCTTTCCAGCCCAGCTCTCTAGGCCTCATCTCACTAGATTTCTCTATGAAAATAAGGGTTCCCCGCCTCCCCCACCCCCACCCCCAGTGCTGACCTTTTCCCCACACAGCATGCCAGTTTCCCAACATCCCACCAAATGAATTCCTTATGAGCCCAACTTCTGGGTTTATCTTAGCTGAGAAGACACAGCAAGCCCTGGCCTCCAATACTCAGCTGGTTCTCCCTTCCCGTCGCGTTTCAGAAGAGAAAGCTCACTTTGCCCTCTAGGGCGGGAAATGAGAAAGGCAGGGCGCAAAGCTGGGGCGAGGCTGCCACCAGCCCCTCGCGGGCAGGCGCAGCGCCCACAGGGTGGCTGGCGGTCTTTCCATCCGCCCATGGAAATTCTAGACGCAGAAGGTGCCCGGACGAGCCTGCTTTCACGCCCTTGCCAACTGCCGTAAACCTGTTTCTGTCCCATTGGAGTTGCGACACGAAGCCAGAAATCTGGAAGAATTTAACACCCAGTCGGTTCAGACAGAGGAAAACATTGTTCAGAGTCAACACTGGAATCCCTCCCTCATCACCCAGGAATGTAGAGCCAGCAGGGAGGAATCAGCAGCTTCTCAGCGCGGCTCTGCTAGGGCTGCCACAGCGGGAGGGCCAGGAGGGTCTGTGGTCCAGCCTGGAGCCCAGGCCGGGGGGCTTCTCCCTTCCCTGCCTCAAACCCGGGCCTCGGCTCCAGAACCCCTGTTGGCCAGCAGGACCCTGCCTGCCTGCAGAGGCCTGCGTGTCTGTGAACTTGGGAGGGGCTGGAAGAGGCAAAGGGGGGACCTGGTGGAACCCAGAGGGGCTCAGGATGCTCTGGGACTTTCCATTTCCTTCAGCTGCGCAGGCCGTGGAAGAGTCACTTTTCCTCGAGGAAGAAAGGAGGCTCTGTGTGCACGGCGAGGGCGCAGTGCCCGCAACCTGGAGCCGCGTGTGCCAGGCGGGCTGTGGGCGCCGGCATCCACCTGGCTTTGATGGAGCCTTGCCGGACTCCATCTCTCAAAAGCCACAGGCCGGGCCCCACCCCATCTCCTCTGGCCCTGGAGCGGGGAGACGAGGGACTGGCTTTCCCCAGGGCTACATGGGGGTCCCAGGAAGAGGGCACTGTGTCACCACGTCCCTCTGCCTAAAATTCTGCCTAAAGTCCACCCGCGAACATGCAGGCCTCACCTGAACTGCTAACGTTTCTGACAGTCAAGGTGAAGGAGGAAACCTGCGAGTCGGGAAGGCTTCAAGAAGAAGGTGCAGAGTCCGAGGACGGCTGCTTTGTCGCAGGAAGCTCTGGTGGGGCTGCCAGGGAGTTCAGGGGCAGCAGCAAAGCTGGCGACGGCCGCCCTGCGTGTCCCTGAGCCTCACCACAGCCCTCACCCCACTCTTCGGCCCCGAGGGATCCACAGAAGGCATATTTAAATGTACTTACTGATGCCTCCCACTGATGCCTTCCCTGCTCTCAGTGAGTGTATGACCCAGCCCAGAGGTCAGCAAGGGTGGTCCAAGGGCCAGCAGCTGCACCACCTGGAAGTTTGTTAGAAATGCATTTTCCCTGGTCCACCCTGGCCTAGTGCATTGGAAACTCTGGCGTGGGGCCCGAGGACCCATAGTTCAACAAGCCTGCCAGGTGATGCTGGTGCCCAAGAAAGTGCTCATCTGCCGCCTCCCTCCCGCTGGATAACAGAGAAAGGCTGAAAGGTTGATATTTGCTCCCGGGAAGTCGGAGAAATGGTGTGTGAATGTGTGTCTAGATTCAAAACTGCTGCACCAAACTCTGGTGTCAGTGGAAATTTTGATTCCGGTTTTAGAAACACTCTTTCCACCTCAGTTCAATCCCCCTTTACGGGTGGTTTCTAAAACTTTTTATTCCGAAGCCGAAGCCGAGGCAGGAGCAAGAAAACAGTGAGATTTCTTCTCGCTTGGAGCACCACCAGCCCTGGGCCATAGCAGCTCCCCCTGGAGGCCACTCTGAGGGGCTGGAGGCCCTGCTGCGCCCGGGGCTCCCGCCTCACCTAATGCTTGATGGGCAGCAAGGAGAGGATACAACCAGATTCTCTAACTGAGCTGATCTGTAAATTGAATGACCAACAGATAAAGTAAAATTTCATTCGTCCCGCTGGCAAATGACCCCCATGTGGCCAAACTCCATCACCTACGTTGTAATTTGGTACTTGGCTTGTCTGTTGGCAGCAATGGAACCCGCGGCCTCTCTTGAAACTCCCTCTTCCCTCAGCCCCATCCCTCCCCTCTCTCCCAGTTTCACCACCTCATGACCTGGTCTTTCCGGCTCCTCGTCAGAGCCTGCCCCCGTGCTCCACCTTTAAAGCGAGAGGCCAGGGGGCTCTGTCCTGGGCTCCCCTTCCTTTCCCCATCGGCACCCTCTCCCAGAGGGGCCCCATCATGGTGCCGTGGCTGCCACCTGTGTGTCTCCAGCCCCGGGCTCTTCCCTGAACGCCAGGCTCAGACGTCCTACCCCACCCTCCCCAGATGTTTTATAGGTGTCTCACAACTACCCTGTTCAAAACTGCTCAGAACTACCCTGCTCTGATACACACACACACACACACACACACACACACACACACACACCCCAAAAGCCGCTCCTTCATTGGTCTTCCCCATTTCATTTAAGGGCACCACCCACAAACCATTTTCACAAAAAATGAGTCTTTTTTTTCTCTTTCCTTCATCCTCAAGATTCAATTTATCATCAAGTCACGTTAACTCAGCCTGTAGAAGTATCCTGAATCCCTCATTTTCTCTCCATTCTACTAGGAGGATAAGTACTGCTGCAGCTGCTGCTACTACTGCTTCCCCTAGTGATAATAATAATAAAATAATAATAATAACAACAGCTCACAGCGTGGATGCCCGTGTTCTACACGTATTAACTCACTGAGCCCTCCCAACAAGTGCAGGACTTAAGTGCTACTCTTCTCCCCTCTCACGGACGTGCAATTGAGGCAGAGGAGCCCAGGGACTTGATCAAAGCCGTCCGTCCTCCAAGGCGGAGCTAGGACCTGGGCGCTGGGGAGCCGGCACCGGGCTCCCAGCTGCCTCCGCACCCACAGGATGCTCTCATGACCTCTGACTGGCCTCCCCGCTCCTACCCTAGTCTCCATACGATTTACTTTATACACCCAGCAGCCTGAGTGGTCTCCCCAAAACGTGCACCAGGACCCATGTCGCCCCCCAACCTAGACATGCCTCCCCCAGGATTCCACAGAGTCCTGGCAGTGAAGCCCAAACTCCGACCAGGACTGCCTCTGCCTCTCAGATCTCTCTCTCTCTCCCTCTCTATCTCTCTGTCTCTTTCTCCCTCCCTCTCTCCCTCTCTCTCTCTCTCTCTCCCTCTCTCTCTCCCTCCCTGTCTCTCTCCCCGCCCCTCTCTCTTTGAGAATCACTAGCTTGGACGATTTCCTGGCCCCAGGCGACCACGAATGTACTCTGTGGGAAGCTGTGTGCCACTCGCTCTGGTAGAGATGTGGCTGATGCTGTGAGAGAGGACCACCCAGCTCACCTGGGAGAAGAAAGAATCAGAGGGACTTCTAGGAGGAAATGGCACCTGAGTTTAGTTCTCAATAACATGTAGGCATTACGGAGACAAGGGAAGAAAAATAGGAAACGTGAGTAAAAGCAGGAAGTAGCAGGAAGTAGCATGACATGATTCTAAAAGTTAAAATCTATTTCAATATTGCTGAAGCGTAAAGTATAAAACCAAGATTAGCTGAAGGTAAGACTGAAGCCAGCACCAGATACCAGTCCTTGAAAGATGAGTAGCAGGAAGCCAGGCTGAATGAGAGCAGGTGAGCCTGACATACTCAGAGAACTTCAAAAACTTTGGCCAACACATAGGGTGTGCATAGGTGGATGGAGAGGGTTGTAGGGAGAAGTGAGTTTGTAAACAGGTAGAAGCCAAGCCATGAAGACTCCCACCCTGGGGCTTTGTGCTACCTGTTTCCTCTGCCTAAAACATTCATGCTGCAAAGTTAGATCTTCACCTTGCAGGCACCATGGTATCTGTTGAATGACTTTAAGGAGAGAGAAGCATTATCAGCTTGGAAAGATCCCTGAGGCAGAGACCTATGGCTGTCCACCAAGGGTTTGTACTTCCTGTCCTTAGTGTCAGCCTGACGCTGGGAATCAGTTGCCCAGCCAAGAACTCTATTTCCCCCACCTTGTATCCATCATAAGGTAGAGCCTTACGTCTGAGTTCTGGCTATGTGCAGACCTGGCCCACGAAAGCACCAATGTAACCCTTCATTCTCTTTCTTTCCCCGTTCATAGGCTAAGAAGCAAAGGAATCCAAGGTCCCAGGAGATGCAGAGCCACAAGATAGAAGGAATCTTTGGACCACCACATGGCAGTTGACCACAAAACACCCAACTGAATTCTACAGGAATGAGAAATGAACATCTATTGTGTTAAGTCCCTGATACGTGGAGAGTTATACACATATAACATCTCGGGATGTCATAATAGATTCCTGTGGCTTTGCTATGATAATGAACTGGAGGCCAACACGACTGGCAGAGGGAGATCAGTAAATAAGCTGTTTAGCAACTGGGGGGAAAATTATGAGAAACTGAAGCAAGTTAGTGGCAGTGACAATGAACAGAAGGGGACAGAAGGTGACCACAACTAACTATAAGGATGAAGGAGAGAGTGGAGTCTAGGAAGATGCTCGGGTCTCTGACTTGGGTGATGGAGACAAGCAAAAGAGAAAGAGAGCAGGTTTGGGGAAAGGGTGCTTATCTTTATTGGGGGCATCATAGAAAAAGCAGGTAGTCGTGCCCACTGGACGGTTGTCCAGATGACCCTGGAATCCAAGATGGCAGCCATGGTTATAGGCACAGAGATTTGGTAAAAAATGAGGCCAAAGATTGTTATATGTCTCATTTTCATAGGGTGAGTTGAGAAGAGGGATGAGAACGGAACCATGAAAAAAATCAGCATTTAAGTCATGAGAGATGAAGAGGAGCCTGAGAGGGGACCCGGCAGAAGAACTGGAGGAGCCGTCTCAGGAAGTCAAAAGAAATTACCTGCCAAGGAGACTGTGGTAAAATAAAAAATATGTGGTCTTTGTCCCTTGTTCCTGGCACAGAGCTCCTAAAACCTTTGGAGCTTATTGCCTTTTGTGTGCTAATACGATTGCCAGTGGGGGAGCCCTTGATAGCTTCAGGATGGGGGCTGGTGGCAAGAAAGGTGGTCATTAGAAGGTTAGGACTTTTGGTCTCCCCCCAACCCCTGGAGCAGGGAGAGGGGCTGGAGATTGAGTTCAATCACCAATGGCCAATGAGCTAATCGATGGTGGCTACATAAAGAAACCCATAAAAATCCCTCAACGATGGAGTTCAGGGAGCGTCCAGGTTGGTGAACAATCCATGTGCTGGGGGTGGCACCCCTGGAGAGGGCATGGAAACCCTGTGTCACCCCCATCTCTTCCATTTGGCTGTATCTGACCTGTATCCTTTACAACAGCGGTCCCCAACCTTTTTGGCACCGGGGACCGGTTTCGTGGAAGATCATTTTTCCACTGGAGGCGGGGGGGTGGGGGGGGAGGGGGGGGTGGAAGGTTCAGGCAGTAACGCGAGCGATGGGGAGCGATGGGGAGCGATGGGGAGCGGTGGGGAGCGGCAGATGAAGCTTCGCCCGCTCGCCCGCCGCTCACCTCCTGATGTGCAGGCCAGTTCCTAACAAGCCACCGACCGGCACTGGTCCACAGCCCAGGGGTTGGGGACCTCTGCTTTACAATAAACTGGTGAACATCAGTAAAGCATTTCCTGAGTTCTGTGAGCAAACCTAAGGAAGAGGTGATGGGAATCCCCAAAGTTACAGCCAGTTAGTCAGAAGTAGAGGCAGCCCTTTGAACTGAAGTGGGGGCAGTCTTGTGGGGCTGAGCCCTCCATCTGTCGGATGTGATGCTCTCCAGGTAGACAGCAACTGAATTGAATTCATTTGTAGGACACCCAGGTGGGGGTGGAGGATGGAAGAATTGTTTGGTGTGCAAAACCTCACACACTTGGTGTCAGAAAAAAGACATCACAGAGATGGACATGTCGAGGCCACAGAAACGTCAAGAAACTCATGGACCAAAGAAGCCTGTTGACGTTGACCCTAGGAGCAAGTTTGAGGGCGATTCCATGAGAGGACAGGGTGAAAGCCAGAATTTGGAGAGCTGTGGAGCTCATGGGAAAGGTGGGCGTGAGGAAAGGACTGGAGTAACAGATGTAAAGGGAGGCTCGTGAGTGCCAGCACTGCCGCCAGAGGGACATGCTCCGTGTCATTCACTCCTCATCGCTGTACACCTATGACATAGTGTCCCTGTTCTGTAGAGGGAGAAATGAGCCTCAGAAACACCAAGCAACCCTCTCAAAGCCCTACATTTGTCAAATGCTGAGGTTAGGATTCAAAACCAAGTCAATCTGATTCTAAAGCCAGCGCTCTTAACTAGTGTACAGCTGCCTCCCACCCACTATCCACGGATGCCGAACCCGCAGATACCGGGCCAACCGTAAGGAACTTGAGCATCCGTGGATTTTGATAACCACGAGGGGTCCTAGAACAATCCCCCGCACACACGGAGGGAAGACTCTGACTGCATGTGTAGAAACCCAGGTGAAATCTACAAATAAACTATTAGAATTAGTGAGTTTAGCAAGCTTGTTCGAGGCAAGGACAACATACCAAAATCATCTGCATTTCTATATACCAGCCAGAAACAAATGACTAAAAAGATACTGTTTACAATTGCTTCAGAAATGCCAAAGCCAGGAATAAATCCAACAAAAGATGTGCAAGTCCTCTCTGTAGAAAATCATACATTATTGAAAAAACATGTTTAGAAATCTAAATAAATGGAGGGATATGCCATGTTCACTGTAAAAATGTCAGTTCTCCTAAATTGGGCTGTAGATTTGATGTCATCTCAACCCATCTAAGAGTGTCTGCAGAAACTCACAAGCTGATTCTAAAATGTGTTGAATATATGGACATAGGGCAAGCTAAGAACAGAGAAGGTAATCTTAAAGGTGGACAAACCTGAAGAATGCATTATGCTTGAGTTTCAAAACTTATAAACCCAGAATAATTAGGACAGTGTAGAACTGGTAAACAATTGATAAATAGACAAACGGCATAGAATAGAAAGCTCAGAAAAGACCCACTTCTCTATGGCTCTGCAGAGCAGTGAGTGAAGAACATTATTTTCAAAAGTGCTGCTAGATGACTTGAATAATCATGTGGAAAAATCATTACATTTAACTCCTACCCTCTCATAGTACCCAAAAATCAGTTCCGGGTGGGCTGTCCTTCTGTATGTTAGAAGTAAGACAATAAAACTTCTAGAAGGTAAAATGGGAAACTGTCTTCATGCCCTCAATGTAGGAAAAGATTTCTTAAAGTTAAGAATTTCTGTTCACTGAAAGATACCATTAAGAAAATAAAAAGGCAAACCTCGGTGTGGAAGAAGACTTTTGTAGTCCATATGACAGAAGAGGGTTTATACACAGAGTATATTTTAAAATTAAAAAAATCCCTATAATCAACCAAAAAAAAAAAAGACAAAAAAATAGAAAATTGGTCAAGAGACTTTAGGTATATCACAAAAGATGATATTCCAAATGGCAAAATAAACAAAGGAAAAGGTACTCAACCTCTGGTAAATTCACATTAAAACCACAGTGAGATAGCACTATACCCCACCATATGAATGGCTAAAACTTTTTAAGCTGACAAGTAGAAAGAAGATGTAGCGCAATGAGAAAGCTCATAACTGCCAGTGGGAATGAATTTGAAAACAGTTGGACCTCATCTACTGAACACAAACATACACCCACTCTTTGACCCGGCAATTCCACACCCAAGTTCAGAACCGTGTGACATGAAAACACACAGTCAAGAAGATTTATAACTGCATTACTTATAATATACCCAAAAACTGGAAATAAACCAAATATCCATCTAGGGTGAAATGGATAAAATACACAGCAGTGCATTCATTCAATGGAACACTGCGTAGCAATGCAAATAAATAAGCTACACCTGTGTGCAACCACGCGCCAGAATCTCACAAACAAAATACTGAAAGAAGCCAGGCACCAATGAGTATATGTAGTATAAGTCCATTTACATCAAGTTCAAAAAGCAGGCAAAATACATATGATCCAGCAATCCCACTCCTGGGCATAAACCTGGAGAAGACTCTAATTCAAAAAGATACATACACCCCAATGTTTATTGCAGCACTATTTACAATAGCCAAGACATGGAAGCGACCTAAATGTGCATCGACAGAAGAATGGATAAAGACTATGTGGAAAAAAAAAAAAAAAAAAAGACTATGTGGTATATATATATAATGGAATATTACTCAGCCATAAAAAAGAATGAAATAATGTCCTTTGCAGCAACATGGATGGACCCAGATTATCATACAAAGCGAAGTAAGTCAGAAAGAGAAAGACAAATACCATATGACATCACTTATATGTGGAATCTAAAATATGACACAAATGAACTTATCTACAGAACAGAAACAGACTCACAGACATAGAGAACAGACCTGTGGTTGCCAAGGGGGAGGACGGGGTGGGGAGGGATGGAGTGGGAGTATGGGATTAGCAGATGCAAACTATTATATATAGGATGGATAAACAACGAGGTCCTAACGTATAGCACAGGGAACTATATTCAGTATCCTGTGATAAACCACAATGGAAAAGAA
The DNA here is from genome assembly GCF_028564815.1 of Eubalaena glacialis. Lineage (NCBI taxonomy): Eukaryota > Metazoa > Chordata > Mammalia > Artiodactyla > Balaenidae > Eubalaena > Eubalaena glacialis. Next base: position 4,008,191 of record NC_083734.1, on the reverse strand, counting down.
TATGGGGAATGCGAGCCTTGCGGAGGAGTGACTGTTGGAACAGAGCTGGTGGCGCTAGGCTTAGTCAGGTCTTGTGGCTGGGAGTGAGGCAAGGAAGAAGAAAGGATCCTCCTTGGTCTTCTCATTCACAGGTTAAGCCTACCTTTCCAGATAGTCCAACAATTAAGTCACCAGTTTCCAAGGGCATTTGCACTACCTATGGAAAACATTGGATCTGTGCACACCAGACAGATCCTTGACAACTCATCCCACCATCCCCCTGCACAAAAGTTGCTGCACCAGCAGACAAAGAAGGCGACCACTGAGTTTCTTTTCATTACCAAATAGATATAATATCCCTGCCAACAAAAAAGAGTACACAGAGTGTCTCTTCATAATTTCACAACCAGTTGAGACCATGCTAAGAAAATCAGCTTGCCTAGATGAGGACCCCTTCTCTTCTTGGGGAGCCAGGATTTGAAGGAGAGACTCTGACCTGTGCCACTGGTAAGTGACTAACTTTTACACACTGAACTGGTCCTGAGAACTGAGCTGTCTTCTTTGTAAGTGAAGAATATACAACATAATCTTGAAGAACTGCACAGTGGCCGAGCCAGAGGCATACTGTGTGTGTGTGTAACAGACTGAGAAACAGACAAATGAATCCTATTGAAAGGATTTCTCATCTTCTGCTTCTGTTTGCCAGTGTTAGTGTTTTACTGGCTTATATGGTTACTTTTTTCTGGTACCTTTTTTTCTATACCATTGTTCTATTTTAATGAGTCCTAGAAATCCCTCTCTTGACCCCTTATCAGAATCAGAGAGTGAGGAAGAAGAAAACGCTAACTACCTAAATGAGAGTTCTGGGGAAGAGTGGGATCCCTCTGAAGAAGAGGACCCTGTGGTGCCCAACCTAACACCTCTTGAGAGTCTCGCCTGGCAGGTTAAGTGCCTTTTAAAATATTCTACAACTTGGAAACCTTTAAATCCTAGTTCCTGGTTGTATCATGCTAAACTCTTGGATGCTAGCACACCCGTCCATATACTTCGAGAGACAGGACTAAGACTCTCCCATTGCTCCCATCGTGTACCCAAACTGGAACCAATTCCTGAATGGCCTCCTCTAGCTTCTTGTGGAGTCCCACCTTTTCAAAAGCCCCTTATGGGTCCCAGCCGGCTTTCTAGAGATCATGCCACTCTAAATGGAGCACTGCACTTTGCCGCCGAACATTGAGTAGAGCCACTCCCATACCTGAGTACCTAAAACAAATTCCTAATTCATGTGTTTCTGGTTGTTGCTGTGGCTGGTTAACTAAGACAGTTAAGGAAACAACCCGCACTGAACCCATCAACACTACTTACTCCTACACTGACTTCCAAAAGGCAGTTAACAAACTCCTAACTGCATCACTATAAAGATCCACCATTCCTTCCCATATCTCTCGTGTTGCCAGTTGAGAAAGGAATACAGTTCCACAGCCCACAGTTGAGAAACTAACGTCTTCTCAACCAAACTATGCCCTGTCCTGATATGCCAAAATACGATCAAGTACTGAATACAATACCCAAGAGTCCTGTAACTCAACTACAGGAGACGTGCATCGTGAGCATTCCCTTTGAAAGACCTAAAATGAGAACTTCAGTAGAGAATTAGTCAAAAGGGACCTTATTACAAGAGATAAGTTGACTATTCTCCACACTCAGTTCTCCCCACAATTTACTCTGCCTATCTAATGGGCTTAACTAGATACCTAATTATTAATGGGAAGGAAAAGGAGGCCACTACCCTATTTGTTACCCAACCTTCAGAACAGCCATTGTGGAAAGTGATAAGTTAGCTACTCTCAGTAACGCCTTTCTGAGCATACTTTTCTCTGATATTCATTTCTAGGGAGGTAGTTGAATTAAATTGAATAACTAGATTAAAAAAAATGGTGGGAATATGGATTTATCTCCCAGTTTTTATATTGGTAGACCTACACATGGCAGGCACCTTTTAGGAGTTCCTTTGTTGGGGGGAGGGAGTGCAGTAGCACAGTAGTAGCCTACACTACCCCAGACCTATTATGGGACCTGCAGTTATAGCATAAACATTTTATAGGCTCCCACCAGGCTGTCTCTAGCTAACCTGGCTTATAAGATCATACCTGGGGATTAAACAGACACCTGTTCTGTAGGGAATATATTTCCTGCATCTCGGCATCCAGACCTTAGTCAAGAGCAAATAAAACCCATTCCAAGAGCAAATAAAACCCATTCCAAAGACCAATGGGAAAAAACTAAGAGAGCATTTATGCTAGTGGATTAAAGTATTTCATCTGTATGATGTTTCCTGGAGCAGTACTTCATGCACTTTCCACGTCCATTGCAAACTTTTCAGGAACACTTCTAACTTTAAAGAACCTTACTACAGAAAATCTCAGCCTAATACAGTCTGAAGTTGAAGAGTTTTTTTAGCATCATTGTTTTTCTACATCTAGCTGTAGATTTTTTTTTTTTTCTGGCTGAATAGAAAGCATATGTATCCTTTTAAATGAGTCTTGCTGTGTTTATTTGGATGAGTCAAAACACAGAGATCAACATACATAAAATGCATGAGACCAGCAAGTCTTTTCACACACCTACAATAAAGAGTGAAACCTTTGTGTGATCCTGGTTAACTGGGCATCTAAAGGGAATCAGAAAACAGATTGTTAAAGATATATCATATATCCTTCCTTATTTTAGTTTTGCTTTTTCCTATTCTCCATAATTAAGTGCTATATACACTGTGGCATCAAAAAATTGAAGCATTAATGGAATCACAAATTCTATAAATGTATAGCAACTTTAAGGAGAGAGAAGAATGTTTATGACCTAATGAGTAGTTTCTGCTGAACCTTACTGGTCTCCTCTTAAGGAAAAAGGAGGGAATTGTAGTAGGTAGAAAAAAAGATTTGTTAATGGAAAATTTGTTACTGAACTGAAACCATATAATGTTAGTATAACTGAATGTATCAATCAGTAACTGTTCCTTTGTAGATGTCCTATGAAGTTGGTTTTTAAAATGTTACAAAAACCTGTTTCTTTCTTCTTTCTTTCTTTCTTTTTTTTAGGGGAAGGTGGGAAGAGGTAGAGGGGTCTAAAAATTAAAATATGTTGATGGTTATGTAACCATAATATGTTCCTTTGTGTGTGTATGTGTGTAAAAGTGCCTTGTTCATGAACACATTTTTGCTGTTCATTCCCAAAGGAAGCCTTTCCCCAGCTTCGCAGCTGAATAAACCAACAGCTTTGTACATGCAAAAAAAAAAAAGAAAAAAGAATATGAAAAAGAATGTCTATATGTGTATAACTGAGTCACTTTGCTGTACAGCAGAAATTAACACAACATTGTAAATGAACTATACTTCAATTTAAAAAAAAAGCAGGCAAAATAGTGTTTAGGAATACATTTCCTCAGCGTAAACCACGGGTATAATTGATTACCATAAATTCAAGAGAGCAGTTACCTCTAAGGATTAAAGAAGAGGGAAGTGATGGGAGGGGGCTGGAGGGGAGCTCCTGGGGGTAGCGCTGTCCTACTTCCTGACGTGGATGGTTGTTGCCAGGCGTCCACTTTTGAAAAATCACAAAGATATAAAATGTATGCCTCAGTGCACTTGATGTATTGATATATCTCAATTTTTAAAAAATGCTTTAAAGATATAAGGATGGCAGGGCTAGAAAAAGGAGTAGGGAGGGGGGGCAGGACCGGAGCAAAGGTTGGAAGGGAAAGGGGAAGCGGAGGATTGTGGAGACTAAGTGGGTGTGACCCACAACCCTGCCACTGGTGGTAGCGCCACCAGTCTGGGGTGGGTCTGGATGTGGGGGAGGGAGTCTCTTTAGCATCAGGGAGACTTGGGAAGAAGGGTGTGGGAAGAAGAAAAAAAGGATCAGGTGTGGTGGAAAAACCAGAGGGCCATGGGGTCGGGGAGGGTCAGGGTCTGGGTGAGCCGGGGTGGCTGGAGAAGAAAACGCAGAGCCTGGAGACGTCCTGTAGGCAGCCTCCCCCTCAGAGAAGCCCTGGCCACCAGCCAGTGACTTTTAGGCTGTAATTAGCTAATTGGGTCTTGTCTCTCCACAGCTAAAACTAAGTATCAAAAACCAGAACAAAGTCATTCTTTCCCATGTTCCTAAAAACCTTGAGAATTACAAAGGTGAAATAAACATTTATGCTAGAAATAAACAATGAAAATTGAAAATCAAAGTGGGCCAAGTATTTGCCAGGCAGCCGGCCTGACCTGCTACACATTCCTGATGTCTGGTTTCAACCACGTGCTCCCCGCAACTTGGCAACCCGTCCTTCCTTTCTCCTTGATTTCCCGGCACACTCCCCACAGCGCCAAGCCCTGTGAGCTCTGGGTTCGGCTCCCCATTTTCTCTCTCTGCAGCCCACTCCCCACCACGCATTTACCAGGGGCCAGATCCAACTGGAAATGCCTTGTCATCAGCACCCTCCTGTCTTCCCGCACGTCTGTCTGCCCTGTCACCAGAAATGTGGTGTCCTGAGGAAAACAGGGACTGGGGACGTCGCCTGAGGTCCTGGGGAAGAAACAGGGGCCAGTAGCTGGTGGTAAAATCTGAACTGGCACACAGGCTGGCTGAGGTTTGAACAGTGAAGGACCAACTCAGGAGCAGGCAAAGCAATATTAGAAGATCAAGCAGGCAACAGAGCCAGAGGTCAGAGGGGGACCAGGGACCAGGAACCCAATGCTACAGAGGTGTCCAGAGCTTGAACACTGGAGTCAGATGGCGCTGGGCTCCAGTCCTGGTTCTGTCATTTACCAGCTGTGTAACTTTGGGCAAGTTACCAACCTCTCTTGGCCTCATTTTTCTCTAGTGAAGTGAGGATGTGGATGGACATGGGGATGGGGATGGAGACAGGGATGGGCATGGGGGTGGGGATGGAGGCGGGGATGGGGTGGTGTGGGGGAGGGGGACAGAGGTGAGGATGGGGTGGGGATGGAGGTGGGGAGGGGGAGGGGGAAGAGGGGGAGGGGGAGGGGTGGGGATCCACATGCCAGGCAAGCCTTCAGGTGTGAGAGGCTGATACATCTTTGTCGCATGAGATGCTGAGCGTGTTAAAGGCAGGGAGCAGCTCCTGGCCTGGGCTTGGTGTCTGGCACCTTCTACCTGCCCCTTTTGCTGGTGAGAGCTCATTCCCGACAGCACCAGCATAGCTGCTGGGTGTGTGAGCAATCTGGGTGCTTGGTGACCAGCCCGGGACGGAGAGCAGCTGTGCTGACGTCCACTTTCCACGTTCCGTCCCCTCCGCACGCCCCGCCCATTGGCCCCACTCCCTGTTCTCATCACCAGCATTTTCCAAATGTCCCTCCCTTTCTGCTTTCAAACATCCCCAAGTCTCCCCTCCCCTAGAAAATTCTTCTCTTGACCCCAAGCTTCCCTGACTTCTATTTTCCTCCTTTTCTCTGCCAAAACTCCCCAGGGAGCAGCCTGTACCAGCTGCCACTCCTTCGTCACTCCCCAAGGCCCAGCAGCCTGGCGCCCACTGACAGCCTCCGGGCGGGAAGGACAGAAGTCACAGCCTCAGAGGGGCTCGAAAGTGGGAGGGTGGGCACACACCCATACAGGGATGCACACACAGGCACACACACATACACATGCACACACAGACACACACGCACACACAGGCACGCACACAGAAATACAGACGTACACACACAAACACACGCATACACATAGACAGAGACACACATACACAGAGACATACACATACACACACAAGCGCATAGAGACACACAGAAATACACACACAGACACAAATACATATACACAGGCACAAAGACACACACATACACAAACACAAAGAAACACACACAAACACGTAAACACACAGGCACATACATAGACACATATACTCACAGTCACACACACACAGACACAAAGTCACACACACACTAACCCATTCCAATACGACAGCCGAGGGCCCACACTCTGAACAGAGAGAGGAGGAGGGACCCCCAGGGCCGTCTCTCGCTCAGCCTGAAGGCTCCAGACCCCTCATGCAAGCACCAAGAGCGCCAAGAGAGGCCGCTGGAATCGCTGCCCTGCGGGCAGACCCAGGCCATATGAGCCTGACCGTCCACAATTGGGGAGGAAGCATCTTTATACCCTGCACAAGTCCCAGCTGTGAGCGCTCAAAAGACACCCCTGAAATAATGTCAGCTGAAAAGGAGGGAGCAAAGTGCTGGTGGAGGCCTGGAGGAAGACCGTGACCTTGGGACCCAGAGGGTCAAGCGTGCAGGACCAGCTCCCTGACCCCAGGCTGGTCAGTGACCATCTCCCAGACACGGGGCAGAATCTGAACTGAACCCCGGGCTCTGGCTCCCTGCGTTCTTGCCCCTCACCTTCCTGCTTCTCTCTCACCAACTCCACGCAGCTCAAGAAGAGCAGAACCAGAGCTGCCGGCATAGAGACAGTGGCCCAGCACCCCCCTCCAGTGGAAAGGAGTCCTCTCTCCCCTTCCCCTCACCCGTCTACACTGTGGCCTCACTGATCACAAGGTTTACAGATTGTTGTGCTTATTTACTGACACTTTTTCCTCCTGTTCTTAATTATTTTTAAATAAGCAACTGGAATATTCATCATCAGTTTTTTAAAAACCTACTGTCCGTGTGGCTGTAACAACCTTCTCCCTTTGGGTTCCTACAGGTTCTTAACCGTGAGAGTTAAGGAGATGCTTTCCCAGTCCTGGCCGAGCATCTCCTGGGTCCTGAGCTCCGGAGGGAAAGTGATAGGAGCCCCGCCCCACACCGCCAGCAAGGAAAACGTGGGTATGTTTTGTGTGTTTGTTTTGGTTTGTTTTGTTGCTCAAGTAGACTTGTCGCCTTGACTGCACTGTGGAGTCACCTGACCATTTTTAAAAGCATGCCCGAGTCCTCTGCAAAGTTAATCAGACTCCGGACCTCAGTAGGGTTACAGAGTCCGGGGGTGGCGGGCGGAGCGTGACCAGACCAATCCGGAACCGGGAAGGAACGCAGAGGCTCCAGGAAGGCTTCTGCTGTGAAGGGCTCAGCCTCGGGCTGGTTGGGTCTGTGCTTTTTTCACGTTCATCCCTGACTCTCCTCTCCGGGACACCTGGTGTTCCAAGGTGTGAGATAGGACCCACACACACACCCCACTGTTACCTGAGAGGCTTCTGCGGTTCCCCATACTTCCTTCAGGATCCTGGTGGTTCTCCTGCCCAGGGCTTATTTCTCCCCCGCAAGCGTCCCCCGGTCCCGGATCCCACTTCCCCCCTCGGTCCTCTATTTGCTGCCGCCAGCCATCGTCTCTCTGCTGCCCCCAGGTGGTCCAGGAGCCTGGAATCAGAGTAAATGGGGCATTGTGACATCAGCACTTGCCATGCTCCCCGCCCTGGAGTCTTCTGCCCTCTTCTCTTCCCCAGGGAGCTCAGCCGGCTCCAGGGTTAGCCCAGGTACCATGTGCACGACCTCACTTGGGTCTCTGCCCCCAGAGGAGCAAATACAAACCCTTACTCTGCGCCAGACCCAGCCAGATGGAGAGCAGTGGTCGCCTGCCTCCGTGTGGTCACCTGGAAGGTCTGTTGAGACTCAGCTTGCCGGGTCCCACCCCAGAGTTTCTGATTCAGTAGATCTGGGGTAAGGCCCAAGAATTCGCCTCTCCAACAAGCTCCTTTCAGCAGAAATAAGTCTATTTCTTTGGAAATAAGATGCTCTTTGGATGAACAGCAGAGAATTGCTGCCACCAGAAGCTGATGGGAATCAGCCCGTCTCCTCCACTCCAGTGACATGTCCATGTTTCTGTAAGGAATGTTCAATGTGTAAATTCCAACCTCACCTGAGACCCCAACTCTGGAAAATTCCCCACGATTCCGGGAGGACCCGGCACAGAGCAGTGTAATTGTGGGTGTCAGCTTGGGACGCATCTGAGAGCCGGGCTGGACTTCTCTGCTGCAGAGTCATCACGCTCCAGGTAGTCCCCCCCCAAATGCCTCTCCCAGTATCCACTCTTCTCCATCCCCCCATGGCTCTGTCCCTGCCTGCCACCTGCCCAGCCAGGAATCCAGCGTCCTCTGGTCTCTCTGCACCCAAGCAAGCGCTTCATCTCCCTCACGATGGTCAGCAATGTCCCGTTGTCTCCAGGGTTCTCTGGCACGTGCTGGGGAAAGCCCAGGACCAGGAGGCAGACGTGTCTCTCTGTGTCACAGCATCATCGCTTAGTGGCAGGAAAATGCACACCAAGTGTTCTGCGGCACAGACCCACGTTTCCTCCTGCCCACGAGCCAAAGCCTGGTTGCTCTCCTTCTCCAAAAGGCTTCCTCTATCCGTCCTCTCTCCAGATTCTAGTTCTTCACGTCCCGTCCCTCTCCCTGGGCATCCTTCCCCTCGTGAGGACCCCGAGTCAGTGGGGCCTGCCTGTCACCTCTGCTCGGGCACCATGAAGGGCATTAATAAGAGATGGAGCCTGCAGGGCCTGGCTGTGTGGGCACACTGCAGGGTCTGCACGGGCGAGGAAGGAGATGAGCTCTGAGACGCTCCACCCTCTCTCCCGGCAGGTCTAGGGAGACTGTGGACACCTTCGTGTGCAAAGGCCAGGGGCAGCGGTAGGTTTGCAGTGTTGAGGGTGGCAGGTGACCACGGTTTCACGAGAACCTCCAAAGACGCAACCCATAAAGCCTTCCACAGCTTGAAGTGGCTCTCTGAGCTCCTCACAGGCCTAGCGCTGCACGTGACAGGAACCAGGGCCCAGCTGGGAGCCAGGTCCCTGGACTGACCAGTTAAAGAGCCTTTGGGGAGTGACATCAGCCCCGCCACCTGCCAGCACACAGGGGAGGCCATGATGCTAACCACACCCGCGTCTATGTCATTCATGGCGAGGCTCCAAGTCTCACAAAGAAAATCCACGGCCCGAGTTATTTTCCTCCTACAGGGCCTGCCAGGCCTTTGATTGTCGGCTTTGGAGAGGTGCATTTTTCCCTCCTCTGTGGGCAGCAAATTTCCCGAGAGTCAGCATGCTGTGCCTCTGGGCTTATCCCCCCACTGCTGTCACCGCAGAGGGACCAGCCGAGGCAGTGTGCTGGGCGAGCCCTGGGCCTCCCGGTGCCAACCAGCCCAGACGCCCCAGGGCTTCCAGGGTCCCTGGTGAACCCGACCAGCCTCAGCAGGTGCTGAGCCCAGCCCTTCCCTTCACTGAGGGCACAATGAGTTAGGGCACCCGGGGGTCAGGAGCTGGCTTCGGGTCACCCGTGCACGCCCCCCGTGCCAGGGACTGTCCTCAACTTCCCACACACTCACCGATCTGACATTCAAAATCTCCTCCACGGCCTCACAGGTAGGTTCCACTACTTTAACTTGACAAGTGAAGACGCTGAGCCACAGAGACAGTGAGTGAGTTTTCCGTGGACACACACTCTGTAAGTATGAGAACAGATTCCAGAACACACGCCACCGAGAAGGGGAAGCCCAGGCAACTATCTGCATCAATTCATCGCGAGGCCCCACTCGAAATCCATGGGGGGACTGCCCGGACCCCTAGCTCCCACCTCTCCTGCAGGCCCGCCTCTTTCCCCTCCCCCTTCCCAAATCACTGGCTAAACAGACTCAGGCATGTCTCTTTGACACTTGACTTTCTATGAAAAATGAGAAGAAAATCAGTGCTTTGGGTCAGAAGTTGATCAAACCTCTCTCTGGGTCCTCAAGTTGCCTTCCAGGTGCTAAACACCAGCACACGTCACCCCTCCCTACGAGGGTCCCCCATGGCCCTGCACCTCCACCTGAGTTCAAGTCAAAGATGGACATACGATCCCAGCAGGTGGTCCACTGCCTGGCCTCTGACCTGTGGCCTGGCCTGGAACAAAGAGAGGTCCTGGGCCAACCCAGTTGCCTCGGGAACGCCAAGAGGAGGGAAAGAAAGGCCTGGCACTAACAGCTGGAGCCCAGCTGAAAGGATGCCCTGAGGAGCACGAGGCCATGAGGGGTCACGGCAAAGCCAAACAAGGCCTGTGGGCTGCGATCGGGCCATCCACCTCTTAAGTCTCTTCTATTGTACAGGTTTGTACAATAAAAACTTTGGTTCCTTGTGTGTAGAAGGAACTGAGTTTCCCACAGTCTGGATTGTGCTGATTACATCCCCATGGTGTCCTTGAACTATGTGCTCCTCTGTCCCCTATGAACTGGCTGTAAGATCGAGAGCCTTGACCGGGTCCAGTTTTGCTTTTCCAGAATCGGTGTTGTAAATATCAGCAGTCTACTTGGTTGTGTCTCCTTTTGTGATGTTAGCAGCTGTGGATGATCCATGACTAGAAAAGTTACTTCATGGGCAGTTTCAATGGGTAATATTCTAATTCTATCATTCCTTCTTCATTTTTCATCCAGAACTCTTCTATAAGGAAACACTTCTCGCCAACTCCTTGGCTACACTGAGGCGCAGTTCATGGGAAAAGCAGGACAAATCCTGGATTGTTTCCCCTTATCAGTTTTCTTTTCTTTTTTGGCCGTGCCAAAAGGCTTGTGGGACCTTAGTTCCCTGACCAGGGATCAAACCCATGCCCCCTGCAATGAAAGCACCGAGTCCTAACCACTGGGACTGCCAGGGGAGTCCCTATCAGTTTTCAAAATAATAACCTGGGTGCTTTGCATGCCCCCAAAGTGACTAGAGTTATTGGGTTTTGTAATGAATTCATGGGTTTAAATATATTTGAATTGTTTCAATCCATTACAGCTCTTATTCTTAGGGATGTTCAAGTATCCCTCCTCTAGCCAGTCAGAACCTTTTCACGCTGGTTCCTGAGTCCTTTTGACGTGACCCTCGAGGTCTTTGATAGCTTCCTTGCTATTTTTACAACAAGCTGCTCCAGGCTCATCTACAACATGAGATAAGCAATTTCCCTAAGGAGCCCTCTTCCTCTGATGGGGATTGGTTGTCAGAGGCTGCATGGAGACTCACTCCCACTGCTGTCTGTGGACCTGTCCTCACCCCTCCAGATGTTCTATGCAGGACCTTCCCACAAAGCCCCGAGACTTGCAGACCCCATAACATAGCACCCCAAGGTAGATTTCCAGAGATCCAGTGCTGTGCTAAAAACCATGCTTATTTCACTTTAAGCTCTTATGGGTCTGGAATTCAGGAAGGACTTGGCTGGGCAGTCCATCTCTGATCCACGTGGCATCAGCCAGGGCAGCTGGACTGGAGAATCCATTTCCAAGATGACTTCTTTATTACACGCTGGCATCTGATGCTCCTTGGTCTCTCTCTCTCTCCCCACCATGGTGCCCCATCCTCCAGGCCCCTCCATGTGGTCTGGGCCCCTCAGCTGCAGGGTGGCCTCAGGGTGGCCACACCTCTCACGTGGAGGAAAGAAGTGGAAACCTCAAGGCCAGTTAAGGGCTGCTACTGGAACCAGCAAGGCATCATTTCTTCCATAGTCTATTGGTCAAGGGGGTCACAGCACTTAGCCAGACTCAGCGGGGGGGCCAAAACAAAGCACATCTTCTGATGGAGTGACAAGAACAAGTTGCAGAAGAGCATGTGAGGTAGGGGTGACCGTCTTCAGAAAATAAAGTCTGCCAGAGTAACTACTTCACAACCCTGGGAATCACGCACACGTCCCCTTGACTCATTCACGCATCCGCCCAACAAATAATCTCTGAGTGAGGCCAATAACTCTTGCTAAGGACTTTATACAGAATTTCTGAGGAAATGAAAAAGGTTCGGAAACAATTTCAATTTTTTAAATTGACTTTCCCCTTTAAGTCCCAGCTTTTTTCTCTTAAATCTCATAAAAAGAAAACCTTGCTTATCTTGGGCCAGCTCCAGTGTCACCTCCTCTAGGAAGCCTTCCTTGATCTCCCTTCAGGCATACTGTTAGCCCTCAAGCACCCTGTTCACAAACCAGTGCAATGCTTATATCTGATCTCTATCTGAGTTCACATCCACCACACATAAAGACTACATTTCCCAACCACTTTTGCAACTAGATGGCCATAAGACTACGTTCTGGCCCGAAAAATGTAAGTGGAAGTGGTATGTGCGACTTTCCAGAGAGGTCCCTAAAGAGAGGGACTGTACCTTTATCCTTTCTTTTCCTCCTTCCTGCTGCCTGGAATGCAGTCCTGATGGCTGGAGCTACAGCAACCATTTTATACCATATGATGACTTTGGGAACAGAAGCCACATACAACAGAACAAGATAAAGAGCTCAAGTTCTTGACACTGTGGAGGGCCACTCCCATGCTGGACTTCCTACACCCAGGTTTTTACATGAGACTGAAATGAACTACTATCTGGTTTAAGCCACTATTGGGATTTTCTGCCACTCACAGTTGAACCTGATCCTAGCTGATATGACACATCTCAAGTGGGGGAAAAAGGCAAAAATGTCATGTGATGCCTTCTTCACTGAACTATGTGCTCCTTGAATTCAGGGTTTGTGTCCCTGTCGCGCTCACATCTCCAGAGCCCACATGTGTGTACAGTAGGTGCTTGATAAACATTTTCTAAATTAAAGACAAGCATACAACGTTTTAAACATATCAAGACACATAGAAATGAATTATATGAGCTTCTAACAGACACAGACAGAACTTGCAGCTATTGGTGGGAAATACTAATTCTACTAACAGCCCAGGCAGGAGAACGAGTACTTCAAATAGTAACATAATGGCCTACAACAATGCATCTGGGGACATTGTTTATAATGTCAAGAGTCTGGAAACAACCTATATGCTGATTGAGGGGGCGTGGATTAAAATATGGAACATCCCCATAATGGAAATTCTATGTCTCTATTTAAATGAATGAGGCAAATCTATATGTACAATGATCACAGTAAGTATTTAAGTAAAAATGGCAAATACTATCACCCTAAGGGAAACCAAAGAAAGTAGGTTAAAAATGAAAAAGGTGGGCAAAAGTGGATAACCGCTGAAGCTGGGTGATGGGTATGTGAGGGGTCACTGTACTTGCCTCTCTAACTGCAGTGTACATTTGAGAAAATCCTGCAATAAAAGTGAAAACAGAAACAAAACCATGTGGTTCTGAGCCTTGTTTTTGTTTTCACAATTGATTAAAAATATTTTCAAAAGGCTGCCCTTGTGAAAAACTAAAGGGGAGAAGGGGGATGAATATACATTTAAGTGCTTGAATATGCACAGAAGATTTGTCTCTGGCATGCCACAAAACTCCGAAATTCCAGCTGCAACTGAGGAGGGGAAGATGGGAGACGGGAAACTTACTCTTCATTCTGTCGTTTGTTTCACCATTCGCCTGCGCAGCTCTGTCATTGTAGACAAACTCATTGTAAAAGGAAGCATGGGAAAGAGTGTCACTAATCACCGGTAGGGTTGTAGGCCTGGAGGCAAGGACATAAGAAATCCCCATCTCCCCACCGGCCCCCTTTTGCTCCCTGTCTGGCTAATTCAGAAACAACCTTTAAGTTCCAGGTCAAAGGCCATCTCCACGGTGGGGACCAGAACCTAGGGGCCTTGATGAACAGGCTGGAAACAGAAATGCCCCCCAAAAATGAGCTTAGTTCACTAAGGAGTGATGGGGATGATGGCCTGCCTAAAGATGTTGAATTTGAAAATCGTTAAAACACAACAGCGGGGCTTCCCTGGTGGCGCAGTGGTTAAGAATCCGCCTGCCAATGCAGGGGACACAGGTTTGAGCCCTGGTCTGGGAAGATCCCACATGCCGCACAGCAACTAAGCCCATGCGCCGCAACTACTGAGCCTGCGAGCCACAACTACTGAGCCCGTGTGCCACAACTACCGAAGCCCGCGCACCTAGAGCCCATGCTCTGCAATGAGAAGCCACCGCCATGAGAAGCCCTCGAACTGCAACGAAGAGTAGCCCCCGCTCGCCACAACTAGAGAAAGCCCAAGCGCAGCAACGAAGACCCAACACAGCCAAAAATAAATAAATAAATAAATTTAAATCAACTGTACTTCAATAAAAATTAAAAAAACAAAAAAGACAGCAAACAGCAGAGAGAGAGCCTTAGACACCTAGCCGTGTATACACAGCACATTCTGACCACTTCTGATGCCCCACGTCATCTGGGTTGACTGTTACTCTGTGCATCACAACTCCCAGCTTGGAATGTGTTATCATGTCAGAGCACAAGACGTATTCTACCCAGTCAGCCTTCACCTTTCAACTCAAGAAAGAATGCTGCGATACAGTGATCCAGACCCAGGCAAGCCCGCAGGAATTTCTTTTATCTCTGGAACACTTTATGTAATTTATTTCTCAAGACATCCAGACACCTAATTCCATCTTTCATTGGCGACTATTAATAGGAGTTCATGCTGCTCCCAGATGAAACTCTGGAGCTACAGGGGGTGCTGGTGGAGGGGACGGGAGGAGAGACGGGGAGAGAGCAGAGTCCGCAGCAGGAGCCCTGCAGCCCTGAGAGGAAGGGACTCTGGCCAACCTGACCTCAGCTGTGGACCCTGATGACCCATCAAATGCAGACACCTACCATCCAACAGCCCCCAGAACCAAGCAGGAGGAGGGATTCAAACGCCTCATAAGGGGTTGGGGGCACGAAACCAAAATCTTTTTTTTTAAATTTTTTAATAAATTATTTATTTATTTATTTGGCTGCGTTGGGTCTTCATTGCTGCACGTGGGCTTTCTCTAGTTGAGGCGAGCTGGGGCTACTCTTCGTTGTGGTGCGCGGGCTTCTCATCGTGGTGGCTTCTCTTGTTGCAGAGCATGGGCTCTGGGCGCTCAGGCTTCAGTAGTTGTGGCACGTGGGCTCAGTAGTTGTGGCGCACGGGCTTAGTTGCTCCGCGGCATCTGGGATCTTCCCGGACCAGGGCTCGAACCTGTGTCCCCTGCACTGGCAGGCGGATTCTTAACCACTGTGCCACCAGGGAAGTCCCACGAAAGCAAAATCTTGCCCCGTAGGAACCAAACAGAACCTCTGGGGGACTTATTTCCCTCTGAGTCAAGTCAGTGGGGCCAGCGTGAAGCTCCGGAATGCTCCACATTCCCAGCTCCATCAGGCATGTTCACGCTGTGCCCTCCACCTGGAAAGCCCTCTTCTTCTCAACTTTGCACAACTCTGGTCACCCTTCAAGGCTCACTTCACTTCTGTGAGGCCTCTGATCCCACCAGTCAAAGCCGCTCACCCCCACCTGCAGCTCCCCCAACACGCCACTCATACGCGTCTCACTGTAACAGCATTGCTTCTTCACATGTGTGTTTACCCCAGTGGGTCAATGGCTTCTTTTTTTGTCTTTGTTTTGGCCATTAGGTATTCATCGGTATATTTGGTCTTAGCAATTCCCTCCTAATAGTTTCAGAAGTGTGGAAATAAAAATAAATTACACAAAAACAAAAAAATCTAAAGGCATGAGAACAATATTATACATAGTGTCAAAGTGTTTACAACACAATAATATATATTATAGAGCTTAATTTTGTCTTTAGGTTTTTTAAATTAACTTTTATTGGAGTATAGCTGCTTTACAATGTTGCACAGGGAACTCTATTCAATGCTCTGTGGTGACCTAAATGGGAAGGAAATCCAAAAAAGAGGGGATATACATATACATATAGCTGATTCACTTTGCTCTCCAGCAGAAACTATCAATGGCTTCTTAAGGGTAGCAATTGTGTTTTTAGTTACCATTCCATCCGAGGCATAAAGGGCTGGCGATGTGCCTGGCACACCTCCTGCCGTACATTATTGAGCTACTGTTTTTTAGAAATCCCATGATTAATTTAAGATACTACAACTGTACTGCACTGGGCTTTTAGTCTATTGAAAAGCATTATCTTTTTTAAGACTTTATTTTTTCAGAGCAGTTTCCAGTTTAAACAAACCGGAGAGGGTGGTACAGATTTCCCATTTCCCCCCTGCCTCCACACGTGCATAGCTCCCCTATTATCAGTATCACTCTCCAGAGTGCTACGTTTTCTGCCGAGGATGAATCTACACTGACACAGCATAATCCCCCAAAGTCCAGAGTTTACCGTAAGGCTCATTCTTTTTTTTTTAATTTTTTTTATTTTATTTTATTTTATTTTTTAGTTTATTTATTTTAGTTTTTTGGCTGTGTTGGGTCTTCGTTTCTGTGCGAGGGCTTTCTCTAGTTACGGCGAGCGGGGGCCACTCTTCATCGCGGTGCGCGGGCCTCTCACTGTCACGGCCTCTCTTGTTGCGGAGCACAGGCTCCAGACGCGCAGGCTCAGTAGTTGTGGCTCACGGGCCTAGTTGCTCCGCGGCATGTGGGATCTTCCCAGACCAGGGCTCGAACCCGTGTCCCGTGCATTGGCAGGCAGACTCTCAACCACTGCGCCACCAGGGAAGCCCAAGGCTCATTCCTGACGTTGTGCATTCCATGGGTTTGGACAAGTGTATAAATGACCTATGTCCATCATTATAGCATCATCCAGAGCATTTTCACTGCCCTAAAAATCCTCTGTGCTCTGCATATTCATCTCACTCTCCAAGCCCCTGGCAACCATTGATCTTTTTTTTGTCGACATAATTTTGCCTTTTCCAGAATGTCATGTAGTTGGAATCACACAGTATGAAGCTTTCTCAGACTGGCTTCTTTCACTTAGTCATATGCTTTTAAAGTTCCTCCATGTATTTTCATGACTTGATAGCTCATTTCTTTTTAGCACTGAATAGTATTCTATTGTCTGGATGGACCACAGTTTATCCGTTCACCTACTGAAGAACATCTTGGTAGCTTCCAAGTTTTAGCAATTATGAATAAAGGTGCTGTAAACACCTGTGTGCAGGTTTTTGTGTGGACATAAGTTTCAGTTCATCTGGATAAATACCAAGGAGCACAATTGCTGGATCATATAGTACAAGTATGTTTCATTCTGTAAGAAACTGCCAAAATGTCTTCCAAAGAGTTTGCACCGTTTTGCGTTCCCACCAGCAGCGAAGGAGAGTTCCTATTGCTCCACGTCCTCTCCAGCATTTGATGTCATCTGTGTTCTGGATTTTGGCCATTCTAATAGGTGTGTCGTGGTATCTCGTTTTCATTTGCAATTCCCTGATGACATATGATGTGGAGCATAAAATTACTACTTTTTCAAATTAAGCATCAAAAATATCACAGTGAATCTGGAAACTTGTTTTCTCATTTCTGCTTTTTACAAGTCCAGGAACTCTGAAGCGGCCTGTGGCTCTCTTGACCTCCAAGAGACCCTGTGCATACATCAAAGTCCATACAGAAGGTATTCAGGAGATAACTGCTGATCAATTGCTACTTTATCGCAAACTTCCTTTGAGATGGACCAAAGCCAGAGATGGTAGTTTTTCCACAGGAAGACAAACGTGATACTTCTCGATTTGCTTTATGGAACTTGATTTGCTTCACGAAACTGAAACATTAAGCGTGTAAGGCTCTCAGCTGCAAGAGATGCGCTCTGGGCTGAATTGCGTTCCCCCAAAAAAGATGTTGAAGTTCTAATCCCTAGGACCTGTATGTGTGACTTTATTTGCAAATAAGGTCTGTATAGAGGTAATCAAGTTAAAATTAGGTCATTAGGGTGGGCCCTAATCCAAAATGCCTGGATTTCTAAACCATCCAGTTTGAGGTACTTTGTTAAGACAGCTCTAGGAAACTTATAAAGATGGACACTAGCTGAAGCAGAAAAAGCAATGTCATCAGAACTTGGTGTTTCTCGGTTTCTCTAAGCTCTGCTTTCCTCAGTCTGGGCTCCACTCCCAGGCAAGCTGTCACGACATGGTGGGCCCCAACAGCAACAGATATACAGCCTTCCGGCTTCAAGTCCTCTGCGGGGAAAGCTTCTCTGCCCAGGAAATCCAACAGAAGACCTGGGATCCAGTCTTAGTGACTTGAATCTTGAGGGTGAGATTAGTCTCCTCTCACACCCCAAGGTCTGAGAGCGGGAGGAGGATTTTTCTTCATGGAAAACCAGGGTTCTCATCCCAAGAGTGGGGGAAATAGATGCTGAATGTTAGGCAGGTAAAACATAGGAAGGTCTCTGGAACACATTTGAACACAAAGGATTCATGCATCCATATTCAGTCAGCAAGTCTTTCTTGAGTGCACGGCATTATTCTAGGTCACTGGTCCTACATCAGTGGGCAAAGTGGACAAAGATCCCTGCCCTCCTGGAGCTTACAGTCTCGTAGGAGGAAGAGTAAGTCACTGAAGGCCAAGGAAATCACTGTGGCAGATTCGGTGCCGGTCATCCTGTGGGCTCTGAGTGTTTACTGAACGAATAAATGAACAGCAGTGAGAACAAGTGACTCTGCCTAGTGAATCCCCGCTGCGTCTGAAGCCCATAGAGACGGGTTATGGGATTCCCACACGCCACGTGGGATGGGACTTCAGTACAGAGAGAGACGGGTGGACCTCTGAACCCCAGGGAGGTGATAATAAATAACTTCACCCAAACTGGAGAACCCAATGCCCGGTGATGTGACATTCTGTGGCAGACACACGGAAACGTGATAAAAGTGGACACACACACAGAAAAGCCTGTTACAATGGTCCTTTTATGGAGTGAAAACCGGATGTCACCGTAACACTGTTTTTCTGTTCTTTCAGGGAACGCTTGCCAGGCCGGCCCAGGGTGAAGAGAACTGTGCTTCTTCTAAGGGGAAAAAAGAAGAGCATGAAGTCACCCTATTTGGCAATCAGGATTCTTCAACTTCCAAACATGTTTAAATCCAAAACGTTCCCTCCCGAATGAGGTCACGGACGGAGTGAGAACTTGCAGCTCAGTCGGTGAGCTTTCAGAAAAAGCAGAATTCTAAAATAACGGCCCCAACACATGCAGCTCCCTCTGAAATTCTGAATCATTCAAACAGGTTCTGCTCTCCGAGCGAAGGACATAGTCTCTTTGTTTGCTTTAAACCAAGGGCAAAGGTGGTGCCACTGGCAAAGGCTTTAGTGGAAATTCACCACCTTGCAAGTCATCAGTGGCGTTTTACTCATTTCTGTATTTGCTCATCAAGAGATTTTTCTGAGCACTGTACTCAAGCACGATCAGCAAATCCAGACTCAGTGCTGCCCCGATGGAGCTTAGGGCCTATCCTAACTTACACTTTGTACGAGCCTACAGACTCCCATCGATCCATCACAAGTAAACATACAATGTCAAGTTGCATAGAGCATAAATGTGGAGATTTGACCCAATCAAAGGGGTCAGAGGAGACTTCTCTGAGGAAGTGATAACTCAACTGAAATTTAAAGGATGGAGCAGAAGGTACGTGATGACGAGAAAGGAGGAGCCATCATTCCAGGAAAAGGAACAAAACGTACAAAGGTTAGTAGTGAAAATGAGGGACCCTCAATCTGCCTGAAATACACATGGGGGTGCGGTGGGAAATGAGCCTGGAAAAGCTGGGGGGAGCAGATGTTGAAGAGAAGCCACACGAAGAAGCTTTGTCTTCATCCTAAGAGTGATGGGAAGGCATCCAGGAGCGAGTGATATGCTCAGATTTGTGTTTTGAAGCTGTGGTGGACACAACATGGGAAAGAATGGACAGGTCAGGGTGGAAGCAGGTAGAGCTTGCAGAGGATCCTGGAGTCACCCACGCGAGGCTGATGAACTCGGATGGCGGTGGAGGAGAGGAAGGGAAGAGGACGAATTCGGAATTGTTTATGAGCTCAAAGCAGCAGATCTTGCTGATTAGACTGGATGCAGAATTGAGTGTGAGAAGGTGTCAAGGTCAACTCCTGGATTTCTGGCTCACATAATTGGATGGTTGGTGGAGCCATTCATTGAGATAGGGCTGGAAGAGGAGCGGGGTTGAAGAAGTTAGTTGGCGAGTTTGTTGTTGTTATTGTTGTTGTTGTTTTAATTAATAGACTTTACTTTTTACAGTAGTTTTAGTTTTACAGAAAAATTGAGAAGTACAGAGTTCCCATACAGTCCCTCACCCACTTTCCCATTACCAACAACCTGCACTAGTATGACACATTTGTTACAACTGATGAATCAGTATTGAAACATTATTAACTAAGGTCCGTAGTTTACATTCAGGCTCACTCTTTGTGTTGTATAGTTCTGTGGGTTTTGACAAACGTGTGATGTCATGTATCCACCACGGCAATACCACACAGAATAGCTTCGCTGCCCTAAAATTCCCCTGTGCTTCATCTATTCATCCATCCCTCTCTCCTCCCACCCAAACTCCTGGCAACCAGTGATTTTCTTTTACTGTCTCCATAGTTTTGTCATTGCTAGAACATTGTACAATTGGAATTATACAGAATATAACCTTTTCAGATTATCAATATGCACTTAAACTTCCTACTTGTCTTTTCCTGGCTTAATAGCTTATTTCTTTTTCACACTGAATAATATTCCACTGTGTGGATGTACCAGAGTTTATTTATCCATTCACCTACTGAAGGGTATGTTGGTTACTTCCAAGTTTTGGCAATTATGAATGGAGCTGCTATGAACATTCTGATGTAGGATTTTGTGTGACATAAGTTTTAAACTCATTTGGGTAAATATCAAGAAGCCCAATTCCTGATTCATATGGTAAGAGTATGATTAGTTGTGTAAGAAACTGCCAAACTGTCCTCCAAAGTGGCTGCACCGTTTTGCATTCCCACCAGCACTGAACGAGAGTTCCTGTTGCTCCATATCCTTGTCAGCACTTGGTGTTGTCAGTGTTTTGGATTTTAGCCATCCTAATGGGAGCGTAGTGGTGACTCCTTGTTTTCACTTCCCCTTCGCTGATGACATACAATGTTGAGCGTCTCTCCATGTGCATATTTGCCACCTGGATATCGTCTTCGGTGAAGCGTCTGTTCGGATCTTTTGCCCACTTTTTTACTGGCTTGTTTGTTTTCTTACTGTTGAGTTTTAAGAGGTCTTTGTATATTTTGGATACAAATGCTTTATCAGACATGACTTGTCTGTGGTTTGTCTTTTCTTTCTCTTAACAGAGTCTCTTGCAGAACAGAGGCTGGTGAGTCGACCTTGAACTTGATAACCCTGAAGAGCCTTTGTGGGGTCAAGGTGGAAATGCCAAGTAAGCAGGGCAAAAGCCCTGGGGCAGGAGAGAGCGTGGGAAGTTTCAGGAACCCAAAGAAGGGAGTGTGCTGAGCAGGGCCAACAAGCCCTGTGGGTTTGGGAGAGGAGTTTGGTCTTCATCCCACTGAAGGGTTAATTCCCGAAATGCTGATGAGTCACCTCTGAAGCCAAGCCTTTCATGTTATTCTGATAGAGTTAACATCATAGCCAAATTCCCTTCTCAAAGGCAGTGGGAAATCATACCTCAGGGTTTAATGCAGTGCCTTGGGTTGCATATGTGTTTAATCAATATTTGTTGAGTAAATGAATTAAATGTCTGATTATGTTGTATGGTGGCGTTTATATAAATATCCACATGATAAATTATTTCATTCATTCAAAATATATTTCATGGGTGACTAACACATGCCAGGCATTATACTAGTTGCTGTGAACCAAACAGACTAAGATCACTGCACCCCTGGAGCTTACATCCTAGCAGGAGGAAATGGTGAATAAAATACAAACATAGCAAGTAAATTAAATCGGACACGAAAGGGATTACCGAGCTCTGGGAGAAAAGCAAATGTAAAGGAAGTGCCCAGTTTGTGACGTCCAATGGAAGGCCATGGCATGCTTCACTGACACGTGACCTTTAAACAAAGGTTTGAGGGGGAGGGAATAGCTGTGTGGACACCACAGGGGGTGGGGTAAGAGCCGAGGTCCCAGGTGGCAGGAGGCAGGCCCCGTAAGGTCCTGTGTGTGAACCCAGGCTTTCTTTGTGTGAAACGAGGAACTGTTGTGGGGTTTTGCATAGAGGAGTGATGTGATCTGGGCTGCATTTATACAGTGTCCCCCCGTCTGTGGAGGACGGTGGGAGGCCAACCAGCTCATGACCGCAGTGATTGGAGCAGGAGGTTGAGAGCGGCTTCACTCTAGATCAATGCTGAGGACAGGTTTCCCCGACAGACTGGACATGGGATGACAAGAGAGTCGAAACCAGGACGACGTCAAGGGCTTTGACCTGAGCAACTGGAAGGATGGACCTGCCAGCAACTGAAATATGAAGCGGGAGCAGACCTGGGGCAGGTGATCAGGAGCTCGGTCTGGAGGCGCCCGGCGGCAGGTGCCTGGAGGAGGGCTAAGGAGTAGAGGTGTTGGGTGGGCAGCTGGGGGGAGCCTGCGCTGGATACGGGAGTTGGAAGGCGCGTAGAAGACACTGAACATCGTGACACCAAGTGAGGTCACCCAGCGAGGACAGACGGAGAGGACAGCCCACACGGAGCCCTGGTTCTCCAGCGCACCTCTCCTCACCACCTCCCCGCTACCCCCTGGTCCAAAACCCATCATCACCTGCATCCCACAGCCTCCAACCGGCCCCCCTGGTTCCACACCTGCCCACCTTCAGCCCACGCTCCACGCCGCGGCCAGGGTGGGCCCGTTAACACTCAGACCCTGCCGTGTTAGACAACCAGGATGTCTGTCAGCGGATGAACAGATAAAACAAACGTGGTGCATCCAGACAACGGAATAGCATCAGAAACGTAAAGACTGAAGTGTGGATACACGCTACAATGTTGACGAAACTAGAAAACCTTACGCTTAGTGAAGATAGCCAGTCACAAAGATCCCATATTACACGGCCCATCTACATGATATGGCCGGAATAGACAAAGCCATAGAGACAGAAAGTAGACTGATGGTGGCCACAGGTTGGAGGGAGGGAGGGAAGGGGAGTGACTGCCGACAGGGAAGGGGGCTCAAAACTTACATAGTGGTGATGGTGCATAACTCGGAATGCAGTAAAAACCATTGAATGGCACGATTTATTTTGTTAACTTATTTTTTATTGAAGTATAGTTGAATTACAATGTGTTAATTACTGCCGTACAGCAAAGTGACTCAGTTATACATATATATACATTCTTTTTTAATATTCTTTTCCATCATGGTTTATCATAGGATATTGAATGTAGTTCCCTGTGCTATACAGTAGGACCTTGTTGTGTATCCATCTTGTATATAATAGTTTGCATCTGCTGACCCCAAACTCCCACTCCATCCCTCCCCCCCACCCCTTCCCCTTGGCAACCACAGGTCTGTTCTCTATGTCCATGATTCTGTTTCTGTTTCATAGATAGGTTCATTTGTGTCATATTTTAGATTCCACAGGTAAGTGATATCATATGGTATTTGTCTTTCCCTGTCAGACTTACTTCACTTAGTATGATAATCTCTAGGTCCATCCATGTTGTTGCAAATGGCGTTATTTCATTCTTTTTTATGGCTGAGTAGTATTCCATTGTATACATGTACCACATCTTCTTTATCCAGAATGGTACAATTTAAATTGGTGAATTGCATGGTATGTAAATTACATCTCCGCACAGCTACTGAAAACGCCTGCAGGACCCCCATCGAGTGCAGACAGGAGCCTAGTCACTCAGGCCCCCACCAGCTCACACTGTTTGCCTGGGGTCTGATCTCTACTCCTCTCCCCTCCCCCATCCTCCTGCCCCAGGCTTGCTGTCCCGCAAACATGCACACTTGCTTTTCCTTCCTAGTTCACCACCTCGGGTCCTCATTCCAATGTCACCTTGTCACCTTGGCATCCCACACGTGCCTGTGGTGGCTGTGACTCCCCTTACCATTTTCTCACTTTATCCTCTTCTCACCACCTAGCCCACTGTGGACTCACCCATGGGCTTTACTGCCTGTGTCCCAGCTGGAAGGGATGCTCCCGGGAGGCGGGGAGTTGGCATGGGTTGTGTCCACTGTTGAACCCGCAGGACTTAGAACAGAGCTTGGCACCCAGAGGCAGTGAATAAATAAACACGTCTTCGTGAATAAATGGTTATCTCTGTGGGCTACCTGTACGTACCTTCAGATTTCTTTTCTGACATAGTTTTTTTTTCCTGTAAGTTTTCTAGAATGAATATGCATTACTTATACAGTCAGAGGGAAAATGTCATATAAGGAAAAAAATCCTGACGCTGCTCCCCACTGCCCACAGGATGAAATCCTAAACTCCTTAGCAGATCCTGGCTTTTCTAAAAGACAAGCTCCCCAAAATGGTACAGATGAACCGGCCTGCAAGGCAGAAATAGAGACACAGATGTAGAGAACAAACGTGTGGACACGAAAGGGAGGGGGGGTGCTGGGATGAATTGGGAGATTAGGATTGACGTGTACACACTAATATGTACATAACTAGTATGTACGTAACTAGTAAGAACCTGCTGTATAGCACAGGGAGCTCTACTTCACTTCGCTGTACAGTAGAAACTAACACAACATTGTAAAACAACTCTACCCCAATAAAAAATAAATAAATAAAAAACAAAAGACAAGCTCCCCATCCCCTCCCTGCCCAAGGATGGGATGCGTCCTACGTGGTTCTGGTTCCCCGAGTTAAATGTTTTCTGAAACAGAAAGGGGGGCTCCTTTGCTTAAAAAGTTAAACAGGTTGTGTCTCATTTTGTTTGTTTTGCTAAGGGCCTTCCATACAGGCAACGCTGCCTGACTTACTCGACCCGGGAGCCCCTTCGGGGCAGGTGGCTGGTGTCCAAGGAGGAGAGTTCCACGGAACAAGCCTAGGAGCACCACACCAGGCAAGCAGGGCTCCCGGCAATCCAGAAGCACTTCATGGTCTCTCAAGAGACGCGGCTGGAATCCTCAACCCTTTTCCCCACAGAGACGCTCCTCTTGCTCCAGAACCCAGTCCAACGAGGCCCCACCTGGGAAGACTTCCCCCACCTCCTAATCCAAGCTAATGCCTCACTCCCTTGCATTCCTACAGGACTCTGTTCATAGGATTTGAGCTTGGGTCATAATCGTTGCTTGAGCACTAAGCGATTGTTTGAATGTGTCTCCAGCACCAGACCGTGAGCCCCCAGAGGGCAGCAGTGGTGCCTCTGCTCTTGGGTACCAGGGGCCCAGCGAGGAGTGTTTGTGCTCCTGGACCAACTCCCTGGGGGCAGGTGGGCCCCCCAACCCATGTGGCCGGCAGCCGGAAGCAGGCTGGAGAGAATCCCACGTTCGCATTCTTTCCACTCGCCCTTCTCCAGCTCTCTGGCACCTTAGGGGTGAGCGAGTGTCCAGATACCTTTTTCTTAGTTGTTCTCTTTCTGCATCTTTGGAATTTCTCTAAAAGGCTGGGGGATTTTCTCCAGTTTTACTGTGATACAACTGACAATATAACATTCTACTCACTTCAGGTGTGCAACATAATGATTTGATATATGTCCATATTAAGTCTAGTGATCACCACAATAAGTCTAGTTAACATCCATCACCTTGCACAGTTATAATTTTTTTCTTGTGATGAGAATTAAGATCTACTCTCTAAGCAACTTTCAAATATATAAGTGTATGCAGTATTGTTAACTATCATCACCACGCCGTACATCACATCCCCAGGACTTATTTATCTTAGAACTGGAAGTGCGTACGTTTTGTCCACCTTTACTCATTTCCCTCACCCTCTGTCCCCTGTCTCTGGCAACCACCAAACTGCTTTCTGTATTTATGAGTTCAGTTTTTCTAGATTCCATGTATAAGTGACATCATACAGTATCTGTCTCTCTGCCTGACTTACTTCACTTAGCAAAATGTCCTGAATGTCCAGCCACGTTGTCACAAATGGCAGGATTTCCTTCTATTTTATGGCTGAATAATATTCCATTGTACACATATACCACGATTTCTTTATTCATTCATCCATCTATGGGCACCTAGGTTGTTTCCATAGCTTGGCTATTGTGAATAATGCTACAGTGAACATGGGAGTGCATATATCTTTTCCTGTTACTGTTTTCGTTTTCTTCAGATAAATACCCAGGAGAGGAATTGCTGGTTCATATGGTACAGTTCTACTTTTAATTTTTTGAGCAGCCTCCAAGCTATTTTCCATGGTGGTTGCAATTTCCATTCTCGCCCACAGTGGACAAGGGTCCCCTGTTCTCTACATCCTCGCCATCACATACCTCTTGTTTTTTTGATGACAGCCATCCTAACAGGCGTGAGATGATCTCTCCTTGTGATTTTGCACTGCATTTCCCTGATGGTTAGTGATGTTGAACACTTTTTCATGTACCTGTTGGCCACTGGTATAAAAGAGCTGTTTTTAAATCAGAGGATCTGGGTTCTGTCATACTGAGCCTGTCATACTGAGCCTGACATCTTCTACCAACGTATTAGTTGGCAAAGGAGCTGTTTAGAAAATAAAAACTGCCCACTCTGTGGAAGGAGGGCGGATCTGCTAGAAACTGCGCGGGACTGGGAGTCAGGAAGCTTACATTCGAGTCTGAGCAACACCGCTAATATCGTAAGGGTCTGGGTCAGTCACTTAGCTCTTCTGAGACTCTTATTTCCTCAGTTCTAAAATGAAAGGAGCTCAGAGATCCTTAACTCTTAACTTAGCTCCAAGACTA
The DNA here is from genome assembly GCF_028564815.1 of Eubalaena glacialis. Classification (NCBI taxonomy): domain Eukaryota; kingdom Metazoa; phylum Chordata; class Mammalia; order Artiodactyla; family Balaenidae; genus Eubalaena; species Eubalaena glacialis. The sequence goes on along the minus strand of NC_083734.1, from coordinate 3,981,801 downwards.
AAGCTCAGCCAAAAAGGAATAGCCCTCAGGGAACACATTTGCTGAGAACTTTCCCTTGAGACAGTCTGATGACCGTATAGAACCCTCTCGTGCAGGAAAGCTCCGTGGTCTCCACCACCATCAACAAGAAAAATCAGATGGGATTTTCACCCCCCTTGCTAGCCCCTTCCTAGATGGTCTTTGAGGAGGTGTGTGGTCATCTTCTATCTGGTAGAACATGGGTGGTCAGGTCGGAGAGAGCTTGGCTCTGCCTGGCACTCACCCTACACCGCCTCCCGCTGGGCAAACCACGTCCAGAGAACCCGTCATGAGGCCGGTTTACAACACGTGCTCCTCACGCGCCATCAGCACCCTCTCTCCATCCAGGCCTCTTGTCCTGATCTAGTCTGGAAGCAAATGGTTGCTAGAGCGATGGCTCTGGCCCTCCTGCAGGCGAGGAGCTCATGGGAGAATGAGTCAGCTCCTCCTAGACTTCCAGCAGCCTCAGAGCAGAGGGAGGAGGACAGGGGAGCAGAAACAAACAGAAGTCCTGGAGAGACAGTCACAGAGCCTTGCCGTGGGGCCGGTCCTGGGACCCTCCCTGCGCAGCGGGGAAGGGCCATTGATCTGGCTGGGGGACGCGGTGATACCGCGCGGGCGGCGCCTCTGGCGAGGAAGGCACAGATGTCCGTGCTGGCTGAGATAAGAGGCTGCTCGGGAAGCCTGAGTCACCGTGGGCCGACCGTCTTTGGAAGCAGGGAGACCGCCAAGCAGTGCAGCCCAGAGGCAAGGCCGGGCTTCCTCCCGGCCTGCGGGCCCTGGGAGGCAGCATTTCCTGTTGGTGTCCTCTGACCTGGGTGGCCACCACCCCTGGGAAGTTTCCGGCCACCCTCACCCAGGCACTGTGAGCTTGCTGCTCCGAGGTCTTTGTCTCTCTGCTCATCTTGCGTTTGTTTCCTCTGGAATGTTCCAGGCCCCCTGTAGCGCCCTGTGCCGTTAATCTGAACATTCCAGAGCGGGAGAGGCTTCACGGCACTCATTCCTCCTGGGGTTTCCCGATGAGGGTCCAGAGAGCTGAATTCTGGTCCAGGTCTACAGAGACTGGCAGTCACAGTCAAGGCCCCCTCTAAGCCTTAATTTCCTCACTTACCTAATTGAGGGTGAGAGGCAGGGTGGAACAATTTGGGGAAAACAGACTTTTAGAAGTAGGGTGATACTAGCACCCTATGCCTCCTGCAAATGATTTGCTACCTGCTGGCCGACACCTGCCATTCCATCATTGGATGGAAAGGAAGTACTTCAGGCTGTTCTCATTCATGATTTCTGATGGAAGCAGAAATAACGGTAAATTCCACAAAGGCACTGGTTCCCTGCGGGGGTGCAGGAAGCCCTGGTGAAGATTGGGGACGGAAGGAAGCACAGATGGAAGATTCCACTTCACGCATTTCTTAGGTTGTGGCCCAAGTGAAGGGACTTTCAGAAATTAGGACGTAAGGGAATACGTGTGAGAGCAAAGAAGTCACTGAAGGTCAACTAACCCACCCTGGATTTTCCAAGTAGGGAGACCATTATGTCAGTCTTAGGAAAGTTCCCAAAGCCAGGAAGGGTGCCTGGAACCTCCACTCAGCAACTCACCACTCTGGGCAAACACACAATCTGTCGGGTCTCAGTTTCCTCAACTGTCAAATGGGGATGACAGCAGGATTATGAGGAACAAATGAGACGCTACCCATTACGTCTGGCCAGTGGTCGCAGGCAGTAAATGTTAGAAGGGTAATAATAGCAAGAACAGTAATAATAGTGGATAAGCCACCCGGCTCTCCGACAAGTTCTCCCCCAACAACCACAGCTAACCATCCTCCTAACCAGCACTCTTGACCCTTCGGTGAGACTTTTTTTAAATGGAGGCAACACAAAATTGTTCTTAAAGGAAACTAACTTCAGTTTTTCACATCCCCATTTCCCCAGACCTCCCTGTGCTAAAGAGGCAAAACCAGCCATCCCCATCGTGCCCCCGTGGGGGTCACTCTGGGGTCATTCAAAGGAACGGCGCTGCTGGAGGCCCCTCTACCTCCCACCCCCACCAGTGACCCCAAACTCCCAGAGAGAAACGGGCGTGGAGGTGCAAACACACCGCTACCAGGCTGAGGGAACTGGAGGCGAGCTTGTGTTCTCGGAGACCTTGCACGGGAGGGAGCGGGCTCCCCAACCCAAGCCTGGTCCTGGCGCGAAGGCCGAGGGCTGCTGGCGGGGAAGACAGCCCGGTGCCTCCCGGGCCCGGGAGGCAGGGCACGGGGACCAGAGCCCGCCCTGGGTGGCGGCCAGAGCCACTGCTGGGGCCGGCGTCCACTGCTGAGCTGCCCTGCGCCCGAGGGCGCCAGTCTTTGTCAAAAGAAGGGATTTGTGCAGTGCAAACCCCCAGGGCCCGGCTTTGTGGAGCCGTCTGCCTGCGTTTCAGCTCCGGGCTTCACCCTCTGGTCAAACTGACCCCTCAGTCACAGCACATCCAGAGCGGAAACAGCAGCCTCACCCTTTCTGCTGAGAGCTTTGTGTGACCCGGGGCAGCGGGGGCACTCCCGGAACCGGACACCTGCCCCTGCCCGCAGGGTCCTGCTGTCCTGCTGGGAGAAGGACCCCTGGGCGTCTGGAGTCACAGGAACAAAGTGCTGTCTTTCTCGGCTCTGGTGTCCTCCTCTGAAGGAACACTGCTGACTCAAGCTCCGCCTTTCCTAAAAGGGGCTGAACACCACCTGTCCTCCTGGAGGCCTGACAGGAACCTGAAGGCGGCAGTGCCGATGGTGCTATTCTGGGCAAACTGTAATGAAAGCGTCCTTCACTGCATGTCACACTTGTCGGGAGAGCCGGGTGGCATTATCACTGGCCGCCACCCAGGGCGGGCTCTGGCCCCCGTGCCCTGCTCCCCGGGCCCGGGAGGCACTGCGCTCTAGGGCCCACAAGCCACAACTACTGAAGCCCGCGCGCCTAGAGCCCGTGCTCCGCAACAAGAGAAGCCACCGCAATGAGAAGCCCGCGCATCGCAATGAAGAGTAGCCCCTGCTCGCCGCAACTAGAGAAAGCCCGCGTGCAGCAACGGAGACCCAACACAGGCAAAAATTAATTAGTTAATTTTTTTTTAAATCACTTCCAGGTAAATCAATTAATTTTTTGTAGAAGAAAAATGCAAAATCATGTTTCCCAAGAAAAATAAACTTATTTTGTCACTAATGGTAGAGACCAAAACACAGAGACATTATTCTGAGTGAAACTAGAGTAGCAAAAACAGTTCACACTATTTCAAAGATGCTGGGGGGCAAAAAACTAAAAGATATGACAAATGTCGGGCTTAGAATAAAAGAATGCTTTTATTTTAATTTATCAATAAATTCCTTTATCACATGATCCTACTGGACACCATAATGTCAGTGATTATGTGTAAGAACGATTATTGCTGAGTGTGACAGCAGATACTTTCATCTGTAATTTGTCTAAAGTGGTGGTTCTCAACTGGGGGTCAGTTTTACATGCCTCCCCCTCCCCAAGGGACATGTGGCATTATCTAGAAATATTTTTGGTTGTTATAGCTGGAGCGGGGGGAGGGGGAGTGCTACTGGTGTCTGTGTGTAGAAACCAGGGATGCTGCTAAAATCCTACAATGCAAAGACGGTCCCCACAACAAAGAACTATCTGCCCAAAGGTCAGTAGTGCCAAAGTTGAGAAGCTCTGGTCCAAACCACTAATGTGCAGAATACGGGCCGGCTATGTGGGTAGATGGAGAGAGAGGAGGAGAGAGGAGATGATGGGGGGAGGAAGGGCTCAAAGATTCTTGGTTCTGTCTTTTCTTGGAAACCCACGCTCGAGAAGAAGAGGACTGGTTAAGATGACCATTCTGTTCTGGGCCACGATGCTCAGCTTCGGGTGCAGCCTCTCTGCCTGACGAGCCGACCAGCGCCCTCCCATCCATGACTCAGCGGTGAGGCAAATCATGAAAACTGTGAATGTGGTCAACTTGTGGTCACTGAGAGCTCACCTTTGCAGCTCATCTTGTGAGGAAATGAGCCCAAGTTCAAGGTCCTCCTTTTCCACCCTGCAGGACGTAGGGACTCAGGGAGGAAGTTCATTCTTCAGGTTTTGAAAGGAGTACTTGAGTTAAAACTTCCTGGATGAAAATTATATCAGGAAAGGCCATTTTCAGGATTCCAGGTAGCTCACGAGGGAGGTGTATCTCACTGCTGTATTGAGGATGAATTTTCAAGGCAAAAACTGCCTTTGCACAGGAGGGAACGGAGCGAGCTGCCCTCATGGCCCTCTTGCGGGGTTTCCAAAACCCGCCTGGGGCTCTCCCATCGGCCCCACCCCCGCTTTGGAGGTAACTTGGGGTGGGCGGGGGGAGGGACCTTCTAAGGGAACTTAAGTCTGTCCTTCTCCTTCACCTGTCTCTCCTCCAGACCAAAGGGAGTGTCTAAGGTGCTCTCAGGCGAGAGTGTTTCCATTCCCCAGGGGAAGGTGGCCCCAGGAGAGTGGGACAGAGACCCCTGCAGGGGGGCAGTCCAGATGGCTAAGCTCCTCAGAGAGTCCTGCACACCCCAGGGTCAGGGGAGCGGCCACTGCTTGGAGGGGAGCAGACAGGGACCTGAGAGCTAGCGCACCTGACGTCCGAGGGCCAGGACACACATGCGGTAGGGACCAAGCGACTTGAAACCCGGTAAGGATAAGGATACATCAGTGAGTGCAGTGCTGATACAGCATCCCTGGGACTGAGGCCTCTCCACTGCCCCTGCCTGTGTCTGAACTCAGACACCTTTCTGGAAAAACAAAGGCGGTGTGAGAACCCTAGATCTGAATTTAAGCGGAAAACACAGAAAGTTCCTGACTGGCCTCTCAATCAGCCAAGTTGTGTTTCCTACTCTCAGGTGGAATTCAACCTCAGAATCGAGAATCTAAGGATGCTAATAATGTTAATATCATGATTATAAGAAACAGAGCTCCCTTTCTTGCAAAACCGAGTACAAAGTTTGAAAACGTGAGCCCCTGGCACTCATGAACTTACTGGAAATGGAGAAGCCTGAGGCAGACGTGGCTTTCTATCCTATGGAGGGGGCAAGGCTCAAGAGAGGGAATACTAGCCCTTGAGGCTCCAACGTCAGAAATTAAAAACCCAGACCCGGGGACAGCTGTTCCTGCCTTGGCTTCGATCCCAAGCACCACCCAAGCACACGCTCGATGCCTGCGCTGGGAGTGCTCTAGGCCCAGAGACATTTGGAGAACATTGAGAAGAAACGTCCGTCATTTACACTGTTTCCTTCGAACAGATTACTTGGGTGTTGGAGTCTTCTGAAACCGAGAATTTCCTTTATAGAAACCAGGGTGGAGGCCAGGAGCTGGGAAGAGGAGCTGGTGACGAGGAGGAGTCCGAGGAATGTGTGGGTTCTGCTCAACAGAAGAACACGAGCAGTTTCACCCTGTACCTTCCAAACAGCCGCCAACCCCCCAAGAGCACAGGGTCACCTGTCCAGTGGTAGCCACGGCCAAAGCCAGTCCTTCCCGCTCGGCCAGTGGGAGGGGGCGAAAGTGTACGATAACAATCACTTCCAAAGCCATCCTTCGAAGCTCGCTCCAAAATCCAGCACACGCCCACAGAAAACAGACCACAAAGCTCATCAAACGTTAGAGCTGAGAAGTGCTTCCAAAATTATTCAGTCTGGCGACCTCATTCTGCAGATGGGGACGGACTCAGAGACAATGTGCCCTAATCTTGTCACCAAGTTCGGGACCGGGAATAAAGCTGGGAGTAAAACTGGTTCTCCGGTTTCCAGAGCAGGCTGCTTTTATCCACGGCTAACACTTTTTGAAAACAAACAAAACAAATGTTGGGTTTTTCTTATATATGTTTTTCAGTACTGACCTCCTCCAGGATGACAGCAGGACACAGCAAGGAAGTAAAACATGACAGTGTGACCCAGAAGCTTCGCTCCCCGAGCTCGTTCCAGCTCCCCCTCCAAAGCGATCAGGGTCCGGTTGTGGCTCTGCCAGGGGGCGTGTCTGAGTGTCGCTTGGGCCACGACTGTCGGACATCAGGCAGACCTCTTCTCAGCTCTGTGCCTCAGTTTCCCTACAGTAAAACCAGCTTAGAAACATGATGACTCGAAGCCCCAAGGAAATTCCTGAGCAGCTCTGTGTCTCTGCGCCTCCAAACCGGTGAGCCCTCTTCCAGAGAGGACGGATGGACCTTCCTCTGGGGACGTGTCGGGTGGTAATTAGCACAGAGAAACTCAGGCCTCCCCGGGGTCACAGAGCTTCCCTGCTGCGGTGGCCCTAACTCTCCCCCGGAAGCCTCTGCTGGTCAGAGCCCCCGTCTTGTTCCCGGACTATGGCCCCAGCTGCAGGAAAGGAGATTTATGTGGTTTCTCTGCCTCTGTTTTGATTTTTTTTTAATTGTCCTGCATATCAACCCAGCAGGCTACAATTTGTTTTATCTAATTTGGATTGGATGGAATCCAATGGGAGACCTGACCATCCAGGCCATACAACGTATGACAATTATTATGCTGGATTCTTGATTACTTGACCTCTTTGAACTTGCAAAATTGTTTTTCATTCTATGATTTATTCAATCATTCAATAAGAATTTGTTGAAAATTCATCGTGTGTGAAAATACCTTGTAAACTCTTAAGGATATATGCAATTATTAAATTTTAAGACTTGTGGGAGATACGACAGATGTAGAAGACACAATTTCTGCCCTTAAGGAGCTTATAACTTGTTTAGCCTATGTGTATTTCCCCTAAACTTCTTAGACCAAGACTTGAGCGTCTCCTAATAACAGAGAGAAGGTGCCAGATGCAGCTGGAGCCTTTCCATCGGGGTTTTCCCAGTGTCCCTCCCTAGTCATCACTGTCCCATCCCAATGACTCATGTCAACTTGGGATTCACTATGATCGCTAGATCCTTTTCTTTTGTCCTCTATTCCACTTGGAGTTCATTCTGACCACTTGGAGATTATTTAATTCCATAGACACAAAACCTACCTCTCCAATCTCAAGCTGACTTTGGCGACCTATTAACAATAGTTTCTATTTCATTCAATGTGTCATTGGGGAAAGAGGGGGACATCACATTTGTGGGACCGGCTGCAGTAGGCCTCCAATCCGAAGCCTTGTGACCTGCTACTAATGACATTTCCTCGGGGAGCCCCTGGGGAAGGGGGCCAGAGAAGAGCCTCACAAAAAGCCAGCCTGGCCTGACCTGGAGCTCTGCTCACAGCTCTGAACACTCTTCCACACGCTTCCGCCAAAACACAGCCTTCAGGAGCAGGGAGAGAACGATCAGTTTGTCCCCAGCGAGGCAGCCAGCTGCAGTGGTTGAAAACAACGTGGTTTAGGTGGGCAGGGTGAAACAACCAGATTCAGGGGGTGCCACCTGCCTGAGAGCAGGTGTAACCAACCCCTCAGCGGGCAGGGCTGCAGGCAGAGCTCCCACCCACCTTAGCCACAAAGGCATCTCTGGCCGCAAGAAGGGGAGGGAGAACTGGACCTCACTCCCTACCCGGAGAGGGAGCCTGGCTGGCCCTCTGCCACCATGTCCGTCCCCCTCTGACCCCTGTCCCCACCCAGAAAGGTGCCTGGACCTCACTGGCCAATGGATCACACAGCCTGTTAGGCACTAACCACTTTTCACCATCAAGGCCCAGAAAAAAAATAAAAGGGGAAATCCAATGGGGGGAGGGGTGATTGAGTGACATAGAAAGTTTCTGGAATTGGACCCCTTCAGCCGTACCCATCAGTCACCCTCAGAAGCAAGGGTACGCCGTGCAGAGGAGGAAGGTGGACGGCCTCCGCCCTTCCCTCTTGGTCCCCGCCTAGGAGGGACCGCCATGCCAGTATGAGGGGGGCTGGCAGGCCCTGCGCTCTGGGGACCCTGTCATGTCACCCTTTGTTTGGAACCCTCTGGCTCACGGCTTCCTTCCTCCAGGCCGTGCGCCCCGTCCACCCGGAGCGGACGTGCCAGGGGTGGGGCTGGTGGCCGAGCGAGGGGCGGAGGCACACCCTGCCCTCCACGAAGCCAGGCTGCTCTGCATCTGCTCGGCCCTCTTCCCCTCCCCGGTGTTTCAGGCTGTTTCTGTCTCTCCCAAGGAGACGAGAGTCATATCTGCGGGCGTCGTTAATGCGTTCCAGGCGCCTGAAGGAAGCCTGGCGCGGCCTGCCCCGCACCCCACCCCTGGCCCAAGCAGGCAGGTGGCGCCACCCGATGGCCGCGGCCCGAAGCTCAGCGGGAAGGAGGAGGCTTTCAGGGTGGGGCTGGAGGTTTCCGGTGACCAGCTCAATTCAGAAGTTCTGGGTGGAAGAATTCCACTTATCCCATCAAAGGTCCTTGAGGCAAAAGTTCCGTAAATGAGAACGCTTCAGTCCTTAGAAATGAACGGTGAAGGGCACTAAAGATTTATGGGGCGTTCAGACAGCCCTCTTTGTCTCACTTTGCTACCTCCTTACTTCTATCAACCTCTTTTTTTTTTGTAATTCCAGTCTGGAGCCCAGCTGGGTTGTTTCTAATGTCCAGTCCTTTGAAGAGTGGAGATTTGTGCTTCCAACCTCGTGTTAAACAAAACAAACCAAGAGAAGATGCTGTGCAAATTAAATTACCTAGTCAGTGTGTGGCCTGGTGAAATCTAGAGGAGGAGGGGAATTTGCAGTAAACGAAGCAAGTGGAAATAAATGATGGTCCTGTCTTGTTAAAAAGCCTCTGGAAGGAATGGAGAGACACCACAGGGCACTGATGTCCCCTCGGACCCCAGACACGTGGGTCAGGGGGGCTGTGTCCTGCTCAGGCCCTGCAGTTGCCCACGTGTCCCGCTCCAACCTGGCCAGGAGCTGCGCGCCCGTTCCTCAGGCACCAGTCTCCAGCGTCCAGACTTCCAGCTGCTCTTTATGTTACCGAGTCCAAGCTTGCTCTGCTCGCTGCACGACAGGCCAATGAATGGGAGACGAGGTGCTGAGGCAAGGAAGACGACTTGATTCGGAAAGCCGGCAGACCGAGAAGATGGCAGAATAGTGTCTCCGATAAACCATCTTATAGGGGTCTGGATGCCAGTTTCTTTTATAGAATCAGAGAGGGCAGTGAGGAAGTAAAGTAAAAGGGCCATCAGTCTTGCAAAATATCGCCTGGAATGACCGGCCTCGGTGAGGGGATGTGTTAGTTTCTTTTTTCTTGCAGCCATTCACAGGTGGGCAGGGTTCCCTGAGGCAGGTCATAATGTACAATTATAATGACAAAAGCAACGAAAAGCAAGAGTTAAAGTCAAAGAAGCAGATCCAACGTGGAGTCCAATTTAGCTCTTCCCTGTTACATTTCCACGGGGCTCACAAGCCCCCGGACCCCTCTGTTGCCAGTCCCCATGTCCTACCAACCTCCCAGAATCCTTCTCGCTGGAATCCATCTTGGCTGAGTGATGCGTGTGCCACCAGGAAGGACCCTGAGTCAGAATGATTGGCCAGAGACGACCCAGAAACTAACCCCATCACCATAAAACCCGAGACTGTGAGCCACGTGGCAGAGCAGTTCTCCTGGGTTCCCTTACCCTGCTGCTCTCCACCCGGGGGGCCCCTTCCCAATAAAGTCTCTTGCTTCATCAGCAGGTGTGTCTCCTCGGATAATCCATTTCCGAGTGTTAGACAAGAGCCCACTCTCGGGCCCTGGAAGAGGTCCCCCTTCCTGCAGCACCTCCCCGTGCCCCTCCCCATGCCTTCCCTATTGTTTCTCTCTGTGCACCCAAAGCTATAGGTTATAAGACACACCGCACTTTCAGAGTTGTTGGAATGTGTTTTAAGCGCTACTTAGAATTAATGAAACACAGGGCCTGGTTTATAGCTGCCTTACCCCATGTCTAGGACAGTGTTTTGCATGCAGTACATGTTCAGTAAATATTTCTGTGCTTGGTCGGAGGTTCTGGCATCAAATCCCAGGGGAGGGAGTGGTGGAGCAGAGCACGGGCTGGAGGATAAAGGCAGAAACGGACGAAGCAAGACAAGATGAAATCCGGGGAGCCCTCGTCATGGGTCGGATATGTCCGCTCCCCGTGGTTCAGGGAAAGAGTTCGGGGCTGAGGGCCCAGTCACCCCAGAGTTGCAGCTCTCTGATGGCCTGGCTGTCACCAGAAAGCCACCTCATCCCTCTGTCATGCCCCACATTGAACAATGACAAGTTAGTAACAGCTAACCTTTACCAAGTCCTAACCACACACCTGAGATTTTACACGTATTAATGTATTTTCCCTAGAAATGGAGAACCAGAGTCACTGGCCCTTTTCATTTTAAGAAGGATAATGGGAGGGGCAGCCACCCACAGCTCATGTGACCTTGGACAAGCCACCACCCACGCTTCACAGCTAAGGAAACGGGATCACAAGAGTTAATTCCAGGTACCCTGTCTCTACTAGAGGTATTTTATAAAGACAAAATACAGGACTGAACATCAAAGAGCTTTGAGAACCGCAGAGCCAGACAAATGTGAGAGGTTATTATGGGCAAACAATGACATTACAGATTGGGAAGTGCTCACTGCCATCAAGGACAAGGGTCCTATTTCGCTCCAATGCATCACCATAAGAGAGACAGTCCCTGATCTCAAGGCATAAATTTGCCCCAATGAAGCCTTCAGAGACTGTCTAATCGTTAAGCCATTACTAGTATCAGAAAACAGAATACAGGGCAAAAAAGGCATCAAGATGATCTTATTGCAATTTCTAAAGACGTTATAATAGATGTGGACATTTATGTATTAAATAAAAGTGTGTTGTGTGTATACTTTTTTAAAGGTGAATTAATGGACACTTCTGGGATTTTGTAACCAACTCAATTTATTAATATTAAATTTTATACTTATATTTTATATGTTTTTCCTTTTCATCTTTCCAAGATTGAATCTTCTAATAAATAGTTCATTAATAAATCATAGCAGAAAAAAAAAAGCGCATCCTAGATGTTTCTAAAGATTCCAGGAACCCAAAGGAATTGATTTTAGGTCCTGAAGAATTAGAATCATTAAGAAATACAAAGTACCAATAGAGATAATGGTAGTCCTACAAAGATGGAGGATAGAGGGGTTTTTAATTAGTCCCATTTTCCCTTTTCTCTTTTTTCTAATCAGAAAATCATTTCAGTCTCTATCTTCCTCCAGATCAGTATGGCCTTGAGTTTACAGGATAGGCTTCCCTTGCCTCCACCTGACGGCTCAGAAGCCACTGTAACACTGCTCATTTCCCCTCTTCAGTAGTATCTGTGACTCTGTAAAAATAACTTACAACAGCTAATACGTAAAAGTTCGGCAATCTGATACCTTTAAATAAGCTCAACATCAGACTTAATTTATAGAAGGGCAAGGAAGACTCAAGGAGCTGGAAAGTCCGGCTTCATTAGCAGTCATGTAGAGGAGTGATTCTCAGTGAGCATCGGGACCCCTGGACCACTTGTTAAACACAGATCCCTGGCCCCATCCTCAGAGGACTGGGGTGGGATTCCAGAACCTGCATGTCTCATAACCTCCCAGCTTACGGTGGTGCTGCTGGTCTTGGGATCCCACTTTGAGAGCTACTGATACAAACAATGGTTACTGGAAGAGCCAGCAAAGACAAACCATGGAAGCCTTCTGTTCCGTTTTCCTTGGGATGTGGGTTGCTACGGGCAAAGGGGCTGGGATTAGGAAAAGACCAGGGAAGACATATCGGGCAGGGGGACGGGTCTCGTGTATAAAACCTTTGCCACAGTGTCTCTGAGTTGGGCTGTATATGCGCCCTGGCATTCTCCATCGGTGGGCTAGACATCATGAGATCTAAGGTTTTTCTTTTGGGACCAGATCCTGTCTGCCTCCCTGGGATTCCAAAGGGGCTTTCCCTGAGGTGACTCAAAGAGGCCAAGGCTCCAGGGGGAATTCTCCAGCACCAGTAACCATGACAGAGCCCACACAACCCCTGCAATGCTCAGGGGCTCATAAAGAAGGGGATTACATTGTCCCATCTGGTGGTACCCAGCCCCTGAGTGGGAAGTGATCTCTGTTGCTACAATCTGAAACTACTGGGAGCATTCTCTCTCTGCTGTGCATATTGATTATTAGATAAACATTATAGATAGGCAGATAGATAGACAGGAGAGAGAAGGGGGGAGAAAGAGAGAGAGAGAAATTTTAAATAGCCCACAGATCATTGAGATATTTTGCTTAATGCAACACAGTTCAGATTTGGAAATACTGGGTCTCACTCCCTGTTTACCACCTCCTAAAGCATCCATGTGTGTCAAGCAAACCAATGCTACCACCATGACCAGACCTAACTGCACCAAAGGAAGGTGCCCGGATTAGGAGCTCCACTGAATCAAGAGGGAGCCGGCCCCCCAACTCGCCTGCTCGGGTAGCTGAAGGAAGGGAAGCAAATGGGCACCATGAGGCCTCCGCAAGTGTCTGGCCCTCCCTGGGCTCTCATTTCATCCTCAGCAACGTGAGGATGCTGACTTCCACCAGCTCAGGGGCCCTTGCGGCTCTGACCGACATGAACACAGTAACCTTCTGTTCTTTCACACGCCACCACAGGTCCCTTCTTCTCTGTGCTATGCCCGGAACTTGCTCTATCATCAGATTTGAGTTGGCGGGTGTTGGATGCTCAGAACGGCTGAGAACAGCCCATAGGAAACCAGGGCCGACTCCAGACTGTACGGTCAGACTCAAATGGCAAGGACCTTAGACAATGTTACATTGTGGGGTTTAAAAACATTCATTTTTAAGAGCCTGGGCTTACTGAGTCAGCGATCTGGAACATTCTCAAGACACTAAAAATATCCTGAGAGTGGACTGAGTTTTAAACTGTGCTTTAAGAAACTTTCTGTGCGAAAACAATTGGGCATTTCTTCTTTAAAACAGTTATGCATTTTCTTTATTTAGATTTTTCACTACTGGAAATAAAAAGAAATATAGAGGGTGTTCGAGCCTCAGAGGAGAACTGAACGTCAGGGCCCAAAAGGCCATCCAGTCCTAAGATTCTATCCAAACAGCCAAGATTCTACCCAGAGGACCAAGATTTATAACCTTAAATCTCTCAATTTACATTTTCAAAGCAAAAAAGGTAAAATGCTTTCTTTCCCTTCTGACTGATAGTTTGAGGATTCACGTTCCCAGCATCAACTTGCAGGACAAAGGGTTTTCAGCCAGGAGTTGGCATCTGCCGAATGCTTTGTTCTTGGAATTGCCTGCCTGCTCCTAGCAAGACGTGAGCAAGATATCCGTAAACGGTCTGAAACAGGTAAAATGGACACCTGGGTCTCACCCCCCTCCCCAGGCAACCTTTTCCTAATTCGCACTAAAATACATTTGGGGACATAGGGAAGGCAAAAGTTCATGATACTGAAAACTGAACCTGGTAAACGACTGCCTGGATCCCAGCACAATACAGAAGGAGCTGAAAGGAGAAAGTGCCTTCTGTGATATTCTCAGATGGGCTCTGAATCCAGGGCCCGACAGTAAGGGAGGCACAGAGACCCAGCGGCCGTCACTTGCCAGAAACCGCAGCATCGAGAAGCCGCCAAGAAGACGTTCCTTCCCATTCGGGGGCCTCGCCCAGGGCCTTCCCTTGGGCCTATGGATTCAGACTCCAAAGATGAACGTGGACCATCGATCTGGCAGCAAACACACCCTTTAAAACGAAAAGAATCTCCTCTCAGGTTGGAGCAGGCTCTCCATCCATCTGGTCTTAGCTCGGGCTGCCAGAACAAAACACCATAGACTAGGCGGCTCAATCAACAGAAATGTATTTTCTCACAGTGCTAGAGCCTGGAAGTCCAAGATGATGGCGCCAATATGGTCAGTTTCCAGTGAGGGCCCTCTTCCTGGCTTGCAGGTGGTCACCTACTTGCTGTGTCCTCACAGAGAGCGAGCGAGCAAGCTCTGGTGCCTCTTCTTTATAAGGGCACAAATCCCATCATGGGGGCCCTACCCTCATAACCTCATATAAAACCTAATCATCTCCCCAAAGCCCCATCTCCAAATACTTTCCCACTGGGGGTTAGGGCTTTCACACATGAATCTCAGGAGAGACACAGTTCAGTCCACAGCACGTCCACTTACTGACCACCTGTTATGTGTCAGACGTGCTGGTTGCAAGGGATGCAGACGTCAAAACACAGACCCTGGCCTTAGGGAGCTCCCAGTTGGGAGCTTTGCCCACAGCCCCAGGGACCCCTTCACTGTGGGGGGGCATCCTCTCCCTGGCTTCGGGGGGCTTTTTCCTTCCAACAGCCCACAGATGCAAGTCTTTTTTGGACAGCTGCCCTTGGGCTACTGGAGCGGCTCTTCCAGAACCAGCCAGAAATGGCGGGGAGCCTCCAACCCCCGCTGGGTGTGGCCCACGGCCAGTGATTAATGGGTAGGAGCCAAGAGAGCCCGGCTCCCTTGCTCTTTGCTGCCAGAGACGCACTCAAAACTTACAAGGGCCTAGCTTACACTCCGGGGTTCCCCTTCGGAAACAGGCTGAAGTTACCTCTCCAGGACTTAGCCTAAAACCACACCCTCTCCACCCTGCCCTCCCACTCCTGTGCGGGAACCAGGAACACAAGGCTTGCAGGAGAATCGTCCTCTCAGTGTCCCTCCAGGGGGGCCTGACCCAGGACCAGCACCTGGGTGAACGGGGCACAGCGCCAGGCTCCATGGAGGACTTGCCACCCAGAGCAGCAGCATTTCTCCACTCGGGAGGCCTCCCTGGGGGCCTGGGCCTGAGCAGCGAGACACCGGCTACTACGCTGGATGTGACTTTTATGACGAAATGTTACCAGAGTCACTTGGGTTCAGAGGAGAGAAAGCATGGAATATTTTTTCTAATCATTTTTGCTTGTGGAGACCCAGACTCCAGAAAGGCCAGGTAATAGAAGACAGGCCTCTGAACGGCACACCAAGGGGTTGAGACTGTAATTATCCTAAATCCCATCTTTCATCAGTATCTCCCCTGCTCTGGGGTCTCTCGTCTCCAGGGCAGACTGCAGGTTCCAGACACAGTGAGGCTTGGGGCCGCCACAGCAGGGCGCCAGGACGGAGGCAACAGCAGGAACAGAGAAGAAAGCCTGGCGGTGCTTGTGGAGGGACCCCCAGGGGTCTGGAAGCTGGTGTGAGAGGCGAGATGGAAAACAGTTAGTGTCGAAGTTGGCTCAGGCCCCCGTAACAAAGCACCACAGACCGGGCAGCTCAGACGAGACACTGGCTTCCTCACAGTCTGGAGGACTCCGAGATCAAGGTGCCGGCAGGGCTGGTTTCTCCCGAGGCCTAGCTCCTGGGCGCTTCGATGCCGCCTCCTGCCTGTGTCCTCACCTGGTCGTCCCTCTGCGTGTGTCTGCGTCCTAATCTCCTCTTCTTGTAAGGACACCAGTCTGGGCATAAAGCTTGCACTAGACGAGGCTGCGTGCCTGCGCACCTCGGGCCGCCTGGCGAGGTGGGCGCGCAGCATCTCACCCGAGGGGTGCAGGTTCAGTAGCGCAGCAGGGTCCGACCACCAAGTGCTGACCAAGCCCCGGTGAGCCGGTTCACACCCAGCAAACTCAGAGCAGGCCGCTCCGTAAACTAGAGTGCCTATCTAATCATCTACCTGCAGAGATTTCTGGAAGGTTACTGAGTGCCGGTCATTTCCGTGGGACCCTCCTTTCCTGCCCCATCCCATCACCCCACACTGATTACAAGCTTTCCGTGGCCCCCAAACTGTGTCCTACTCGATTTCACGTCCCCGTTCACTCATTCCCAAATGTATCTTATTAATATTTGTCCGCCCAGCACCTAACACAGCATCTCGCACAGAGCTGGTGGCCAACATATACGTGTTGGTGGCCACGCTGGCGACACGGGGAGTGGCAGCTAAGGGCACAGGCTCCGGGTCAGAACCCTGCTTCTACCAAGTACCAGCTGTGTGAGCCTGGGCAGAACCAACTGCTCTGAGGCTCAATTTCCTCATCTTATCAAGTTAGGGCGATACTTACAGAACGTCACAGCGTTATTGTGAGCACTGACTGAATTAATCTATGCGTTCATTGTATCTCATAGAGCAGCGAACGGCACACAGGGAACAGTATGTTCGTGCTGGTCATTTTTTTTTTTAATATCCACTGTGTGCTTGACACATTACCTAGTTTTTCTCATTAAATCTCCAAACAACTATCAGGTGATGCTGTCGCCCCCTCCTTAAAGAGGTGGAAGCCAGGCTGCTCACCTGGTAAGTGGCAGAGGGAGAGAACGTGAGCGCAGAGCTGAGTCTCACACCTGTCCTCTTTCTACTGCAGTGCCAATTAGGCTGAAATGATCCGCAGCCAAGAGGAACATCTGCAGGTGCTCACAGTCAGAAGCGGGGGGCCAATATCGCATCAGGCTCCACCCCAAAAATAAGGGGTTCAGAGATGTGATCAAGTCCCAACTCCTACCCTACGTGGTTGCAACCCTGGACGCTATATCAATATCCCATCCAAGTTCCAAAGCCTTTTCATTCCATCAGCCCCAAGGCATTCCTAGCATTCAGTGTCCCCAAAATGTCCCCCTGGCTCTCAGCCAGACCACCAGCATGCCGGCTGTGCCCACGTACTGGAAAGCAGATGACAGCTGGTGAAAAACATAGACTGTGACCAGGACAGGATACTACTGTGCTTTTTGAATCCTAAGCATTCCTTCAGCCCCAGGATGGCAGATAGTTAAACACTGTCAGCACTAATTCTAATTAATTAGAAGCAACAGTCTAGAACCATGGCTGAGGCTGAGCTCAGTGGAAAAGAACTCCATGCTTGACTACTGATGTCTGCCGGGGGCACAGCAGGAAGGGCAGCACACAAGATGCACGTTTGCCAGCCCTTCCTCAGGCCAAGCCCCTACGCTCAGGTATTGAGAAAGCACCTGGTAACCATGGGGTTTATTCCCGGGAGGGGAGGGGAGGGGAGGGGGACATGAAAACATGTATGTGACATGGTCCCTGCCTTCAAGAAGAAACACACGGAGGTGAGAAATCAAATAAAAATATAAATACAAATGATGCGTAGGGAAAACTGCTTTGTTTTTTTATGGGGTGGGGTTTTCAGGGGCTTTCAGTTTTCTCAATAGGCTTTAAAAACAGTCAGTTGTCACCTGCCTCTTACAGAAGCCAGGCTATCAAAACCAAACTATGGGGCTTCCCTGGTGGCGCAGTGGTTGAGAATCTGCCTGCCAATGCAGGGGACACGGGTTCGAGCCCTGGTCTGGGAAGATCCCACATGCCGCGGAGCAACTAGGCCCGTGAGCCACAACTACTGAGCCTGCGCGTCTGGAGCCTGTGCTCCGCAACAGGAGAGGCCGCGATAGTGAGAGGCCCGCGCACCGCGATGAAGAGCGGCCCCCGCTTGCCACAACTAGAGAGGGCCCTCACACAGAAACGAAGACCCAACACAGCCAAAAATAAATTAAAAAAAAAAAAAAACCAAACTATAATCAACCTCGAGACTGGGCCCTGCACAGCATTTAGCCCAGCCCCTGTCCCCTGCAAAACAACCTTCGGCAACAACCTGGCACGCTGCCCAGTCCCTTCATCAGCCCAGCCGGGCAAGGCAGCCGCTCCAACCCAATCAACCACGACTACTAGAAAGTGTTTCCTTGGGCTTGGCCCAAACCTCTTTTCCTAATTTCCATCCAACCGTCCTGATTCTGTCTTCCAGGGCCATACACAGCATGAAGAACACCACTCATCTGAGGTCAGCGTCTCTCCTGCTCCCAGTTAAGCAGTCCCAGGATTTGCCCTGTTTTCCAGGTGACCTGGTTTTCTCAGATCACCTAACTTACCCTGGGCTGGCTTCTTTGGATCTTCTTTGATCTCACAACTCAAGGCGGCTGCCTGCCTCTCTCTGGGCTCCTCCTCCCTGATCCTGGTGTCAAATTGCCTCCAGGCAGAAAGCCCAGGCGATTACAAGGCTCACTTCATTGTTATCCCTTTTCTCAGGCACCACAATTGTGCACCACCTGTTGTCCGATGCCTGGGAGAAAAAAGTTATTTTATGTATCTTGTTCAGCTTTCCAATTGTTTACAATGGGAGGTTAAGTCCAGTCCTTGGTATCACATCATGGAAGTCCCCACAACATATATTTGTAATTTTGAGAGTTATTTCTGAGCGTTTTTAGAGATCCATCCAATTGAGAGTCCCATCAGAATGTCTGGTCTGGGAGCTCTCCAAAGGGTCTTTTATGTCTGAATCTATACTATGTATTACCAGGTGCTGGCATATATGTTATCACTTAATTCTCACAATTCTGTGAGGTGGGTATCATTACCCCCATTTTTCAGATGAGGAAACCAGGCTTGAAGGGATTAGCAAGGTTAAAAGTGATGGAGCTCCACATCCACAAGGAAAGAACCTGGACACTGACGGGGGTGGGACCAAGTTAGATACAGCCAGAGCTCCTCCCTCTAAGTCCCAGCCTCCCAAACACATACCTAAAATTAAAGTGTAAATGGGAAAATGTGTGCTTTCTAGTGCCTGCGACTCTTCCTGACCAAGAGATCTTTCTAAAACTCCGGCCTGATCATGTTTCACTCCCATGTTTCAAAACTGGGCAAAAGGGACAACTCTCTTAAAAATATCTAAAGAACAGACAGACTCAAGAAAAGCAGCCTGAACAGACTAATAACAATAAAAGTAATCAAATTAGAAATTTAACACACACACACACACACACACACATATACTATCACCCTACCTAGAGTTTGAGAGGCAGTTTCTATTAAACATTCGAGGAACGGATAATTCACATTTTGCACAAACTGTTCCAGAGGAAAGAAATACTCCCAAACTGATTTTATGAGGGTAATGTGACCTTGATGCCTTCCCACAAAGAAAACACAAGGCTCAGGCTGTTCTTCCAATGTACCACCAACTATTAAGGAAACAATAATTCCAGTGTTAAAGAAGTGGATGATATAGGGAACAAGGGAATGCCTGCCAGCTCACTTTACGAGGCAATCATACCCTTGATATCAAAACTCAACAGGACAATTTGAAAAAGAAAAATTTCAGATCAGTCTCACTCATGAACATGGAAGAAAAATATTCTTTTAAAATATAAAATCAACAACAACATGGTTGGACTTGGAGGATATCATGCTAAGTGAAATAAGTCAGAGTTAGGCAAATACTGTATGATATCACTTACATGTGGAATCTAAAAAATAAAACAAACTAGTGAACATAACAAAAAAGAAACAGACTCACAGATATGGAAAACAAACTAGTGGTTACCTGTGGGGAGATGGAAGTGGGGAGGGCCAAGATAGGGGTAGGGGATTAAGAGGTACAAACTACTATGTATAAAATAAATAATCTACAAGGATATACTGCACAGCACAGGGAATCTAGCCAACATTTTGTAAAAACTATAAATGGAGTGTAACCTTTTTTATTGAAGTATAGTTGATGTACAATATTATATAAGTTACATGTGTACAATATAGTGATTCACAACTTTTAAAGGTTAAACTCCATTTATATAAACCTATACAATATTGTACATCAACTATACCTCAGTAAAATATTAAATTAAAAATAAAATAAGGACTTCCCTGGTGGCGCAGTGGTTAAGAATCCTCCTGCCAATGCAGGGGACACAGGTTTGAGCCGTGGTCCGGGAAGATCCCACATGCTGCAGAGCCACTAAGCCCATGCGCCACAACGACTGAGCCTGCACTCTAGAGCCCACAAGCCACAACTGCTGAGCCTGCGTTCCACAACTACTGAAGCTCGCGTGCCTAGAGCCCGTGCTCCGCAACAAGAGAAGCCACCGCAACGAGAAGCCCGCGCACCGCAACGAACAGTCGTCCCCACTCACCGCAACTAGAGAAAGCCCACGTGCAGCAATTAAGACCCAGTGCAGCCAAAAATAAATAAATAAATTCATTTTAAAAATAAATTTTAAAAATAAATAAAATAAGTAAAATATAAAATCAAACCCAATTAAATATATTTAAAAATGGTAAAGTAAGTACTCAAATAGAGAATTGGAACTGAAAAGAGATTCCAGAAGCAGACCCACATGCATGCAGAAATTTAATTTATGGCAGAGTTGGTACTGGAGATCAACGTGGTAAGGATGGATATTTCAATAATTGGTTATCCATACTGAAAATAAAAATAAATTAAATCTAGTGTTAGTCAGCCATGTTGCTGCAATGATGCTGTACAACAAACATGCCCCAAGATCTCAGTGGCTTACAACAAACAACATTTCTTTCTCACGCACATACAGGTCTGTATGCCAGCTGTGACATCTAACAGTTCAGAGTCAGGTCTGCTCCAGCTGTCTCTCATTCTCCGAGCCAGGCTGGAGGAGAAGAGGGGACCTGGGACACGCACTTCTCATGTTGCAGGTAAGGAACCCAAGAGGGTAAGCCAAACCACATAGCACACTTAAAAGTCTCTCGTTGGCTGGGGCACACATTATATCTGCTCACATTCCATTCACCAAAGCAAGTCACATGTTTAAGTTCAAAGACAGTCAGAAAGTGGAGTATATTCTGCCCACAGTGAGCCATGGCAAGGGCATAGAGGAAAGGAAGAATTGTTTAAAAATAATACAATTTACTACGGATCTCCATCTCATACCATACCAAAAAAAGTTCATCTTAGAGGCTTAAACACATAAAGGTAAAAGACAAAGTTATGAAACTTTTAGGAGAATATCTTTATATCCTTAGGGTAAGAAAAAGATTCCCAAATATGATGCATAAAAAAGAAACCATTAAAAATTGATAATTTCAACATTAAAAGTAAAAACTTCTGTTGATCAGAATTTCAAAATGAGATGAAACATTTGCAACATATATCAATGGTAAAGGATTAGTATCCAGAATATATAAAGCACCCTTCCAAATAAATAAGAAAAATAGACCTGTGCATATGGCAAACTTGATATTTGACATAAGCAGCATTACAATCAGAGAGAAAAATCTGAACTGTTTTGTACAAGGTGCTGAGACAACTGACTGTCCATCTGGGGAAAGATAAAAAGAGATCCCTGCCTCACACTGTATACCAAAATACATTCTGGATTATTTAAAAAGCTAAATATGAAAAGCTACATTGTCATTTTAAAAGAAAATATAGAGTATCACTATGCACTGCTTAAGGAACAAGTGTTTTAAATGAATACTGAAAAATCAAGTCATAAAAGGAAAGGTTGACAAATTGACTACGTATTTTTTTAAAGCTGTTACGCCAAGAAACATCCTAAACCAAGTTAAAATTGAAGTTACAGAACACATGTCATGGACAAGGGATAAATATCCAGAATATTTAAAAGATGTCTTGCTAAACAAAGCCCTGCACATCTGAAGAACAATGAGGTATCTCCCGTGGCTGCAGCACAGAATGGTGTGTGCGCGTGTGCACACATGCCCACGCATCTGCATGCTATGCTCCACGCTCCTGCACAAGGAATTCTTTTGACTTAGAATGCCCTTTCCCTGTTTTCTTCTAGGAGTTGATAAAGGCTTCAGGGAAATTAGTATTTCCTTCCTTGATGCTTCTCTGGCTCGTTTCACATCCTCTATGAGACAAGCTTTAAAATATTACGATTCATTATGATTAGTATTGTAGTGGCAGCTTGGGCTATCATAAAAAAATACCATAGATGAGGTGGCTTAAACAACAGAAATTCATTTCTCACAGCTCTGGAGGCTGGAAGTCCAAGATCAAAGTGCCAACGTATTCAGCTTCTGATGACAGCTCTCTTCTGGGCTTGCAGATGGCCACTTTCTCTGTGTCCTCACATGGCCTTTCCTTGCCATGTGCACATGGAGAGCTCTCTCTTCCTGTTCTTATAAGGCCACCAATCTTATTAGATTAGGACCCGCCCTTCTGACCTCATTTTACCTTAATTACCTCCAAAAAGCTCTACCTCCCAATAGTCACAGTGGTTAGGGCTTCGACATAGAACTGGGGGAGCCGGGGAGGGGACACAACTCAGTCCTGGCGGGTATTCTGCCTCCACCACCCCTGTTTTTTAAAAAGTTTTCTGAAATCTGTACAAGTCTTGAGCAGCATCTGCCACAGCCCACCTCTGTCCTAGGGCTTAGGGTATCAAGATGAGTTTGGTTGTCATCAGGTTACTTCTGTAGATACAGCTAAGGAAGGGATGCGTCCATGCTTCTAAGAGGGCAGCATGACGAGATCCCAGAGAAGAGGAGAAGGTGAGCAAGTGTTCCAAGATGTGTTTAAATGCTCTTCAAGTAAGAGGTGATGCCATTCTCTCTGAAGTGGTGGGAGGTATGAAACCAGATGCCCAAGAAGGCTCCCCGAAGGACTGCATTTTTAGCCTAATTTTTGGTGGATGCTTCCACCATCTGGGTGGCATCCACTATCCTGTCTCCATATTTTATAAGAGGCTGCCAGGCCTCAGAAGGATGCATGCAGGGCTGGTCTTTCAGTGACCATAGGCATTCACAGATCCACAGTTATCCACTCTTACCTAACCTCACAGGTTGTGCTGCTTAAAAAACTTTGTGCCTTCATCCCAACAGACAAAGACAAATAGCATCAGGGGCTGGAAACAGGTGCCAGCAGAAACCTAAAAACAGAGACAGCATACAGCCAGCATTCTACAAGGACCCCCACCCAGCTCTTAGTGGTGGCAGCAGCCCTGCTCACGGCCCCAGCTGGCAATGACCATTAGTTACTTAATCTTCATTTCTTGCTGCTCAATCCAGGGGGCCCTAAAGGAAGTTAACATGTGACTCAAGACACTGAAAATCTGTACCTCCCCAGGTCTACAGTTGAAAGTTCACTTCCGCCCAGGTTGTTGGAGCGTCGGTACACACTCAAATAAGGTTTGTTGGGTGCCACTGGGTGCCTGGCATTGGTCGACAAGAAAGAGAGCCTCGTGCTGTCACAGTATTTGCAGACCACTTGGAGAAGAGTGATGGTTAGTTTTAGGTGTCAAGTTGGCCAGGCTACAGCACCCAGGTCTTTAATCAAATGCTAATCCAGGTGTTGCTGTGACAGTATTTTGTAGATGTGGTCAACATCCACAATCTGCTGACTTTAAGTAAAAGAGATTACCCTTGATAACATGGATCAGCCTCATCCAATTAGTTAAAAGGCCTTAAGAGCAAAACTGAGAGTTTCCAGAGGAAGAAGAAAGTTGGCTCAAGACCAAAACATCAGCTCCTAATCGAGAGTCCCAGCCTGCTGTTCTACCATACTGACCAGGACTGGCCAGCTCCCACAGTTGCATAAGCCAATTCCTTGAAATAAGTGTGTGTGTGTGTGTCTGTGTGTGTGTGTGTCTATGTGTCGGTGTACATGCACTAGGTAGGTAGATATAGATATGGAGAGAGAATTTATTTCAAGGAATATATCCATAAGATGTAAATATAGATATAGATCTATAGATATAATTTACATTTATATCTCCTACTGGTCTGTTCCTCTGACTGGTACAAGGAGACTCACACATACACAAGGCATTACTAGCCAGCGTCCTACGTGCTATGATTGGGGGAGCATCACGTGCGGTACGTAACAGTGTAAGCCTAAGTCAGACTCTCCAGATCTGAATCTTAGAGCCGTCATGCACTACATGCACCATGATCTTGGGTCAATTCTTATGTTCTGCAAGCCTCAGTTTCCTCACCTGTAAAATGGAGATAGCATCTTCCTCCTGAGGTTACTGCAAGGGGTCAAAGAGGTCACCTGTCGCACCCGAGAACACGCCGCTAGGAAGTGTGAAGCCAGGACTTCAACTCAGGACTCTCTGCCTCCAGTGCTCGTCCCCCTAACCCTCTGCCGTCACCTTCTCCTTGGGGATTACACTTCAGCTGTTTTTTCTTTAACAGACACTCTGCCCAAGACAGCCCGCATATGTTGTTACAGCTTCAACTCTGCTCTGCAGAGATGCCTCTTAAATTCATAGCTTCTGCCCAATCCTAAGGTAGAATTCCATGCTTCTATTGCATTCTGGTACTTGGATGTGACCACTGGCTTCAAACCCAGCATATCTTAAATTCAAACTCATCATCTTCCCCTGCCACTCACCAGTCCTGGCTTCATCTCTCTCTAGTGGTATGACCCTGGGAAAGCTACTGACCCTCCAAGCCTCAGAGTCCCCATCTGTTCAATGGGGGAAGGGGGGTGGTGATATGAGGAAAGCAGACACATATCCTGTATGCAGTACCTATCTCGGGGTCTGGTACATTGTAAGCACTAAATATATGATTGTACTTAGTCATTCAGCATCTATTCATTCATCAGCACTGGTTTTAATTTATTCTACAATAGGAAGCATGGATTTAGTCCTAACCCACTACTTGCAGGCTAATTTTCCAGGAAAACTATCATTTCCCACTAAATCGAGTAAATAAGATGCTACAGTATGGCTGTTTCCTTTTCATTTTATGTTGGTGTATTGCCATCTAGTGGACAATGCACAAGTTACAAGCAAAAGAGGAAAAGGGCGCGCAGAGAAAGGCGATAATCCTAAAAGAAATGTTTACCGTGAAGACTGGTCCATAGCATTGTTGGATTTCAACAACTATCTGAAAAACATAAATAACAAGATGTGTTCTGAATAGAAAATAAATTGTAAATGAACACTACAGTAAGTTACCAGCTTATAATCTTACAATCTCTAACTTGCTCTAAGCAAAATAAAAAAAGAATCAGCCTTCTTTCCTGCAACTGACCGCTTTTCTCGATTTGAATTCTCCATGTCACATATTGGATGGGAATCTAAATCATAAGGAAGCCACTCAACCAGGGGTTAGACCTCCTGACTGCTCCACCTTTAACTAGCTAAGCAACTCTGTTTTCCTTTCTGAGTATGTTACCATTACGGAGTGCTTACCATATGCTTGGGACTATGCTGAATATTTTATATGGATTATCTCACTTAATCATTAAATTATTAATAGTGAACCACTAGTAATAATGATTATTTTTTTCTCTCTTCAATCCTCTGACCTTTTGCTTCATGCATTTTGGACCTCTGTTGTCAAATGCATATATGTTTATAATTGTTATGTCTTCCTGATGGATTGACCCTTTTATCAGTATGTAATGTCCTTGTCGCTTGTAACAATCGTCTTAAAGTCTATTTTGAATGTGTCATCTGACCTCATGGTTTCTGATGAGAAGCAAGCTTTTAATCTTATTGAGCATCCTTTATATGTGATGGATTGTTTTCTCTTGCTTTCAATACTCTGTCACTGGCTTTTGACAATTCAACTATGATGTGTTTAGATGTGGATCTCTTTTGAATTTATCCTTAGAATTTGTTGCACTTCTTGGAAGTGCAGATTAATGCAGGGTTGTTTTTTTTTTTCCAAGTCTTTCATGAAATTTGAGAAGTCTCCAGCCATTAATTCTTCAAATATTCTTTCTGCCTTTCTCTTGTCTCCTGGGACTCCCATAACATATATGTTGGTATGTTTGATGGTCCCACAGGTCCCTTAGGCTATGTTCACTCTTCATTCTCCTTTCTTTCTCCTCCTCAAACTGCATCATTTCAATTGGCCTATTTTCAATTGTTCTCTTTCATCTGACTGTTGAACTTCTCTAGTGAACTTTTCATGTCAGTTACCATACTTTTCAGTTCCAAAGGTTTCTATTTGCTTCCTTTCTATAAATTTTTAATCTCTTTACTGATATTTGCATTTTGTTCATAGCTCATTTTCCTACTTTCTTTTAGTTCTTTGCCCAAAGTCTCTCTTAGCTCTTTGAACATATATGACAGCTGATTTAAAGTCTGGGCTTCCTCAGGGAAGGTTTCTGTTGAATTTTTTTTCCTGTGTACGAGCCACTGTCTTGTTTCTTTGCATGTCTTATAATTTTTTGTTGTTGTTTGTTGAAAACTGGACGATTTCAGTAATATAAGGTGGTGACTCTGGAAACCAGATTTGTGGCCCCTTCCCTTTAATGCTTATTGTGGTGGTGGCTGCAGGTTTTTTAGTGACTTTCCAGAACTAATTCTGTAAATCCGTACTCTTTGTCATGTGTAGCCACTGAAATCTCTACTCAGTTAGCTTTGTCTTCAGCTAATAATCAGGCAGATATTTCCTTAAGCACCTGAAATAAGTCTTCTGCCTTTTGCTGAGGGGCTCATGCGTATTGGGGCACACCTTCAACGCTCCAGAAGTTTACAACTCTACCTAAGCCTTTATTTCCTGTCTGTGCAGAGCCTCAAGACCATCTAGAGATGAGAGATTAGGGCCTTTTCGGGTCTGTCCTGGGCATGCAAATCCTGCAAATGCATGTGACACATAGTCGGGTGCTTGCAAATATACATATAATTCCCGTATATGTGGCCACTACAAAGCAGACTAATGCAGCTGCAGTGGTTTTAACTTGCAATTCAAATGCCATGAGCAACATTGACAGGAAAACTGGTGAGACACTCTTGGTAAGGTACTGAAAGAGTACAACCTTCCTTCACTTGATAGTTGCGTTTTTGGGTAAGTCAAGTGCTGCAAACCTGCAACAAAAAAGGACTTACAGTCTAAGCTCAGATAATTATTAACCAGTGTCAATGCTCACCAGCTAGAGACCACGCGGAACTGTGGTTGAACCAAAGTGGGTTTATGAGCACTTTTTGCACAAGGAAGACCACACACCATGGGGCGTCTCAGTACACCCCCCCGTGTTAGGGGATTTCAAGCAGGGTTCCATGAACCATAGTTTTAGTCCAGATTGGGTGCTTTCAGAAAGCAAAGCGATTCTGAGTAGGTATCTTAATAATCTTCATCTAGGTGGCAGGAAGAACAGCGTGGTCTGAGACCACACTCAGCACAGTAGCAGCAGTCTCCGTGTAAGCCAGGAGAGGGGGTGTTGGCTCACGTTTTGTGGTTTGCACGGTATTCTTGTTTCTATGCTCCAACATGATTACAAAGCATCCTCATTTTTGTCTTGCTGCCTCATGGTCACGGAGCAGCCTTGTCAGATGTCGGTGTCGTAGAGAATTACTCATGTTCAAAGAGAACACCAGAGCCTAGCTGTAAGGGCCAGGTCAGCCTCCAGCTGACAGCTGTCAGGGGTTGCTTTTCCTTTCTCTTTATAGCAGGACTGTCGTGTACATGATTTTCATGGGACACATGGAAGCTATAGAGATGTAGGACAATTTGGGGTTGTGCAGGACTGTCCTATGCGCTACAAGCTCCAGGCATCCCTGGCCTCCGCCCACTAAAATAACCCATCAGCGTGCTAACCAATGATTAACACATTTACAAAAACACCCTCCCCTGGGGGTGACACCCACCACCTCAAGAGAACTCTTGAGGGTGTAGGCTCTAAATATCCTAAATCCAACCCCCAAATCACATTAAAGTAAGAATATATACGTAAGAGTACAGCAGCCTACGCCCTCACAGAACTATTTCACCAAATAGTGCTTTAATGGCTTTGCATCAGAAGTTGGCTTTAAGAAGGCCGTCCAGATCCAAGGCTATTTATTTACTGTAGAAACGGTGCCGAGAATATCAGCCACAGCAGCAGCCGGTGCCCTCTACATAAAGCCCCCGTGAGAAGTATGTGGCGGGCGCTGCCAGTTTCCTACCCAACGTCCCTTTCTCCTTTCTCCCCTAACAAAACCTCACTTTTACTCAAGGCAGCCACGTGCCCACCTTCATACCTGCTTTTCCAGACTTCCGTATACCTGGATGACACCACTTTGGCCAATGAGATGTAAGCAAGCAGAAGCAAAAGTCTACAGTGGTTTCTGAGAAAGCTTTTGCTTGTCTGCTAAAAGGGAACAGATAGGACGGGGACCTCCGCTCTCCTTCCTTGCTTATAAACAGATGAGTCATCTTCAGCTGTGACAGTCATCTTGTGACCCTGAGGCAATGAGCATGGGGACAAAAACCAGCTTTCTGAGGAACTGTTTAGTAACTGCATAACACCAGCAAGTGCCCACTTTTAGACCTCCTCTGTAGAAAAACACACAAACCCTTTTTTTGTTTAAGCCACTATTATTTGTGGAATTTCCTGTTACTCGCAGTTGAACAAATTACTAATAGAGAAAACAGTTAAACATCAGATAACTTAAGGAATAAGAAATGGAGGTTTATGTTAAGCCTTGAATGTTACAACCAAGTGGGGGGGAAAAAAAAGTGCTCAAACTATATGAGGGGCAGGGGTTTGAGTTAAATCTTCAGTTTTCTTAGCAGGAAGCCAACAGCTATTATAGAAAGTTGGTAAGTCAAGAAACACTGTACAAACAATAAGCATTTTATTTAGTATGGAAGTAAATACCCCAAAATACAAAACCTGCAGCAGTTGAAGATGTTTGCTTCTGGGGAGCAGAACTGAGAGCGGGATAAGACTTGCATTTCTTTGTAGCCCTTCGGTTTTCTGACCATGACTGCTTTAATTATTATTTTTTAATTAATCGTAGTGGGGAAAAGTTATATATAAGACTACATTTTTTCTTGGCACTAAATTTAACTTCTTCAGGAAGTGATAGGATTGCTCTTTTCCTTGTAGAATAACAATATTAAGGTTTTAAGGAATGCTTCCTGCTTCTCACAAGAATTTGATATTATTTCGACTTTATTTTTAATTGAAAAATGTATGTGACATATGATTTGAGAACGTGTTCCTCAAAACCAGGCAGACTTTGGTGTCACCTTCCCAGCAGTGGTTTGCAGCAAACAGTGGCTCGGGGGCTCCTTGGAAAATGGTAGTTAGGGGCTAAGCGGGTGATTCCAGAACCTCCAAACCTGTTTCCTCTAGAGCAGCTCTGCTTTGCTCATTACAGATATTCAGCTTTGACACAAGACTTAGAAGAAAGAGCTCTACTAGTCTGAACATCACTGCACTGCCACAAAAGTTAGCACAGCTGAACCTGACCTGCAAACATACTCAGTTTGACTTCACATATGTTTTCTTTTTTCCTTTTAAAATTTAATTTACAAACATTAAAAGATCAGATTTCATATAAACATCCAGATTTTCCATTCCTCTTAAAAAACTGAAAACCCTAGTGACACAGGAACTACACTCCTGAGTGGCAACAAGTGGCTGGAAATGAGAAGCTCCTGTCCCTTTAGATGCAGGTGGACTCTCCTAGTTGAATTTTCACCTGGTCAACTTCACCTGTCTGTTCTGATTAGAATTGGTGACACTGCACTAAGGGACCAGATTCCAATTTCTTTCCTTGCAAAAGGAAATAGCATGGAACAGTGGAGAAATTACTGAATTAGGACTTAAAAGTTTTCTGAGTATTACTTGTCAGTTGTGCACCTATATTCGTCAGAAGAGGCTATTACGTTGTTATGTTATGGAAACAAATTAACCAGGAAATCAAGTGACTTCACACACCAAAAGTTTATTGCTCACTTACGCCATTTGTCCAACAGGAGCAGGTGGGGGATTCTGCTCTACAAGCCACCCAGGGACCCAGCTGGCCGAGGCACCATCTCGAGCACCACTGGCTGCCACAGAAGGGAAGAAAGATTAGAGACTCTCACATCGGTTGCACCTTCCTCACCCAAAAGCGATGCAGGTCACCTTCACTCACATCACACGGGCCATAACTGATCTCATAGCTTCAGTTAATCAGGGAGCTGGTGGGAAGTACCGGAGAACAAAGGGAATACTGGGGAGCACCACTGTCTCTACTACACGCAATCGTCAGTAAATTATTTTACTTTTCTCTGTCTTAGCTGTTCATCTGTAACATGAGGTTATTCATGATCTCTCCTCCCTCTAGAGGTTATAGAGGGAAATCAAATGAGGTAATAGACATAAAAGAACTCTGAATGAGCTCTAAAGAGTTTTACAAATTTAAAGGGCCACAGTACTGACATCATGGTGGACTTACTGTGCCATCACCTCCACACAACCACACACACCCTTGCCTATGTTTCAGAGCTGTGGGCCAAACAACAGGCACACTGGGGGCTACAGAATGCAATGTTACTTTCATTTTAATTGCACCATTCAGTCAGTTCACCTGTGCTCAAGGCTGACCAGGGAAGATAAAAAAGAAAGCAACACCTGCTACCGTCTCTTCAAGTAGTTTTCCAGTCTTGAAACGTTTAAAGTATGTGTGGCAGATTTTACTTTCCAAAGATGGCTGCTATGTCCCCTCCCCGTGAACTCAGGGGGACCTTAGTGGCTGCTTCAACCAGAGTATGGCAGAAGTGACACTATGTGAACCCCAAGCCTAGTCATAAAAACGTCACACACTTCTCTGGCTCCCTGGGGAAGCCTGTCTTAGACCCCAGCTGCCAGGCTGTGAAGAAGCCCAGATGAGCCTCCACAGAGAGACGACCCAGAGGTCACAAATGTATACGTTCCAACCAGCAACCTGGCTGAGGTTCAGCTGACAGCCACCATCCATCTCCAGACCCGTGAAGATGCCCCCAGATGTTTCCTGCCTCCTGGCCAATGTGCAAAACCCAGCCTTCAAATCTCTCAGCCGAGCCCCCGACTGTGCAGCAGAGGAAAGCTGTCCCCACCCAGCTCCACCCAAATTCCTGACCCACAGCTTGTGTAAGCATAATAAAATGACTGTTCTACACTGCTAAGTTTTGGGGTGAATTTTTACACAGCAACAGCATCTGGAACAGCTGGACTCGTTAGCATCTATAATATTAGCTTAATTACCTCACAGAGAAAAGAGCAAATATGTATTTGCTGAACTATTACATCTCAAATACTGTACTAATGGAAACAATTACGGGGGTTGCTGAAAATATACTGTATTGGTAAGAATTCACTTAGGCTGTAGCAACAGAAAAACCAAAGCAATAACACTTAAACACGACAGAAGTTTGTTTCTCGCTTAAAAATTCAGACAGGCAGTTCAGGGCTGCTGGCCCCATCAGAGGGAACTCAATCTCTACCTTATTTCTCTGCTGTTCTCAAAATGAGGCTTCCACCTCATCGTCCATGACAGCTGTTCAAGCGCCATCTATTCTGTCTACATTTCAGCTAAGAGGGGTGAAAAGGGGAGGGGACGCGCATGCCGGCCTTCTAAGAATACTTCCTGGAAGTGTAGCCAGCCAAGGTGCAGCAAGAAAATCTGGGAAAAACTGTCTTTGTTGCCATGTCCTGGCTAATAAGTGGGAAATGAATAGAAGGGAAAAATGAATATTGGGGGATAAACAGTAGGTCCTGCCACGTGCATATTCCAAAATTCAATTCATATTTGGTTTAGGATTGCAGCCTCAAATGACAACAGTTACCTCAAGAGCAACCCCCCCATTAGACTCTCAGCTCTACAGACTGACACCAGATCTTTCAGGTTAAATAAAAACATTTACGCAGCATCCACTTTCCTCACCAGACAAGTATAAATAAAATGGGAAACAAGCACTTACCAAATTAATGACTTAGTAAATTAATGATTCGTACGAAAGGAAAGGACATTTAGAGACAAATATTTCCTCTAAAATCAGTAATATGTCCTGATGGGTCTTCCTGTAATCAGTGTCTCCTTGGGCAAGTCAGTCAGTAACCTGAAGTCCTGTTTCGTCACCTATAAACCGGCATCACACATAACAGGCTTGTCGTGAGGATCAAATGAGATTACGAGTGTCAAAGTGCTTTGTAAGCAGTAGAGTTTTATACAAATATAAAGTTATGCACCTTCAAAGCTATCACGCCAATAAGATACATTCAATTAAACAAAACATCTTCAAAAAATTTTTAACAATGTATAAATACAATCACAAAATAATCTATCTGCCAATTAAAACAAAATTTACAGTACCTACAACAGAATTTACAGATGCCTACAATAGTTTGCGGATTGTTACATATATTGTTTTAAGAAATACCATTAATACATGATTTACAATATCCCCATTATAGCAAGAAAAAAAATAGATTCGTAAAATAAAACGTCTTTTAGGCATTTACAATGCCAAGTATCGAAATGATTATTCTCACTATGACATAAGAATAATACTCTTTTAGTGGTAAAAGATAGATTTCATTAGGCCAAGGACCACTGAAGAGCTTCTGGAAGGTTCCAAAGTAAAATCTGGCTATCTTTCCCCAAAAATAAATAGAACAGCAGCAATGCCTACGTATCCCATGAACATAAACTACGAAAATTCCTTTTATGTTAACTGGGCCTTAAGTACGTGACTCATTACAAATAAAAATAAACAAAATTTTAGAAACCAGTTAACACCAATAGCCCAAATTTGGTTTTTACCTGCCTGTAAACGCCTAGGATAAGAAGTTTCATCATGAAGTATGTATTAAGTGTAAAATTAACAATTATTTCTAACTCTATATATAAGCCAAAGTGCTCACTCTTACCATGGAAGCAAAACCTAAAATAATCTACAGAAATAGTATGTAAACACAGAGTCTTGAGATAGACTAGGAACATCCTTCTTGTTCTGTGGATCAAAATGCAAAGGTCTCCATTCCATATGGGCATGAACACAAACACTTTCGTTAATTTAAGACACATGGATCTTACTCAACTATATGCGCATACACATATGTACACCATGAACCAAATGTTAACAATGTTTCTAGCTACACCACACCTTCAAGCCCCATATGCTAGAAAGTAAAAACTTAATATGAAAACTACTTTTCCTTTTTTTTTAAAGTAAACTTTAAAATGGAAAAACAAACCCAACACTCCTCTTTGCAATAGGTACTGAGTTCTAAAGGTTCAGAGTCAAGACCCCCTTCAGTTGTTCCCAATGGAAAGAACACGCAGGCTCCCTCACTCTCTTCAGGAGGTCTGATCGTCTCCAGTGGTCTGCAAAAGAGAAACAACTCCTTAACACTAAAAGCTATTTTACTTGCAAAAGAGAAACAACTCCTTAACACTAAAAGCTATTTTACTTAACATACAAGATTTAAAGCACTAGGAAAACATTTCATAATTGCCAGCACATCCAGCTACTACATTACCTGGCATCCCATGGCCCAACTATGTTAAAAATTACTGTCATGCTAGAGAAGTAAAGCAATGGGTCCACCCAGATGTCCAGCAAGTCACTCTCATTTGAGCAGAGCATCACCAAGTGCCATGTAAGTCTACTGACCCTGTCCATGTATGTCAAGCTCAAGGTTCAATTTCACCTGAACGCTGGTAATCGTAAGGGAAAAAAAAAACCTATTAAGCACACACTTGACAATTACCATGAGGTGGACCTTACCCAGCAAGGTATACCGGGACTCTGCAAAACCCCTCAGGAGGAGAGTCATGTCCCTACAAGAATCCTCATTTTCCCTACTTCTTAACTTTTATATAAGAGAAACTGTACAGGAAACGGCACTGGATTTCAAGAGAGCTGGGTTAAGCCCTAGCTTTGCACCACTTTGTTTCTGTATGTTCCTGAGAAGTCACTTAGCCTCTCAGGGCTTTAGTCACAAATGTAATCCTTGAACCAGCAACATCAGTACCACCTGGGAACCTGCAAACACGCGACCTATGAGACCCGGCCCCAGGGCAACTAAATAAGAAACTTTGGGGGTAGGACCCCACAATCTGTGCTCTAGCCCTCCAGGAGATTCTGATGCATGTCCCAGGTTGAGAACCCATAACCGTCCTGTATAACGTTACCTGCCCAACCTACTGCATGAACACAAACACGAGACATCACTCATACAAAGACCTAATCAATTTCCCAAAGGTTTTACCAATTACTATTTACCTATGAAAACCACTTACCCCATGGGAAACTCCAATTTAAATCTTCATATCGGGGAACTATAGTAAAACCTATACATCCTTCAAAAACAAACCGAGTACTTTAAAACAATCTTTAACTATATGGGCTTATTATGTTTCTAACTTGTTCTTACTATAAACCCTAAAACCATACAATATATTGATACATTCTTCAAAATTGTTCACTTAGAGCCACCGGAAGTAATGGAAAGCAACTGAACTTCAGCTAATTAAAAAAAAAAAAGTTATCAATGAACATTTATCCCTCTGGTTTTAAAATAATTTCAGGATATCGACAATACATTTCTGGAATGCCCTAAAAGCCTCCAAAGAGAAATTAAAATAACTTTATCATCATCATGTCATACTTAAATAAATATGTCCCTTTAAAAAACTTTTTTTTAAGTACTTCATAGAAATTAAACTCTACAAGAGTTACAAATCATCATTGCATTAGTCACTGACCGCATCCAAATTACCCTGACATCCAGAAAACACTTACTTGTCTTAAAAACTGCTTTCCAAGGTACGATGTAGCCATGTTGGTTAAATTCTTCCTGCTGCCCACTTTGCACCTGATGTAGCCATACAGGTTGGCCCCTTGCAGCACCACACCCATGATAACCACCGCCTGGGAGAGGGGAATAACCAACAGTTACGGGCCTGACGCTGACTGACCGTCTCTCTGCCATAAACAAAACGCGGAGACTGTCTCGGGAAAGAGCAGGAAGAGGAAGCTCTGTGAAGGGGGGTTGTGGCCGTGAGACTCCCGTGCGCCCTCCCTCCCAGAGCAGACCCGTCCAATACGCGCTCTGCACCACCCAACAAGCACCCATCAACACACATGCTCTGTGCCAGCCCCGGGGGTGCAGTGGGGGGACCATTCTCTAATATTTTCCATGGTTCTGTGAGTAAAGATATAAAAAAAGTAAATGAGACTCAGAAGGGGCTCAAATGTTAACTATTTCCTTAAGAATTCCGAAAGAATGGTCAAGAGATAGATCAAGTTCAACACACTGAAAGCACACAGAGCTGAGTCTCTGCTCTATGCTAATGTGTGGGCAACAAGTGGCTTCTAAGAAAGCAAACCGGTGCCTCAAGGTAGCAACCAACAGCGGTTTGCCTTCTGTGACAAGGAGATGGGGGGAGGGGGCAGAGGGGGACACAGCACTAGGAAGAAATGCACTTCAGCAGAGTTGTTTCTTCCTTGCGGCCACAATCCTATAGGTGACCCCACTAAGACCGCTAAGGATTGAGAATAAGAAACACAAGCCTACTATTTAAATATTATTGAAGAAAAGTTAATTAGAACAACATGAGGGGATCCCACGGTTAAATATTCTACAAAGCTTTTCTGTAAAGGGCCAGATAATAAATATTTTAGGCTCTGCAGGCCATATGGTCTCTGTTGCAAATACTCAACTCTGCCATTCTAGCCCCAGAGCAGCCACAGGCAATATGTAAACAAACAGGCAAGGCTGTGTTCCAACACAAATTTACAAAAACAGGCTAAGGCCAGATTTGGCCTGCAGGCCACAGTTTGCCAAGCCCTGTTTTCGAATAAGCAAATGGTCTGAGAGGCAGGAGGACCAACGGTCATCAAGCCCATCACCGCAGAGAATAGTGGGTGGGGAAGCTTGAGGGACGGGATGCCCCCTTCCTGCCTTGTGGTCTTAAAACAGGAGCCCAAACCACCTTTCACCCCCTTCTCCCTGCTCTGCTTTAGGGAAGGGGAAACACTGCCACAAAAAGACTGGGCTGCCTCCCCAGAGAGAGGTGAAGGCTCCAGGGGCTCACAAACGATCTAAAGCAGGAGGGCAGAACCACGACAGAGCAACAAGAACTCCACTACGTAAGGGAAGGAACCCGAGCAAGCCAGACGAGGCAGCTGGCGGCAGGGCTGCGGTCCCCTCCTCACACCTGCGCCTTCAGGCGACCAAACCGCAGCTCACAGCAGAGCCCAGATGTCTCAGGCAACAAGGAAGGCAGGCAAGGAGAACTCACCCACACGAAACCACCATAAAGAGAAAGCCTGGACAGAGCTGCCACTGCGAACAGGAGCAAAATGGGGAGGGGAACAGGGAAAGGCAGCTACGCAGAACCACAGCAGAAAACAAAACGAAGAAAGGAACACAGTATGCAAAAGACAGGCGAAGAATTGATTCTAAAAAAAAATAGAGTCCACCAAAATAAAAGCATTCCTGAAGCATACGTCACCCTACAGAAGAACCTAAAGATAAGAACTCAAAGAGAATGAAGGTAAGACAAGACACCAGAAGGAGTTGAAAACGGAGCCGGCAGAGCTCAGGAAACGCTGAGAAGCCCTTGCTAAAGCAGCCCACTCCGGTCTCCCTGGCACTCTCCACTCTGTTACCTTGTATCACCCTTCTAACAACCCTTATTTACTGTCTGTCTACACTGTGCTCCACTAGAACCCGGTGCTATCGGAGCAGTTATCTTGTTTATCAGGCCCTTAATCATATCCCCAGCGCCCAGGACAGCTCTGGCGTATGGCAGACTCTTAAAAAGATGTGCTGAGTGAATAACCAGAAAGGAAAAAGATGAGAGATGAAAGCATTTAAGATGGTAGATGAGAACAGATAAAAATGATCCAACACAGAGGTAACTGGTACCTCAGAATTAGAGACACCAAAAAAACAGAACATAAATAAATGTAAAGACAAAAGAAGATAATTTTCCTGATTCAAAGCAAAACCTGTGCCTGCATATTAGAGGGGCACACAGTTTCCAGAAAAAGCAATACAGAAAGATAAACACAAAGACAATCTGGTTATGTATGCTATTTTAAAACTTCAAGAATGATTAACAAAAATTATTTGTCCAGGGAGAAAAATAATTCACTCCCTTACACAGAGGTTAAGTAAGCCAGGCCTCAGATTTCTCTACAATATTCAATATTAGAAAATGAGGAAGTAATGTCTTCTAAATGGTGAGAGAAAAAAGTTGTGACCCAAGAATATTAACTTAGCCAACTCTTTATTCAAGAATAAAGAAACTTTTTTCAAGAATGAAGAAATAAAGAATTTATTCAAGCATAAAGAGTTCATTCAGAAAGAAAAGAAAAAAGAAAAGTTTATTCAAGAATAAAGTCAACAGGCTCATATTCTTAAACATGACAGAGCCAAAGGAAAATAACACCCACAAGTTTTTTGGAAAAAATCACCCAACAATGAAATTCAGCCAACCAAGAGGTAAAGGAGAAGCTGCAATAAAAGGACTGAATCAATTTATTTAAAAGTAGATCAAAGACTGAACAACCAGTAACAAATATCGTTTCAAAAGGTAATTGTTATAAACCTTGACAACAAAAATAATACTGGAACAAACAAAGCTCAGGCATAGAAAGGGAAGAAACAAAGGAGGGAATATAAGAGTGTTTATTTCATTCCCTTTCTAAACAGTCTCTAAGTCAATAAACAGGAATAAGTATATTACTTAAAATAACTAAAGTTAAGACTACAACCAACAAAAATCCAGAAGTGGAAGCAGGGAGGAAAGGTGGGAGAAGGCATGAATGTTAACTTTACATCTTTCACAGCAGGAAATCAAGACATTAAATACATTTCTTAATTCATGAAAGAGGGTATGACACATGAAATGCGTGAAAGAGGGTTATGTGATACAGATAACTACTAGAAAAACTAAAAACAGAAAATAAACCTTCCAAATCTCAAAAGGGAAAGTATTGATGTACGTGTATGCACAAAGGAAAAAAGAACCTATACAGCGAACTAGACAAGGAAATATTAAAAACGGGGGGAAAAAACACAATTAAGGCCAAAATACATCTGATACCAATAAGTATTAAGTGAGATAAAATCAATTATTAAAAGAATAAGACACACAGTTTGGGCTAAGTGACAGATTATATTTTCCAAAGATGGTAGCAACTGTATCTCCACATGCTCTTCTAGAACCTTACTCCCCCATCAAGCTGTAGAGCCTAATTTCCATTCTCCTGAATGTGGACGGGTGCCAAAAGTGATGCTGTGACTTCTGAGGCTAGGTGGTTGTCAGGGGCTGAACTTTGTTCCCCCAAAATGTATATGTGTGTATATGTATATATATATAATCCCAGGACCCCAGAATGTGACTGTATTTGGAAACAGGGTCTTTAAAGAATTAAGGAAAAATAAGGTCACTAGGGTGGGCCCTAATCCAATATGATAGGTGCCCTTATAAGTAGAGGAGATTAGGACACAGACATGTACAGAGGGAAGACCACATGAAGACACCGGGAGAAGACAGTCAACAAGCCAAAGAGACAGACCTCCAGAATTGGGAGAAAATAAATTTCTGTTGTTTAAGCCACCCAGTCTGTGATACTTTGTTATGGCAGCCCTAGCAAACTAATACAGTTGTACAAGGTAACACAGCTTGTGAGTTAAACTCTCTCAACTGGAGCTGTGACCCTCCGAGTACGCAGTCTAACTGCCATGAGGCCACCAGGCTGTAATGAAGCCCCAACCAGCAATGTGGAAAGGCCGCGTGAGAGGCCACGGGACCCCACAGAGAGGAGAAGCCTCACCAGCCCCCAGCCACTGTCTGACCACAAGTACAAAAGATCCCAAGCCAGAACTTTCCACACAAGCCCTTTCCAAACTTCTGAACCAGTGAAACTGCGAGAGATCATAAAATGACTGTTGCAATAGATAACCAGAACAGGTTACCAACCAGTATTTTCAGAAAAGACCACTCTGTTAGTTCCAAACCAAGCTAAGCATGTTTGGAGTATACTGACCATCCCCGACCGACAAGATTATGTGATAAATGTGGTAATCACTGAACAAGATGGGCAAAATCAAATTCTGCTAAGCACTTGGATAACTGCTGAGATGGAGTCTTTCACAGGACTCTGCTCTCTGCACTTAGAGAAAAGCAGAGGTGAGAAACCAAACCTGGGAAATACATGATGAAGCTGCCTATTCAGGACGGGCCCCTAATGTTAACACAGGTGGTCCACCAGCCACCTTAGTGGGTCACTGACAGCTCCACACTGATACTCACCAACCACTTCACTCTGAAGGAGAAGAGGGCACTAAAGGCAAATATTACCCACAGCACCGGACAGGCAACGAGTCCTAACCAGAAGATTCTTGACTCAGCCTCTGAAACAGTTTTACTGTCTTGAGAAGAGGCCTACAAAAGAACATGAATTTAATAACCAATTTAATGAATTTAATAACCAATGTTCTGTGATACTTATCAGCAAAAAGTTTAACATTTTTAATGAAAAACCCCTTACCCTCAAATTCAAATAAATTAATACAGACAACCCAAGTCCCAAGTTAGAACTCCTACCCCCCACCCCACAATCCCCCTCAAACAAAACAGTAGATCTACCACTACTGTAATTTTTGGAACTGGTCTTAACGTACTTTGTTTTCAATCGAGAATGTTTCATTTTCAGGGCAGAGTGGACAGTTTGTCATCACCCAAGACAGTAAGGGTGGCCTCTGATAGGCTTCTAGTCAATCCTTCTTGCACTTATACTGATTATTCATAAGCAAGCTTTGAAAGATGCCTTCTTAGGTGAGGGTTCAGGAAATCAAGGCTATGGTCATCCTGGAGACTAAAAGGTCAAGTCAGGGTCCACAGGAAGAAATGGAGTCAAGGGACTCCGGACAATGACCAGAATGTCTCAGCAACACCCAGGAATTTAAAAGGGCGCTGAGTGGTTTCCAAGGTAGATTTTATAATATAAAGGACTCTGGGCTCACTGAGCACAAAGCTGCTTTCTGAGGAGTCCTAGTCAGGGCCCTTCCAAGCAGAAGGCAAGCAATTTAACTGGCGCTGTCTCCAGGAACTTTGTCCTCTGGCTCCCACACTGATTTCCACTGCAGATAAGCAGGCTAACCCGAAACAGAGCAAGGTCCCCTAGGGCTTCTGAGGGCGCAGCCTGAAGAACAGACTGCTCCCTGCTTGACTCAGGTTTTCTATCCAGCTGCAACCCTCCTCTTTCCTTCTCCTGCGCACGAATGGAGGAGGACCCTGGGGGCAAGGACAGAGGGAGCCAGTGGAGGGAGCTACACTAGGCAAGGCACACCGGGCAGAGGGTCCCAAACAGAGACCCTTCAGCAGCAGCCCCTGGGAGGCAGCTAAGCACGCGACATAAACCCTGAGCCCAAGCCCTCTCAGGGTTCTTTCCTGGACACGCCCCGTTTCTAGTCAGAACTAAAGAGAAACACACGACAAATTTAAAGGCCATCTGGTTCTGTGCTATACCATGCCAAGCGATCTGGGGCGGTCCCTTATGTGTAGATGCAGCTGAAGTGTTTAGGTAATTGACCCTTAAATACTCAAATGTATCTACACATAATTTTTTGAATGACGCTCAAAAAAAAAAAAAAAAACACAAAAGCAGTTTACCTTCCTGGACTCAAACACCCAATGGCTTTTTCCATCTTCATCAATATGATTCCACCAGCGCAGGCCAACCATTAGTCTACCTGTGACATTCTGGTAAAGATTAATATATGCACACACATTTAAAAAACATTATTTACAGGTCTACCATAACATCGTATCTTAGTGTAACAGTTCACAAACAAGAAATCATCAGCTTTCCCGCCGTA
Organism: Eubalaena glacialis; assembly: GCF_028564815.1. Taxonomy (NCBI): domain Eukaryota; kingdom Metazoa; phylum Chordata; class Mammalia; order Artiodactyla; family Balaenidae; genus Eubalaena; species Eubalaena glacialis. The sequence goes on along the minus strand of NC_083734.1, from coordinate 3,941,574 downwards.
ATATCCAGTTAAAGACCACTACGTACCAGGCCTGGACAAAAGAGTAAATAAAATGGCAATGGCAGGCCCCACAGGGGCAGAGGTGACAGGGTCAGCACATCCATAAACATTACCCTTCTTTTCCCTCGCGAACTCTTGTCCTTTCTCCAGTTCCCTAATGTGTTTCTAAACCCCTTGCTCTTTAGCTACTGGGACCTACTTTTTCCTATATATCCTGACCACAGCTACATATACTTTATAACTATGTATCTCTAAAAAAGGTTATGGACTGAATACTGTGTCCCCCCAAATTCATGGGTTGAAACTCTGCCCCCACCCCATCACCAAGTGACGGTATCAAGAGGGGGCCTCTGGGAGGTGATTAGGATTAGATGAGGCCATGGGGGCGGAGCCTTTGTGAATGGGATTAGGGTCCTCATAAGAGCCAAGAGACAGCTTTCACCCTCTCTCTGCTCTCAGTCATGTGAGGATACAACGAGACATCAGCAGTCTGGAACCGGAGGAGGGCCCTCACCAGAGGCTGACCATGCTGGCACCCTGATCTTGGATTTCCAGCCTCCAGGACTTGGAAAAATAAATTCCTATTGTTTGTAAGCCACCCAGTCTCTGGTATTCTGTACAGCAGCCCAAATGAAGGCTATGGTTATAGGCACTGACCTTCATTCAGTACTTGAAATGCACCAAGCTCTTTCCCTCTTAGCTAATGTAACAAATTGCTTTGATAGCTTCCCTAACATAATGAAAGGAATACAGAAGGAGAAGAAGAGGAGGAGCCTTAAAGACCAAACTTCGTTTCGTAGAAATGCTACCAACCAAAGGTTAAGTAAAAGAGAAGAGCTGGCAAAGAAGACCGAGAACAGCCAGAGGTCTATTTTAGTGGCACTTTCAAATAACAGCTCTTAGAATAGTCTCAAACTCCTCCATTTTCCCATTTTCCAATTCTTTACTTTCTGTTTTTGTCATTATTAGTTTATTGTCCGAATTTCTCTCAAGCTTATTATTTTTGTTTTTGAAACTTCTAGACCTCTAATAATAAAAGCCTTTTGTCTATTGTTTTTCCTCTGAATTCAGCTTTAGACACATTTCAAAAGTTTAAATGTAGATGATCATTATCATTAAGGTGTAAGTAATCTATATTTACAGTTTTTATTTCCTTTTTAAGCCAAGATATTTAGCAGAATGGCTCTTTTTAAAAATCCCAATTTTGACAACCTTTTTTTTTAAATTAGTCTCCAGTTCTGTTGTACTGGACTAGAAAATGTAGCTGCTTTGGGCAATTTCTTTGGATTTTCTTCATAGTGATATTTAGTCAACTTTTGTAAATGTTCCACAGGAACTGAACAAGAAGGTATTATGCCTCTACATACAGAGTTCCAAATACTGCTATGAAAGCGACCTTGTTATTTCATTCAGATCCTTCAAACCTTACGTATTTTTTGTTGCTTTGATCTGCAAAGGCAGTGGTTTGTTAGACTTCTGTCACAACAGTGTTTCTCCATCTTCTCTAGTGTTTCTAGTAGTTTTCCACTATCGTTTGATGTGATGTCATTCTGTGAATGGTCCTCACTGTGACTCATCAACTGACCTTTCTTGTTCCACTGAATGCTGTCTTACTCTCATTTCTGTTTTGTCTGAGAATAATACAATGTCAAGTTTCTTTTTGTTTGAATTGGTCTTATGTTATCTTTGCCTTCTTTTACTTTTTCTAATGTTACAATTATAGTTAGATCTTTTGGGTTGGACTTTGATTTTTGACCAAATCTAAGAATTTTTATCTTTAAAAAGAGGGTTTAATCAAATTACATCTAGAGCTACAACTAATTTGCTACTGCTCCCATCCCCTTGCACTCTGCCCTGTGATATTTCAGGTGCCTGGACGCTTGCTTTGTTCTTCTCTTGATGTATGTTTTAGTTGCTCCTGTCTTCTCCAATGTTGTGGAAGACACACAATGTTTTAAATTTTACTAACAGTTACCATAAAAATTTGAAAACAACTATTTATTCTTTTTTTTACTATATTTCTCAAAATAAAGAATAAGACAGAAGCCCCATATGGGTGATAACATTTAAGTTCTTTTCAATTTTTAAATAACTTTATCTTATTTATCTCTTATTTTTTTAAATAATTATCTCCTTTTGACAACTGCCTTGAGATTTACAACTACGACACACTGCTGTTCTAACTACATTCAGAACCCTGCACACCCCCTTCCCCAAGTCCATTTAATAATTTCCCCATTCTTGACTTCTTAATTTCATATCTCAATTGTCTGCATATCTGTAAGTAATTCTGCCACAGATGAAAGGGTATTTTTCAAGCCCTTGTTTTAAAAAAAAAACGTTATCAGAAAATATACTTTCTGGCCACATTTTTTTTTTTTTTTAATTTGGTCGTGCTGCGGCTTGCAACCTGGGATCTCAGTTCCCTGACCAGGGATTGAACCCAGGCTACAGAGTGAAAGCCCGGAATCCTAACCACTAGGCCACCAGGGAACTCCCTCTGGCCATATTTTTTAAAACTCTAAACCCACAAGGATCTAATTATATAATTTTTGGAAATTACCAGGAAGAACTGACTGAAGGTGGTGTTCTATTTGACTAAGCAGAAATTACATGAACAACAAAAAGAAACGTTCCTCAAAACAAAACTGTGACCTGGATACAGTAAACACTTTAGAGCATAAAGCAACAGAAGAAATTCAAAGAAATACAAGGCAAAGAAGACTGTACAAAAGAAAAGCCTACAGGAAACAGACCTTTGTAATCTTTATTCTCAGCATTTTGTGGCCTACGGAAACCGGCCACCACCAAGCCAACCACTTCTGATATCTGTAACAATCAAAAGATCTAAAAATGGCTGGGTTGCTGGGCATGAGCAGACCTGTAACATCTTACTGGTTTTTGAATCAATATACATATCTCAAATTCCAAAAGTAGCTTTTGCCTTTTTTTTTTTTTTTGCCTTCAATTTTTTCCCCTACCATTTTATTATGAAAATTTCCAAATGCACAGAAAAGTCAAGTTTTACAGTGAATACCCATATACCTATCACCTAGTGTCTACATTTAATATTTCATCATAGTTACTTTACCACATGCCCCTCTATCTATCTACCTATCTCTCCATCCACCCATCCCTCTACCTACCACTGCCTCTGAGTTTGAACCATTTCTTACACTCTTTTCTATCCCCTACAACAGGATCCCTCAGCCTCAGCACTGGCCACATTTTGGGCCGGATGATTCCTTGATGTGGGGGTCTGCCCTTTGTGTGCACCTTAAGATACTTAGCAGCATCCCTGGCCTCTACCCGTGTGATACCAATAGCACACTTCCCCCACCCCCAGCTGTGACAACCAAAGACATCTTCAGATACTGACAAACGAACGTCCCCCTGGGGGGCAAAACTGGCCCTGGCTGAGAGACACTGCCCTCAAGCTCACATAGGAGCCTTTGCAATGGTCGGTACTTGAGTATTTGCGGACAAACTACCCTGGGGTCTTATCTAGAAATCATACACGGCAGAGCCGGAGGTGACCCTGAAGCAAAACCAGTGGTGAGGATTAGAAGTAACATCTGTAGTCGGTAGCTGCTGGTCACATTTTTATTTGTTTGTTTAACTTTAAAGCTGATGTAGGTTAACATAAAGCACAGACAAGTCAGTAAACCTACACGTGATCTGCCACAACTGGCACTTTGACACAGGTGAGGCCTAAGGTAACAAAAAGATAAATTAACACCAATCGGAAATGCTAAGTGTCATTTTTTTTTGTTTTGTTTTGTTTTTTTTACTGTTTACACGTCATTCAATCTCATCATATAAATACGATTTTAAAATAAAAACAATCAAACCTACCTTGACTGCCCAAAAGTCACATGACAACAACAAGATAATTGTCACCATACAGGCAATAAAGCTGCTGCTGAACAATTCACAGAGAAGATAGACTATAATTGCACTGACTCGAAAGAATAAATGGAAAAATGATGCCACTGGGTGTCTGAAAACCAAAACATAATAAAAGAAATGCAATTACATTTACAACAGGTACTGCAGATGTAGATGAAAATGTTTCAGCCATAGCAGAACCATGCAGAGTCTTGTCAAAATAAAAGATGACTTGAGGAAGAAGCAAACTGCCTACCTCTCTTTTTTCATAAGTCCCATTATTTGACTAGGCCCTGCTGTCACAGAAAATACACTACGTAAACATGACTTTAACACCTCATTGATTATAAACTTTCACAAAATACATAACAAGAAACTTTACCAAGTTTAGAGGAATTAGGAAACTACACTCTTAGGACTGACTCCTACTTTCACGTGTCTAAAAATCATGCCCTAAGAATTTCTAGGCCCTCAGAAATCACTTCAGGCATTAAGACAAAGTAACCATCAGGCATAGCTGCTGTTTTATCAACAGCTTCGTTGTGATATAATCCACACGCCACACAATTCCCCTATTAAAGGGTACAATTCAGTGATTTTTGGTATATTCACAGAATTGTGCAATTATCACACAATCAATTTTAGAACTTTTTCATGACCCCAAACATAAAGCCTAAACGCATGGGCAGTCACCCCCCATTTACCCCAATCCCACCCTTCTCCAGTCCTAGGCAACCACTAATGTACTTCTCGTCCCTATCGATTTGCCTATTCTGGACATTTCACATAAACAAAATCATATAATACGTGGTCTTTTGTGACGGGCATCTCTCACTTAGAGATGTTTTCAAGGTTCAGGTAGAATTTGATTTCATCAAGTGAATTTCTTTAGCGATAACTAAGTTTGGAATAGAAATATATTTGGCTTGATATTCTCACATTAGTTGATACAAAAGATACAATTCTGAAATTTGCATAAAAATCAAAATGTAATATATCTACAGAAACTATGTAAAGAAATGGTGCATTCTTGGTACAAAAGTCAGAATTAAAAACACCAGTGTTCAAAAAATTGGATTTGCAGATTTGAAAACTAAGTATTGAGTAAAATGCCATATGTCAATTATTTCCAGGGAAAACGTGAGATGTCACCTCACCTCAGACTAAAGAGCAAAGCAGCAATTCACAATATTCACCAGCACATCACAACCACTCTGCCCCGAACCCCGTCGCTGGCACCAGGCGATGGACAGAACAGCACCAGACACTAACCCGAGTCTTGTAACTTATCGTCGTACCTGATTTTGGATTTTTTTGGCCTACTAGTTGTCTCCTCTTCTGCATCAAACAGTGAAACATCTTCAATGTCATCATTACTGTCCTGATAGGAAAAGCAAACATTCATGAAGCAGAATGAAACTCCGTATTGCATGCCTACTACATGCAAGGCAGCATGCTAGTCAATACGGAAGACGACGGTAGGACGCGGTCACGGCCACCTGGAACTCACAGCCTAGGGAAGGGGCGAGGGCAGTTCCCTCCCCCGACCCTGATCACCTGGCAAACCCCACGTGGCAACCCAAGCACCTGCCGTGTCCATCCCACCCAAGAAGCTGCCAAGCGCCAACTCAATGCAGCCACCGTCAGGCGGCTCTCCCAGGTCAGAGAAGGCGGAGGCTGCCGAGATAAACTCACTGTCTCTGGCTCCTCCACAAAATCAGCTGACTGCAGCCCTGTTTTCCTGACCCCTTCTCACAACTCTGTCCCTTTTCCTCCAAGGTAAATCAGCTACTTGTAGGCAGAATCCCTTCTCTTCCCGCCTCCTTGGGGGCGTGTTCCATCACTCTTCCCTTTATTTACAGTTGCCTGTATCTTCAGGTCCTTCTGCTGGATGTTTCCCATCAGCATAGAAGCTTCTTCAGGTGCCCTTTACAGCGTGAAGAGATGTTTTAAAGTCCTGATGCTGAACCTCCCTTCTGTCCTCTACTTCCCTTCCCTCCTCAACCTCAGGTCTCTAAGTGGTTCGCACCTCAGCTCACTGCCACTCACCTGCAGCCTCAGCCAGGCTTCACACCTTCACCCCTTCACAGTGCCAGCCCCTCCCCACTCACCTGCCATCTCTGGTCTCACCCCCGCTCTACTCCAGCCCCTCATTACCCAGAGTATCTCCCTAAATGGAGAGCATTCCATGTCACCCCCCTGCCCAAACTGTCCAGCAGCGCCCCTCCCTGTACAGGATAAGACTTCAATCCCTGAGGCACAGCAAACCAGAGCTCACGACAGCTCACGACCTGACCCCGTGCTCACCTCCTGACAACGCTCCCTCCCACTGAGCACTACAGCACCGCTGTTACTACCTGCTCTCGGGAAAACACTTTGGGCCCTCCCACCTTTCTGCCCTTCATGCTCTCTCTACCCAGAAGCTCTTCCCTTCCCCACCCCCTATGAAGCGGACCAGCAGGCAAACACCAAATCACCTTTCAACTTTCAGCTCAAATATTGCAACAGCTGAGAAACTTGCCCTGAAATCCCCAGGCACCTCACTTCCCACGTTCCCACAGCACTTGGGCAAATCTCCACTTGAACAATTATCTCGGGATATTCTTACTGCACGTCTACTCCTACCTCCTCCTAGACTCCAAGCTACTGGAGGCCAAGTTCCGTCCCTGCATTGTAATAAATCCTAGTGTCTAGCACAGCACCTGGCCAGGTGCTACAGAATCTGTTGAAGGCATGAGTGAATAAACAAAGGCGCAATCACCTACGACACGTGGCAGACGGTCATCAGTGCCAGAAGTAACGTGAGTGCAAACAGGAGCAGAGGGAAGGACCAGGCTTCGGGGAGGCTTCCAGAAGGAGAGTTGACCCGCTGGGCCTCCTGCTCCCTCTGGCCCCTTGACTAGGTATCTGTTCACAGGCACAGAAGTGGGAACACACAGAGTACGTATGGGGAAAGCCCTCATATTAAATGAAGGTGGAAGAGTGGAGTGACAGCTGAAGCTAGAAAATGTAAAATGGATTCACATCTATGAGACCAGTGGTCTCCACCTTGGCGACAGGCTAGAATTCTCTGGGGGTACTTTAGGCAAGAGGGGATGGAAACCAGTGCACAAGTAAAGGGCTCGACTTAAGAGTGCAGCACCGGGACTTCCCTGGTGGTCCAGTGGTTACGACTTCGCCTTCCAGGGCAGGGGGTGTGGGTTCGATCTCTGGTCAGGGAGCTAAGATCCCACATGCCTCGTGGCCAAAAAACCAAAACATTAAAAAAAAAACAAAACAAAACAGAAGCAATACTGTTTTCGCACAAATTCAATAAAGGCTTTAAAAATGGCCCACATTAAAAAAAAAAAAAAAAATGCAGCACAGACAGTGCAGTTACATAAAACAAAGGCAGAGTAAACAGGAGATTTCGAGGAAAGCTGGAGATGGCAGACGGGGCGGACACCGATGGCTTCCATCTTCTCAGTGAAACGAGCAGCAAGGCTAAGGGCTGAGAGCAGATCAGAAAGAAACGCTGAAGGTTTGAGGGAGAAGCCCTGGAGAGCAGCCTAGGTGGGAGGGAGAGGGGGCTACGGAGGGGGGCAGGGTGACGACTGCCCGGCGGCCCTAAGGGCTGGCTTGAGGTGCCTGGCCACACGCTTAAGTGGAAACAGTCAGCGCCGTTGTGTGTTTTTCTCCAGCCTCCTTCAGCCGGGGCGCAGGTGCAGACCGTTCTTCTCCAGCCTCCTTCAGCCGGGGCGCAGGTGCAGACCATCACCCGATTTTCCCCACTTAGGTCTCCTCCCCGGAGCGGTGCTTTCCGACCCTAAATCCCGAGGCTGTCCTATTCGCAGACACCTGCTATCACATCAGCCCGGCTCTGTGATCGCCGTGTGAAAACTACCTTCAGTCTTCTAACTTATCTTGCCTCCACACCCCCGGCACCCTCCAATTCACCCTCCGATTCAGGGCAGGAAATCGCCTGTGCGGTTCGCAGCCCTTCTCCGGGGCCTAGGACAGTGCCTGGGCCACAGTAACCCCTCAAGAGGAAAAAACGCCTACAAAATCTAACTAAAAGTTTAGCTTTTTTAAAAATAGGAAGAAACTAAGAAATGATTCTTACTAATCTCTGGTCCTACACGTGAGGCCTGTAATTAGCTCGGAGGGGCAGATGCGGTCACGGGAGTGGACCAGCCACCTCCAACGCTGCTGTGACAGCACAAACTTGAACGCGAGGCCGGGTGGGGTCCCCCTCCCCTCGCCCGGCCACACACGACGTCTCCGCGGCCGCCCGCCCGGGCGCGACCCCGCGCCTCTCACACCCGCGCCGGCCCTCAGCGCAGCCCGGACCCCAGCCCCGCCCCCGGCCGCCCCGCCCGCCGCCCACCCGCTCCTCCTCGGGCTCGGGCAGCGGCCCCGGACGCTCAACGCGCGCCCCTCAGACCTTGCAGGCCCGGCCCAGCCGCCGCGGCCCTCTCTCCGCGCCCACAGCCCCTCACCTGCTGCAACATGGCGGTCCCGCGCCAGCCCCACCTCCAGGAGCCACGTCAGCGCCGCAGCCGCGGGCCGGGGCCCGGAACAGACGAGGCGGGTCACTACAGGCCTGGAGGAGCCGGAGTAACAGCGGCAACCCGACCCCACTTCCGCTTCCGGGCCCTCAGGGGAGGAGCAAGTAGGGGCGGGGCGAGCGTGGGGGCGGGGCGATTCGGAGTGGGAGGATCGGGGCTGGGCTAGAGAGTGGGCGGGGCTGGGCTAGAGAGTGGGCGGGGCGGGGCGCCAGGACTCGGGCTGGGGCACGGGCCGGTCCAAGCAGGAGAGGAAAATAAACGATGCTACTTTAGGGACTTCATGGTTTGTCGCCTGGAGATGTTGCTGCTACCTACAGAGTGTCATTCCGCTAGTGTGGATGTCCTGAGGGCAGGGGTGGGGGTCAGGGGCATGATTATTCCGTAGTTTTCATTTCGTTTGAGTGTTTTACGATGACGTATAATTCCGTACAGGATTACTTTTGTACCTTAAATAGTGGAAGCAGTTGAAGAAATAAATGTCCTCCTGCGAAGGGGTAAATGTTGTTAAGAAGAACGAGGCAGGAGGACCCTAAACATGGCGGGTCTTATTAAGGGAGGAAGATAGACCTGGGAAACAGTAAGGAGAGAGGCTGAGAGCGTGGGCCCCGGAGTCTGAGCCCCCTGGGTTTGAGCCCGTCTACTCCACTTAACCAACTATCTAGCTAACCTCTATGTGTCCTTCCCTTCCTCGGTAAGGTGATGATAATGGTATCTCTACAGGGTCCATACCTACTCAATAGATGTTTTCTTATCACGGTTTTAAGCTTAGCCGCAAATATTGTGATCTTGCCCCTTGAAGGAGCTGAAATTCAGGGACTTTATGTCATCTTTGAAACTGTGATTATAACAATATCCTATCTGCCCAGCCTACTGTCAAACTGCTGTTGGAAGGCTCATGGAATAATGTGTAGAAGCATGTTTCCTTAATTGAAGGGATTCTTTCCATTCAAATCACAATTTTTACATGGCTATTTGCCAGTGCTACTTTAAACCTGATTTCCTAATAATGGAGAAAAAATTCTCCAGGGAGAGAAAGCTTGAAAAATGATGGTATTCCTGCACCTGGAGGTGAAAGCGGAGGCTGGGAACAGGTGGCCTGTGCATCTAGCCTACCCATGCCAGGGTTTTGGTGGCCTACTCAGTATGTGGGTTGTTTTGTGGGGTTGCTGTTTTGTTGTTTTGTTCTGCATTCTGCTTGAATGGTTTCCATCCTACACCATGCTGAGCTACTGAGTAGGAGCTACCCCCTTCATATGGGGCTTGAGCTCTTTGATGGGCCACAGCCCCTATGCTGGGCTGCCCACATCTAAATCACCTGCCTGGCCCCTGACACCAACCTCAGCAGGCTTAAGTAGCAACCTCGACACACATGATATTAATGTGGAAAGGATGAATGTGCCGAATTCTCTTCCATAGGAGTTAGCCCTGAGAAGGAAAAATGCAATTTGAGGGCTTCTCCTTTTAGATTCTTAATTGAACTCATTGAGCTTCACCAGGCTTCCATACGAAAATACCAGGGAACTCCAGTGCATTATTCTGATATAATCCCATCAGTTCATTTGCTAGAAGAAACGATAGCCCTAAATCGGTAGCCATGAGTGGTATTAAACTTCCAACATCTCCCATCAATGAAACAGGGCTTCCGTGCCTCTCACTGAATGGTTTTCAGTGGGACTACAGATGCCAATCACCCCCAGCCTCTCTCTGTTTTCTTACTTTGATAAATATCAGTTCTTTGGCTTATAGGAAAATAATTAAAGAGTCCCCATGTTAATTGCCAGGGAACAGTTGAAAACAAACAAACAAACAAAAAGAGGCCAAACACCAACATCCACTTGGTTTTTTGTTTATTTAAGACGCTGTGATTTCCCAAGGCTGGTTCAGATAAATACGTTTTGTCCAAGTTCAGGGGCTGCTGTTTTTCCTTGCTTCGTGAAATTATCTACGGGCAGGCCTTTGATCTTCCTGATCCATGCAGCTCTGCTGGCTTTTTCTGGATCAACCACTCCAGCCGGCTTTATGGCCTGAAACTCCTTCCTCTTGGCCTCCTCGTACTCTTTCTCCTCCTTCACAGTCAGCAGCATGAACTCCGTGTTCACTCTGAAGGGGTCGAGGGCCGTGTAGAAGCGGGGCCGATCTTTCTTGGCAGCCTGGGCCGTCGTGCCCATCGGCGGAGCCAGCATGTGGTTTGGTTTGATGACCTGTGTGCTGGTTAAGGGGCTGAAGCTGCGCACTGCCCCATCAGTTGAACTGGTTGCCGGGTCTTCACCCTTTAAGCTGCCAGAGAACCTGGGGCAGATAAGCACCGGCTGGGGGATGGTAGACTGGACTCTGGGGCTGTGCACGGAGTTCTTCAGGTTAGGCTGAAGCTTCTGGATTTCAAGGGGAATACTGGTTTGTTTCACGTCTATGGGAGGGTTGCTCAATCTCAACCGATCTACTGCAAGTTGGACCGACTGTCCCTTCAAACTCAGGACCTTCCTTGGGTATGAAATGGAAGGTCCCCAGGCATCGATGACCTGGGTTTGGGGCCTCCGGGGATAGGCAAACTCCCCAGAATTATGGACTTTCTGCAGGGCATTCACAGTCAGAAGGAACTGGTCAGGTGACATAGGGGTGCACCAGGACTTCTTCTGTGAGCAATTGATCAAGTCTCCCAAAGTTCCCAGTTGTCCTTGTTTTGGTATTTTCTCCACATCATCTCCTTTTTTAAAAAAAAGAAAAGAAAAACAAACCAGTGTTCCATGAAAACCATTAAGAACTTATGCATGAAAGTTAAATCCATTCCAACTGCTATTCAGACTAAGGTCTTTGTTACCCAATGGACATGCTGCCATCATGTGAGCAAAAATCCTCTATGAAACGAGAAATTACAACATATGTAACACAAGTTTTTAACAAATATGCTAGTACTTGTGTACAAGTGTGTATTAACCTCTAGATATGCATATTTTGGAAGGAACATATGTAATGCCTATGCTCCACACATTCGTGAAACTTCCCTGTGGGAATGACCTTCACACCCCATTTATAGGCCTTACAAATTTTCAGTAACATACCTATATTTTTAAATAAAACCTGTATTGCAAAGCTTGATCTCCACTTTATTAATCAAATTTGACTCCAAATGATCTTTGGATGTTTCTCAAAATCAAAACTGCCTTCAAAAAACATGTCACCCCTGCAAAATTGAAATTATCAAATGGCCAAAGGGCAGTTCCTGAACAGGAGTTCCCAAAATGTTTTGAACATTTTGTGGGTCCAAAAGTCACTGACAAGGACAAGAGATTCATTCTGGCATGCTACTTTAGGGTCAAGGCCTCCAAGATGCCCAAGACCCTTGAGTTAGCAACGATGTCTCCATAGGTGAGCAAATTTACTATGTCTCTCATTTGGGCTTTTGAATTCCTGCAATACCTCACAGACACACTGAAAACATTATCCTCCTTTTACAAAAGGAACAACTGAACCATGAAAAGGAGAAGGCATTTGTCTAGTCTGACCTAGCAAGTAAAATCTGCACCTCAAACTATATCAATAAAACTAGCAAAGAAAATGCAACAGGGTATTGATTTTACAATTTTATAACAGTGTATAATTCTCCTTGACCAAATAGGTCTTATCTAAATGAAATTAAGGTGTCAAAGTCTTCCCCGCGCTTCGTCCAATTCCAGAATACACCACTCTGTATGTGTGTGTGTGTGTGTGTGTGTGTCTGTGGGTGTATGTCTGTGTGTGTGTGAGAGAGACAAAACACAGTTTTTCTCCTTCTATTAAAAGGAATTGTGATGGGCTCATTATTCATTAACTTGTCTTTTTTTCATATAATAATATATTATGGATCTCTTTCCAAGTCAAAAATGGGGCTCCTCATCCATTTTTAGCTGTTGTATCATATGCCTTTGTCATAGTATGGCTTTGTCATCACCTACTTAGTTACTGCCCACTGAGGGACATTTAGTTTGTGAGTGATCAACCTTAAAGAAATGCAAATATCATCTTTACTTATCATATGAGCAAAATGATGGTGAACACCCAGTGTTGGCTTGGAAGCAGTGGGAGCTCTCATGCATTGCTGGTGGGAGTGAAAATTGACACAGCAGTTTTTAAAGACAACTATGGCAATCTCCTTCTAGCTTTTAAAATGCAATCATCCTTGTGGCTCAGCGATGCCACGCCTAGGACTTTACCCCGCAGGTATACCTATACAGGTACACAGACACAGGTACATGCAAGGATGCCCATTGTTATTACAGACCTCACAGAACTCAATTGTTTTACCCTCACCTTGAAGCTAGTCTCTGCAGGGAGTTTGATTCAAAGAAACACTATTATATTAGCCAAAAATATTTGAAAGGCATTTTAAATCTTTACCAGAGTCTCTCAAAAACAACAAAGGGACACCCGATTCATGGTAACTCTTCTCCAAAGCCCCTCCCCGCCTATCTCCCTGACCCCCTTATCTCACATGTAGAGCACCCCCCAATCCAGCTCCTCCCCCTAAAATGCCTCTGCAATCAGCCCCACTGCCTCTTCTCCCTTCCGCTGTGCCCATTACTCAGATTGAGGACACAACAGTCCAAGAAGTGACGAGGCTGACTGTGAGCCCAAAACCAGAAGCTCAGCTCTGAGAAAGGCGCTCGCTCTGCGTGGCCTCAAGCCAGTACGGGGACGATTAGGGAAAACCCACCGCTCTTAGGAGAAGCTGGGCATTTTATCCATCCAGAATCCAAGCAAACTGATTGATCAACCTGCTGAAAAATTAGACTGAACAAAGAGAGAGAGAGAGAGATTGAATCTTGCCACACGAATTCAGAATAAAGGATCACCGTTCTTCTTATCTCCGGCGAGGGGTTTTGCTTCCAAATTCTCTTGCTCGGTGCCCGTGCCATTTGCTTCCCTAGAACTCGGTCTCTTCCTGCCATCTCTTCGGGGTGACTTTGGCTTTCCTTGCCTTAGAGGTGCCTCCGTTAACACTCCTAAATTAAGATTGAGGAGGAAACTGTAGTAATTATATGATTCAATTAGGTATGAATACTGGGGGCGCAGCTGATAATTCAACTGATTTTCACCCAAATTATCACTTTACTGTTTGTTGCTTCCTGTTGTCCCATGAAACAAGGCAATCACCTGGAGCCGAAGGTCCATCTAGATCACCTCCTGACGCCCCCCTCCTACCCCCGTTTCCTACTGATTATCAAGCTTTAAGCATTATCTGAAATTCTCGGTCCTCTGTCCTAACTGACCGTTTGTGGTGTAATACGCTTGGAGGTGATGTATTGATCTAGTATTTTCCAGGTACGCATGTTATCAGTCAGAGGTCTACAGAGAATACACTCCTCAGAGGACATTTTTCTGCAGTACAATATATCTTGTCTGTGTCCTAAGGAAACAATCATGTACTATATGCTTGGATCAGGGGCAAGGGGGAGGACGTTGGTTGTCTGTTTTTTGTTTTAATGGCAAGTATGAAGGGCTAGTGTCATCTACTGCAGAAAGATTCTAACAAGTTTGAAAACTTAGGCCTTGAAAATCAGGAGATTCCCTTGAGCTGGCTAACAAATTGTCACATCAAAGAGAATGACATAAAGGTTGGGATTTATATCATCAAGAAACCATTGACCAAAATATTCCACAGAGAAACTGGTCCTGGAAGTCCCTCACCTGCTCCACGGGGTACCACTGGGGCTGCCTGGGATTCAGTTGTTACCTGTAGGTAACCTGGATGCCCTCAGGAGAACTCGGGACCTGTGAGATTTGCTGAACAGGGACTCCTGGGCTGTCTGTTTGCTAGATGTGGATTCCTGAGGGCTGTAAATCTGAGTGCTCGACTTGGAGAGAACTTCTGCGGGGCCGTTTTCTTCGCTGTCCTCCTCTTTGCCCTTCTTCTTTTGCTTGGCCCGTTCCAGGGAGTACTGCCACTTGATATTCTCAAACTGGAACATGAGGACGTTGCTCTCCGTGTTGATCACCATCCTGCAACCAAAGCAACAGGGTTGCCCACAAAAGGAGCGTGGAGGCCGCCACTGCCCGGCTTCCAAATATGCATTTGGACTACTGTCCCATCTGCTCCTGAGGCCAAGGGATCAGTGCCCGGGAAATGACCGCACAGACAGGGTGGTGTAGGTTGTTGCAGGGTCTACGGCGGAGAAAGGTGGCAGGCCGTGCAGCAGGGGTCGTTAGCTCTGTAGCCGTTTTCTTTAGAAATTAGATGTGAGCAAGGCACACGTGTCCTGATTACTTCGCTTCTCGGATTACAATATTTTTAAATGAATTTCCGTTCCTGGAGTGAGTGCCAAGAACCTGGGGTGCCCGAGTCAGAAGGCTTAGCTACTCTGCACACAGATGTCTTCAAGTTCACTCCTTTTTTCCTAAGCACAGCATCCAAATGCCACGGCTCTACTGCCGTGATGGGATGAGGAAAACTCTAATGGGGGAGGCCTTCAAGCCCTCGCTGACCCTCCAGCCTCACCCCCTTCACGCCATCACTCCGGGTGTCTGTGCACGCTCTACGTTCAGACAGAACATTTGTACTTTGTAAAGCAGGAGGATTTCTGTCTTCCCTAATCCCCACTCTCATGCCACTAGAGAAAAAAAGAGTTCTAAACCCGGGGTCCCCAACATCGCCTCCTACCCACCCACTGTTCCTGGGGTTCACAGCGTTTCCAGGGCATTGCTTTCCCTCCCCCACCTCTGCTCCTAGGTCTCCCATAACCATAAACAAGAAATGGAAATGCTATGTGTGGGCTCCTTTCTGCGCCAAAAGGCTGCAATTTTAAGACTGTCACTGTCAGCGTAAACTCTCCATAAAAGTGACTCGTTACGGTTGGAAGCGCTGGAATGGAACTTGGGGAATCATTCCAATTAGAAATCTCTTTCAGACATATTTTTGCTCAAGCTGACATCTCTCTTCGGATGTCATGATTAAGAAAAGGTCAAAGGTGACCTTTTTTTATAGCCTCTGACTTCGTAACTGAAAACCATTAATTTATTGAGCCTTAGTATACTAGCACCTCCCCACTTGAAGCAAGGAGGATGGCAGATTCTTGTGGTTCGAAGAGATTAAGTGATGTCTTGAGTGAGGCTGTGGTAGAATTTAAAAGTTAAGTCTAGGTGGGTATTTTCACATGATATCACCCTGAACCTAGCGTCTAACAACACAGTATTATATACAATTAGTGTCGTCATGGTTCCGCTTTCTGTAAACTGTTCAGTTCTGCCCCACTGGACACTGGGCCGCCTGCCAATGCCATCCCCACCCTCCTGCAAGTCTCTCTGCATCAGAAGCAAGACACAGAGAGCTGGGGAGCTCTCAGGCTAGACGTGGAATCAGGGGCTGCAGGCTGACAGAACCTCGGTCCCCACGGCAGAGCTGTATTGAGCCCATCGCGCAATTGGATCAGACCCAGAACGAATGAAGAGTAATGTGGTCCCTGATTGCTAAGTTCTGTGTGAAGTCCCGTGAGTCCCCCATGAGCCTATTACTGCAGCCAAGACTGGAGGCGAGCACGGCCCACTCTCTCCTGCTGCCGGCAAATCCGGGGCCAGTGTCCCAGAGGAGGAAAAAACATCATCCAAACAGAAATGCTCAGGGCTCTGACCTCCACACCTACCACCCACCTGTTGCCCTGAATAAAGAAGGACAGCACAGGATAACCTCTGCCATTGGCTTTCATCACCTTCAGACAGTTCCCATTTAGGAAATTGTAAATGCGGATCTTGCCATCTGCACAGGCACTGATGACCCGGAGGAAGAGAAGGGCCACGTGGAGAACCTCCCTGGAAGGGAACAGAGCAATGGGCAGTACCCACCTTCTGGCAAACTGTGTGGGTGTGTCTGGAGTCGGGGCATTTCGGGTACTGTTGGGAGGCAGGGGTCGTGACTGTCCTTGAAACTATGTTTGCCATCATTTTATGATTCTGGATAAAAACCATTAACCCTCAAGACACAGATGGAATCTCTCCCCCTATTCTGTGTTATTTTTCCTGCAATTTGGTCACAGTGCCACAAGGTGGCAAAACAAAAAAGCTTAAGTCACAGATTCTTTTTTTTTTTTTGGTCTGATACATAGATGACCATGCTTCTCTCTTACAATTTGATTCCTAGCTAATACTTCTCATGCTGAGAAGTATTTAACGTTTTGAATCTTTCTAAAAGTAGCATTGTTATATAAAGAAAGAAAAAAAAAGCAAGGGAAAATGATCATCTTTATAAGAAGCAAAAACCTGGTATTTGAGCAGTTTCTTTTGGTTCTTAAATTAGTGGCTTTAATTCTTTCAGTGAAACATCCTTGAGGAAAATTGTACCCAGGGGTGAGATTTTTGAGCTCCCTTTTGTGACAACCAGCAGGAAAAGAGAGGGGATCAGGAGAAGACTTAGGTAGATGCCTCCAACAGAATTCTCCCTACAACAGCTGGCTCCAACTTGGGCTCCAGGTAAGTTGGAGTATTCAATTCTGAGAAGTGTAATTACCCCTTTGCTGTTAATGCTACTGAAAAATGGACCTTGATGTCACCAATTTGTTAGATCTTATATGTAAAGCAGGTCCATTGATCCCTGCCGTCTCTACCCATCCAAGTCCATCCATGGCCTCACTCATGTGCTACCTTCTCCATAAAACCATCCCTTACCTTCATTCTCCTCTCATTACACTCCCGTACACAAACTTCGGGTATATTGTCAGAACCTCTTGGGCACAGTCCACATCTTATCCATCTTTGCACACCCAGCACAGTGCCTAGCCCCGTAGCAGGCCCTCAATAAATATTTGTTAGAAAAGTGAATGTTGACTCACGTTTCAGTGTATGATTGTTGCTACAGTACGTTAAAAGAGTGACATCCACCCCACACCATTTGGCCTTGGTCAGATCCCAGAGCCATATTAAGACTTTTCAAGGCCCCAACAACTAGCGAAACAGAAATAGCAAAGACCTTGAAAGAGAGGAGATATTCAAAAAACAGCAAAGACGCCAATGTGGTTTGAATCCCACCTCACATGATGAATGGATGGACAGATAGATAGATCAATCTAAGGTATAAAATAAGTATAAGAAAGTCCAACCAAGTTCCAGGTTTTTCTTAAGATGGAAATACAATAACTATATTGGTGCGCCTCGGTCCACCTGTGGGGGAATCCAGCACTAGGAGAGATGCCTCGTGAGAGAAGGGTTGCCTCTTTGTGTATCTCTTTGGATCTTGCTGAGCTAAGTCTACACTTTTCATGGGTTCCTGTGACATTTGGTGGTTCACCCTATACCATTATAGCCTGGTGATTAAAAGCACAGGCTTTGGGATCAGAAAACCTGGGATCAAAACCTGATCCTACCTCTTACTGACTATATAACCTTGAGAAAATAACTTAACCTCTCAGTTTTCAGTTTTCTATACCATGAAAAGGAGGAACTGCCTCAGAGGATTGCTGTCAGAATTAAATCAATCAAGGTATTTAAAAAACTTAGCCCATACCTGACACAACAGCAGTTTTCATGGTCCTGGCATAACCCAGTCTCCTTTCAGGTTTATCTCTGTTCTAGAAATAAGTCATTTGTCTCCTTCTTTGTTCCTCTTTTATCAAAAGAGACTGCAGAGGGTGATGTCAGTGAAAATGGTGGAGGAAGGAACTCCAAAATTCCGTCCTTCCATAAAAGCAACGAAGAAACTGGCAAAAACTGTCAGAATCAACTATTTGGAACTCTGGAAAATAACCAAAGGCTTGCAGCAACCCAGGGAGCACTTAGACAAGAAAATGATCTTAGTCTCAGTAGGAACAGTGGACTTTGTGGCATGTTAACTTACCCTAGTCCAATCCCAACTCCCCAGCCCAGTGGCAGCCATGAAAATATCAATAACAGCCCACATTCCTGGTACTGGAGGAAACAGAACAGACCTCATTCACAATGAATTATCTGACCTGTCTGGTGGCTTCCTGGGAGACTGGCTCAAAAAACTTGTCATTATTTCATCTTACCAGGAACTTATCCAGTGCTAAAACTACTACCTGGGGAGGGCGGGGGTGGGGGGAACGTTTTGTTAAAAACATAGGCAAATATTTTAGTCATGGTTGCCTAAGGCAATAGATATCTGTTGGGGCAAACAGTACACTAACCAAGAAGCTTTGGAGGAAAAACTGGGGAATGAAATGTCTGTAAGGGCTTTGAAAAGCTCAGATGTATTTCTGGGACTCTATCTGGCCACATACACGCCCAGGGCTGTGCACATGCTTGGGGGAGACTTGAAAAAGCCCTAAGCTCTCACTCTTGAATGACCTTGATGGTCTGCACAAGCAGGAAATGAGGGCTAAGGCAGAGTTGTAAACTGTCTGGCTGAGTGTTGAAGGCTTCCCTCAACAGGGACACAGAGCCCCTTGGCAAAGAATGGGAGGTATTTTGTTTCCAGGTGTTCCAATAAATCTCTTTCCAGTCATGAGCACACCACCAAGGTAATAAAACAGAGACTTCAGTGGCCAAACAAGACAAAGAATACAGACTCACTAAACAAACAAACAATAAAAACTACAACAAACAACTAGAAAAAAAAAAAGAAAGAAAGAAACCCTGGGCATGGGGGAGAACTTGATTTCCCGAGTTGTCATATTAAAATATTCAGACTGTACAGCTTTCAGCAAAAAAACTGTAAAGTGTAAAAAGACACTAGAGGGTATGGCCCATAAACAGGGAAAAAAGTAATCGATAAAAACTGTGCTCAAGGAAGCCCAATGGTTGCACTTTCTAGACAAAGACTTTAAATCATCTATTTTAAATGTGTTCAAAGAGCTAAGGAAAACCATGCCCACAGAACTAAAGGAAAGTATAAGAATGGTGTCTCACCAAATAAAGAATATCAATAAAGAATTAGAAATTATAAAAGAATCCAAACAGAAATTCTGGAGTTGAAAAACTATAATAACTGAAATGAAAATTCACTAGAGGGGCTCAACAGCAGATTCAAGCAGGCAGAAGAAGGAAAGCATTTGAAGAGAGGTCAATTGAGACTATATAGTCTAAAGAACAGAAAGAAAGGTTAGAAAAATGAACAGAACCTCCGAAGTCTGTGTGACATCATCAAACATCAACATATGCATAACAGGATTCCCAGAAAAAGAGGAGAGAAAGGAGCACAAAGAATATTTGAATAATGGCCAAAAACTTTCCAAACATGATGAAAAACATTAATCTACACATTCCAGAACCTCAACTCTAACTAGGATAGACTCAAAAAGATCCACACCTAGACATATTATAATCAAACTATAAGCAGTAAGAGAAGGGCAGCTCATAACATAAAAAGGATCCTCAATAAGATTAATAACTGACTTCCCATCAGAAACCATGGAAGCTAGAAGGCAATAGAATGACCTACTCAAAGTGCTGAAAGGGTAAAAAAATAACTGTAAACACAGTATTCTATATCCATCAAAACCATTCTCAAAAATGGAGAAATTAAGAAATTCCAAAATAAACAAAAACTGAAATTTCATCACTAGCAGACCTACCTAACAAGAAATGGTACATGGAGTCCTTCAGGTTGAACTGAAAGGACACTAGACAGTAATTCAAATCCACATGAAGAAATAAAGAGCATCAGGAAAGGTAACTATCAATACAACTACCTAGGAAAATACAAAACAGAGCGTAAATGTATCTTTTAATTTATAACTCTTTTTTTTCCATCTCATTTAAAAGACAACTGCATAAAACAATAATTATAAGTCTATGATAATGGACACACAGGATATAAAGATTTGTTACAAAAAGAGTATAAAAGAGGGGGGAGAAGGAGTTGTATAGGAGCAGTTTTTGTACACTATTGAAATTAAATTGATATTAATGTGAACTAGATAAATGAAGACATGAATTGTAATCCCCTGGGCAACCACTAAGAAAATAATTCAAAAATATAGAGGAAAAAAAAAATGACAAGGGAATTAAAATGGCACACTAGAAAATATCTAAATATCCATTTAATATCCAAAAAGACCATAACAGAAGACTTGAGAAACAAAAAAATACAAAAGACTATATAGAAAACAAATAGTAAAATGGTAGAGTTAAGTCCATTCTACACTTATTGTAAATGGATTAACTCTTCAATCAAAAGGCAGACATTGGAAAAAGGATTAAAAACGTGATCCAACTATATGCTGTCTACAAGAGACTCAATTGTAGATTCACAGACACAAATAAAGGTGAAAGAATGGAAAAAGATACTCCATACCAAAGAAGCTCCAGAGTAGCTACACTAATATCACACAAAATAGACCTTTAGACAAAATTGTTAATGGAGACCAAAAAAGAACATTATATAATGATAAAAGGGTGAATTTACCAAGCAGATATAACAATTATAAATGCATATTCACCTAAGAGCCCCAAAATATGCGACGCAAAACTCACAGAATTAAAGAGAGAAATAGAAAACTCAATAATCATAGATGGAGACTTCAATGCAACACTTTAAAAAATGGATAGAACAGAAAATCAGCAAGAAAAAACAAGCCATAAACAACATTATAAACTATATGTAGACCTAACACACATATACTGAGCATTCCACCAACAACAGCATACACTTTCATCCCAGTGCACATGAAGCATTCTCCAGGGTAGACCATACATTAGGCCATAAAATGTGTCAGTAAATTTTGAAAGATGGAAATTATATAAAGTATGTTCTCCAACTGCAATGAAATTAAATTAGAAATGAATAACAGAAGGAAATTTGGGGAATTCATAAATATGTATGGAAATTAAACAACATGCTCTTAAATAACCACTGGGGGAAAGAAGAATTTAGAAAGTAAATTAGAAAATACTTTGAGATAAATTAAAATAAAAACACAACATATCAAAACTTATGGGATGCAGCCTATAGCAGTGTTCAGAGGGAAATTTATAGCAGTAAATACTCACATTTCTCCAATCAATAACCTAACCTTTCACCTTAAGAAACTAAAAAAAAGGGTCAAACTAAACCCAAAGCAAGCAGAAGGAAGGAAAATATAGAGCAGAAATCAATGAAAAGAGAATTGAAAAACAACAGAGAAAATTAATAAAACCAAAAGTTTGTTCTTTGAAAAGATCAACAAACCTTTAGCTAGAAATTGTCAAATCTTTGCTTAGACTGACCAAGGAAATAAGAAATAAAACTCAAATTACTAAAATCAGAAATGAAACAGAGGACATTACTACTGACTGATGGAAATATTCTGTAATTAGATAGTGGTAATGGTTGCAAAACATTATGAATATACTAAAACCCACTGAATTGTATGCTACAAAATGGTAAGTTTTATGTAATGTGAATTATATCTTAATTTTAAAATTGTAAAAAAATATATTAGGACAATACTAGCTATGGAAAAGACATTAAAGAATAAAGGTTTTTTTAAAAAAAGACACTACAGGGTACAGAAGCTTTTCTAAGGATCATCATTTTTGTCAGCCCTACTTTGCATCCTCTAATTTCATTCCTCATATCCATTCTCTCCTACACTGTATGCAGAATCTTAATTTTGGATAAAAAAATGTTGGACCAAGAGAACAGAAAGGAGCCCTCTTTCTCTGGTCCTTCTTCCGTGAAGGACAGAGAGCAAATATATGTTTTTTCATCCATGTCATATTCTAAAGATGGGTATCAGTGCAATCATTAGAACCCTCCGGGAAGGCAATCTGTCAAATTAGTCCTCATTATCAATCAGTTGGAAATATTTATTAAGCACTTACATATACACAGGACTACTACAGATGAGTGGGAGAAAGGGCCCTAAAAATGAGAACATTGACAATGTCCTCCAGGTGTGCTGTAACTGTCTATGGATTTGCTGTAACTGTGCAAGGCATCAAGAGCCAATGTGAATGGTATGTTGGGCTGTCATTCGATGGAAGTGGGAATGGTCTAAGAAGGTCTCATAGCTGAGGAAGAGTGGGAGGCTCGTAGATTGATGAAATGTTGAACATACTGCTGAGTCTGCTGGGAACAATTATTTTCCAATAACTAAACTAAATCTTACTGAATCATGATTGGAAGGTTTTAAAAACGCATAGTTACAATTTTCAGGCGACATCACAAAGTTTGAGTCCCTCCTTGAGGTCAAGTTTTGACAATCCAGATGATATGCTGAGAAGCTTACTGATAAATCACCCAAGGGTTGGATAAATCACTGAACACTGGCCTTTCCTGACACCCACCTGTCAACAATGCAGTCATACACCCCAGAGAGAGAACATACACATAAACGCCCATATCCCCCTCCACCGCCCACAAAGCCAGTCTGCCTGTTCAAGAGGTTCCTGTGAGGGTACAAGGAAATATAGGGCCATATTTCACTAAATAACTATCCCGTGATAGATCCTCCTGGAAGGCCCACTTACTCTTTCAATCGACTGGGACAGCACTTAGTTTCCTGGCATTTCTTATAATGCACTCAGGGGAAGAAGCATTATTCATGCAGTACAGGAGTGGCATACAGCAGCCTGTAAAACCCATGACTGTGGCAGAACCATTAACTGACCATAATACCCTTTCAAATAAGCTTAGATGTGACCTCAGAGTACTTCTTAATTGGCTCCAAGCAGCCACCACCACTAAACTGGGATTGGAAGTGTACAATGAAATCCATTTGCTGTCCTGGAATAGAATCGAGCCCGCAGGCTTTAAGGGAGCTCCTTCTTTAAGCCCTTGGTTATTTTTAAACCTTTGGCACTTGGATAATTTTAAGCTTTTGTGAACACGCAATTCCAAGATTTTAAGCTTACTGGAGCTGGCATTATTTGGTGGACAGTTCTGCCAATATTCCTAAGTTTGGTAGGTAACAGATACAAATTTATCCCATGTGCCGTAAGTGTAAAGTTTCAATAACCTCTCAAAATCCACATTTAGTATTATTTCTTAAGAGAAATAAGGGAGGACAGGAGAGGGGGTGGTCGTAGTGGGCGACAGGCAGAAGAGGAGGCAGCGGAGACGGGCGAGGAGCAGAGGCGACAGACGGTCAGCAGAGGGGACCGATCTGCCGAAGAGCGACGTCTGGGCTCTGGCAGGAAACGGAGGCGGGCAGGACCTGGGTCACGGCTTCCTTGGCACCTACTTTGGATGCTTGAAGGCCATGAGGCACCGCTCGTACTTTCCCACCATGCTCCAGGCCATCACCAGGCCGTCAGCGCTTCCCGACAGGAGATGCCACTGGTCGAAGCACAGACACTTCACAGCTCCCTCATGGCCGTTGAGCGTCTGCAAGAAAAGATGCCTCTGTTTTCAGCCCGTCTTCAACTCAGACTGTGACTCCTCAAAGGCCAGAGCTGGAGGCTTCTCGAGATGAATCCCAAAGCCACACTCCACCAATCCGTGGCCACCACCACTTAGCACTTATCTGAGCTGACCGCGCCTTTGCTCTAATGAGGCCAGCGGACTCCATGCCCCCCGCTCTCCGGAGCTCTCTCCCGAGTTGAGGAGGAAGGTGAGCAGGGAGAGGCCTT
Organism: Eubalaena glacialis; assembly: GCF_028564815.1. Lineage (NCBI taxonomy): Eukaryota > Metazoa > Chordata > Mammalia > Artiodactyla > Balaenidae > Eubalaena > Eubalaena glacialis. Next base: position 3,917,668 of record NC_083734.1, on the reverse strand, counting down.
GCTCCCGGCGGGTCTGTGGTGGGGCAGGCCCCCCCTTCCTAGAGTGCCAGAGAGGGCCACGATTTACCTTCCTCTGCTGCCAGAAGGGCAAGACTCAGGTGTTCCGGCCCCAGCTCCTTGCCAGGACCCAGAGGCAGCTGGGCTTCCCTGTGCCTGCAACTGCTGGGCAGACCACGGTGACGACATCACTGGTGGCAAGAGCCTGCCAGCCGGGCCAGGGCTTCTCACTGTGATCCCGTGTCCCGGCACAAATGACATCTCCCCACCGCCCACTAGGGCCAGGGGGCTTCCAATCCAGCGAGAACGCTTTTTTTGTGTGAACAATCACTTTCTAGACAGCCAATGTTCTCTTCTCATGAGAGGAAGGAGGAAGACAGTTGTGGCTTTGTTCATTCCTATACCCCACAACAGAATCAGGCTGGAATGTTCCGGAAGAGGAGAAGGCACTTTACTGGTGCTGCTGGTAAAAGATCCTGAGCCCATGTACCACGCGGAGTCAGAATGCAGCCTCCGCCGCCACCACCCACCCATGACAACGCGGCTCACGCGGGCCTTGACCTTCTACTGGCTCAGAATGGCCCCTTCTTGGGGGGCCTTCCCCTCCCCCTTTTCAGGACCACCCTCTTTAGGTGACTGTCACTCAACTGCTCTAGGGCAGTCTGGGGAGCTACCTGCAGGGGGACTGCCAGTGTCCTCCAGCCCTTCACCCCCAGTGCCCCGTCCCCCCGGTGCCCGCCCCTCACCTTCACCAGCTGGGCCGTGATGATGTGCCACACTTTGACCAGCCCTTTCTCACAGCTGCTCACGATGTACGTGTCATTGATCCTGGTGGCCAGGATGGGGTCTTTGTGTTTAAAGGTCTTCAGGCACTTTCCTGTCTCTATATCCCACTCTGAAAGGGAGGGGGAGAGAGGGGTAGGTGCACGGAGAGGGTGGCAGTGGGGCTCCACACCCCATCGCAGAAGCTAAGACCAGCCGAGCCCATCGTGTCAGACCCCAGAAGGCTTCACCTGGCCCGGCAGCTCCAAAGGCTCACCCACAGCCCACGTACCTGCAACCCAGCGCTCCCCGAACACAGCCCTTAGGAGAGCCGGCAGCGCGTGGACCTCGGCTCTGACCCTGGAACTTAGCCTCGGGGTCCAAGAGTCGGACAGTTCATCTCTAATAAGCCTCCTCAACTCTAAGAAGCCTGAAAAATGCTTCCTGTGGAGTGGATGTCAGGAAAATCACGGCAGACGTTCATGTCCTCATTCCTCCCGGATGCTGACCCACACCTTCTATCCCCCAAAGGAAAGAAAGCTGTCTCTCCTCATGTACATTTTAAAATATTTCTGAATCGGACTTTTGGATTTTACTTTTGCGACACAGCTCAGGGCAGGTCTACTGTTGCTGCTACGCAGACAGCGTCGGAGCCACCGCACCCCGTACTGTAAGTGTTGGGTGGGCATGTGTCCCTGGGTGGGTGGGAGAGCCGAGCTTAAAGGAAGAAGCTGAAAGCAGGCACCACGAATTCAGGGGTGAGGGCGTTAAAGCCCCCGAAGAACCTTCCTCCTCGGGTAACAGAACACGTAACCTAGGACCAGGCGAGTAACCGCAGCTGGCATCCACACTGCGCTAGCTGTGAGCCAGGTGCCACTCAAAGCGCCTGACAGGCCTTAACTCATCTTCACGAGGCAGAGCTGTTACTATTCCTCACTGTATAGATGCGGAAACTGAGGCCCAGAGAGGTTCTGTAACCTGCTCAAGATCACACAGGTGGTACACAGATTGAGCTGCGACTGGAACCCAGGGAGTCTGGGTCCACGGGCCACGCTCCTAACCATTAACCAGGACTATGTGAGTACACTTTTCTACACTTGTTTTTAAGTATATATTGGCTCTTTTATCAAACTAGAAGTGGGAAAATTGAAAGATGAATTAAAGGAGTTATTGGTAAGGTGTCCTGACTTAAAGAATTTTTAAAGTGGGGGGGGGTACCCTCCAGGTCTCTAATTGTCTCCTTTTTGTTCTATTTTGGTAACCCAGGAAGGTGGGAAGAGCCCAAGCAGGCTGGCTGGTAGCTGGGGCCAGGATTAGGGGGGAGTGACAGATCTTCGGATACTTTTTTCATTGTGTATTTTGCACGTTAATTTTGACTTTTAAAATATTGCATTAAAATAAGCATCTTGATTACTGAGTTTTTTTTTCTATCCCCTTAAATTTTGCACCAGAGGTGAGGGCCTAACTCCCCTTGCCCTATAGCCCTGCTGGTGGCCCACAGGACTCTCTCAGCTGAGTGGGAGGTCATGTCCACCCTTCCATCTTCAGAGCCTCATCCTTCATCCTTTCTGCTTCACCCCTCAAAGCAATCACGGCAATGAGACGCTCAGTCAGTTGGGGAGGGCAAAGAGGTAGGGAGTAAGGCTTCCCAGGCAGCTCTGAGCATCCGTGTGTGTCCCACCAGCCCACTGTCCCTTTCCCGTCATTTTCCTCCGCCCACTCCTAACATGCTGTGGGGTTCCTGAGGCCCTGGCTTCTCTTCTCTTTCACTCTTTCCTCCTGCTCTGCAAAGGAAATCTCACCCACACCCGGGGCTTCCACCTTTCACTGTACTGGGTAACCACCAAGCTGACCCATCTGGGGCTGCCTCCACCTCCTGTTGCCCTCCCCCGGATGTCCGCGGTAATCCCACGCTCAACGTGTTAGCTTCCTATTGCTGCTGTAACAGATTACCACCAGCTTCGTGTCTGAAAACAACAAATGGATTATCTTACAGACGCTCGGCACGACTTCGCATGGCTAAAATCAAGGTGTCAGCAGGGCTGTGTTCGTTGATGGAGGCAGCTCTCGGGGGTGGGCGGGAAGGAATCCATTTCCTTGCCTTTTCCACCTTCTAGGGTCACCCACATTCCTTGGCTCACGACCCCCTTCCTCCACCTTCAAAGCCAGCAACACTGTATCTCTCTGACCACTCTTCATAGTCATGACTCCCTTTGATCACAGGTAAGAAAATGTCTGTTTTTACGGATCCACGTGATTACCCATGGGCCCACACCAACAACCCAGGAGCATCTCCCCATTTTAAGGTCCTTAACTTCAGTACATCTGCAAAGTCCCTTTTGCCATGCGAGGCACAAGATGACCCAGCCGCCAGTGTCCGGGATTAGGACGTGACCATCTTTGGTTGGCCGTTCTTCTGCCTGCCACACTCAATGTGTCCAAAATGGAAGCCTTCACCCCCTCCTCCTTCCCTCCCCCACCCGACTCTTCCTCTGAAGCCCCGTTTCCATTAGCGGTACTTCCAGATACCCAGAGGCCTGCGTTATAAAGTCTGGCCTCACCCTTTGCCCTCCTCTCTCACTTTTCATCTCCAGCTAGTGTTGAAGTCCCACCAGTTCTCCTTCTAGAAGTCTCCCTTCTCTTTGTACCATCTCGTGTAAACTCACATCCATCTGACGTCTTCACACTTGCCTGTTCTTGGATATTCTGAAGACATCACAGGTTCTCTAGACTGAGTAAGTACCTTAACTTGCCCCCTGTCCCCCGGAGTCACCACCTCTTCAAATCCTTCTTCCACGATATCACCAGAGCAATCTTTCCCGAATACACATTTCATCGTATCAATCCTCAGCTTAAAACGCATCTACCGCCCCCCACGTCTTATAGAATAAAGTTCAATTTCCAACCACGACGCAGAAGGCCCTTGGCAATCTGGCCCCAGACAAACGTACCCGCCTGATCTCCAACACCACACGCTGCAGCCCAGCTGTACAGAGCAAAGGGAAATTCCCCAAGTTCTTCATTTTTTTCAATATTCTGTGATTTGCCAGAGGTGTTCCTTCTGCTTGGAACGCTCTACACTCTCCCTCTGCGTGTCGAACTACTCCTCCTCAAGATCACACTCAAAGAGCGCCCTGCCTGCAGTGCTTTCCCTTTTACTCTTATTTCTACGGTCCCTTAGTACTCCACAAGCTCATTGGAGCACACGTTTTAGAGCCAGACAGCCCTGGGTTCAAATCCCCACCCGACTACTTAGCTGCTTTGATTTGGGGCAAGTTGTTTTTCTCTCTGAGTTGTGGATTCCTTATCTGCATCCATCCCATAGGATTCTTTTTTTTCTCTCTCCCTCTTTTTTTCCTCTTCTTTTTAAAATTGAAGTGTAGTTAATTTACAATCACCCCATAGGATTCTTGTGAGAGTTAAATAAGATAATGTATGCAAAGCACCTATCGCAGTGCCTGTCTCAAGGTTAGTACTCAATGAATGGCAACTGTTATCATTCACATATTTACTATAATCCCCCATTGTATATTTCTACATGTGTCTCCATTAGAAGACCATGAGACTCTTGGGGAAATAAAAAGCCACATCGGAAGGGCCATATCATAAGCGCTTTTTTCCTTAGCGCCTAGCACAGCACCTGGCATTCAATCAATAGTTGTTGAGTGAATGGGTCAATGGATACATGGACGGTTGAAAGGATAAATGACCACCCATAGAAATGAGCAAAACAAGTCCTTTGGCAACCCATGGATTTGGGGAAACTTCTTAAAGAGGTGTTTCTTTCTCACCTTTTACCTGGCAATCTTTTGCTCCAGAGGCGAGCTTGTTCTTACACACATCCATGCAAGTGATAGTCCCCTGGTGGCCACTGAAGATGCGTATGCAAGCCCCACTGTTCAGATCCCAGTATCTGCAGGAATCAGGCCAAAAATAATAATAATAATAAGTTTTTGAGATTTTCTGACAGCCCAAGGGATCAGACGGTATAGAGTTCAATAGGGAGTTGGAAGGCAGCAGAGTGTTATGAGTCCAAGGCCTGGATCTGAACCCCAGTTGCAGCACCTATTAGCTGTAACTTTGGGAAGGTTACTTAACTTCTGAGTAAGCTTCATTTCCCCATTGATAAAATGGAGATGATAATAATAGTAGTTACCTCACAGGGTTTTTGTGAAGAATTAAATACACTAATGTAGTGACTGTCAACCAGGGGTGATTTCTACCCCCAGGGGTGATTCCCACCCCCTGTGACAATGTCTGCAGGCATTTTTGGTTGTCACAAGTTGGTAGGGAGGTGCTATTGGTATATAGCATGCAAGGTCCAAGGATGCTGCTAAACATCCTACAATTCACAGGATGACCCTGGGGATCATCCTGACAGGGAGAATTTTCCAGCCCCAAATGTCAATGGTTCTGAGGTTGAGAAACTCTGAAATAATGCATGTAACACTAGAACAATGAGTATGTGGAAAATAATTGATAACTGTTAGCTGGTATTAGGTGGAAGGGTCCCTAGAATGGTCACCAGGCTCAGAATCCATGGCACTGATTCAGTGGTAGAGCTGACCTTCAAACAAGAACACCACAACAATTGACCCGAGCCACTAGAATATTTTATGTGCATTTCTAAAGCATATCTAAGAGATAACGTGGGAACATGTATGAGTCACACTGTTTTTTTGTTTGTTTTTGTCTGTTTTTTGGCCACGCAGCTTGTGGGATCTTAGTTCCCTGACCAGGGACTGAACCCGCGTCCTCAGCAGTGAAAGCATAGAGTCCTAATCCCTGGACCGCCAGGTAATTCCCAGAGTCACACTGCTTTTTAATACGCAAACCTGCCTGAGGTCTCTCAACTATCATTAATACTGACTTCCACTTCAGCCAAATGCCTTTGTTACAGGACAAAGTATCGATATAATATCAAGATGGTGGGCTCTGGAGCCAGGCTGCCTGAGGTCCAATCCCAGGTCCATCACTTACTAGCTGTGTGATCTCGAATAAGTTACTGAATCACTCTGTACCTCAGTTTCATCATCTGTAAATTGGGGATAATAATGGTACTTACCTCATAGTTATTATGAGACTTGGCACATAATAAATGATTAGTAAATGGTTTTTTTTGTTCTGTTTTTCTTTAGATTTGTTAGGCTTTTCCTTCTAATATTCCTAAAGGTCCTATGGCTTTACCTGCTCGTCAGAGCCTGCTCCGCACCCATAGTGCGTTCAACAATGTCCCACTGGTCTGAAAAAAAGCATGTTTTTTTTAAATTTATTTTTGGCTGCGTTGGGTCTTCGTTGCTGCACGTAGCCTTTCTATTTGCGGCGAGCGGGGCCTACTCTTCGTTGTGGTGCACGGGCTTCTCATTGCAGTGGCTTCTCTTGTTGCAGAGCACGGGCTCTAGGCGTGCGGGCTTCAGTAGTTGTGGCACGTGGGCTCAGCAGTTGTGGCTCGCGGGCTCTAGAATGCAGGCTCAGTAGTTGTGGCTCACAGGCTTAGTTGCTCCGCGGCATTTGCGATCTTCCTGGACCAGCGCTCGAACCTACGTCCCCTGCATTGGCAGGCGGATTCTTAACCACTGTGCTACCAGGGAAGTCCCAAAAAGCATGTTTTGAACTTCTGTTTCTAGCAACATGGCCAACCACATGTCCAGGTTGTTTTCGTAATTTATGCAGAAAAGGTATTGATATTTGAGAAACACTTTTAGAAAAATAGGAATGGATGGGACTTCCTTGCCTTAGCAAACTTATAAAAGAAAGTCATAACGGCAAGCATTATGCTTAATGGAGAAAAAACAGATGTACTCCCTTCAAAAAGGGGAAAAAGATAAAGATGCCTTTCACAGCTACTGCTTAACTATAAGGCCAAGGCAAAGTTAGAATGAAAGAAAAAGAAAAAAGCATAAGTATCAGAAAAGAAGATAATATATTGCCATTATTTCCAGTTGATAAGATCATCTACATGGAAAAACCAAACCAACATACATAATTTGAGGTTAGCAAGAGAGGTTAGCAAGGTTGCTGGATACAAGATCCACCTATAAAAATCAATACCATTTCTCAATACCAGCAATAACCAACTTTAAAATATAAATGAAAATAACATATCACTCAAAATAGCAATAAAATCATAAAGTTTACAAGTATTAAATAAGACTACACAAGACTTTTATAAAGAAAAAGTTTTAAGTTCTAAGAAAGAACAAAGAAATGAATGTGTTGCCCAAATTGTTTATAAATTCAATGCAACTCCAATTGAAAGTCTAGTTAGATTTTTCAAGTCGGTAAACTTAGCCTAAAAACTCAAAAAATAAATACCATAGCTAAGTTATATAAAAAAAGGAAAGTGAAGTGTAAAACTTGCCCCACCATCACATATTAAAACTTTCCAACTGCATAGCTAAATACAAAAGAAATCAAAAAATTTTAAAACAGGGTAGTCCCAGGACTTCCCTGGCAGTCCAAAGGTTAAGACTTCACCTTCCAGTGCAGGGGGTACGTGTTTGATCCCTGGTCAGGAAGCTAAGATCCCACATGTCTCGCGGCCAAAAAACCAAAACATAAAAAACAGAAGCAATATTGTAGCAAATTCAATAAAGACTTTAAAAATGGTCCGCATCAAAAACAACAACAACTTAAAAAAAAATCTTTAAAACAAAACAAAACAGGGTAGTCCCAATCAGAATCCTAGCAAGTTATTTTGTGGATATTGACAAATTCATTCTAAAGTTTATAGGAAGAGGCATAAGACCCAGAATTGCCAAAACAATATTGAAGGAGGAGAATAATGTTGGAGAACTGACACTACCCGACTTCAAGACTCACTACAAAGCTATAGTACTTAGGACAGTGTGGTATTGGTGAAAGAATAGACAAATAGATCAATGGAACAGAACAGAGACCCCAGAAACAGACCCATGTAAGTACAGTCAACTGATTGCAAAGGTAATACAATGGAGCAAAGAGAATCTATCCAACAAATGGTGCTGGAACAACTGGACGTCCACATGCCAAAAAAAAAAAAAAAAAACAATTTAGCCACAGACCTTACATCCTTCACAAAATTTAACTCAAAATGGATCACAGACTTAAACATAAAACACAAAACTATAATATTCTTAGACGATAACATAGGAGAAAACTACGACCTTGGGTATGGCAATGACTTTTAGATACAACACCAAAGGCATGACCCATGAAAGAAAGAATTGATAGACTGGACTCCATTAAAATTTAAAATAGCTACTCTGCAAAAGATAATGTCAAGAAAATTAGAAGACAAGGCACAGACTGGAAGAAAATATTTGCAAAAGACACATGTGATAAAGGACTGTTATCCAAAATACACAAAGAACTCTCAGAACTCAACCAAAAGAAAACAAACAACCAAAACAAAAACTGGGCAGAAGAGCTAAATAGACATTTCTCCAAAGAAGACATACAAATGGCCAACAGGCACATGAAAAGATGCTCAACATCGCTAGTTATTAGAGAAATGCAAATCAAAACCACAATCAGGTATCGCCTCACACCAGTCAGAATGGCCATCATCAAAAAGTCTACAAGTAATAAATGCTGGAGAGGGTGTGGAGAACAGGGAACCCTCCTACACTGCACTTTTCCACAGTGCAGCCGCTGTGGAAAACAGTATGGAAGTTCCTTTAAAAAAGCTAAAAGTAGAGCTACCATATGATCCAACAATCCCGCTCCTGGGCATATATCTGGAAAAAATGAAAACTCTAATTCGAAAAGATACATGCACCCCAATGTTCATAGCAACACTATTTACAATTGCCAAGTCATGGAAACAACCTAAGTGCCCATCAACAGACAACTGGCTTAAGATGATGTGGTATATATATATACAATGGACTATTACTCAGCCATGAGAAAGAACAGAATATTGCCATTTGCAGCAACATGGATGGACCTAGAGAATATACTCAGTGAAGTAAGTCAGATGGAGAAAGACAAATATTATATGATATCACTTACATGTGGAATCTAAAAAATAATAAAAATGAATCTATATACAAAACAAAAACAGACACACAGACATAGAAAACAAACTTATGGTTACCAAAGGGAAAAGGGAGGGTGGGAGGGATAAATTAGGAGTATGGGGCTAACAGATCAAAGTACTATAGACAAAATACATATACAACAAGGATTTACTGTATAGCACAGGGAACTATACTCAATATCTTGTAATAACCTATAATGGAAAATAATCTGAAATATATATATGTATGTATTTCAGCTTTACTGTACACCTGAAACTAACACAATATTGTAAATCAAATATACTTCAATTTTTTTTAATGGGCCAAAGATCTTAACAGACATCTCACCAAAGAAGACATCCCAAAAAGATACTCCACATCTCAGGTCATCAGGGAAATGCAAAAAAAATAACAAGACACCACTACACACCTATCTGAATGGTCAAAATCCAGCACACTGACAACACCAAATGCTGGTGAGGATGTGAAGGAACAGGAACTCTCATTGATTGTTGGTGGAAATGCAAAATGATGCAGCCACATTGGAAGACAGCTGGCGATTTCTTACAAAATTAAACATACTTTACCGTGTGACCCAGCGTTTGTTCTCCTTGATATCTACCCTAAGAATTTGAAAACTTATGTCCACACAAAAAACTTGTAAATGGATATTTATAGCAGCTTTACTCATAACAGCCAAAACTTAGAAGCAACCAAGATTTCCTTCAGTAGATGAATGAATAAATAAACTGTGGTCCATCCGGAAAGTGGAATATTATTCAGCATAAGGAAGAAATGAGCTATCGAGCCATGAAAGGACCCAGAGGAGCCTTAAATGCATATGACTAAGTAAAGGAAGCCAATCTGAAAAAGCTACGTATTGTATAATTCCAACTATATGACATTTTGGAAAAGAAAATTATGGAGCCAGTAAAAAGATCCATGGTTGTCAGGGGTTAGGGGGAAGCATGAATAGGCAGAGCATAGAGGATTTTTAGGGCAATGAAAATACCCTGTATGATACTATAATGATGAATACATGTCATTATATATTTGTCCAAATTCATAGAACGCACACCACCAAGCATGAACCCTAAGGTATACTATGGACTTTAGGTGATTATGATGTGTCAATGCAGGTTCATCAAATGTAACGAATGTACCACTCTGATGGGGTATCTTGAGAATGGGGCAAAGGGTATATGGGAAACCTTTGTACCTTCCTCTCAATTTTGCTGTGAATCTAAAACTGCTCTATAAAAACTATCTTTTTTAAAAAGGCGGTTTTGATGCAACAACAGAAAAACAAGCCAACAATACTGTGTTGTATGTTTGAAAGTTGCTGAGAGAGTAGATCTTGAAAGTTCTCTTCACAAGAAAAAAAACTGTCACTATGTGTAGTGATGGATATAACTAAATTCACTGTGGTAATCATTTTGCAATATATGCATATATCAAGTCATTATATCGTACACCTAAAACTAACACTTTCTGTCAATTATACCTCAATAAAAAATTAAAAAAACTCATGCACATGGGTACCAGGAGACACATCCAGGAACGTCTATGGCAGTTCTCTTTGAAAGAATAAAGAACTATAAACAATGCAAATATCGCCAACAGAAGAGTACATAAATGAGCTATGATGTATTCATCTAATAAAATACTGTATCTCAGTGAAAATAAATTAATTACTGCTACCTACATCATACAAACGCATCTCAAAATCACAGTTCAGTGCAAAAATCAAGTACAGATGAACTTTTAAGATACAATTCCATTTATGTTAAGTTCAAGAATGGACAAAAGTAATTAATATATCTGCACATATATAAATGGGCAGCAAAACTATAAAGAAATAGAAGGGAATAATTAGTATAAAATTTAGGATAACATTACCTCTGGTTGGGAGGAAGAAAGAAGGAATAAGAGAAAGGCACATAGGGGATTTAGGGAATAGTAACACCCTATTTCCTGGCCTGAGTAATGAGCACATGGGTGTTTATTATATTGTTTATACATACATACATATATATATATATATATATATATATATATATATATATATTTAACACTATTTTGTTTCCATACCCACAAAAAACTACTTTCCCCTGAAGAAATCTATAAAAAGAAATATAAATTATGCCTTCATCTAAGAATGCTAAAGAAAATACTTTTTGAGTCCCAGTCTTCAGCTAGAAAATAGATCTGATAATTGCTATAAATCTATCTCATCCAAAGTTTAAACAATATACAAATTTTTGGTTTTTATCTTGCCAAAAAAAAAGTGGGTTATTCTAAAAGTCAGTGTAATTCAGGATAACTTTTGCATAAATACAAAAAGGTAAAAGCATGTATGCTCTTTCCACAAGCTGCATTTAGGCCTGGGCAGGTTGGGGACCACAGCTTTCTTGGACCACTTACCTGATACTCAGGTCATAACTCCCACTCAGGAGAAAGTTTTCCTCCTCACACAAGAAGAGGGTACGGACACTCCCAGTGTGGCCTCGGAACTTGATGGGTATCTGCTTTATTTGTATGATGTCCAGAAGCTGGATCTTCCGATTGGATGACACAGCTAACAAATCTCCCCCAGAATAGTGGATGACTCTGTTTCGGTCCCACCTGAGTTGCCAGGAAAAGGATGATCCATGGAAAGAAGAGTTAGTGTCCTTCCTAGAACTCACTTAGCACAGTGCCTTTCACCTGCAGCAATGTTATAATGGAAAATCCAGGGCCTTCCAACAAGGGATATAGCAGAAGGCAAGGCCTAGTGTTAACGGTACCTGATGGATCCCCACCTCACACCATAACAAAAATCCATTTCAAATAGATTTAAAACCTAAAAACAAAAGGCAAAGCTATTTTAATAATTTCTGCTAATGTATGATAAATCATCAAGACACAGAACAGAGTATGCAGCATTTCCCACCTTATTTGACCATGGAAACCTTTTTTCATGGAAAACCTCAGAGGAACACACTTGGGAAGCCCTATACCCACTGCATGTCCCACTGTTGGTTTTTTGGTTTTTTTTGTTTTTTCCCTTAACCAATAACCAGTGAGCATATATTAGGGGCAAAGTCCTGTGATAATAGGTACTAATGGGAAATACAAAGATAGATGAATAAGATATGAATGGATCTTGCCCTCAATGAGCTTACAGTCCAACAAAACAGGGTGAGTTGAATTAATTTTCCAATCATAAGATTATTAGCAAATAGATAAAATATGAGCAGGATGACCAAATAATTTATTGTCCAAACTGAGATTTTTTTATTGTGAAAGGGGACACTATTGTTAATTATTTGAGGACCACAGAGTAAAGTGGAATTGTTTCAGTAAACAGGGATGTAAAGTCACTCTAAATATGAGGAGCACTTCCTGACGTTTTTGTCCTCATTCCATTTGTCCTATCTAGAGTTCAACCAGTCATCTTCTCTTCTAAAGAGCACGTATCACCATACTATCCATAAAATCTCAGCTCTGCCTTTTCCCATCTGCTCTGTCTTCCCCCTACTGGCTGCTCAAGAAGCAATTTGTTAGTAAGGTTCACAGCCAAAAATAGAACAATGATGGCCTTCACAAAACTTTATGAATAAGGAGTGAAGTCCTAGGTCTAAAGTATGGCAGAAAGTTGCCTATTAAAGGGTCTTCTTATGGCATATTCAAATGACGCCACACTAGGTAGTTATCATAAATACCATTTTCATATTTAACGTGGAAAGACATTCACAGTACCTTGCCAGAGTGGGTTACAGAACTATGTAGAGCATAGCCCCATTTCTATTTAAAATATGTATTTATAGAGGCAAAGAAAAAATTCTAGGATAGACATCAATATTAATGGTAGTTATCTCTATGTGACAAGATTGTAGGACAGCTTTCCTTTCCTCTATACATTTCCTGGCATTTAGTGGATTTTTTTTTCCAATAAGGATATATTACTTCTAAAATAAGAATTAAACAGTAAAGATATTTTTTAAAAAGATTTCATGCCTGTGAATTGTGCAAAAGCTTGTTGGTCAGTGTACCGAAAATTTATAAGGGGAGAGCGACCTCCAGCCAATGCCAAGAATGGTGCAAAAATCAAGCACCTATTCTCCAAATGGAATCTCATGTGGGTTTGGGCTGGGGCTTGAGGTGAGGAAGGACTGCCTTTCCAAGTGAGCAAAGGTCATGGGAGTCCTCACATGCCCGGCTGGGTAGTTCAGGGGTCCCTGGAGACCTGGACCCTGACCACAGTACCTACACGTCAGAGAGAATGCGGACGTTGTAAGTGCCACAGAAGACATTCCTCTCCTCCATCTGCACCTGCTGAGTTTCCTGGTTCTGGTAGGCGGTCCACAGGTCGTAGTCATTCTAATAAGGGAACACTTATAGTCAAAGGACAGCAGCAACCTGACCCCAGACACGCATCCCTGAGACTCTCCCCTGGCGAGGGCACAGGGGCCCAAGAGCTCCTCCCCTTCAGGCTGTGGCCGCTGCTACGTGGTGATGGGGAGGGACCCGTGAGCAAAAGGAACCCCTGAGTGAGAAAATACTGAGTTGAAGGTCCTGATGCTTCTTCCACCTCTGATTCTGCGAACTTCCGATGTTGCTGATAGCACAACTTTTCCAAAAATGAGCTCACGACCAGGATGCACGCAAAATAGTCACCGGTGCCCATTTCACAGAAGCCGGGGTTTCGAGTTCCTGTTGTGTGTGCACGAGACAGTACAGAGCGTACTCGTGGGAACTCAAGTCACATGTGAAATTCCTGTTGCATGCTCTACGCACTTGTGTGTCAAAGTTTTCATACATCTGCAACCCTCATTTCTCCTTACAGCTGCCTCACAAAGTACATCACTTGCCCCACAAAGTATTCTCACCATTTTACAGATGATGCATCTGAGCCTCAGAGAGGGGAAATCAATTTTATCAAGTCTCAACAGGGGTGTTCCCCGTCCCTTTCCAACATTCCTTCCCTTCCTTCCTTCCTCCCTCCTTCCCTTCCTTCCTTCCTCCCTCCCTTCCTTCCCCCCTCCTTCCCTCCCTCCCTTCTTTCCTTCCCTCCTTCCTTTCCTCCCTTCCTTCCCTCCTTCCCTCCCTCCCTTCCTTCCCTCCTTCCCTCCTTCCTTCCCTCCTTCCCTCCTTCCTTCCATCCTTCCTTCCTCCCTCCTTCCTTCCTTCCTCCCTCCCTCCCTTCCTTCCCTCCCTCCCTTCCCTCCTTCCTTCCTTCCTTCCTCCTTCCTTCCCTTCCTTCCTTCCCTTCCTTCCTTCCCTCCTTCCTTCCCTCCTTCTTTCCTCCCTCCCCACTCCCTCCCTTCATCACACACTTTCTGAGTAGCTATGGCCCTCCAGGGATGCTAAATTCTGGTATAGATGACTCAACTGGAATTCCCGTTCCAGTCTTCTTCCCAGCCTCATTCTTCAACCTCAAAAAGCAGGAAATAGCAATCACACTAGCAGGAAACCAATAAGACAAGGTGAGTTTGTGATGAAAGCAAAGAGGACCACAGCACCACGTTTGTGTCTGGGGACCTGTCTTCCTTCCCAACCTCAGCCTTCTCTTCCACGCCCGTCCAGTCTTCCTCAGCCCATTCTCCTTCTTGATCTTTCACCAGGTCCTGACGTCCACATAGAAGTCTCTCCCCAGAAGAATCCATCAGCCTGCTTCCCCTCGCGTGTTCAGGCAGCTCTGATATCCTGCCTTGAATTAAACGAGGCTTCCCTGGCTTCTCACAGCCCAGGCTGGAATTCCTTGGCTCTCGCTCACCCACTGAGCTTTGAGAGCCTGGAGGCTACTCGGTGGAGTCGATGGGGTGAAAAAGATCTGGGTTCGAATCCCAGCTCTGCCATGACCAGCTACGAGACCTTGGGTAAGTATTCTAACAGCACAGCCTCATTTCCACACCCACACACTGGGAGCAACTCTGTCCACTGACCCATCGTGAGGATCAAGTAGATCACGGAAATCAAGCACAGGCAGTACCCACTACAGCCACCAGCCCCCGAAGCACTCGCCACTCGCCTCCGCCTCTTCCCAGCAGCCCCTTCACTGCTCAGTGCCACTGCTTCCCTACCGGTCTCCATACCTTTACCTGTTTCTCTTTCTTTTCTTAAATTAATTATACATTTCTAGCATCAAACACTGTCTGGGTAGTCCTTGTTTGTCTGGCAATTACTAGCTACATCACCTAAGGAAGAAGGGTGTTGGTTTTGTTACGCTTAACAGAGCGATGGGCTTGGAAAGAGCGGGTCAGCCTTGAACTTATGTCTCTTCCGCTCCAGTGGAGGCCTGACACTCTGTTTCTTCAACTATAAAATGAGTGGAGGGGCCAACTCAAAGATATCAAAACTTGCAGGTCCACAAATGTGCTTTCTTTGGCCCATGTAGTTTTTTTTCTTTTTTTTAATGCTTTTAATTGGTTGCTAGCATTAAAGAAAAGCAGGAGCTGTCCCGTGATAATTCAGATTTCTCACCTCCCTTGAAAGCTCAGGCGGCCTGGGAAGCCGGGGTGCACAGTCTCCCGTGGCAATACTCAGCTGGACCTGAGTAGTGACTGGACCCCCCAGAGTCACCACGGTCCCATCATCCTGCTGCCCTCCCTGCCCCCCTCCCTCCTTGTGTGACCAGAACGGCCTCTACAGACTAAGAACTGGAACCTTCTCTTTCTCAACTTCTAATTTAAACTGCACAGTCTTCCTATGGAAAGCTACAGTCTGACCACCCTTGTTAAGTATCCTTTTGGGGCCCACTGACTAGATTTCAAAATAGAAGGCACTTGAGCAGAGAGGAGGGGGCAGGAGTCCACTGGTTTGGGGAATGACCACCACGCCTGAACGGGCAGAACCCAGAGCTCAGAGTCTTCCATCTGAGACACGATACTCTTTTTGTTACTGCCCAAGATTTTGTAGAGAGGTCTGAGGCTAAGTAACGCTCCCCTTCCGTCCTAGAGCCAGAATGAACCTGGAAGTGAGAGGTCGGAAAGCTTAATTCATTCTGGACCCTGGACATTTGCAGACGGCCCTAGCCCTGCCCTCATGTCCTCAATCCCGAGCGACAGACCCCCCTGCAGCCTCTCAATGCAGGGACAGAGGTGGTGAGGAAAACCCCAGCTCCTGGCTCTGAGCTCCCCACTAGATGACAGATGCCATGGACACAGGACCTGACGTGGGAGCTGCAGTCAGGAAGAACCCTGAGAAGACAACCAAATCAGCCCCCTCATTTAACAGAAGAGGTAGTTAAGGCTTAAGGAGAGAAAGTCACTTGCTTAAGGACACACAGCACCCAAATGTGGTCTCCCTTAGGGAATGTTGCCTCCCATACCCTACATCCATATGCTCTTTCCTACATCCTCCCATACCTTACATCCATATCCTCTATCCTACATCCTCCCATATCTGACATCCATATGCTCTATCCTACATCCCCCCATATCCAACATCCATATGTGAGGGCTGAGTCTGGACTTCAGCCTTCAATGGCCAGTAGGAAAGGACACCCACAGTCACTTGCCCCAGGTGCCATAGGAACCCACCTTCGTTCTCAGTTTCCATTTCTGATTTTTCACACGTAGGTGCTTCCCGTCATCTGCCATCTTAGGAACTGGGATAGTAACCTTGTTGGCGTAATTAGGGTCTATTCCCCTGGTGTGGGACCCCTGGGGGAAAATAACAGAAAATGGCTACTCTTAGTTCTTACACTCCAAAAGGAGGGGAAAAACTAGTGCTTGGCAAGATCTGAAAGATGGGTAAGTTCTGGGCAAGGAAGGCCTGGGCCTGGCCAGCTAGGCCAGTGGTGCGTGTAAACTGGCTGAAGGAGGGTAACGCCCACCAAACATCCGGAGGGGGACCAGCGAGGATGGTGGGCGGTTCCCAGCTTCCAGCATGTCCCCTGGCTCAAGGCCTCCTCTCCCTCTGCTGGGAAAAATCCAAGCTACCAGGAACCCATGATTTAGGGTCAGGCTTCTGGCAAGAAACAGAAGTATAAATGCCAGAGATGGTTACTATTCAGGGGAAACTGCATTTTAACCTAAAAAAACACTTTGTGGCTCTGTAAACATCTGTGTACCTGAGGCTTTCTTATATTGCACAAGCTGCAATATGGCTCCCTGGGGAAAGTTCCCTGCTCTGTGAGGCTCCGGAAAGGCTCTGCCTCTGTCTTCCCAAGAGGTTTCTATACATGTCATCCCTGCTAGATGCACCAACAAGGGGAGAGTAAATGGGGATATCGGGAGTCCGCACAAAAAGGCAGTTGAGGAAGCAGCAGGAGGCCAGCTCAGGGTCTACCGCAGATGGAAAGGCTGGTGCAGACATGAGGCTGGTCTACAGCTGTCCCCTCCCAAAGGAAATACCTGCAGGAAGGTGATCTGGTGCTGGATGAAAGAGTGCATGGACATGTCAGTCTTGACCTGCTGCGCCAGCACTGCCCAGTGCTGGCTCACGAACACACACCTGTTCAGGCTGTTCTTATCCAGCATACCTGGAAAACAAGAGGTGGACCTGGGGACCTCCCAACTGTGCTGCGATGGTGGCGGGCGGGGAGGGCGGGGTCTTGAGAAATCCCCCAACAGGCCCCGCATACTGAGGATAGACTTGGAGAGGTGGGCGGGCAGGTGACGGATGAAGTCGCGGTATCTGCTGACCCCAGAAGACAGCTCTCTGATGGCCTCCAGATCCACCAGCACATCGGCGGCGGGGGCCGAGCCTGCTTTGGACACGCTTGCTTTTTCAGAAGACAGCCTATTCATCTCGGCAATATACTGGAGTGAACTCTTCCACTGTCCTTCTAGAGGGAAGCCGGAGAAGGGGGCACGGTTGGGGCGTCTTTGGGGTGACTCCGGGCCGAGAGCAAGTCCTTACCAAAAGCTGTCCCCCAAAACAGAGCTCATCAGGGTCTACCCTGAGGCCACCGGGGTTTGGTCATTTCTTCTGCCAAAATGAAAATAGAGCTTCCCCAACCAAACGCACAAGCAGTTTTCAGCGTGCCCAGTTCAAGTCGATGGCTGTGGCATCAAAACTGCCCTGCTGGTGAAATGGCATGGTGTCTGGAGTTTCCTTTAAATGAGCCCAACAAGAAAAAGTCTCAATTTCAAAAGAGGGGGATGGAGGAAATAAGATTGGTAAGATGGTGATAATTATTGAGGCTGGATGACGGTTATGTGGGCGATGATTACACTGTTCTACCTACTTTTGAAACTTGAAAATTTCTGTATAAAAAGCGTTTCTGAATCTATGTTTCCCGTAATTATTCCGTGTATATGTCTTGCTTCAAAAACCAAGTGAGGACGGCCTTAAGGTCAGGGCCCAATTCCCCACTGCTTTTGTTTCCACCTCAAGACTGAATCCAATGCTGCAAAAATAGCTCCTGGTGGGTTGGATTCTGGAGGTGCCCCTCCCCATCCCCCCACACCAGAGGTCAGGGGCTAGACCGAGAGATTCCGGCCTGGGGCAGAAGGGGACTTAAGGTCACACTGACTGATTTTATTTTATCTTTTGGCCACGCCCCACGGCATGTGGGATCTTAGCTCCCCGACCAGGGATCGAACCCGCACCCCCTGCAGGGGAAGCGCAGAGTCTTAACCACTGGACCACCAGGGAAGTCCCACACTAACTGATTTTAATCCTTGTTTCTCCCCTTACCAGATGTGGGATTAAATGAGGGAATAAATATCACAGAGCCCAACCCACTTTGTAGGTGACAAGTGAATGTTAGTTGCCCAACTCTGTCCTCCCCAGACACCGTTGCCCTACCAGCCCCTCCATCTCCACGGGACTCCCTCCGCATCGGCTTTCTTCCTATCAGCGGACTTACCAGTAGTGGCTGCTCCCCACCACACATTTTCGTGCAACTTTGCTTTTCCTGTAGTTTTGGACAACGGGAAGGATGTGTGCCCGGGTCTGGCTGCCCAGCAGACTTGTGAGGTCTCGCACGGGGGCGTGTGGCCTTTCTCAGGGAAGAAAAACACATCCTTGGAGTCTGGGTCGTTCCCTGAAAAACAAAAGGCCAAGACGAGCAGCTCTTTAAGCAGGTGTGTGGAGAGGAAGTGGTAGAGAGAGATGGTTTTATTTCTACTGGCTTCTTTTTAATCGACACAAAACGGACCAGGCCAGTTATGTCTGTTTTTATTTGGGGCCTCTGAGTTACTATGGAAAAATCACAGAAAGCCTCTGTTAGCCTTTGCCAGCCCACCTGCACTGCAAACTTCATCAGAGCTCTATATACACGAGGACAGAGAGAGAATGAGAGGGAGAGAGGGAGGGAAAGAGAAAGAGAGAGAGGGAGGAGCTGGGAGAGGGACTGCTTTTCTGAAGCTTTTGCGTTATTTTCTTCAATGATATGAATAAATGCCCTTGAGTCAAATTAGAAAATTTAGTTTTTTTTCTTTCTTTTTGGCCGCACTGGGCAGCATGCAGAACTTCCCCCAGCAGGGATCGAACCCATGCCCCCTACAGTAGAAGCACAGAGTCTTAACCACTGGACGACCAGGGAAGTCCTAGAAAATTTAATTTTAAGAGAGGAGCTCCCCTAGGAAAAGGGGAAGGTTGCCACAACCTGTAAATGGACTTACACAACTTTTAATACAAGGAGCTGATTCCTGCGGTGGGTAAGGACCTGCGTGTACAGATGAGGCTACTCGAGCCTGCCGCCCCTGTCCGGGGGCCAGCACTGCCCATGGGAAATGACCAGGACAAGGGGGCCTGGTTTTCAACCCCCCGACTGGGTGACCATGGCTGAATCACTCAGATTCCCTGAACTTCGACTTCCTCACCTATAAAATGAAGCAGTTGGACTGATCAATCTCTAATCTAACTTATGGGATCCTCTGATTTTCTCCACCACTTCTTCATTCCAGATGATTATTCTTTTACCTCCTGGACACACCAAAGAAATCAAGGGCATATAAGGGGATCTAACTGCCCCCAAGGTCACGTAGCTTTAAACTTTCCTGGGATTCTATGAGTCTGCAAACAGGACCACAAACCAGGTCTCGTGCACAGCAGGAATTCCCTGCCTTCAAGAGCTCAACCTCTGAATCCCTCCATCTGACGCCCTCTCCCAGCCTTGTCCCAGTCTGTTAATCCTCTGCTTCTCGTACTGGACCCCCTGCAACCCCCAGTCCCTTGCCTCCTTTCTGGTTGCTTTTGCTGCCCCAGTCCAGCTGGCCAAACATTTCCAAGACCTTGTCACCGACACCCCAGACCACCGGCTCTCAAAGTGAGGTCACCAGACCAGCATCAGCATCCGCTGGGAACTTGTTAGAAA
Source organism: Eubalaena glacialis (assembly GCF_028564815.1). NCBI lineage: Eukaryota > Metazoa > Chordata > Mammalia > Artiodactyla > Balaenidae > Eubalaena > Eubalaena glacialis. Next base: position 3,897,658 of record NC_083734.1, on the reverse strand, counting down.
TGCAGACTCGTGGCCCACATCACACCTGCTGGGTCAGGACCTTTCGGGGAGGACCCCGGCCACCAGAGTTTTAATAAGCCCTCCCAGTGATTCTGATACAAGCAACGATTGAGAACGCCTACCCCAGCCTTACTTGGCCCTTCCACTACCTCCAGCCTTGCATAAACTCCAAGTCGAGGTTGGATTTTATGTGCAAGCAAGGAATACAGTGGGATGAATGAAGGAAAGCCCTAGGTTTTGACCTCTTGGCCTAGTTTCCGTGCAGTGCAAACTGAAGGGCAAAACAACTCAGTAGCACCCCCCCTTACCTCCTTCTCAAACCCGCTTCAATCCCTAACCCTCAATCCCTAACCCGCTAAAGCAGGAACCGCCCCAGCATTAAGTAGCAGAGGCGCAGACCCGCCATTTCTGGGCCTAAACGATGCAGAAATCCCTTTGAAACGCCTGACAGTTGAAGGTTCCTTCTGCATTTGTCCTTTTATAATTTTCTAGCAGGAAGCCACATCCAGCAGCTTCTCCTTCAGTCAACAGGATCGGGTGTCAGGACAAAGCGCTCTGTTCTGCCATCTGGAAGATCCCCGTCTACCTAAGCTTGTCCACACCTCCCGTTCCTTGACGGGCTCCTCAAGTCCGGCCTCCTGGTCTCTGGGGACCCTTAGGTCTCTACCTGTGGCCTCGCTCACCTGAGGCATCGTTCCGCCCTCTCAGAAACAGGACTCTGATGACATCAGCAGCAGTGAGCAGTAACTCGGGGTCGCACATCTGCAGCAGCAGGAGTGTGTAGTTCGCCTTCGTCCGGGAGCTGCTGTTCCCAAACCAGTGCAAAATTCCCCTCATCTTCTGTTCCACCGTCTCGTCCAGCGTTTGGTTCAAGGAGGACTTGACGATTTTCCCCTCCTTCTTGCTGAGGTTGACCCGGGACCTGTGGTAGACAAAATCCTTCCCCTGCGTGGTCTGAAGGATATTTTGAAAATAGTGTAACAAATACAAGCTATCCAGCTGCTGCAGGATGCTGACCAGAAACCTCATCTGGGACATCTTGCCCACCCTTCGGAACCACTCTTCGGTGGAGAAGATCTTCCAGGCCAGGACACACGTCTCACACTTCCGGCACACGGGGACAGAATTGTTCCCCTTCTCACATCGAAAATAAGGGGCATTCTTGAGCCTCGATTCCATGTTTTCCATGGTCCCGAGATGACCAGCTCATTTCATCCTTGCCGGCTGTCAACTGCACCAAACCCCAGAGGAACAGGAGAGGCTGATAAATATCCCAGTTGAGCCTTTTCAAATGTGAACATCTCCCAAAGAATAAGGAAACTGCTGCAATGGGCAGACAGCTGCTCTCCCCAGAAACTGCCGTTGAGTCTGGCTTTCTGTACTGACCTCCTAGGAAACATGCCTTTACCGTAAATCTCCTAAGCCTGGCGCTGCTCAGGGGGAGGCAGTTGCTGTATATTCTGAAAGAGCTGGTCATGTCGATTCTAGAACAACAGGAAGAGAGGTAGTCAAATTTAAATAATGTACGGACCCCTTTCAAAGGGGGAAAAAAAAATATTGTGGAGCCTGGTGTTGAGCTTCCATTGTTGTTGTTCGTGAGTGACTTTTAAATATTTGTGAATGTGAAATTAGATGGGAACGTCTGTGAATGGCTGTTTGGTTAGAATGATCCTGAATACGTTTATAGTCATCTTAACTCATCATCAAAGTGAAAACACAAATGTTTAACATATATTTGTTACTTAACTGCTTCAGAAGGTTAACCAGAAACCTCTGCAGGGAAAACTCCCTAGTGGAAAAAAATGTCTGTGGGCCTGAGAATATATCTGGGGACTTCCAGCCTCAATCACACACCAACCCAGGTACCTGGGAGGAAGCACAGCTGAGCGGAGTGTGGGGTCTGGGGTCAGACTCCTGGGTTTGGACCCCAGCCCAGCGGCTCACTAGCTCTGTGAACACGGGCACATTACTTAACCCTTTATGCTTCAGTCTCCTCATCTGTAAAATGGAAACAACAGTAGTTCCTACTTCAGAGGCAGCATGAGGCTGAAATGGGGTATTATATGCAAAGCACTTAGAAGACTGCCTGGTACACATTCAGCCCTCAATAAATGCTAACTATCGTCCTATTGTCATCAGTATTACTGTCATTGGGATCATTATTCTGGGCAGCCAGATAATCAATGTCCACTATGATGTTTATACATGCGTATGTACAGACACTGAGATGCATGGGAAGAAACAATATGTGCGGAGCTTTTAAAAGAAAAATGACAAGACAATGATTTACCTGTTTCATGAGATCAATGGCCCAAGTCATCCACTCAGAAGTGGTGACTTGGGCCATTACAGCCAAACATGTGAGCACACACGGCCCTCAGAGCCCCCAAAAGATGGTCAGTGATGACCCGGAAGGAGACCAGGGGCTCACTGAGATTTCCAAAACTTTTTAGTAACAAAAGCCTGTTTGCAAATTATATCTTCTGTAAAAACGCAACATGTGGGCTTCCCTGGTGGCGCAGTGGTTGAGAGTCTGCCTGCCAATGCAGGGGACACGGGTTCGAGCCCTGGTCTGGGAAGATCCCACATGCCACGGACCAACTGGGCCCGTGAGCCACAACTACTGAGCCTGCGCGACTGGAGCCTGTGCTCCGCAACAAGAGAGGCCGTGATAGTGAGAGGCCCGCGCACCGCGATGAAGAGTGGCCCCCGCTTGCCGCAACTGGAGAAGGCCCTCACACAGAAACGAAGACCCAACACAGCCCAAAGTAAATAAATAAATAAATAAATAACTTAAAAAAAAAAACACAACATGCAACATAGACATAGTGATAGTCTATTAGTACAAATTTATAAGTTCAAAAGTTGACTTGTTAGCAGGGCAGTTGTGGACAGCAACAGGCTATTCTGAAGACAAAACCTTTACACCTGAGGCCAAAGATGACAAACGTTGTCTTACACCAGCTTCAGACTCCACAAAATTTAAATTAGCAGCAGCTCCAGAGAACCCAGAGTCCACAGAAAACAGCTTGAAAATCACTCCTAAATGCTGACATACTCAGAATGAAGTGTCTACAAATAATTTTCAAAAGGTCTGAGAAAAATGCGCACACACACACATTACACACATATTCAGCGTGTGTATGTGTATACACAGAGAGCACAAATGCAACAAACTGCTAATAATTGGTGAATGTGGGTGAAGTGCATATGAGTGTTCACCATTCTACTCTTTCAGCTTTTCACAGGTTTGAAATTTTTCAAAATAACTAATAAAGCTATACTGCTAAGTTAGGAAAAATGACTGTAATAGACTACTACCTAACCAGAGCCCCTCAGCTCACCACCGCAGCCAAAACGCCCTTGCAAATGTAGAGCAACCCAGAAAAGAGTTTTGAGGATACACTGAGACAACTCTGCTTCAGGTGGGACCAGGTTCGCACACTGATTCTGGTACCAAGGAGCTGGATGATCATGAGCTCCCTGCCTGGCTTCTCTGAGCCTCAGTTTCTCCATCCTACTGATGATGAGGAAGGAGGAGATGAAGGCAGATGATGAAAATTACGTTACCTTCTAGTATCAGGTCAAATGTGTGAGGCCAGTTGCCTCTGCTCTTGGTGTTATTATTACCCCGGATTGAACCAAAAGGTTGGCAATACCGTGAGCATGTCTAGTGCCCGCGTCTGGCGACCGGGCACCGATAGAGAAAGGCAGCGTAAGTCATCGCTGGGTTGGTTGGCCGTGAAGGTCTTGTAAAGAGTTGGGGTGGGGACAGGAATCAGGCCAGGAAGGAGATCAGTGCTAACAGCTCAAGCTCCTCTATCTGACAGATGCCTGGAGAAAAGGCCAGAGTGGATTAGCATCTCACCCACCAGGAAGGCCAGACAGAGGAGGGAGGCCCAAAGCGCCTGAGTATATAAGGGGGCACATTACCCCCAGAAATGCTACAAGCTGAAAGTACAATAGCTTGTTCCTAAAGATCCAAATAAATTAGGATTTTAATCTGTGAAGCTGACGGACTTCAAGGGAGCAGTTTTACAATTCAACTCAGCCTTGGTTCCACGCTTGAGGGCCCAACCTTGGGAGTCAGAGATTGGCTGGAATCCTGCTGCTTTCTTACTAGGGCTGTGGCCTTGGGCAAGCCCCTCGGCCCCTCTGGGCCCCCATCTCTCCTCCTCCGTAGAAGATGTGTGATCACCAGTGCCCTGCAGGGTGTCGTAGGGTGAGGCTTACATTCGTTAGTGTAAGTAAGCCTGGTGGTTACTTCTGTTGCCGCCCCATCCCACATACACAGGTGTGAGCACGCACACACGTGCACCCACAGCATGTCAGCCGGCTCAGGCAGGGAAACTGGAGCCATGTGAGATCAGGTGTTAGAGTTTAGAATGTGACCTTGGCGGATGGCGGGATGCGACGGCCTGATGGATAAGCCAATGGTGGGGAAGTGGCACCGGTGGTACCCAAAGAGGGAGGCGGGCAAACAGGTCTCATTGGAGTAAGACCCAGGAGGGGAAAACAGTTCTCAGAGGAAAGCTTTGGGGCTGAGACATACATCTAGAGATTTCTCAAATATCCAGGTTACGAGCAGCCTGAAGGCCCCATGCAGTCCCCTAGCTTCCTTCTGCCCTTTGCATTGTTTTGTTCATGATTCTGATTAAAGCCTGTACCACCCCAAATCTTCACCTCCTTTGCCCGCCCCCTGCATGGTGTAGCGAGCCCCAGAAGGCACGGCTGCTGTACCCCCATCGGCTCCACTGTCCTACCCAACGACGTGCACCTGAGGTTCTGCTGGTTCCCACCCAGCACCTGACCTGGGTCAGATGGCGGGAAATCAGGGAAGGTCTCAGGCTGCAGAGCAGGAGGGTCTCAGCTACGGAGCAGCAAACATACCTCCACCCCGCGACTCACTTGCCGCCCTCGGCTGCCCGCCTCTGTAGATGGAGATCATGAGTCTACCTAGCTCACAGGTGGGTGATGTGTTTGCAAAGGCACTTGATCACATGGGAAAAGCTGTACTAGGATCGTTCTCAAGAGGAAAGGTGGGAAAACCATCGTGTTTGAGCCACCGCCTGCCCATCAGGTGGTGTCACACTTGTTGGCAAAGTTAACTGAGACGAGTCCTCGTTCCTGAGAAATCGTAGAGTTGCCAGTTGCCATTTGCCCTTTGGTTTAAAGAGAAGCAGGTGGGGAACGAGGGCATTGGCTAGAAATGTCTCCCTCTCCGGGAGGGGGAGAAACACGAGAGCACAGAAAAGTTCTGACCCGGCTGACATGGCCGAGTCCTCAAGGAGATCGGGTGACTTCCTGCTTGTTCGGAAACTCGTGGGCACTTGCTATTGGTATGAAGGGCAGAACAAATTCAAGAGAGTAGATGAGGCACACAGAGGTTCTCAAACCCAAGCCTGCATCAGAACCCCCAGAGGCCTTGTTAAAACACTGCCCCAGAGCTTCTGATTCAGCGGGTCTGGCTGACGCCTGAGAATTTGTTTTTCTAATAGGTTCCCAGGTGGTGCCGATGCTGCTGGTCAGGAAGCCACACTCTGAGAACCACTGATGTTCATGTCTCAGAACCTGTGAACGTAACCTCGTTTTAGAAATAAACACAAACGCTTTTTTCAGAATGTCCTGAGCATCCTTGACCAAGTTTTGCCTCTCTGAGCCACCAACCTTTTCATTTTCATTCCATAAAATAGGGAAAATACTACCTATCTCACAGGGCTGCAAAGATTAAATGAGGTAAGAAATGGGGAACGGTCCTCAAAATGCCAAAGCCCTCCCTACTCATCATTAACTTTAAAAACCTAAGCTTTTTAATTTTTTTTAATTTTTATTTTTTGCCGGCGTCACAAAGCATGCGAGATCCTAGCTCCCTGACCAGGGATCAAACCAGAGCCCCCACCCCGCCCCCTGCAGTGGAAGCGTGGAGTCTTAACCACTGGACCGCCAGGGAAGTCCCCAAACCTAAGCTTTTTAGAGGAAACCTGAGGGCCTCAGCAAAACTTCAGTGAAGGAATGCGGTAGCCAGTGGTGGGTGTGAAGAGGAAAGAGGATCCAGAACCTCTGGAACGTCTGACCAGCTGCATCTGCTATTATATGTTCCTGTCTATGCTTAGGGAGTTGCCAAAGACAGTGGAGGCTTCTGTGGGACATACAGAAGAGTGGCACACACTGACACAGCTTGGGGAAAATGACAGAGGGCATAAAATTGGTCTTTGTTATCTTTTTTAATTTTTTGTTTGTTTTAGGCGATTTTCAGTTTTTGGACCCAGGGAAAGAAAAAAGATATGCCCATCGCTTAAGGCAATGCTAATGCTCAATTTTGCTTTGATCTTCTATATCGAGAAGAAAGGTCTTAAAACCAAAAATGAGTGGACAAAAAGAGGAACTGAAGTTCAAAACAGTTAAGGACACCCAAAGGGTTCCCTTTATGAATCTGAGTGTGGCCTAAACAAATCACATCTCACGACACTGACACGATTTACCAACGTGACTGAAATCCAGGCAGTAAATTTTGAGAAATTAGGGAGAATGGTGGAGGATGAAGACAGGCAACATTGTCTTGATTTTTTAAAAGAAAAAAAAGGTAGATTCTGGAAACAGCAGATGAGGTGTGAACTTACACCAGAATTCTAAAATGGTTTGTCAAATATTATGTGAGCATTTGGGGAAGAAAGTAAGAAGCATCAACAACCCAGCCAAGCTGATCTCACTTTCCCCCTAGCGAGCATCGTTAGAGAGGAAATACTGACATAGTATACCCTGACCTCTGCCGCTGCAAAGTCCTTCATGGTGTCCAGTGGATAAAGGGGCATAAGGTGGACTACATTAGCAAACAATTCTACTGATGCATAACTTATTGAATAACTAAACCCAAAAGATATTGGCTGAGGACTGCAAAATTCTAATCAATATAGGTATCAACCTAATCAATATGTATATCAACTAGAGTAAGATTTAAGAAGAAAAGGTTACCAATTCTGTAGGTGACACCAGGCTAGGAAGGAGAGCTATTACACTGGGCATAGAGTCATGAATAAAACTATCTCTGCAAGCAGCAATGATGTGACGAAATTTAAAATTCAAATTTAAAAATTTCTAAGGATGCACAGTATAGCCCAGGGAACTCTACTCAATACTCTTTAATGGCCTATATGGGAAAAGAATCTAAAAAAGAGTGGATATATGTGTACGTATAACTGATTCACTTTGCTGTACAGCAGAAACTAATACAACATTGTAAATCAACTATACTCCAATAAAATTTTTTTTTAATATTTTAAAGGTCAATAAAATTCTAAGCTTTTAAATTCAATTAAAAAATTCAAATCCTATACTATATAAATCCTAGAATTCAAATGCAGGGCAGGGTCTCTGGAAACGAGTCGAGTGATGCTGAAGTAAAGTACTCTTGACACAGGACCGTCAGACCGGCCAAAGAGGAAGGGACTTGACTCGACACAGGGCACGGAAAAGACCCAGAAGTTGTATTTCCAGGGAATCCCGAAAGGGGCCTCAGGTTATGTCCTCAGAAACCCATTTAAATACAGTTTGTCATTTGCCTAAAGGTTTGATGAATGTATATCATTAATCTTAGGGAGCGCGTCTGTAGAGAGGAGGGGGATGTGATCAGAGGAGTAGAAGGCCTGGAAACCACAAAGGAAAGTGGGAGATAGAGTGAGAAGCCAAGAATAATTCCCGGGGGGGACGGTGTGAGAGCTGCCCCCAAACACGTGGAGAACTGCCCTTGAATGAGTAATCAGACGCGTCCACACCGTCCGGGTGGCCCCAGGAGAGAGGAAGGAGCCCCGTCCCCTGAGGTCACAGAGACTAGGACTCGGACCCCACTAAGACATTCCTGCAGTCCTCACTGTCCCCAAACCAGGTGAGCGTCCATGTGAGGTAGTGAGCTCTCCGTCACAGCACGGCTGCAAGGCCCAGTCAGACGTGCGGGTGCAAAGCGACGGAGGCCGTAAGACGCTCTACTCCTACGAACGCAGTTCATGATGTGGTTTATTCCCGTGCACACAACACCCACCGTCTAAGGAGGAAGGCAGCGTAGGGTAGTGATTAGAAGTACAACATCAGCCCTCCCAGGTCTGAATCCCGGCTCGGCCACTCACTCACCACGTGACCACGATGACCCTGAGCAAGTTCACTGACCCCCCACCGCACCACAGCTTCCCCATCTGCAAAATGGGGACGGTGTAAGCAGCTACCCCACGGGGCTGCCATGAGAGCCACGAGGGCTGACGCACGGGAGGAGCTCAGGACAGTGCCGGGGACGCGGGGGAAGCGAGATAAAGTTAGCAATTTATTCTGATTCCTCTGCAGTCTTTCTGATGGTTCTGAGGATTCCTGGTGACCACCTCTGGGCACAGTGCGCTGTTCACCCAAGCAGACAGGACACCACGAGAAGATGGTGAGGGGGACTTAGGGCCTGAGGATTATTGCAAACGTGGGGAACAGCGCTGCATGGAGCCCAAGGCGGCGGCCAGAGACCCTTCCCCTCATCCTCTGACCCACGTGATTTCTAAAGCCAGCAACCGCTGGCAGGGATTCTGCCCCCCAGTCAGCCTTAACGCGCAAGCTGCCGCCCCATCTGTGTGTTAGCACGGGTCTGGGCTCTGGACCCCGGCATCTAGGGAGCGGGCTCCACCGGGGTCGGTGCCAGCTTCTCGGGTTCCTCTCCCAGATCCACAATCCGGATGGCGTTGTCCTTCTTGGAAAGCCAGAAGGCTGGGTAGACGGGCTCCGAAAACTTACAGTCGAACCGGTGCACCAGCGTCATGGCCTCCGGCTCAAGGCCGTAGAAGGAGAGGACGCCTCCGGGGAAGTCCACGTAGACCCCCAGCCTCTGACAAGGGCGGGCCCTGAGTGGGGTCTCCGTGTCACTGTGCCAGGCCCTGAACCCTTTGCCATCCCACTGGAGGCTCCAGGAGAAGTTGTTTCCGGAAATGCAACCGTTGCGTTCCTCGCCCTTGCGGTCGATGCCCTGGCACGTCAGGCCCACGTAGATGCCCGCCCCGGAGAGCTCCACCTCGAAGTAGTACCTGTGCAGGTAGAGGCTCTGCTGAGCCAGCACCTGCCGCCAGTGTGTGAACCTGCTGGGGAGGTCCGGGTACGGGTGCGCCCAGGGCGTGGTGTTGGCGACCTTGCGGTTGTCCTCCTGCAGCCGGAGGTACCTGTGTGCCGTGTCGGGGTCGAAGGCAATGTCACAGGCATCTGAGGGGACACAGAAAGTCAGGGACCGCCAGCTGATTCAGACCCAACACTTCAAACCTAGCGAGCCTCCAAAGGACGAAAAGACATCCGTCTCCCAGACCCCTGTTCCTTCCCAGAAAAGAGATGGGTGAAAACCAGAAAACAGAACGCAAGTGTGATATTGTGATTTACTATAAATATATATTTGGTCTCTGGTTCCCGGTTGCCGGCACAAAGCTCCCTGTCATCTCCTGAGTCATAAGAGCACTAGGGACCATCTGCTGTTCTGATATTTGGTCTGTGGCCCCTGTTCCTGACACAGAGCTCCTGAAACCCTTGTAACTTCCCAGGTTATACATGTGTCTTTTGTTCTGACGAGGCAACTCTGGGTGGGCTCCTGGAGGGGGCTGGCTGGTCACCAGAAAGACCAAGTCATGACCAGAAGCTTGGAACTTGCAACCCTAACTCCTATTCTCATGAGAAGTGAGAGGGGCTGGAAATGGAGTTAGTGGGCCACCATGCCTATGAGATGAAGCCTCCATAAAATCCCAGTAGTGCAGGGTTCTGAGTGCTTCCAGGCTGGCAAACATCCACACCAGAAGGCGATGCACCCCATCTCCATGGGGACAGAAGCTCCTGCGATCGGGACCCTCCCCGGCCTTGCCCCGTGCCTCTCTCTCTCCATCTGGCTGCTCATCTGTGTCCTTTATCGCATCCTTTAATAAACTGGTGAACGTAAGTGTCTCCCTGACTTCTGTGAGCTGCTGTAGCAAATGCTCGAGTCCAAGGGGGGGTGGTCCTGGGAACCTCTGATTTGTAGCCAAGTCGGACAGAAGTTGTCCGTCACCTGGGGACCCAATACTTGCGACTGGCATCTGAAGTGGGGGCCATCCTGTGGGATCTGACGCCATCTCCAGGCAGTGCCAGAACCGAGTTAAATTGTGGGATGCCAGGCCAGTGTCACGGAGAACTGCTTGCGGGGGGCACCTCGCCCACACAGGTCGTAAGTGGTCCCAGACCCCTTTTGACAAGTCACTCCACCTCCTTCCTTCCTGAAGCTCAAATTGCTTGGAATTTACTGAATTATTTGCTGAACTGAATCAAGAAATAAAACCTACGGATGGGCTCATGCTTTCATTCATTCGACAAACACGTCCTGAAATCCAGGCACTTTTCTACCCAGTGTCGGCAAGGGTTTGGGGCAGACAGGCGCTCATACACCCCCATTTGATTCACTCATTTGTTAAAATATCCGGCCAATATTTAGCAGGGGAACTCTCAAGCAGTCACCACCCCACACATTCTCCTCCTGGTCCCAAAGAACAACACCTCCACGAACCCAGGTGCCCAAGTCCCACTCCACTTCTTTTCCCTCATCCTCCCACGTCTTGCCCCACCACACACACAGGCAGCCCTGAGTCCTGTGGATCCCAGCCTCCGTGCCCTACTTCACCCCCATCTAAGCCGCCCCCAAATCTCCCCCAGAGGGTGCAGTAGGCCCACGCTGGTCGTGGTGCTCTCTCCCGCCTCCCCCGCCCAGACCTTCTCCCCGACAGGAGCTCGCTTCGGGGAGCCAGCTAAGGTGAAGCGCGTCGCCCCAGCTTACAGCCTCTGACGGTGCCCCTGCCCTTAGGATAAAGCAGTGACCCGCCTCCCTGGCCGCCCGGCCCTGCGTGACTGGCGCGTGCCTGCGTCAGCAGCCTCGTCTCCTGCCCTCTCCCCCTTGACCTCCACACTCCAGCACCCTGACCTCAGACCCACCTAATGCTGAACCCGCTCGGGCGGCTTCGGCACAGACCGTTCCCTCCGCGGTGGGGTCCTCGCCCTGACCTGAGTCAGGGAGATCCCGACTGATCCGTTCGGATTGTGGTTGTGAGTCTGTCCTCAAAGAGGTCTCCATGCCTGCCTGTCAATGTCTCTCGGAGCACCCTGGCTTTATAACTTCCTGGTACTCATCACAATGTGTAATTATTTATCAGTGTGTTTGTTTCATGAATGTTCTCCTTTTATTCTATCAGCCCCACATTTTATGTGGGACTCTATCCTGGGGTTCTAGCTCTGAGAAGATGCTCGGTATACACGTGCCAAATCAATGAGTGCGTTAGTACTCTTCTCATCTAGGGGGACCCAGGGCTCTTTACAGCGTAGGTGATTCTATGCCTTGGGACAAGCAAACCAGAATGGGTCTGGAACATTCTGTGAGTGCCAGAAAGCAGCAATACTTTTTAGAATGTCAAGGGCAGAAGGTCAATGCTTAAAGGACAAAGAGGCCAGCTTACAAGTGGCTTCCACTGGTCAGTCAAGCTGGCAATTTGACAGAACTTGGACAGGTGAAATGATCTGAGTCCATAAAAGGCTAAAAGTTCACAGCAATGCTCTAGGAGCAAAAGTTAACGTCATGCATGAAAAAAGACGACTGTCATGCAACAGAAAACAGATTATAATAGGATGTGGTTCACTTTTATTTTAATGTTAAGCACAAAAGGTGTTTGGCTTCTTGTATTAACTATATCTGTTAGTAAAACATACATGTGGGGCTTCCCTGGTGGCGCAGTGGTTAAGAATCCACCTGCCAATGCAGGGGACACGGGTTCGATCCCTGGTCCAGGAAGATCCCACATGCTGTGGAGCAACTAAGCCCGTGCACCACAACTACTGAGCCTGAGCTCTAGAGCCCGTGAGCCACAACTACTGAAGCCCATATGCCACAACTACTGAGCCCACGCACCACAACTACTGAAGCCGCGCACCTAGAGCCCGTGCTCTGCAACAAGAGAAGCCACCGCAATGAGAAGCCCATGCACCACAACAAAGAGTAACCCCTGCTAGCCACAACTAGAGAAAGCCCGGGCGCAGCAACGAAGGCCCAATGCAGCCAAAGATAGATAATTAATAAATAAATAAATTTATTTTTAAAAAAAAACATAGATGTGCTGGTGTCAGGAAGCAGGAAAGAATAAATCAAGGAAACTGTGTGGAAACCGAGAGGTCCTGGGGAAAATGAGGAGCTGTGGAAAGAACAGGAGACAGTCATCGAACCCGAGGCTCCACGTCACGACCAGAGCAAAAGGGGTTCAGAAGTTGGTCAGCCAGCGCTCACCCCCAGAAAGCAAGCAGAAGCAGGGTTCAACGGCACGTTCCAAAGAGATGAAGCAGCTGCATGTCCTAAAAGTGAGCCTTGACTACCCAGATGCAGCCCTTCCTCTCCTGGGAGATGAAACCTCCCTGTCTTGTTAACCATAAGGAAGTAAGTATTGATTGGAAATAACGTGTTTTCAAAAATGCTGACAGACCAGGACACTCCCACATCATGACGGGACAATGGGTTTTGCAGTTCTGGCCAAGTCAGACTTAACAGGGAGCCATTTGGGAACTAGCCAGGATCTTTGAAGGGGCCAAGGTCATGCAGGACACAGAAGGACAAAGGGACTGGACCCAGATTGGAGACAAAGAAACAACTGCGACCTTGGACCGGACTTCCAGCCAGAAAAAGGACACTGGGAGGAATACCTCGTGAAACCCGAATAAATTCCATAGATTAGTTAATAGCCTTGCAGCAATTTCATTTTCCGGGTTGGATCAGTAGACCGTTGTAACGTAAAGTGTTAACGCTTAGAAAAACTGGATGAAAGGTATACAAGAATTCTTGGTCCTCTTTTTGCAATGTTTTCCTAAGTTTGAAACTGCTTCAAAATGAAAAGTTCAAATTTTTTTTAAATTAAACTTTTTAAAATGTACCATTTGGGCATAGACCCTGATGTTGCAAGAACCTGAAACCTACGTGAGAGACGGCATCCTTGCTTCCAAAGCCTCACACATACGTCCACACCCAGGGAGAGGGAAGCTGCTCACGACTTACACTGGAGGAACTGCTGCCTGGTGCTGGGCTCAGGTTCCGAGGTCCAGTGTTTGTGCTCAGTGAAGGCACACACCTGAGTTCCGATGTCGTACTCCTCTAGAAAAGCAGAGAACTGTGCATGCACGCCTGTCCAGGTGGGCAGGAGAACCCAAGAAGCAGGAACCCCCAGCCCCTCTTCCCTGGGCTTCCTCGGGGAAGAAGGGCCCGGACACCAGTCACGTGTCAGAGACCCCTGCTCAACGGGCCACACGAAAGTAAAACACGCTGAGGAAAGACCCCAGCCTGACTTGGATTTCACTTGAAAGTACAGGCATCAGCAACCGAAGAAGCTAGTCTCGGAGATGCCGGCCAAGGGCGTGATGTGACTGACTCACATTCTCTGGTCTCAGTCATCAAGGTAAGTGTCCATCAGTAGCACGGCTAGCCAGAGGATGGCTCTGAAAATGAGAAGCTCCCCGGTTCTGCTCTCCCTCCCAACTCCCACCTCCCCCGTCAGCCCCTCGGAGACACTACAAGCCACAGCCTCTCACCTTCCTTGGAGAACTCCTGGAGCTTCTCCTTGTAATTCTGCAGCAACTGGATCAGGTGCGCGGTGGAGTCCGCGATGACCTTGCTGATGCCCGAGAGCTTGTCCTTGAGTCCAATGTAGACACTGGGGAAAGCATCGTCCTTCATGTTCTTGAACTTGCAGTACTCCTGCAGGAAAGGACACACAGCAGAACTTGCCCTGGCTTCTGTGCTTCTTAAACAGGGCTGCCCTCCTCAATACGGCACCTTCCGCATCTGTAAAATAGGCTGATGGTGACGTGCACTTCACAAAGAAAGGGTGTGTAATGGGTCCAGCTCAGCGTCTGATAATGTAGAAAGCATTCGTGTTTTTTAACTGGGAAAGTGGACTTCTAAAAATCAAGAGATACTAGGCACCCACGAGCAGATGCAATACGTAGCCCAGACAGGGAATCCAAGAACAAATGTGCTACACCCACAGCGCAGATGGCGGTAACATTCCTGCAACCTTCATTCTATCAGTACTTTTTTTTTTTTTAACTAATTTAAACACAAGCCACGACAGGGATGGAGGAACGGGTGTAGCACTTGGACGATTCACAGACAAGTCCTCAGGCGGGAATGCTTGCTGCTGCATTTTCCTAGTCGGTTCAACCCAATACACAGTGTTCTCTAATTCTTGTTCTGTGCTTTAGAGTTTGAAAAGTGTTTTCACATAGATAATCACATTAAGCCTCTCATGCTTCAAAACTCTGCAGGGATCAGGAAAGGTTGCTTTCAGGTGTAACACATTATCAAAATTCAAATGCAATGGAAGCACTGAATTACAGACTGGGTACAGCAGAAAACTTAGTGATGAAAACAGTTATACCAGAATGGTTAGATCAATGGAAGAGAAGAAAGAGGCCAAGCCAGAGAGTAGATAGGGAGAAAAATAAACATTTTAACGCCATATGTAGAGTTAGTGCCATATATGATAAAAGTAACATTTTAGATCACTGGGGGGACTTCCCTGGCGGTCCACTGGTTAAGACTCTATGCTTCCAAGGCAGGGGGCGAGGGTTGGATCCCTGGTCAGGGCACTAAGATCCCTCATACCGCACGGCACAGCGAAAAAATAAAAAATAAAATAAAATAAAATGGTCTATTTCTAAAAAAAAGAATCACTGGGGAACAATACATGTCATTTCGATTGGCTAAAAATCTGTGGAAAAAGAAGTTATGTTTAACTAAAATAAGTTGTCCTATACTAAAATATATTTTATACATATTAAAGTTTTTATGTTAAAGTTACCAAAGGAGAAAAAAAAAGATTTTATTTCTTTTTTTAAATTATTTATATGCTCTTTAGGAAACTCATGACGTGGGAAGCCAAATTTTTCTTCATAGTTTCTTTGTTTTGATATTGAAAAGTAAAGGAACTGAAAGACATTCTTTGGTATGTCTGTCTGTCTGTCTCTGTCTGCTTCTCTTTCTCTCACTCATTACAAGGCTAACGACGATTATCTTGGGTGATGGGAATATGGATGATCGTGTTCCTTTATATTTTTCCATATTTTCCAAGTTTTTTTTTCATAATAAACATTTATGTTTGCCGTTAACTAGAAGGGAATCTCTTCCCAAAATGCAATAAAAGAATTATTTGTATGTAGGAATATTAGCACTGAAGGAGCCTTGGAAATCATTGACTCCGACCTGCTTGTTTATAAATGAGGAATTTGAGACCCAAAAAGGTTAACTGACTTGCTAAAAACTACACAGCGCTCTAGTGACAGATCCAGGAGGATGGAATGTCTGATGGCAGGTGGCTTAACATACAGCGAATGGCACATTGTAATGAAAGGTCTCATCTTCTCTGCTGGGCTGTCTGTCCTCAGTCACCCCAGCACGTGCAGCCCTCTCCGAAAGGCAGCAGGACCCCGGTCTCACCCCGGCCCAGCAAGCATCCCTCCACTGTCGGAGTGGTTTACAAAGCACACTGAGGCCTGAGCTCATCACCCCTCACCTGAAGTCCTCCCTGGGTTGCTGTGACTTCACGATGAAGAACAAGCTTCTACAGCCAGATGCCCACCTGGCCCCACCAGCCTCGCCTCCCATCACTCTGTGCCCAGCGTCCCACACCCCATCCTTGTGAAAGCACCTTAGTTCCCCAAATCAGCTGTGCTGTCTCAAACCTCTCTGCCTTTGCACATGCCGTCGCCTCTGCTGGCACACGACGCATCTTCCACGAGCCGGTTCCCGCCTCTCCGCTCTGGAAAGCCCTCCCTCCCGTACTCCGGTACTCAGCCGCGCTCCGTCCTCACAGCTCCCTGCACACCCGATTATCAGCGGGCAGTTCCCTTCCCCCGTGCGCCGCAGGCCGAGCAGAGTGAAGGTCTCCCTGGCATCAGCGGCACGGCGGCCCATACCTCCAGGAAAAGCACGGGGCTGCCGATGGCAGCGATTCTGTCCAGCTCCTGCCTGGTCTTCTCCATCTCTGCGCTCCTGTACTCCAGGTGGGTCTTGATGCCGTTGGCCTGGCCCAGGGCAGCTTGCTCCTTCTCCTCCAGGAAAAGCATCACGTCAGCCTGGGCCTTCCTCATGGCAGCAAGGAGGTCCCCAAACTGCTCCTTCGCCACCACCTTTACCTCCGACACCGACACCTGGCGGGGGGGGGGGGGGGGTGAAGAACCTGTTAGTGAGGCGTCCAACCTTCTCCAAGCTCAACACGCAAAAATGCAAACCCGAGAAACCCGCAAATCAGGGAGCGATTTCCTATTGTAAAAGGAAGCCTTTACTCTCATTTGAATCCTGGGTTCCCGGAAACAAGAAGGACTCTCCAGGGTATAAGTACTTATTTGCCAATCATTCCCTTAGTCTCTCATCCATCAGATGGGAGAGTGAATTATCTGATTTCTGAGTCCAGCTCTGACAGTCGGGCTGCTCTTCAAGTTTGTGACATCAATCTTCCAACCAGGACAATGTACGTATTCAGTATATTGATAGTCATGTTTCTTGCGGTAAAATAATAATTTGGCTTCTTTGTACAAATCAGTAGCATGAATTTGCTTTCTTAGCATTTCCTTTATGTCCAGTTAAACTGCCCACCGGGTCCATCTGAGCCAAAAGCACATCTAACCCTATGGTGTCTGTGCCAGGCACAAAATGTTTAGGGTGTGTGCAGGTGTCCACAGCACCTAAGCATTGCAGGACCAGCCTACCTATGCAGAATGGAATGCCATGTTCAAAAATATATAAAACAAATTCCATGTGATGAATAGCAAGGATTTGCATGATGGCACTTGTGCATGTGGGATTCTATCCTTCCACATCCTTTACAAATGCCTTCAGTCAATGTCATATTTACAACTTCAATCCACGTTTTCAACGGTTTCCACTTCTCTTTGGTAGTTCTTAGGTCCTGGTGCTGATGGCTCCCTCTGACAACGCCCAACTCCAGATCGTTGCCCCAACACAAATTACGTGGTTAAACTTCATGTAAAGTTCTTGGAAACACTTTCCTTTGCTCACCCTCCCTTCACCCCACTCCACAGCCCGGAGCCCATGCCCCGCCTGCCTCAATCTCCCCCACTGTCCCTCCATGGCCATCCCATCTGAGAGCCCTCTGAGCAGCCCCTCCAGGTACTGATTTCTGTTCTCCTGGGGTCCTGCCGCCTGCCTGGTCACTTTTTAATTACATAACATAGTAATACAATAACGGCCACATTTAGGAAGTGCTTATCATGGGCCAGGCACTGTTCTGAGCACTGTGTACATATTCTCTCATGGCAACCCCAGAAGGTAAATACAGATGGCCCTCCATATCTGCGGATTCCACATTCACGAATTCAACCAACCACAGAACGAAAATATTTGGGAAAAAAATTCCAGAAAGTTCCAAAAAGCAAAACTAGACTCTGCCAAGCTGGCCACTATTTACATAGCATTTACATTGTATCCGGTATTATAAGTAATCTAGAGAAGATGTAAAGTATACGGGAGGATGTGCGTAGGTTTACATGCAAATACTGGGCCATTTTATACAAGGGACTTGAGCATCTGTGGATTTTGGTATCTGTTGGGGGGGGGGGATTGGGGGTTGTCCTAAAACCAATCCCCTGAGGACACCAAGGGACAACTGTACTACTACAGTCCCCATTTCTTAGATAAAGAAACTAAAGCACCACCATTGCAACAGACTGAGTCATTCTTAGGTCAAGGAAGCAACACTCCCAGGCTCTCCTGTCCCATCAACCTGGGGGCCCTGGAGAATTCTTGTTGTCTCTGTGTCCTCATGTACCTCCTACACGGTGGCCACTGTGGTAACTACCTCACCTGGTTACCATGCAGTTAAGAGAAGAACTGAGTAGGGATCAAAGTGTCTGGAAAATAAAGAGCTGGAAAAAGGCAAGATGCTCCATGCGGTTCTCCAGATTACATTGAGCATGGAAATCAACAATCTCTGAAGGTTTCCAAGACTTTAAAGGGATAATTATTGTTCTTCTTTTCATAAGATTATATGGGTAAGAAATAGGTATTCATGCTTCCACAGCTAGTTAGTTATAAACACCAAGGAGGAAGAAATTAAGTTGAAATGGTTACATGTATTAGATATGGATGGATGGATGGATGGATGGATGGATGGATGGATGGATGGATGGGTGAGTGGATGGGTAGGTGATGGATGGATGGATGGATAGACGGATGGGTGGGTGGGTGGATGGATGGATAGATGGATGGGTGGATGCATAGATGGATGGGTGGATGGATGGATAGATGGATGGGTGGATGGGTGGATGGATGGATGGATAGGTGGGTGGATGGATGGATGGGTGGATGGGTGGATGGATGGATAGGTGGGTGGATGGATGGATAGGTGGGTGGATGGATGGATAGGTGGGTGGATGGATGGATGGGTGGATGGATGGACAGATGGGTGGATGGATGGACAGATGGATGGATGGATGGATGGATGGATAGTGGATACGTAGGTGGATGGATGGATGAATTGATAGAATCATTCTTGATATGCAAAGATGCTGCTGCTGACTGACTGCCATAGGGCAGTTGTTTTGCATTCGCCTCTGAGTTGTGGTTATTGGCTTGCCACTAACGAGAAACCTTTGTGGAACTGTTTGGGTCTACTTAGAGTTTATTATAGAAAGTGGTCATAAACCAGAGAGACTAAAACTAAGTAGCCTGGCACGCCACTGGCCTTATCAAATACCATCCACTAATCCAGCAGCTCTCACCTCTCTTTTCTGGCTGCCAGGATTTAGGACTGGTGAAAATCGCATGCAGAACACCCTCCCATGATGGAAGAATCCAAGATTATGCATAATTTCTGGAGCTCTAGCTAACCACCCCCCTTGACTCCCACATATACCCTTTTCTCCCGGTCAAAAAAGCATATGCACATATACAAATAAGGACACTGTCATTACAGGACTAGCTTGCTTCTACTCGATAACATTAAAAAGTAAATCACTTGCCAGTTCTGAATCTTGAACTAATTTCATAGCAAATCCCCATAACAAGGTGAAGTCACCCTGCGGTGTGGCCGACCTTATCTGTACCCACATTTCTCACCCAATGATAAAACACGTGGGGCCCGTGGACATGGGGGCCGGGCCTGCACCCTGCATCCCACAACCCCGGGTGGGCCTGGCTGAGCACGCAGCAGCTGCCAGGTGTGCCAAAGCCCGGCAGGTGACCCCGGCCAGCCTTACCAGAACGGATTTATGGTTGGCTTGGAGCCTGGCGATGGCGTCTTCATTCAACTTGAGTTTCCGCTCCAGGTCTAACTGGGTGCTCTGAAGCTCAGCCTAATTAGAGGAAAGGTCAGCGTCAAGGAAGAAGTAGCCCAGGGCACTCGGAAGGTCCCCAGGAGCAAAGGCACCGTCTGCCCTTCTTCCATGGAAAGAGGAGTCAGTCTCAGAAGCTGCTCTCAGAAGCCAGGCTGGAGCACCCACCCTCAGTGGAGGCACAGAGGGTCAGCTGCGTGCCGGCACTTCCCGGGGTGAACTGGCTAAAATGCAGGGAGAGCTTACGCTGCGCTGGGCATCGCTTCAAGCATTTCTCTGCGTCACCTCCTATCATCCTGACCATGCCCATAGCAGGTAAACACATTATCTCCATTGTACAGGTGAGAAAATGGAGCCACCTATCCAAGGTCACACAGTTGTCAGTGGAGTTGAGTCCAGCCCATTCGGCCCCAGAACAGCCTTACAAGGAGCACAGGGCGCTTGAAGTCAGGGGTGGGCATCCCAGGGTTCCTACTTAGCAGATGAGACTTCGGGAAAATCTACTTAACGCCTCCACACTTGCATTTCTTCACCTGTGAGGTGGGAGCAGCTAAAGTGCCCAATTCACAGGGTTCCCGCAAGGATGGGAGGCGTGTCAGCAGGAACTCTGTACAGTAGCGGGCACGTTGCAGGTGCTCCATCCGTGTCGGTGGCGTCATTATCCTCATCATCGTTACTAGCACTACCTCGGCTGCTTTCCATCCCGGACTCTTATTCTCTGCCGGATGCAGGCAGAGCGAACCCTCCCCGCCGAGGCAAGTGCCCGCCTGAGAACCCCGGGTTTGCCCACGTCGACGCCCCTGCCCAGCCCCACTCTCGCCTCCTGAAACTCCCCAAGCACTGTCTGCTGAGAACGTGCCGAGGCATGAAACCAGAGCCTTTGCAAACTTCAGACGCCCCGTCACTTTCTGCGTCCACAAGGGCACGAGACAGCAGCAACAGAAAGAAGAGCTTTCACTGATTTTCACAGCAGCGTGTGTCTGCACGCCAGCTGTGTCGTCATTCACCCTAACAGAACTCAGGGTGCGGGGGCACCGTGATGCGTCTCCCCTTCCTCCCACTGAAGCCCGCGGGAATCCCAGGCCCCAGTGGTGGCAGCCCAGGCAGGCAGGGGACTCGTCTCCCTCTGCAGAAGCCCGGGAACGTTTGCTCAGACCCTGCGGCCCCGACTCAGAGCCGAGGGAGCCCGGGTGACCTCCCGCCCCTGAGACCTGAGACCTGAGACCTGATGCCCAGGAGTGGGGGAAGCAGGGAAGATGCAGGGTCTGGCCTATTTGGGGGCAATGTGGAATCTTGGTCTGTCTAGAAGGCTTATTACCCAGTGACCTGCTCCAGGACGGGAGGGGACATGAGCTGCTTGTTGAAAGGTGGTAGGAGACACAACAGAACACACAGTAGCAACGAGTGCAGAGTGTATTAAAGCGGTCGGCCCCAGCACCATCCTGGGTCACAGGAGACCCCCAGAGTGTCCAGGGAGGGGGTTTCTCCCCACTGTCTGCGGACTGCCATAAAAGGAGAAAGGGACTCCCAAGTGCCTAGTGGGGACCTCTGAGTCAGTCACCCCACAAGCAGGCACTCCTGCTTACCACAAGAGGCGGGGCCACTTGGGAGACCAGCATCTCCAGTTTTTCCTGTTCCCAGGAAATGATGGGGTGCCTCAGACGCTGGCTCCGGGGTGTCCCAGACCCTGGCTCCAGGGTGTCCCAAGACGTCAGCCATACGCACATCACATCGCAGGCCCAGGCAGGTCCCACACAAAAGCAGGACAGCAGTGCCAATGAGAGTAGACGGCCCCATGTCCAAGGGCACAGAGAGTCCTCCCCGCTTCAGCGGGGTGAGGACAGATGCTGTGCAAAAGGTACCATATCTGGGGTATAAGACCTGCCTCTCTCAGGCTCTACGACCCTCATCAGATGGTTTAGCGTCTCCTCTGGTGCCTCAAGAATATGTTAACAAAATCGTTCTTGCTTCTGTCTCCAGGGCAAAGGTGGTACCCAGCTCAGTGGCCAGGGTCGGGTTAGAGATGCAAACTGGAACAGCAGGGGGAGGGAGAAGAGAGAAGGAAATTCCAGATGGTGTCAGTTGCTTGGTGTTTCCCTCTGGAGAGTCTGTGTCTGGGAACACTAGGGTCCCAGCTGGGCCCCGACTTCACTCCTCGGCCAGCTGATGAGAGCTCACTACATGCCACTCCCGTTATATAAGACACTGTCCCTGCTCTTGAAAGACATACAGCCTGCTGGAATGTTCAGGATAAACCAAGCTGCATAATACTGAGTCCAAGGCACTC
Source organism: Eubalaena glacialis (assembly GCF_028564815.1). Classification (NCBI taxonomy): domain Eukaryota; kingdom Metazoa; phylum Chordata; class Mammalia; order Artiodactyla; family Balaenidae; genus Eubalaena; species Eubalaena glacialis. The sequence goes on along the minus strand of NC_083734.1, from coordinate 3,876,021 downwards.
CTCGGAACTTCTAGAAGAAACTCTCCTGAACAGCCTCAAACCATCCACCTTTTGGCAGCAGATGGGCCGTGAACAATGCTGGTTCACGGCGCCCCCAAGAAGCGGGAACACTTGTGGCTCTCAGACCCCGGCTCCTGCTCTACCTGGAGACTGTGTCCGAGATCCCCACCGTATCCTGAGCTTTCTGGAACCAATGCTGAGATTGGATGCAGTGACCTGCCACTAATGGACTTGAAGGTCTAAGACGGGGCCCAGCCGAGCCTTCCTTCCCCCAAGATACCTGCCCTGACCTCACTGCCGGGGGTCTTCCTCCTTGGAACACGCAGCAGGGCCTTTGTGCTGCCCCAGCCCTTTGGCATCCAGGGAGACGTGGACCTGCCCTGGCTTCCTGACTACAGCCCACACGCCCTGAGATAGCGTAGCACACTTAGCCCATAGAAAGTACTTGATAATGTTTGATAAACTTGAAAAGGAACAGAAAAGAACAAACAGGAAAGCAGTCACAGAAAGAGTGCAAACTTCACAACTCACACACACGCATGCCACAGCTTCATTTCCCAGCAGCGAGCCTGAGTTCAGAGAAGGTGAGTGGAGTTAAGATTAGCTGCTCTTAAAAGCTAAGAGAAGGGCTTCCCTGGTGGTCCAGTGGTTAAGACTCTGCACTTCCACTGCAGGGGGCACAGTGGTCGGGGAAGTTCTGCATGCTGCAGGGTGCGGCCAAAAAGAAAAAAAAAGCTAAGGGAGAGGGATGGCCTGGGGATTTGGGGTTGGTAGATGCAAACTATTACATGTAGAATGGATAAACAACAAGGTCCTACTGTAGAGCACAGGGAACTATATCCAATCTCCTGGGGCAAACCATAATGGAAAAGAATATTTAAAAAAGAATGTATAGGGCTTCCCTGGTGGTGCAGTGGTTGAGAGTCTGCCTGCCAATGCAGGGGACACGGGTTCGAGCCCTGGTCTGGGAAGATCCCACATGCCGCGGAGCAACTGGGCCCGTGAGCCACAGCTACTGAGCCTGCGCGTCTGAAGCCTGTGCTCCGCAACAAGAGAGGCCGCGATAGTGAGAGGCCCGCGCACCGCGATGAAGAGTGGCCCCCGCTCGCCGCAACTAGAGAAAGCCCTCGCACAGAAACGAAGACTCAACACAGCCGAAAATAAATAATTAATTAATTTTTTTTAAAAATGTATATATGTGTAAAACTGAGTCACTTTGCTGTACAGCATAAATTAACACAACATTGTAAATCAACTACACTTCAATTTAAAAAAACAAAACAAAACAACTAAGAGGCCCTGGGACGCTGGCCTGGGCAAGGGGAAGAGCGGAGTCCCCGTTGGGAAGAGCTGGGCCCTGGAAGCCCAGCAGCACAGAACAAATAATCAGAGAACACCCAGAATTCCCAAATCCAGAGTTTTTGCCCACTGGCATAGCTAGAGACCGTGGGAGCCTCAGAAGGGGCTCTGTCGGTGAACTGAGAAATCAACCACTCTGTGGACCCGATGCAGCTCCCGGCCGCTGTGTGTCCCTGTGGCTGACCCTGCTGTTCACGGTTTCCCTTGCACAACGTGCCTGAGTGACTAGCGCTTAACTCGATCCAAAGTGACCTTCAGCAAGCGGCTCCAGCGGGCTTGGGCTGGCTGGAGGAAAGATGGAGCTTCTGGAGCCTTACTTATGTCTAATAAGACTTTCAAAATAATCCTGGTGGTGGCTGCAGCCTCATCCAGGTACTGTGTCTTCGGAGCTGGTCTCCTGGGCTCCTTGCGAGAAACCTTTTGGCTCCTGAGCCGTGGCAGGGCCACCCAAAAAGCGCTTACAGAGCACACACTCACTCTCAGAGTTGAAAGCAAGGATGCAGGGTGGAAAGGCAGGAACTCTGTTAGGCACACCAGGAAGCAGAGGCTGGGAACTGGGCCCGCACCAAGGATCTGGGGTACGGGGCTGCTGCATCACACCTGTAACCGGCCTGCTCTCAGCACCAAGAACTGCCCCAGTTGTCTGTATTTTACCTGACACAGCTCCCTCCTGGGATATCTGAATTTGGGGTTCCACACACGAGAAACACAACCCTCCCTGCTCAGAATGACAATTACCCTACGTCTCTGTAACGCACCAGCTTACACTACGTTAAAATTCACATTGTATCTATGCTGCTACAGGCATAGAATTTCTGAAAGGAAACAGAAGAAAGAGTAGATCGTGGTGCCTGCCTCTGAGGAGGGAGATGGGCAGATCCAGGCTGGGAGGGAGGCCTCTTCTGGGAAAATCTATCTCAGTATTTGGTGGAGATTGTTTCTGAACAGGGACATGCATCACTTTTCCAGTTAAACATAACAGAATTCAGATATTATACCCTGAACAAGGGGAAAGCAGTACACTCTGCTTTAACCTCTCTACGACATGTGTGGCAGGGTTTTGGTGCAAAAAAAATAAAGTAAGGTTATAATATTGTGACCTTGGGGTCCTTCCCTGTGTTCCTCCAGTGGGGTGGCTTTCCAGAAGCTTCCATTCCCACTCCATGGCTTAGTCATCTGTATGAGTCTGGACAAATTTGGTGAAGACAAAAAGAGTCACCACCTCAGTGAGTTATTCCAGGACTGGACGGGAAAATCCACGGAAAGCACACAGCACACGGCAAGGCTCCATGAAGACCATGTAGTCAATTACGTGAAGCTTTATCCTCTGACCTGTCTGTTGACCCTGAGCCTCCTCTGTGAACGTGGCTGTGAACGTGGGGAGTGGGTGGCAGTGACCTGCTCTCCTGACTGGACATTTCCTGGCACTGGAGATGCTGGGAACTGTTGGCAAGTGGATTGTAGAGTTGATAACAGTGACTCACTGGCATCTGGAATACAGAGCTTTCTGGAACAATTCCCACTAACGCTGGATCAAATCCACGCTTAAGGGAGGGTGTGGAGGAGCGGGTCCTCCTCCAGGAAGCTCCTTGTCTGCTGCCCCTCCCAGGAAGCTCCTTGTCCGCTGCCCAGGAACCCCGGGGCCAAGACGCTGCCACGGGCCTGGCAGCCGTGCTCAGTGCAGACAGGGAGCTGCCCAGAGTCTGGACACAACAAATGTGGGACAAAAGAACTGCACTTCCCCACTGAGAACAAACGTGCTCGTGTAAAGTCCGAGTATGAGAAACGAAGCATATGAATCCATTCCCAGGAACTTCTCCAGGCTCTCAGCTTTCTCAGGGCAAAGAAAAGCCAGCTGTTCTAGAAACGGTTGCCCTACCTGATGGGAATAAAATTACAGGCTACGAGCACGGTATTTCTCAGTCTCTCCTGATACCTCTATCTGATGAGGAGATTTATTTTCCCTAAGGTAAGCAGTCCTTGACATTGTACCTGGAGGGAAGTTTCCAGTTCTCTGTTATCTCGGCACTATTCAAGCTCTTGGATTTCATACCCAGTATCTCCAGAGGGGCCCTTGCTACTGATCTCTTGTTTGGGGTAAAGGGAAAAAGAGAACTTCGGGCAAAGTTTTGGCTCTTTTCTCTTGAATTTCTGCCAAGCTTTACATTGCATTCGTTGCCACTCAGATCCAGCCAGAGGGAAACACCTTCTGCACCCAACACCCACCCACGGATCAGTCACCAAAAGCTGAGTGAGAAGTAGCAGGAAAGTAGCCAGAGGAGCGACAGACGCAGACAGAGAGAGTACAGGGACAGCAGGACCGAGATGGCGACAGAGTAACCGACTCCAGTTTCCAAAGCCAAGTGCAAGAGACAGGGATGCTGGCTGCACAGCCAGGGGCCAAAGCTAAGAGCACAGGAGTGAAGCCGGCAGCCCCAGGAGCCGAGGTAGAGGCCAGGCCTCTCCCTGGCCCACGGCCTCCCCACCTCCCTCTCCGCACGGACCCCGGCACTTGCCTCCTTGTCCCTGTGAGCGGCATCGAGGGAGACAGAGGCATGGCCCCTGTGCTCGGCCCGGCCGCACTCCTGGCAGATGCACTGCCCATCGGGGCAGCAGAAGGCAACCAGCGGGCTGCGGTGGGCCGGGCACACGAGCAGGTCCCGGTCCTTCACGGGCTCTGCCAGCTGGTGGCCGTGCAGCCTGCTGTTCTCCTGGTGCGGCCGCAGGTGCTCTGGGCAGTAGTTCACCATGCAGGTCAGGCAGGACTTCATGGCCCTCACCCTGTTGGCCCCGAGGCAGAAGTCGCACAGGACCTCCTCCTCCTCCTCCTCCTCCACCTCCGCCCCAGGACGCCCCTGCCAGGCAGAGCCACGGCTCTGTCCCCAGCTCTCCCCCAGGGAGCTCCCCAGGGAGGCTGTGCCCTCTCCCTCTGCTGGGCTGGCCAACCCAGAGTCTGGGCTGAGAGTGGCCGGAGGGTGAGCGGGGACCCCGGGCAGAGGCCCTGGAGCCATCAGATCAAACTCAGCCATGTGGAAGTTCTGTGCCAGAGCTGGGCTTCCTCTGCTCCTGGGCCCAGGATCCCGCAGCCCCAGTCAGACGGGAGAACCACGCCCAGCTGACGGCAGCTGCGGCAGGACTTTAACTGTTTCCTCCCCCCAGAGGAAGCTCAGTCGGTCGTCATTACTCTGCTCGGCTTAGAGGACGGCCAGCTGCAGTGGCCACAAGGCAGCCCGAGTCCCCAGGCTCAGGGAGGCCCAGGCTGTCTCCCCACAGGCTCCGACCCGTCCTCCAGCCCAGACCCGAAACTGCTATTCTTCTGTGACTCATTCGCCCCCCATCATCTCAGCCAAGCTGGGGGATCGTTCTGGAAAGGACTGGAGATTCCTGAGCTCTGCGGTCAAAGCCGACGTTGCTTTACGTGGCTTGACAGGTTCGATTTTTTGTTTTCAGTTTTTCTTTATTTTTTTTGGCTGCACCGTGTGGCATGGGGGACCTTAGTTCCCTGACCAGGGATCCAACCTGCGCCCCCTGCATTGGAAGCGTGGAATCTTAACCACTGCACCACCAGGGAAGTCCCCTGTTTTCAATTTTTAAAGGAACCCAGAATGTAAGGACTCTAGCCATAGGGCAGCCCTCATCCCTTCCCACCTGGTAGAACTGGACGTGACACAGCTGGGAAGAGGATCCGTGTCTCTGACCCTGACCTCTTCCATATGACCTTCTTCCACATTCCAGGAGACGGACTTCTCTCGGAGGGGGATTCAGTGGCGGGCAGGAAGCTCAGGAAGAACGTGCCTCCTTCCACATAGAGCTCTAAACAGATAGCCCTCCCGGGCTGCACAACCTGCCCAGTGGCTCCTAGAGAGGGGTGGGCGCTTTGCCCACTTACTAAGGTTGTCCTAGACGTGGTGTATGGCTTTGCTCCCAGTGCCATAACAAAGTACCACAGACTGGTTGGTGTAAACAACAGAAATGTATCTTCTCCCACTTCTGGAGGCTGGAAGTCCAAGATCAAGGTGTCGGCAGGGTTGGTCTCTCTTGAGGCCTCTCTCCTTCGCATGTAGACAGCCGTCTTCTCCCTGTATCTTTACACGGTCTCCCCTCTGTACACATGTGTGTCCTAACCTCCTCTTTTTATAAGGACAGCAGCCAGATGTGGATTAGGGCCCAACCTCATGACCTCATCCTACCTTAATGACCTCTTGAAAAAGCCCAGTCTCCAAATACAGTCACGTTCTGAGGTACTGGGGGTTATGAAAACGAACGGGGCCCCATGGGGCTCCCAGACATGGAAGGCTTTTTCTTCTGTCCCGCATTTCTTGTAGGCAAGACTCCAGCCTCCATGACCTTCCCTGAGATCCACAGGGCAGATTCCCTTTGAACAGGTACTCATCAACGGAGGAGCAGTCAAAACCCACCTGAGGCGAGATTCAAGGGACCAGAGAAGCTCATCAAGATCAGGAGACCCACCTGAGACCCGGCACACACCCTCATCATGTCAGAGACCTCACCTCTGAACCATTGCTATAAAACCCCTCAGCAGATCCTCCCGGGCTGGGACACATAGTTCTTCGAGGCCGGCACTGGCTGTGGCCCCCTTTGCCTGCCAAAGCGATAAAGCTATTCTTTTCTTTCTACTTCACCCAAAACTCCGAGATTCGATTCGGCACCAGTACAGAGAAGCTGAGCTTTCGGCATCAGTTAGGACTTCAACATACGATGCGGGGTTTTGGCGGGGGGCGGGCGGTTCACAGTTCAGCCCATAATAGATGCCAGGGGATAAGGTGGGAAGCATCTAGCTCCTCAGAAGAAAGGTGCTCCTGGGCATCACCACTGGGTGGGGATGCCAGGTGGGCACCAAGGAACCCAGGACTGTTCCAGGGTACCTGGCCCCCAACGTTTGTACCCTAGAGCAGCAGTCCCCAACCTTTTTGGCACCAGGGACTGGTTTCACGGAAGACAATTCTTCCACGGACCGGGGTCAGGGGGAGTGTTTCGGGATGAGTCAAGCGCATTACATTTACCGTGAGCTTTATTTCTATTATCGTTACATTGTAATATATAATGAAACAATCATACAACTCACCACAATGCTGACAGGAGGCGGAGCTCAGGCAGTAATGCAAGCGATGGGGAGCGGCTGTAAATACAGATGAAGCTTTGCTCGCTCAGCCACCACTCACCTCCTGCTGTGCAGCCTGGCTCCTAACAGGCCACGGACCACTACTGGTCTGTGGCCCGGGGGTTGGGGACCCCTGTCCTGGAGAGGTTCCACAGCTCCCCCGCAGGATTTCTTCATATACACTCAAGTGGATTTGGAAAACTAATGGAACAGAGAGAGAATGGGGCGGGGGCCGGTCCAGCTCGCCCCTGAGATTAGGGTTGGGGTGGGTCCAAGCCATCACACTCCCCCATGGCTCTCCACCCCGTGTGATTTGGCAGGATCTGGATTAAAGCACATAAACCAAGGGGCAGTTCTTGTCACTGACCGAGAATTCCCGCTTGGTGTTGGAGGGCATGGAAAACAGTAAAAATCTATGTCAGATGCAGCTCTGTTGATTGTCAACATGTACAGAGCATGCATGTCATGATGGCCTAGATGCGGCCCTTTTCAGCAGTACGAAGGTTCCTGAGTATCCCTGACCTGACTGCCCTCTTCCACTGCTGAAGACACCCCAGAAGAGGTTCCCAGAGGTTCCCCTGCATTTCATTTCATGGTTTTAAATCTCTGGCCAGGAGGGAAAGGAGCTGGCTTCTCGCAGCCCAGAACATTCCTGGAGTTTTCTCCAACATTAACGAATAGGGTTGCTTTTTTTTCTGTCCCTTTCTCTGAATGACCTGGTTCTGGAAGCTGAACTGGTCCACCCACATGCCACAGAGCCTCTGATATTTCTGGGAAGGGGAAGGTGGGGTGGCTGCCCAGCCTGACCCGTTCCACAACCTCAGGCGCCAATCAGGGAGCACTGAGCCAAGCTCTCTCTTATCTCCCCCGCCCCTTCTCTCCTGCTGACCCCGGAGGGCAGCCCGCAGCTTTGCTCAGTCCGTCCCGGTGCCCCATCGGAGCTCCAAGCGACCAGACATTCTGCAGCAGCTTGGAAAACAGGAAACCTGAATTTTCAGTCCCAGCCTGAACTGGGAAAATCATTTGTCCTCTCTCAACCCCAGCTTCCTCATCTATGAAGTGAGCAGTTTGGCCGAAGCCAGGGCCGGTAAACAGATTCCCGGTGTAGCTCTCGGGGAAACTGTGCTGTGTCTGAGATCCTCCTGAGCTTGTGGGGAAAGGGCGCCGTGGTCAAGCTGTGACATCTGCCCGGACTTGGGCCTGAGAGCACTGACCCCGTGGCGGCCTCTGGCCCTCCCAGGACCACAGAATCCACCTCAACTTCTAAATCCCTCCCCCGCCAGGCCTGACACAGCACCTTCCTGCCGGCCTCCAGGAGCTGCAGGGCACCTCATCACACCCAGGCCTCCTGGGTCAACGCTCCCGCACCGGAAGGCGGGGCTAATGCCCACGTATGTCCTAGACCCTAATTCCCTCTTGACCCAGCGCTCACAGTCACCACCCCGCCCCCGCTGCGCCCTGAGCACCCCAATATCCTCAGCCTCTTCTCAGACAGTCCCCTGCCTCCCTGCCTTAACCGGAGCTCGGCTTTCGCCCAAGACGCTGCTTCTCCTGCCGCCTCTCGGCTAGTGCTATCCTTCTCCCCCCACCGCCCCCCGCCAACGTATCTCAGAGCCGAGGTGGGGGTCCTCCTGACCCCCCATCACAATGTCCAGACCACCTCCCGGCCCTCTCATCACACCTGCTCCCCGGACGTCAGATGGCCCTGCAATTCCACCCTCTCCTGTCCTCCAGGCCAGCCTCCCATCACTCAACCTCACATGAAACGAGTGTCTCTCTCTCTTCGGCACAAAACAAATTTTGTAATTTCCTTCTTTCCTGAATCAAACCTGCCACCAGGGATGTTAGGGCCAAGCTGTGGCTTGGTATTCCTTCCCAGAATTGAGGGAGGTTTCCCTGCTCAGAATTTTGAAACTCAAACTCTACCAAGCCATGTGGTAGGAAATCGGTCGGCAGGCAGGTCATCATTAATCTTTCATCCAGTTGACTCTGTGATGAATAATCCCACGAACTGACAAACTCCCTTGGAGTCACATGAACGACGGCTGCCAACAGATCCCCTCCCAGTTTATGGGTTTAAGGCCATCACCCTGAGGGATCTGGAAGAATTCAAGAAGAGCATTCTCAACCCAAAGACTCTATCTGGCAGTTTCAGACTAAGGAAGCCCCGCAGCCTCTCTCCTAAGGAAACAGCTTCAAAAATCTCTCTGGATATTTTCCATCTGTGTCTGCTGAGCTGTGACTCACAAACCTAGCTAATATTTGTCCGTCAGAAATTAAGAAAAAGCAGGCAATCAGACTGAGAAAAATAAGAATAACATAATAAACAAGTCATAGATCTGAATTTAATTGATTTCAAGGGATGATACTTGATTGAGACTGTGTCCTTCCCCCTTTTCTGGAACTGAAAGTCTTATCTTTTATGAAAACTATGGTGATAACAGTGAGGTGGAGTTATCTGGAAGAGTTACATTTAAATCAGTCCTCCAAATTCACTGTGCAGTTTTTCTGGTAAAATCCCAAAATCAGAGAACCACAGAGCTGGAAGCTGCATCATCACTCTTCCAGAAACCAGCCCAGACTTTTACTGATTCACCTGGGGGTGTAGGCCCAATAGACTTTCTGGCCTGGGGTTGCCATCAGCAAACGGGTCCCCAGCCCTGCTTTTCTCCTAAAATGAGAAGACAGTCTCTTAGATCGTTTTTGGTAATTAACTACTGCAAAACAAGAGAACAAACTGCAGGAGAGGAGAACAGACTCAAAGGATCTTTGCTCCTAGTCTCAGAGCACAACAGGTGTGACCACCCGAGCCCCTTCTGAGTCCCTCCCCCAAACCTCCTGTCTCTTTGTCGAGTAGTGACTGGCCCACTGAGGAAGGCAGGGCTGTCCCAGGGTGTTCCACATGCCTGTTCCTCACAAAGACGGGGGCACAAACATTGGTTCAGAAAACAAGATTGTGAGCCTGCATAGGGTCTGCCTTGCCCGTGAGCACCTAACACAATGCCTGCAGGACTCCTGATGATGGGTGGAGAAAACTGGCCTACAGACCACCTGCAACTAAGGAAGCACACGGGGTTATTTCCTGCCGAGGCCACAGAAGGTCTGGCCCGGGGCTGTTCCCAGCTCACTTTTGTTTGCCGACGAGGTGTGGCCATGGTGCACCCTTGAGCAGCAATCCTCCAGTCACCCAGGCTCTCAGGGCCAGAATTAGCAGCTGGACCTCCCAGGAACCTCCGCAGGAGCGTTCAATGCCCTAGAAACAAAGAGCCCAGGACCCGGACCACACTCTCCAATCATTCCTCATAAATTCCAGACCCAAAGACGTGACGTTTTATGTGGCACATGGTTAGCACACGCCTCGCACTCTGAGAACTGTGTATAAGAAAACCCAAAGTAACTACACAAAGTAAACTCTAGTCACCTTTACAGCTTAGGCTTAAAATGGCAAAACAACCTATTGCGACCAAATGAGCAAATCTTTTAAAACACGCAACAAATGCTCTCTCTTGCCCTGGGGACGGAAGATGGGTTCCAAGTCTAGCTCACCCCAGAGGTCCTAGGACAGCTGTTGCTTTGGTACCACTGTTGTTTGGCCAGTTTTCTGGACCTGGGACAGCTGCACACCCCCAACCGATCAGAATGGGCACCTCGACGGAAAGATGTAGAAAATGACCCAAAAGCCCCTATATTTCCCTGTGCTGTACAATATATCCTTGTTGCTTATCTATTTTATACATAGTAGTTTGTACGTCTTAATCCCCTACCCCTGTCTTGCCTATTCTTCCTCCCCTCTCCCCACTGGTAACCACTAGTTTGTTCTCTATATCTGTGAGTCTGTTTCTGTTTTGTTATATTCATTCCTTTGTTTCATTTTTTAGATTCCACATATAAGTAATAACATAGAATATTTGTCTTTGTCTGACTTATTTCACTTAGCATAATACTCTCTAGGTCCATCCATGTTGCTGCAAATGACAAAATTTCATTCTTTTTTAATGGCTGAGTAGTATTCCATTGTATATATGTACCACATTTTCCTTATCCATTCATCTGTTGACAGGCACTTGGGTTGCTTCCATTATCTTGGCTATTGTAAATAATGCTGCTATGAACATTGGGTACATATATCTTTTCAAATTAGTGTTTTCACTTTCTTTGGATATATACCTAGGAGTGGAATTGCTGGATCATACGGTAGTTCTATTTTTAGTTTTTTGAGAACACTCCATACTGTTTTCCACAATGACTATACCACTTTACATTCCCACCAACAGTGTACAAGGGTTCTGTTTTCTTCACACCCTCTCCAACATTTGTTATTTGTGTTATTTTTGATGATGGCCATTCTGACAGGTGTGAGATGGTATCTCATTGTGGTTTTGATTTACATTTCCCTGATGATTAGTGGCATTGAGCATCTTTTCATGTGCCTGTTGGCCATCTGCATGTCCTCTTTGGAAAAATGTCTATTCAGGTCTTCTGTCCATTTTTTAATTGGGTTGTTTGGTTTTTTTTGCTGTTGAGTTGTATGAGCTGTTTATATATTTTGGTTATTAAACCCTTATCGGTCATATCATTTGCAAATATTTTCTCCCATTCTGTAGGTTGTCTTTGCATGTTGTCAATGGTTTCCTTTGCTATACAGAAGCTTTAAAGCTTAATTAGGTACCATTTATTTTTGTTTTTATTTCTTTTGCCTTAGGAGACATACCCAAAAAAATATTGCTACAATTTATGTCAAAGAGTGTTCTGCCTAGCAACAAGGGACATAATGGACCCAGAGCAAGCAGCAACCACCCTGGCACCAAGGGACAAATATTTTAATCATCAATATTTTCGGTCAGAATACTTGCAATCAAAAGAGGAAAGTGACAGAGGAAATTTTCACATATTGAGGTATGGGGAAGTCATTCTGGCTTATACATGATTTAACTTAAACTTTACGCTAACCAGAACAGTTTGCTTTGTGGCCTGTCAAACATACACTGCACATCTGTTTTAGCCATGGAAGAAAAGAATGTAATTAAAAAATCAAAATGCAGTAACTGTGGTTCGGGCATCTCTGCATGTGGAGTTAGATGAAGCCCAGAGGAGTGATAGCCCTAACACCAGTATAAATGCTGAGGGCCCTCATGTACCAACTGGGTGAGTCGCACAACAGCCCCGAGACAGCGGCCATTACTATTCCTATTTGGCAGATGAGGAAACTAAGTTTTCTGGGGTTAGATAACCTGCCCAAAGACCCTTGGTTCTGAACCAGCTGGATTTGAACCCAAGAGGCTGATTCAGAACCCGTGACACCGGAGGGGAGCAAAAGTAGACCCCAAAATGTGTCTCTTAGGCATGAGGACTAATTTAGGCTGATTATTTTTAAGAAACAGAAGACTCAAGAAGTCTTTCTGTTTACCTCCCCTGAGCAGCCTAAAAGAATGTAGAGCAAGGACCCATTCCAGTAAGTGAGCTATCCCCATAGATATATATAGTATGAACTGAGTGGCAGACAGGGAGGAACCCAGCAAAGTCTGTTTGTTAAAATTCTTCTCCAAGTCCCATTGTCTCTGCTGGCCCAGCAAACACTTGTTTTCCAAACATTCGCTTTTCCATCTTCATGTGAATTGTATTCCTCCCCTTTGACATCCCAAACCACTACCCCCAACATCCCCTTTTGTCTTTAGCTGAAGATGGTATTTAAGGTGAGAGTTTCAGCCATTTTGGTGAGTTACTCATTTTTCCTGGGTCTTTCCCATGTACACGTTATTAAACTTTCATTTAATTTCCTCCTGTTGATCTGTTTCATGTAACTTTAATTCTTAGACCAGCCAGAAGAACCTAGAAGGGTAGAGGGAAATGTCTTCCTCCCCAACAATGCTAACGAGGACATGTCTACAGTTTCTATTACAATGTGCATTACCACACTGCATTGTGTTAACTCTCCTCCACCAATCTTGGAATGGGCTCCTCTTAGTTATTTACTTATTTTTTAATAATAAAAAAGGACTACTGACCTAGATCCCTGAACAAAGAGAGGAAAAACCATAGACCTTCCCCACCTCCCACCCCAGGGATTGTCTGTGGCTGGGTCTGAGGACAAAAGGTCTTATACATAATATACTCTCTTCCTCACCAAAGCCCCCTCCCTGCAGGAAGATGCTGTGTCTCAGGAGCTATAGAAGCTGCATCCTTACTTGCACTTTGCCACAGCCCACACACATTTGCTCAAATGGTTTCAATTTCCACCTCACTGTTGCAAACCAGAAGTTGAAGAACGCTCTGTATTTCTGTACCCCTGACTGGGTGGAGGAAGCATAACATCTGTATCTGGATTTCCAGGGATGAGGGGGTCGCCCTGATCCAAAGCCTGGTGCATAGACTCAGGAACTAAATAAAACACCAAGAGTAGGAGCTATTACCTCCATGGGAATGAAATAATTGCTGTCTTGCCAAGAATATTTTAGTGGGAAAGAAACAAGCTTGTTAAACAGGAGATGAGTCGTATATGTTGGGGGAATCCAAATATAGTCAGAAAGAGAACCTGGATTAGAAGCATTAGGTGGTCAGAGCCCTGATCCTAGCACCTGCCAGCTGTGTGACCTTGGTAAGTAGCTTAACCTCTCTGAATCTCCATTTCCTCATCCAACAAATGGGGATGCAATATCTGCTCCAACTAACTTATAGTGTGGTTTGTGAAAAGATGGAAGTGAAGCCATCGTATAATGCAAGTGAATCTGTATACTAATGATATTATGGTCACAAACACACCACGACTTAATGAGTAGAAGCCTCCTTCAAATGAATTCTCTTAAGCTGTGAGACAAGGAACAGGCTAAGGATGACCCTCCTCTCTCTAAAAGTTATGAAAACCTAATTTCCCCAGGTCACAGAAGACTGTGAATATGAAGAGGGTCACATTTATAGTCACCATTCATGTTTCCTTGCTCCTTCCCCTGCAGACTAAGGCCAGGGCCCCAGACCTGTACAACCCCTCCTCCCAGTGTTTCTGGGGGTCCCCGGGGGCACCACCGTCCACTGGGTACCTTCTTCTCCCACCATTGCTGCCTCTGATGCTCTAGAGTCTAAAGGGGCCCAGGGTTGCCCAGGGATTTGTAACATGTATTTTTGTTTGTTTGTTTGTTTTGGCTGCACTAGGTCTTAGTTGCGGCACGCGGGATTTTTAGTTGTGGCATGCGGACTTCTTAGTTGCGGCACGCATGCGGTATCTAGTTCCCCAACCAGGGATCGAACCCGGGCCCCCTGCATTGGGAGCGCTCACCAGACCAGCAGGGATGGAACCCAGGCTCCCTGCATTGGGAGCGCCCGCTGCACCACCAGGGATGGAACCCGGGCCCCCTGCGTTGGGAGCGCCCGCTGGACCACCAGGGATGGAACCCGGGCCCCCTACGTTGGGAGCGCCCGCTGGACCACCAGGGATGGAACCCGGGCCCCCTGCGTTGGGAGCGCCCGCTGGACCACCAGGGATGGAACCCGGGCCCCCTGCATTGGGAGCGCCTGCTGGACCACCAGGGATGGAACCCGGGCCCCCTGCGTTGGAAGCGCCCACTGGACCACCAGGGAGGTCCCGTAACATGTTTTGTCAGAGGCGTCCCAAACCCAGGGTCCCTCCCATCTTCCTGAAACTGCTCATTCTCTCTTTGCTCAGAGCCCCTTTTCTCCCTGAAACTCCATGATCCCACAGAGGCTAGCTGTGGACATATTCTGCCCTCCTCAGGACCACCTTCCGCTCTGACCCTGAAGCTGTGCACAGCCAAACCCACTATAGTCGACCCCTTCCCTCGGGGACAGGCGCTCTGCCGGGCCGCTCCTCGGCCTCTCGTGCGGAGACCCCTGGGGGGCTGCCCCACGAGTTCACCAGAGAGGCCCAGACTTTCTGAATCCCACATTCTAGCTTCACTCTAAATCACCAGAACATGGCTTTTTATTTTTTTTCTTCCGCAGCTTGGGAAATAGGACTCCCCAGCACCCAGGGGGCTCCAGGGATAGACTCTGTTCATCTACCCCAGGCCTGGTCATTCTAGCCCATTGGCCTATGCTGACTGCTCCAGGGATGCAGATGTCCATGCAAATTTAGGCCGAAGATATCTGAGAAGTTTGATGGGGTTTTCCTGGCTCCTAAGAGATACTTGGGAAACCGGCCTCTTTCCCTCTGGAGATGGACCAAGAAGCGTTCCTGGCAACCATCCTAGGTACGAAGGGACCAGCTTAAGATGGTGCCCTCACCGTGCACAGCAAAGCAGAGAGACTAAGAGGACCTCGTCCTTGGCACCATCGAGCTGCAGAATCAAACTGATCCACTTTCTAAGCATTTCGTTATGATTTTTAAATGTTTGGATTGGTCGGCAAATAGCCTAAAACATCTGACCTGACGGAGGAATACTTTGAAAAGCACGTGGCCTGAAACTGGCTTGAATTCTTTTGCCACAAGCACTTTAAGTCAAGTGTACCTCCAGGTGCTACTGGCCTTTTTTCAGGAAGGAATGGACATTGCCAGGAAACCTCAACCACAAAGCTCATCACAACACCCTTGGAGCTATGTGAGATGGTCTCCTCAGCACGCAGGAGCCCTTTCACTTTACAGGCATAATTTCTACTGGTGACAGTCACCGGACACCGCTCCCTACCCCTTGTCCCAGCCTGGCAGTTGACGTTTCCTGCTTTCCTCGCCCATCCTTAACTCTTGGTACTCCTTTTGGGGTAAAATGGCGGGCTCAGGCTGCCTGCATGTGATGTGGCCATCCAAGGCGGCTCCAGCTTTGGAAACGTGGCCCACTCCACATTTGCCTCCTGCACCCTCGTCTTGGCCGGGAAACTGGCAATTCCTGCAGCTCTGCAGTGCGTGCTCTGGAATTAGGTCATCTGGGTTCAAACCTTCAGGGGTGACCTTGGACATGTCCTTACCTCCTCCAAGTTTACCCAGATGGAAATGATAACAGCACTCAGCCTCCAGGATGCTGAGAGCATTAGATTATACGGTGCATGTCTCGTACAGCCTCCCTTTTCAACAGGCCAGCATCCTCAAGAGTCATTCCTATGTGGGGATTTAGCAGGTGAATGGTGGCTGAGCATGCTCCCACCAGCCCTTGAGCCGCTCAGAGGCCACTTCTCCCTCCTCCAGACCTGGTCCTGCTCTCTCAGCCCCACACTCTCTCCTCTGGCTTCTTCTCTGACAGACTCTTAAAGAAACTCTGAGTCCTAGATTTGAGCTAAGGGATCATTTCTGCCTCAAGATCCCACCCACTTCCCTCCAAACATCACCCCTCAAGTGCCAGCTCAGGTTCTGCCCCCTTCATAAATAAATATTGATTTTTCCATTTCCTCACTGCCTCTAGAGCTTATCATCTATTCCAAAAATACAGTATTTGGCAGATTATGTAACACATACAGTAGGTGCCTAATAAATACTTGTTAAAGTGAATCCTCCTGAGACCTGGCTATGAGAGGCCAGGCCCAGAGTCAGCTGTGAGCTCAGGTACGGCTGCCCCAAAACCAGGTCTCTATTTGTACTGATTCCGGCCCAGTTTTCATAAGCATCCCAGATTCCGTACCATGACCTTGTTGGGGTTTCCTTGAACTTCCTGGTTCAGACTCACCTATGTCTCGTCCACTATTTACAGACATTGCATACATCCTGCTTTGAATCCTTCGGTTTCTGGTCCTCCAATTTCATCTTTCACACTATCGGGCCCTTAGACCACTTCCACCTGACCCCCAATCACAGAGCATTTCCAAGACAAGGCTGTGTTCTTCCTGAGCTCGAGAGCAGGACTGTCTCTGAAATCCCAGCCACTGCCACCACCAGCACCATCACCACAGCTGACTGCTCATGTGCTGAGTGGCGGATACATGTTATAACATCTCTGTGAGAGCGGGTTTATACGTGAGATTGGGTAGCCACACATCTCACATATGATGGAGCTGGGATTTAAATGCACATTGGTCACTCCAAAGCCAGGAGAAGCCCCAGGTGGACTGCACGGAGGCTGGTCCTTGGGAGGGGCAGAGTTGCTCTGAGGTACCTTTCATCTCCGCGGACAGGGAGGTGGTCCCTCACCAGCAGATTTGGGGAAGGTTCTTCCGACTTGTCTGGTAGTGGAGAAGCGGGCTGCCCATGCTCGGGCTCTGTCTGTTCTTCAGCTGAATCTTCTCAGGAGGCCCTCTTCCCCAAGAGAGGAGAAAACGGGCACATTCTCTCCTGAAACATCTTTACCTCATTTTAATTCTTTCCCAAACACCGAAGTGCCCTCCAGTGAAAAGGGTCTCCATGTGTCTGCCCCAGAGTCAGGCCTGGCCTGAGAGATGACCCAGAAAAGGTCTCCTCGTGCCTATGTCTCCCCCACCCCAGGAAGGGTTCATTCATCCACCTATATCCAGGCTGCACCCATCCCACGCTTGTTGTGAGATACTGTGCAGGTCACAAAACGCATACAGGCTATGACACAGGCCCTGCCCAAAAAAGAGCACAGTTGGCCAGTCCTACATTCACAAAATCTCCGGAATTCCACCTTGACTTGGCTGAGAGCTCTGCTTTTTGTGCTGCGGCAGCCACCTTGCAGTCGTGAGGACCAAGGCAAGGGCCAAGTCAGTAGTTGAGGAAGATGGAACAGGAAGATGGGAAGAGCTTCGGTGACACTGCTGAGCTGTTCAAAACTGTTTGTTTCCCTGGTGGCGCAGTGGTTGAGAATCTGCCTGCCAATGCAGGGGACACGGGTTCGAGCCCTGGTCTGGGAAGATCCCACATGCCGCGGAGCAACTGGGCCCGTGAGCCACAGCTACTGAGCCTGCGCGTCTGGAGCCTGTGCTCCGCAACAAGAGAGGCCGCGATAGTGAGAGGCCCGCGCACCGCGATGAAGAGTGGCCCCCGCTTGCCACAACTAGAGAAAGCCCTTGCACAGAAACGAAAACCCAACACAGCCATAAATAAATAAATATATAAATCCCATGGTTTTTTTAAAAAAAAAAAACTGCCTGTTTTCAGGCTTCAAGTCATATCAGATGATAAATGTCCTTGAGGTCCAGCTGGAAGCAGTGTAAGTGGTACACTCTCCCCACGTGGCAGGAAAGGTACCCAGAAGCAGGTCCGATCTACACCCTTACAGCCTGGGATCCAAAAGGGAAGAGACCTTCTTCCCACCAGTCTCCACACAGCAAATGTCACGGAAGGGCTAGTCAGTGCCGTTTACCCTGCCTGCCCACCCCAGGTCGGTCACCACCAGTAATACCCTGGGTCAGCCTGGTGGATCACAGAATGGTGGGCAGCCCAGAAAGCAGTACTGGACGTTGAGTCCGCCCATGGCCACAAAGGAGGGGCACAGTGTTTGACTAAAACCACACCTCATGGGTCCCTTATGGTGAACACAAGCCAACCAGGGCAATACAGCGGCTAAAATGGGATTTAAGAGCCAAGTTGAACCCCCGGTTCTGAATCATCTTTGAAAAGCACAAACGGGCTCATATGGTGGCAGCTGTAATTCAGAGGGTGGTACAGGTGGGTTTCACACTTTGCTGGGATGACATGTCAGCTGTAAGGGTGAAGAGGCAGCACAGTGACCCCATCTCCCGACTTGCGGCAGATGGATCGGTGTCAGGTTTGAAAACTTGATCCTGCCTGGGACCTACCCTGACCTACCCTGACACCCATATGAACCTATTGGTTTTGTTGCCCTCAACTGAGCATAGGGGTTTCTGAAGTTTCATCTTTGAAGTATGGTGCGGCTTCACCTTGGGGGCCTGGGGAAGAGTGTGCTCATTCCGTCCCCGTAAACCCGAAGCCCATGTGGACCCACGGGCCTGGGAGCATCGGGTCAGGCCGAGGCATACAACAGACGCCCTCCAGGGTTGCAGGAGAGCGGTGGAAATTACAAGTCTGTGCCGTGGAAGCTTTAGTTCCTGCACCACCACTCATTCCAAAAAGCAGATGCAAATGTTCAATAAAAAGTATATAAAAAGGTCATAGGCAGTTGGGTAGGACTGAAGGTCATCCACCCAACAAGCCTTGTTTGCTTTTGGCAAGTTGTTCTGTTTGCTTTTCTTTCTAAGTCATTCAAACCAGTTACTCATTATTTAAAGGCATGAGGAAGGATCACAATATATTAAGTTTCTTAAAGGTTATAAAATGGATCGTGCACTTTGAGACTAATTATGTCAAAACGAACAGCTTTAGTGTATGTGTGTCTACGTGTAGACAGCGGGAAAAGAGCTCCATGAAATTATCGCAGGTAGTTACTTTTTTCCCATATTTTCCAATTTTTAAACCAACAACTCATAATGTACAAAATCATAAAACTGCAACTTTAAAAAATAAACCTGTTTGTTGGCACATCTCCTGTGGCCGCTCACTGATCGTCCTCCAAGCAGAGACGCCCAGGATTTAGGAATCAGAAGACGGGCTTGCACTCAGCTCAGCTGTTCGTTAGCCACTTCCAGATGTCATTTGCCTTCCGAGCCTCTAGTTCCTTCACCTGTAAAATTAGAGTAGTACTCACTTTGTCTAACTCTCAGGGTTATTGCAAGATTCTAAATTTTAGATCAAGATGATGTAGTGGGAAGTTCAATAATGACTAGACAGCCTTCCAGGGACCCCCTTTCTACCCGTTGCCCTCATCTCCCGGCCACCACTCTCCCATCTGCTCTTCTTGCTCCTCTCTTTCTCCCCGGCTGGTAAAGACGAGAAGCTCTTTGAAGCTCAAGCCACGATCACTTCCCCTTCCCAACCTACTCTCTGCCCTCGACGAGTTCACCCCTTCCTTAGACTTCAGCTACCGTCGATACAAACTGACGTCTCCAGCTCAGACTTTCAGATCTGTATCTCCAGCTACATTCTAAATATAAAGACTTGACATTCGCAGTCACCTCAAACCCAGCACAGCCCGAATGAAACTGATGACCTTTCCGGATTCCCCCCCCCAGACAAAGCTGGCCCTCTTCCTGGTTCTCTTCCCTGAGGTTGCTGCCAGCACTCAACCAGATACCCAGGGAGCGCCCCTCCCTCCTCCCTTTCCCTCGTCCCCCGCATCCATTCCATCACCATTTTACATCCCAAGTACCTACAGAACCTTTACCCTTTATGTTCCATGACTGTAGTCGGAGCCACCACTGTCTCTCACCTGCATTACGGTGACAGCCTACAAACTGGAACCCCTGCATCCACTCACCACTCCCTGCAATCCGTTCTCCATAGTGCATCCAGGAAAAGCTTTTTTATTTTTTTATTTACTTATTATTTTGCGGGATCTTAGTTCCCCATCCAGGGATTGAACCCAGGGCCACTGCAGTGAAAGCGCCCAGTCCTAACCACTGGACCACCAGGGAATTCCCGAGGGAAAGAGTTTTAAAATCCACCTTACCGAGGTGTAATGTACATGCAATCGGAGTGTTATGTTTCTTTACACGACACCCTCCTCTGTGTACCTCGCCCCACAGTTTATCTAGCTGCTTCAGTTGCTCTGGACCCTGATTTCTTCCAGACCCTCAGCTTAGCGGGACCTCTGTGCTCTGCTGGACTCCAGCTCTCTGTGTCATGGTTGGGAAATTGTTCCCAGACAGAAAGTTGGGTGGCCACTGGGCTCACCTCCTGAGTTTTTCCTTCTGTCAGGGATCAACAGTCTTATGTTGCCTGTCATTCACTGCCTGAAAATAGTTCTCTCTTAAATCTTGTCAAGTTTTATAGAGGTTTGTGGTGGGAGGGCTAGTCTGGTACCAGTTACTCCATCGTGGGTGGAAACAGAAGTCCAGAGAAAGCTGAATAAAATATAGATCTGATCATATTCCTCTGGTCAGAATCCGTCTGTGGATCCATGGCTCTAAGGATGAAGATCCAATTTTAAACGGCCTGCAGGGCCCTGTGTGATCTGAGCCTGCTCTCACTGCAACTCCATCCCCTTCTCCTCCCGCCCACGTGCCTTCTTCAGCTTCTGGCGACTTTGAGTCTCTTGCCATGTCTTCTCCTCCCACTTGGCTTTTGTACATCACAGTACTCATCCTAGCACTCTTCCCATCCCTCCTCACCAGCTATAAAGCTACTATGAACAAAACACTGTGAAGCTGGCACAAGATTAGATAGAACAGAGTCCAAAAATAGACACAGGGATGCATGCAGTTCATTACAAGGGGAAAGGAAGGAATTATTTAATAAAGGCTGTTAGTTCGATTGGCTAGCTATTTGAGAAAATATTAAGTTTTATCCCTAACTCACCCCTTATTCAAAATCAAAATTCAGACAAAGTATTAATAAGCAAAACATATAAAGAACTACTTCAAATTGATTTTTTTTAAAAAAACAAATATAAAAATGGGAAAGGGAAATACACTGATAAACATATGAAAATATAAACATATAAAAATATATCCAAACTCATACAATAAATTAAAGATAGTAAAATATCAATAGTATCCAATGTAGGTGAGAGTAGGGGAAACAGGTCCTCTCCTGCACTATTAGAGCATGAATTAGTGCTGCCGTGTCATCAAGTTTCCAACGAACATACACTCTGACTTTTCACATTTCCGGGAATCTATCCTACAGAAATAGCAGCATGACCACAAAATTGCTTGCATCAGCAAAAAAAAAAAAAATTTGGAAAGAACTCAAGTGCCCATCAATAAGAATATACATAAATAAATTATAGTGCATTCATACACCAGAACACTGTGCATCCATTTAAAACGTGAGGTAGCTCTAAAGTACTTGTAAATTCGTCCACAGTATGATGTTGAGAACTAAAAGTGAGTTGCTAAACAAAAGAAACAGTACGATACTAGTGACGTGTGTGTCCACACACACACAACATATGCATATATATACACACATATCTGAGAAAGGAATCGGGATAGATCCTCAGATTCAAACTCAATTCTTTAAGGGTAAGACTTAAAGGGGGAACAGAAGGACCCTTATGTTGTACTTCATATACTTCTATATTATTTGAACCTGTTGCAAAGAATGTTTCACTTTTGTAATTTAAAAACAACTTGTGTGTATGTTAAGACTGATGGACTGTTATTACAATCAACTGTGGGGTTGGCGAGCGCCTGTGATTTAACATCTCAGCAGCAAGCATGACTGCCGCCCGGTGGTCACATGCCGCCATAGCGGATTGCCTATCAGGGTTTCTCAGCATCCCCACTGTTGCCACGTGGGGCGGGATCGTTCTTTACTGCAGGGAGGCTGCCCTGTGCATTGTAGGATGCCTAGAGCATCCCTTGCCTCTGCCTCTAGATGCCAGTGAAACTCCCTCCCCAAGTGGAGACAACCAAAAAGGTTTCCAGACACTGGCAATTGTCCCCCTCAGGGGCAAAAACACCCCTGGTTGAGAATCGTGGATCTAAGACTCTTGTGAGTGCAAAATAAATAGATAAAATGTGTTCGTTCATTCACTCACAAACAGCTCACACGAGGCAAAGTCTTTGCGAGATAAGTTCCTAACGGCAGCTGCAAGGAGTAACCCGCAGCGGCTCTTCACAGCTTCGCGAGGTTCTGAGCTTTAAATTCAGTTAACAGGAAAATCCCCTCTTATCCAGTGACCCCCCCCCAACTGCCTCAGGCAGAAATAACAAGGATGGCGATTCCCGGCACACGTGCCCCACACTCTACTCACACCTCTGGCAGCAGCTCACAGCGATCCATGCTGTGGCCTCATCACAGTGCTCCAGTCAGCAACTGTCACAACCATCACCCAGACGGGAAGCCTCTTTATCCCTTGGACTTGAGTTTTCCCTCCCCCATCTAGAGCTGAAGCAGGGGTGAAGTGGCACTGACGAGGGGGATCCTGTTTGAGAAGCCTCTCTGTCCCCCCAAACCTGAGACCCCGCTCACCCACAGAGAGAAACCAGGCTCCAGATGGCACCAGCAGGGGGGATCCTGCCACAACAATCGGCTGGCCCAGGAAGTACTCTGTCTCAACCGGACCTGGAATCTCCACTCCCCCCCCAAAACACACATACACACACACACCTAGAGACAGCAGGTGGTTGGGTGGTACTGGCAGGGGGATGCCACCACAGAAAGCACCCGACCCAGGAAGCACTCTTTTTCCTCAAGGGCTGAAGACCCCTTTCCCCACCTTGGACCAGCCTGGGGAAGCCCTTTCCACCCACTCAGGCAGCATCAGCAGGGACCAGCGGGAGCCCTAGCAGTACCAGATAAACCAAGCAGACCAAATTAGTACCACAAAGGCTCTGAAAATTAAATTGCCATTGAAACCACAGCCTACGAAAGTACACCAAGACCTATAAATAGGTTGACGATGTTCTAAAATAGAAGATTTACATAGGACATTGAGTCTCCTAACATAACAGACAAAATATCCAGGATCAATACAAAATCATCCATTATACCAAGAGCCAGGAAAATCACAACCTGGAGGAGAAAAGGCAACAAACTAACGCCAATACTGAGACAAACTGGACATTGGAATCATCTGACAAGGATTTAAAGCAGCCATCATGGACTTCCCTGGTGGCGCAGTGGTTAAGCATCCGTCTGGTAACGCAGGGGACACAGGTTTGAGCCCTGGTCCGGGAAGATCTCACATGCCATGGAGCAACTAAACCCGTGCGCCACAACTACTGAGCCTGCGCTCTAGAGCCCGCAAGCCACAACGTGCGCCAAAACTACTGAGCCTGCGCTCTAGAGCCCGCAAGCCACAACTACTGAAGCCCGTGCAGCACAACTACTGAAGCCCGCGCGCCTAGAGCCCATGCTCCACAAAAAGAGAAGCCACTGCAATGAGAAGCCCGCACACCACAACGAATAGTAGCCCCCGCTCACCACAACTAGAGAAAGCCTGTGTGCAGCAACGAAGACCCAATGCAGCCAAAATAAAATAAATAAATAAAGCAGCCATTGTTCGAAAAAAATGTTCAACAAGAATTTACAAATTCTCTCAAAACAAACTATAAAATAGAAAATCTTAGCAAAGAAAAAGAAGTTATAAAAAAAAGAACCAAAGGAACATTATAAAACTAAAAAATACAAATACTGAAATTAAAAACTCACTGGATGGGCTCAACAGCAGAGTGGAAATGACAGATTTTGGAATCAGTGAACTTGAGGACAGATCAATTGAATGTACCCAATCTGAACAACAGAGAGAAAACAGACTGAAAAGAAATGAACAGAGCCTCAGAGACCTGCTGTGACAATGACAAAAGATCCAGCAATCTGAACATCAGAGTCCCAAAAGCACAGGAAAGAGAAGGTGGAGCTGACAGAGTATTCAAGAGAACAACGGCAGATAAGTTTCCAAATTTGGTGAAAGACACAAACTTAACAGATTCAAGAAATAAACTCAACGAAATCCCTGCTGAGACACATCATAATTAAAATTCTGCAAATTAAAGACAAAGAAAAAAATATTGAAAGCAGCAGAGAGAAATGCCACATTACCTACAGGAGAGCACCAATCTGAATGACAGCAGGCTTCTCATTTGAAACCATGAAGGCCAGAAAGAAATGGCACATTTTCAAGTGCTGTCAACTTGAAGGACAAGAACTGTCAACCACGATTGAATACCCAGCTAAACTATCCTTCAGGAATGAAGAGGAAATCCAGACATTCTCAGATGACTGGAAACTAAAAGAATTTGTCACTTAGCAGACTTACCCTTAAAGAATGGCTAAGAGAAGTTCTTCTATCAAAAAATGAATGCTAAAGGAAGGAATCAGGGAGCATCAGAAAGAAAAATGCAAAGAGAAGAAATATGGGCAAATACAATTGACTACACTTATCCTCATGAGTTTTACAAATATATAATGTTCCTCTTTTGTCCAATATGATGTTTTATCTTGAATCTACTTTTATTAATAATAACATTGTGATCTGGGTATTCTTTTAATTCATATTTGCCTGGTATATCTTTTGCCATCACTTTGTTTTTAATCTTTCTGTGTTGCTTGGTTTCTGATGTAAAGAACATATTGCTGCATCTTGGGGTTTGTCTTTTGTGGGTTTTTTTTCCATTTGTTTGTTTCTTTTTAATTTAGACTGAAGTTCTCTGCCTTTTGATCAGTAGGTTTGACCCATTTGCATATATTGTGATAAATGATATAACAGATCTTATTCTGTGTTTTCCCTTTACCACACTTTGTTTTTTGCTTTCCTCTTGTCCAGTTTTCTATTGAATAATCAATTGTTTTCTTCTGGTTTGAGTGTTATACGTTCTACTTTTATACTCATGGTACTTGTACCTAAGTTGTAAAACCCACACCTATGTTTCCTCTCTCCCTATCCATTTATTAAGCTTGTGAATATGTACATCCCCTCTCTAATCAAGACAAGTAACTTAGTTACTCTCACTTTCTCATTTCTACTTCCCACCCTCCTCCCCACTGGTATCATTAAAATTTTAGTATCGCACTGTTATGTACATGTAGTTGGTGTCACCCTGTCTCACTGTCTCTGCTCCTTGATTATTAAGACAATAACAAACTCTTTACTAAATTATTCTTATCCTTACTTTCTTTGTATCTTGAAGCATCTCCCGCATTTTTTCTCTTCTTGCTGAAATACTTCCTCCAAGAATATTTCCAAGGTCTTACATGCATAAGAGTATCTTTATTTTACCTCATTTACATGATTCTTAAGTAAAATATCAAATTCTAGATTCAAAGTTTTATCTTTTACAATTTGAAGATATCATTACATTTTCTTGTTTCTTGTTGTTTCAGTGCTACTGAAAAGTCAGATTTATTTAGTCAATTGTTACTCATTGAGGGGCCACAAAATGCCAGGCACTGTTTTTGACACTTTGGTTTTGACCCAAAAACTAGACTCAGGCAACTGGAGGCTCCTCACGCCCTCCCTGTCCTTGGAATGTACATTCTGCCCACTGTTCCCACAGTAGGAGTTGTTTCAGGGATGCAGCCTTGAGAGAGCAGTGTGTTGTTGAGAACATCTGAACTGAATACGTGATTGAACCCAGTTAAGGCCTCTGTGTAAACTTTTAAGACTCTGGTGGTTGGGTGCAGAGATCAACTCGTCTTGTGGCCGGCCCAAGACAAGGCTTGTATCTGAGTTCCCTTATTAATCCTGCCACCTACCAACCTGGATTGTGGTCTGCACCTTTCTTTGGTCTCTCCTTGCCCCCCATATACTGGGGCCAGTTTCGAATTTCACCCAGGAAACTCCTGAAGTTGTGAACCAACATTTATGTTGTTAGATTTTATTATAACGTGTAATGTCTTTTCATATTTTTCCTGTTTGTCTTTCAACGAGCACTTTCCATCCAAGTTCTTTAACCTTTATTTCTCCATAATTTGTGGTTGTTATTTCTTAAAACATGTTCTCTCTGTTTATTCTTTCTTCCCTTCTAGGACTCTCATTATATGAATATCTAGTCAGTTTCTATATTGCTTAACATTCCTTTCACATTTTTCAAGTTTCTATCCCTTCCTGATATCTTATGGCACAGGAGAGTTCCTTGATCGGAGAGCCCAGCTTTCAAGTTCACTCTTCAGTTTTACACATTCTGCTATTCAATAAAAAATTGAATACTATGACAAGTTCTTGCTTAATATTTCTTATGTCCTCCTTTAACTCTTTTAGGATAGCTTTTTAAAAATACATTCTAAATGGCCCACTAATTCTGCCTTATCTGTTATAGATCGTTCAAATTATTGTTTTTCTTTTATAGCAATAGAATGCTTCAGATCTTATTTTTTCACTGTGAGTCCACATTCCCCAATCCCAGGATATAAGCTGGTAATGTAGGGACAAAGGGAACCAAAACCCTGGGGTACTTCCTATACCTCCTTCAACTCACCAGGAAGGGAACAAGCTGTGGCTGAATTATATGTATATATGTGTATGTGGGGAGGGAAAAGGGGACTTAGGGAAATTTGAGTTATTTTCAAAGCAGAGAATCTATGATGTTAAAATTGGGGCAAGATCACTCCCCATTTACCTCCCTCTTCCTACCAGGTGATCTTATCCCACAAGGAACCTCATCATCCCACCTCTTTTTTGCAATAATCACCTGGCTCACTGTGTGTGTGTTCATGCACGTATATGTGTGTGTGGGTGTTTGTGTGTATCAGGGTGGGAGAAAGGTGAATAAAAACCTTTGAGGTGGAGCTGCTTGTATCTTGTATTACAATCCATGCCTCTCCCAGACCAGCTCTAAGGTTACCCTGTGTGATGGTGAAAGAGTGGGCAAAGATTTTCCCGGGGCAATGTGGGAGTGAACAGAAAAGAGCACACAAAACAACAGAAAGCACCTCCCTGCAGTCCCCTTGGGGCATCTGGAGCTGTCCATTGCTGCTACCATTCCCTCCCCACGTAGACACACACACACACACAGACACACATACACACACACACACACACACCGTAGGACCAACTGTAGCCATCTGTCTCCCAGAAGGTCTCCAATCAGTTTTTCAATAGTTTCTCAATCAAACAACCTCCCTCCTTCTAGAGGCATCCAGGTTGGGTTTTGGACAAGGAGCTAGCCACTTACATTAGGATGCTGTGCTAGCTACCTTTTTCTGTATAACAATATTACTACAGGGCTTCCCTGGTGGCGCAGTGGTTGAGAATCTGCCTGCCAATGCAGGGGACACGGGTTCGAGCCCTGGTTCTGGGAAGATCCCACATGCCGCGGAGCAACTAGGCCCGTGAGCCACAACTACTGAGCCTGCGCGTCTGGAGCCTGTGCTCCGCAACAAGAGAGGCCGCGATAGTGAGAGGCCCGCGCACCGCGATGAAGAGTGGCCCCCGCTTGCCGCAACTAGAGAAAGCCCTAGCACAGAAGCAAAGACCCAACACAGCCAAAAATAAAAATAAATAAATAAATTTTAAAAACAAACCAAAAAAAAACTCCTTTAAAGAAGAAGAGGGGCATTTAGACATTTTGAGTTTGGGTGTGTCCAGTAACAGAATTAGAGACGAAACGTGCTCCCTTGAGAGAACACCTCCTTCGATAAATCTAATTTTTATGCTTGCAAATAACCTGTTGCTCAAATTTGTTGAAACTAGTTAAATCTTTCCAACTCCCCTATCTCACACGTGTGAATTTTCAGTATAACAAGTAGCCTACGGACGCATGCACATCGGTTTGCAAAGCACACCTTTCACATTGTTTGACGGCAAAGGATGAGTCTTGGGAGGACAAGAATATGGGGAAAGCAATATACTCTAAGATACCTTACACTGGAGTGATTTGCGTGGGCAGCTTCAGCAGCTCCACGTGCAGACACAGCGCCGGACTGGCAACAACGCAGCTCTGCAGTTCACGCTCCCGCGTGTCCGCGGGATCCCGCACGAGCTAAGCGACCGCTACTCTCGCGAGAGGGAGGGAGTCCGCGGCTCCTTCGATTCCCCAAACCGCGCTACGAGAGCTCCCACCTGCTGAGGAGCGGAGTCCGGCCACTCCCGCGGCCTTCTGGGAATCGTAGTTCCGGGGCCGGACGAGGCCCGCCAGCCTTGCCCTGTGCTGTTGCGCATGCGCG
Source organism: Eubalaena glacialis (assembly GCF_028564815.1). Classification (NCBI taxonomy): domain Eukaryota; kingdom Metazoa; phylum Chordata; class Mammalia; order Artiodactyla; family Balaenidae; genus Eubalaena; species Eubalaena glacialis. The sequence continues at coordinate 3,848,080 of NC_083734.1, read as the reverse complement.
GCCCCGCTGGCTAGAGAAGTTCGTAGCCTTTGTGAGGCTCGGCGTGGGAGGTGAGTTGTTGCTCAGGTGCGGCTCTCCTTGCTCGGCCTCGGCGGTGCCCCCGGGGCATTAGTCTGCGCCGAGCCGGGAGGAGTGCGCGCTGGAGAAAGGGGCGTCGAGGGCAGGCACGAGCCCCATCCCCGAAGCCCCGGGGCGCGGGGTGGGCGGGGGCTTGGTCTGCGCGGCGGCCCCTTGGCTGCGGCCCCGGCGCCTCTCCTCCGGCCGCGCGACCCCCGCGCAGCTCCGAGCGGCAGCGCCAGGCGCGAGCGCCCAGCCTCAGGGATGCTGTCCCGGCTTTCCAGGTGCCAGCCTCGAGGGCCAAGCCGGCTCGGAACGGAGCGAAGCCTTTCGGAGGAGCCCCCCGAGGGGAGGCGGGAAGGAGGACCACGAGGCCTCGGGGCTTCCCGCTCCTCCGCGCGGAGAGGGCTGCGCTGGGGGGAGAGCTGAACCTTCGCGGCCGGGAGGAGGTGGTGACCATGGAGACAGATATGGCCGAAATGCCTGGGAAGAGCGGTGAGGGGGGCCGGTGTTGAACTTGTGCTGGGGGCCGGGCCGAATTCTTCCTCCTGAACGGGAGTCACTGCTGTCCGGCTCCTTTGTCTGGGGATGGAAGGGCTCTTTGGGTGAGAGTGGAGGGCGTGCTGTGGGATCCCAGCTGGGTGCACAGCGGACCCTCCAAAGACACCGCTAAAATGTGAGCGAAATGTCATCTTGTGAGGCTTGAGCATAGCCTCGTACTTTGTCTCACACCTTCTTCCTCCAGGGTGATTATACCATCCTAGCCTCATCAGTGGATCTGACAGTTCAGCTTTTTGATTGGCAAAAGTATTTTCCATTCCTGTTCCTCCACTTTGGACAAAAACCCTTTGGTTTCAGTAGAGCAGATACTTTTGCTTAATAGAGGAGGCACCAGGCAGAGGAGTCAGTGACTGGCTTCCAGTTCTCCTAGAAGTTTGGTCTGTGACCTCTTATCAGAATCCACACCCTGACCCTACCTGTGCTTGTTGGATTTCTAGATTGTACCCCAGTCTCAACTAGTGATAATTATTTAGAGATGGGATCCAACAAGCTACATTTAGACTAAGCTTGCAGGGTGATTTTTCAGAACGGTTGAGCCTCTTTTTCCCATATTAATTTAATGTAGATTAAGCTCAGAGAAAAACTTATTTTAATTTCCGGATCAGAGAGTGCCGTCTTCCAGGATGTCATTGTTTCAGGCTGCCTTCAGTCGCAGTGTTTGTAGGGAACACCAGGAGTACGGTGGTGGGAATTTTTTTTTTTTTAATATTTATTTATTTGGTTGCGCCGGGTCTTAGTTGCGGCAGGTGGCTTCCTTAGTTGCGGCTCCAGGGCTCCTTAGTTGTGGCATGCGAACTCTTAGTTGCAGCATGCGAACTCTTAGTTGCGGCATGCATGTGGGGTCTAGTTCCCTGACCAGGGATCAAACCGGGACCCCCTGCATTGGGAGTACGGAGTCTTATTCACTGGGCCACCAGGGAAGTCCCGAGAATTTTAAGCTCATAAATCTGAGTCACAAGATAGATCTAGGCCCTATCATGACTGCTTTCTTGCCCTTAGCTCCGTCTTCCCAGGATTCTCCCTTTTCCCAAGAAAAGAGGACAGAAGAGGGAGAAGTGGCAGCTTTGCGCCTCACAGCCAGATCGCAGGTGAGTGAGTCTCTGCTGGTTATTGAAATTCCACCTTATTTCTCGGAGTGCAGACGCACTCCCTTCTTTTTGATGTGGAGTTTCTGTGTCCATTAGAGCTGAGTTCTAATTCTAAGAGACAACTCGAATGACTGAAGGGCTCAGTGGAGAATGTTTTCTGCTTCTTCGTTGTATCTGTCCGTCTAGTATTTATTATCACTCAGCAGACGTGGAGGAGCATTGCCCTTCTTTAGCCCATTAGCTAATTTCTATGCTTGTTATTTGGGAAACGGTTTTAAAAGACAATGTGGTGCATACCTCTTAAAATGTATGTTTCACTAGGGGAAACAACATACACATGACTGTTAAGTAGGAATTTAAGAAAACACCTGAAGTGCTGGAGTGAATTATGAACATAGTGAGTACTCAAATAGTTCAAAGGAATGCTGGAAAAGGAAGCCTACAGAAGATTTAATTTAAAGAGTTAGAATCCAGCCCAACAAGATGATGAATGCGGATGTATTTTAGAGGTGAACTGTTACCAAGTTACAACTCAGTTTCCAAACTCTCACTTCCCCAAGGGCAAATATTAAGAATTGCTGAATTTAAGTGGTAGTTGTATATGGGTGATTAGTGTGTTAGTCTTTCAACTTTTTGTATGTCTGAACATTTTTCTTAAACGAAGTTGAGTGGGAGAAGAGAGTTCTCCATGGTGTGCGTCATACCACAATGCAAAGATTCCTCCACTAGCCTCTCTTTTTGCTACTTTAATCCAAAGTGTGAAAGTGGACATTGCACACTGCTGCCGTTTGTCAACGTGATTTCTCAGGATCCTTGTATACTTGCTTGCCTCCATTGGTTTCTCGAATACCTTATGTGAATATTGAAGACTTTATTAGTCAAGAAGCTTTAAGTTGCACCTGATGAAAACTCGATTCAAACTGGCTTAAGCAAAAAGAGGTATTTATTGACTATTATAAGTGAAAAATCCAGGTCTGGCTAAAATTGAGTTCAGGCAGTGACATTAGAATCTGTTTTCTCCATTTCAGTGACCTTTTCTTTTCTTTCTGTGTGTTTTGCACTCAAGCAGGCTTTTCTTCTCGTGCAGGGTAGCCCCTAACAAATTTAGGCCTACATCTTCCCATGTTGAAGATCAGAGAAAAGGGGTATCTTCCCTTCTGGTCGTTCCAGAAGAAGGACTGAGGTTAACTCTATAATGGGTATTAGGCCCATTGTTGGACCATTATTGGCAAGTCTGAGTGTGATGATCAGACTAGAAAATATACCTGTACATACACATACAAACACACATCCCACCCATGGGTCAGAGATGGAGCTGTACTACCTGAACTGCATGGCCTAAAAGTGGCCACAGGCATAGCAACCAGAGGAAAGTCAGAGTACAGGTACCAGAAAAAGGGTGAATGCTTTATACATTTCAACACATTAATATTAGATTCAAGACTGCTTTTATAGCTTCAGAATGGATTAAACCTTTTATGGAAATTTTTAAAACTGTCCTTTTTGCATTGCATTGGATTTTGTTTGATGCTAATACTGCAGCTCTCTTTCTTATTAGAATTTGCCTGGGCTGTTTATCTTTTACTTATTAGACTTTTTTAATAATTAGAGTTTTAATTTTTGCTCGTGGTAACCAGGTGAACGGTACAGACGTATATAAATATTAAAGTATATTACCCGTCCTTACCTCCCCAAGTTCAGTCCACCACCTCTCCCTACTGAGGATAACAGTTTGGTGTATATTTTTCCATGTTTTTGTTGAGCTTGAAGTACTGTATTCAGATATGTGGTATACTGTATTTCCTTCCATCCCCCCCTCCATCCCCAACTTTGGGGGTTTTGTCTGGATCTCTTTTCTGTAAAGAGGATGTGGCTATTTTAAGAAACCTTTTTATAAGAGAAATTAATTCATATTATGATGATTACTTGTATGTTTCACATTTTTCTTGCTATGTGATTTTTAGAATTCTGTTTACTATGCTTTGTTCTTTTGTATTTTTTTCTGCCTTTTGTGCTGTAGTTTGCATTTTTGTTATTCTGATTTTTTTTTTTTCTTTTATGGTTTGGAAGTTAATTTCCACTGTCAGTTTAGCTATAGATATGCAGATTGTAGGATCAAAGTCATTTTTTCTCACAGTATCTCGTCTATTTAGTAGCTGCTTAATGATTTTTACGTTTTATTTTCCAAGGATGATTCTTGTATTTTTTAAGTCTCAGATTATTTCCATTTTGGGGAACTTTATTTTGAAATAATTTGAGACTTATAGAAATTTAGCAAGTGGTAGAAAGATTTCTCATATGCTCTCCTTTCAGATTCTCCAAAATTTAGCATTTCACCTCGCTTTTATTATTCTCTTTCCAAAATCAGGAAAGTAACGTTGGTATAGTACTATAACCTACTGCTCTTATTCAGATTTCCCAGCTGTCTTATTTTTCTTGTTTTTCTTCCCCTTAATTTCTACTTCTATCCTGTAATTCCTTCTGTTTTCCCTAATTTGTTGTTGGGTTCTGTCTCTAATTTGATTTGTATGCTTTGTTCATTTAATTACATTAATTTTCTTTTAACGAAATTGAAGTGTTTCCTCTGAGTACAATTTTAGACTTATGGCATTGATTTTTGCGTTTTATTTCATTATTATTTTGAAATTTTGATACGTTTTTTCAGTTATCAGTTATTGCTCTTTCATCTCTGTTTTGGAATTTATTAACATTTACTTTGTTACTTTTGCAAGTGCTTCATGAATATTTAAATAGAAGGTGTTTTCTATCCAGTTATAACATTTGGTATATATTTATTTCAATAACCTGGAATATTATTCCCATTTTCTATGTCTTTACTTAAAGAGACATGTTCAGTACTGGTATGTGTCTATCTCCATATAGTTTTTGTATTTTATGTCTTGTATAAATAATCCTATGGTGTTTACCCATAAACATTTATATGTGATATCTGTACCCTTAATTAATTTGTTGCTGTCATTTTCCAATTTAATGCATCTTGCCTTGAATTGATTCCGTGCTTCACTGGATTTGGTGCCAGTCTGTTCATTCCATGGCGAGGACTCACAGGAGAATTATATAGACACATGCCTTTTTTTCTCTGCCTATATTTTGTTTACTTTGCCAAACTACATTGTTGATTCATTGGTTCATGTTTTAACTCTTTGTTCCCCAGAAAAATTAGTCTGTCAGTGGAGAAACCATGATCTTGTTTCGTTTGGTTCTCATGTTGAATCTTGGACAGTGTGCCTGGCACATAATTGATACCCAGTGACTTTCCATGGTATGTCCAGGACACATGAGAATGCTTGTCATTTTTCACAGTGATTTTCCCCTGTTGAATACATCTACGCATCTACTCCAGGGCCAACAGAAACTGGGGGGTGAAAGGGAGGCTGTGGAGTGACAGATGGTGAACAAAAGTATGTTTTGTGTCTTAGGCATCAGTGACGTTCAAGGATGTGGCCATGGACTTTACCCCAGAGGAGTGGGGGAGGCTGGATCCTGCACAGAGGGACGTGATGCTGGAGAACTACAGGAACCTGGTCTCGCTCTGTAAGGATGGGCTCCCGCTGTGACTCTGGTCCCTGCTTATGGGGACATCATTACCTTATTGACAATGAAGTAGCATAACAAAGCCAGTAATCGTAAAGTATTGATCCCTTTGGGCCCAGAGAAAATCTGTTTCTGCTCTGGGTTCTTGGTGAAATGTCTAGGCTTGTTTTGTATCAGGAGTCTTTGGATTCAAGTGACAGAAACCGAATTCACACTAGCTTAAAAGGGAATCAAGATATATCGTCAGGAATTTCTTTTATTTACTTATTTTTTAATTACGTGGTATAGCTTGCCCTGATCTCCTTGTGTGTCACAGATGGCCATTGGCCGCTCTAGGGTTACATTATTCTTCCAGTTAGAGAGCTAAGGAAAAAAAGAAGGCTTCTATCCTGGGAGTTTCAGCAAATAGGGTCACATGTCCATCAGTGAAGCAGTAACTCGAGCCAGGGAGATAGAGTATGCTCTGACCAGTTTGGATACTGTGCCCGCCTCTGGGGGGGGGAGGTATGTGCATGTGTACACATGTACACACATGCATGTACACGTATGTGTTCGTATCAGTGGTGGAAGGAACTATGTTAGCTCCTCCCAAACCTCGTATAATAAATTCCCTAAGAAAGCAGGTTCTAGTAACTGAAGAAGGAAGAAAGGAAAAACATCAGAAGACAGCTAGTCACAGAGTCACAGGCTTGTGGTGCTGCCACTGGGGTCCCACTTCACCCAACTCCTTCTCTGAGCTGAGGACTGGTCTGCAGTATCTCCCTAGAACTCCCACAGTAAACAAGAGAAATTCTCTTCTATTTTTTTACAGGCTAAATATTTGTCTTTTCAAATGCGTGTAACTCCTTATGAGGCCCAGGCTCTTGCTGCACCTGTTTTAAGGTTCATTTAGAGGCCCCCCGCTCCCTTATTCCAGAACTTCCTATGATGTCCTGTCTTTTTTGTGGATCCAGGGGTTGGGACCGTGCTCTGGGATAGAGCTTTGTGCCCATCACAAAGAGTTAAGTCCCTTTTCTTTTTTTTCTTTCTTTTTTTTTTTCTTTTTTAATGAGCAGGGCTTCCAGTTTCCAAACCTGAGAACCACAATTTGGAGAATGGAAAAGAACCATTGATGCTTGAGAGAAAAGCCCCCAAAAGCAGCTGTTCAGGTGAGTCAGATAGACGGGAATCTTCGGAAAGAATAACCCCACAAGACAGTAAAGAAGTAGCGCTCTTCAGTGCTTAAGAAAGAATATAGAAGTGCCAACATGCTTTTATTTATTTTAAATTATATTGCATTTTGAATACATACAAAGTCAAGGAAATAAAATAACACTGAGATCAAACACATGCTCACATTTGCTTCATTTGCCTGTTTTCTTTTCCTTTTTTTGTAATGTAAAATAGATTAAAATATCATAACTGTACAGTTTTATGAATTTTCCCAAATTGAACACATTCATGTAGCTAGCATCCACATCAAGAAACAACCTTACTAATAAAAAAAAAAAAAGAAAAAAAAAACACAAACAAAAAAATAATTAATATACTTTCGAGATAATTTTGGCTATTCTGATACTACGCCAAAGTTGGGCAAGTGGTAGTTTCTTAAAGGTTAGGTGCAAGGTGCATCTGAAACCATATCCATGAATTTTTCCTACTCTTAAAATCTATTGATCTTTTGGAAAATATTGTTTCACTGAGTTATGCATATCTTCCAAATATTGACACAATACATTATGCGATATTTTAAAAACCGCAATTTTCGGTATCACCACTGACCTTACCAGAAAAGCCTTTAAGTATTAGAAAGCTATCAAGCTCTCAGTGGTAGATAAAAGTTTTCCAAAATTCTAATTTCTGCCCAAAAGCTCACATTTTATTAAATACTGTCAGTTGTTTTCCTTGAAGTGACAGGCTCATTTTTTTTTTTCAGTTTTGTGGAAATATCTGCCAAATACCCAACATGGATAACATAGTTTGTCAGTCATTCTTTCAAGTAAAAGTGATGGTCCATGAAAAAAAAAAATGGCCAGTTCATCTCTCAAACAGTCTCATGAGTGGTTTTCCTCAAGGCAAGCATCATACTTTGATATGAGCAGACTTGCATTATGAATATTTCCTATTTCATCATCCAGAATATTAAAAAGGCATGTAGTCAAGGTTTAATAAATAAAATTAATTTATTAAGTTAGTAATGATTCCTGTTGTTTCCTCAGAAATTTTTAAGTGAAACTGGCTTTTTTTTTTTTTTTTTTTAACTGAGAGTACATGGTGGGGAAAAATACAACTACTAGTACATTTGGTGTCTTGTCCTGATTTGTGCATAAGTTGTGGGCAGTTTTACCACCATCACTTTTGCAACATCAATGCAAATGTCAAGACAATGAAAAAGGCAAATAAGATCTAAGCATTATTCTGAAAATAGTTTTGAACCTACAGACTCCCAGGGATCCTCAGACCACCCTTTGAGGTCACAGCCTCTACCTACCTACACTATCCTTATATCAATTTATGTTTTACTGATTTAACAAACACTTACGTAGCACCGATGCTGTGTCAGAGTTTTAAGTGTTTTATAAATATTTTCATTAAATGCTCCTTAAGGTAGGTGTTGTTTGTATTCCTCATGAGGTAGGTACCATTATTGCCCCATCTTACAGATAAGGAAACTGAAGTAGAAGCGTAAAACAACATGCCCCAGGTCACACAGCTAGTAAGTGGCAGAGCTGGGATTAAATTCATGCATTCTGATTTCAGAGTCCATTGCTCTCAACCACTGTGCTCTTCCTAAATGTCCCCTCTCACCTTGGGGCTTCTGTACATGTCATTCCCTCTACCTGGAACACTCACACCCGTGCTTCTCTACCTGTTACCTGGAACACTCACCCCCGTGCTTCTGTACCTGTTACCTGGAACACTCACCCCCGTGCTGCTGTACCTGTTACCTGGAACACTCACCTGAGCCCCAAACCCACTTCAATTTCAGCTCAGCCATTTACCTCCTCAGGGAGGCCTCCCCTCATCCCCCTGGGTTCCCCTTATCATCTTTCACAGCATCATTCGCCTTTTATTTCTTAGTACTTACTACAAGTGCATTTTTATATGTATTTGTAGATGTTAAGACTAAATTTTCTCTCCCTTCATATACATAGAGACTGCGTGTTTTTCCCCAGAGCCTAGCGTATGGTAGACATCCAATAGGTAATCATTGAATAAATGGATAGAAGAGTACATAGAAAAAGGAACAGAATTCACTTGGCTGTGTGGAATGAGGGGCAGATCTAACTTAACTGTCTTTTGAATGTTTAATCACTCACAGGACCATTTGTTGTAAAAACAAATTATCTTTAGTTCACTGACTGAAATACCACCTTTGTATTGTCCTTAATTCCTATGTTTACTTGACTTGACTTCTGAAATTGCTCTTTTGTTTCATTGGTCTATTTACATATTTTTTTGAACCAAACTCTTTATTTTAGCTTTATAGAGTAGTTTCATATTGAATATAAAAATTCTAATAGACTTATAGTAGATATATTCAGAGAGGTTGGCTTCCATCCTTGCCCTCTCTATTCTGGTGTTCTCTCTGTAGGCAGTCATTTTTATTAGTATTTCATTTATCTGTCCTTAGTTTTGGAAAATATAACCAAATATGTCTATATATTTGTATCTCCCTTTTTTTCCCCTACACAAAAAGTAGCAGACCATACACACTCCTTCACAGCTTGCTGGGTTTTTTAAGTTTAATGTATCCTGAAGATCACTTCGTAGCAATAGAAGATCATTCTCATATTATTTTAATAATATGATAATGTTTAATATTTTAATAATTTTATTATTTTAAGTTGCACATACTTCATTGTATGTGTACACCATAGTTTAATCAGTTCTTTATAGTATTAAAATATTACTGTGTTTTAATGTTTGAGATGTTACCAGTCTTGCTACCTCAGTGTTGTAATGATTAGCCTTGTTCGGATATAATTTAATGTATCTGCCATTATATCTTTGGGAGATCATTGATTTTTCAACAGGGACATATTATAAAAGAATTCTTAGGGAAGATTTTAAACTGGAAATGGAATGCATATTAGGATGTGAGTAGGGTTGGGTAACTGGAAACTTAGAAGTCATCACTGTGCCCTGCACTAAGGTGGTAACTGCCTGGAAGTTTATGACAGCGCTTGATATTCTATAGAGGTTGTTCCTCCCCTGTCCTGATCTGGGATGCTCATTTCCTGCTCATGTGGTGAAATGGTGCTTCATCTGCATCCCTCCTTCTCCTGTCTTTTGGTCATCTTTCCCCCATTCTGATTCCTGGGTCGGGTCTGCTGATTTTCTCTGCATCTACTGTGCATTTGTTTCCCTCCATTTGCTTCTCTTTGCAAGTCATCTTCTAAGAGTCAAATCCACTTGTTCTTTGAAGCCATGCTCTTCACCTTCATTAACTCTTACCCGTTACAGACCTGCCTTTTTGTTGAATTCAGAAAACAAAGGAAATTTGCATTTCCAATTTGTTTCAGACTCAGAGACTAGACCCGGGAGCAAAGATTCAACTTCAGTGCAAGATTTTTCCAAAGAAGAATCATGCCAGGTTGCAGTCATAGACAGGCTGACAAAGAATGGTGTCTATGACTCCAACTTGGAAACAACTCTCGCATGTGAAAACCGGTTAGAGAATCAGCAAGGAAATCAGGAGAGACGCTTGAGAGAAATGTTCACCCACATGAATTCACTCCCAGAAGAGAGAGCTCGTGAGCATGATGTTTACTGGAAAAACTTGAGCCAGAAGTCAGTACTTCTCACTCAAGACAGAGTTCCCAAAGGATCCTGTGCCTTCCATACCCTTGAAAAAAGATTGAAACAGAAATCAACCTTAATGAAAAAGCAGAGGACCTACAAAGAGAAGAAACCTCATAAATGTAATGACTGTGGTGAGCTCTTCACTTACCATTCAGTGCTCATTCGACACCAGAGAGTCCATACCGGGGAAAAACCCTACAGCTGCACCGAGTGTGGGAAGTCTTTCAGCCACAGGGCGAATTTAACTAAACATCAGAGAACTCACACTAGAATTCTCTTCGAGTGCAGCGAATGCAAGAAGGCCTTCACAGAAAGCACATCCCTTGCAATACATCAGAGGATTCACATTGGAGAGAGACCGTATGAGTGCAGTGAGTGTGGGAAAGGCTTTAATCGAAGCACACACCTTGTGCAGCACCAGCTGATCCACACGGGGGTGAAGCCTTATGAATGCAACGAGTGTGATAAAGCCTTCATTCATTCTTCAGCACTCATTAAACATCAAAGAACTCACACTGGAGAGAAACCCTATAAATGTCAGGAATGTGGGAAAGCCTTTAGCCACTGCTCATCCCTTACCAAACATCAGAGGGTTCATACCGGAGAAAAACCCTACGAATGTAGTGAATGTGGAAAAACCTTCAGTCAGAGCACACATCTTGTTCAGCATCAGAGAATTCACACCGGAGAGAAACCCTACGAGTGTAACGAATGTGGGAAAACCTTCAGCCGGAGCTCAAATTTCGCTAAACATCAAAGAATTCATATTGGGAAGAAACCATACAAATGTAACGAATGCGGAAAAGCCTTCATTCATTCATCAGCCCTTATTCAACACCAGAGAACTCATACTGGGGAGAAACCCTATAGGTGTAACGAATGTGGAAAAAGCTTTAAGTGCAGTTCATCCCTCATGAGACATCAAAGGATTCACACGGAAGAGCAGCGCTGAAAAATGACTGAATGTGAAGAAATGTGAGTTGGTTTTATTGCTGTGTTAAATACCTGAGCAGTTTGTGTGGAAGACCCATAAACTGCTGCCTGAGGACCAGTTCTGTGTGTATCTAACTCTACTTGCATAATACATAGCTTTGAGGCATAAACAGAATGTTCCTTATATCCATTGATTTGATCATTCTGAACGCTTCCAGCCAGGAATCTCAAAGGTTGATCCCTAACCCACCCCCCTTGCCCCCCAATACCCTTTTGTGGAAATTCAGAAAATCCTTGGGAGTGGGTAGTAATGCAATCAATGTGAAATCCAGTTCCCCCCCTCTTTGTCACGTCAAAGCCTGTTATAGCATCTCACTTTGTAAGGACATTCTTATCTGGTAGGTGAGGCAGAGGGGTTCATATTCTTATCATCGGGAAGACACAGAGCTGTTCCTCTTTGAATCCAAAGTGGAAACCCAGATATACAGAGAATGTCATTTCTTTTACATTAACTATAAAAACTTAAAGGTTAAGAGCTGAAATGTGCTTTGGATTCCCTCCCAACCCCAAAGGCTACTGTCTCATTTGATGAATATAAGAGGTCTAAATTATGCTCACATGGATTATGCTGAGATTTAGATTATTATTATCCCCCCACTGGGTACATCTTCACTTTACACTTCTTTGGAAGTTACCCTGAGGTAGAGAAAGAGTCAGAATCTTAACTGTAGTTTTTGATCAAGTCCCTCTTTTCTTATCCTTGGCACTGAATGAATCCTTGGTTTTCTGTAATCACAGTATTAAGGAGATTTCATTTCTTTACCTTATTCTGCTCTCTGTAAAGTATGTTTTGTCACTTGGAGAGAAAGCCCCTGGGATGTACAGAGTGAAAAGTTGATGGGTTCCATGTGAGGTTACATATAGGGTCTCGGACAAGAAGAACTGAAGCAGCTTTGAGGCACAAACACCTTTGTGTCACATATGGAAGAGAGTCACAGGACAGTGACTTCAGGAGGACAAGCGGCTTCTCCCCCAACCCCGCACCCTGGGAAGAAGTTGCCGTTTCTCAGGCCTCACGTTTACCCACATTTTTTTGTTGTCCTCCTATATGTTGGTTGGTCTTTGCTGTATCCCAGGGCCCCAAGGAAGGTAGAAAAGGCTTGAAGCCACAGTGATCGATTGACATAAGTTACATGGGTGACCAAAGAACCGTGTGGTGGGATTGGAAACACAAAAGCAAAAGTTCAAATAAATATTTAGCAAAACACTATACAAATGTCAGTTTTTATTGTTGCTCTGTTATATGGTGTGAAAAGGAAATTATAGAAAAGATAGAGAGGGAAAGATTAGTTACAGGTTTCTTTTTTCTCCTCTCCTAAATCCTATCCTTGGACATTCAGCAATCAGCCCACACTCTTCCCCCTCCACGTTATCCCCGTTACTTTTTATAATTCTTATAGTTTTCTCTGTAGACCTTAGTTCTATTACTGAGGAAAAGAAGAGGAATAGAGTTTAAAGAAGTGATAAAAGAGATCATGGTCAAGTCTAATCCAGCAACGATGGAAATCAAAACAATAGGAAATGGGACGGGAAGGACTGGGAAGAAAGGCTTTGAAAAGAATTTTTAAAAAACAAGAATAGGGCTTCCCTGGTGGTGCAGTGGTTGAGAGTCTGCGTGCCAGTGCAGGGGACGCGGGTTCGAGCCCTGGTCTGGGAGGATCCCACATGCCGCGGAGCAACTGGGCCCGTGAGCCACAACTGCTGAGCCTGCACGTCTGGGGCCTGTGCTCCGCAACAAGAGAGGCCGCGATGGTGAGAGGCCCGTGCACCGCGATGAAGAGTGGCCCCCGCTTGCCGCAACTAGAGAAAGACCTTGCACAGAAACGAAGACTCAACACAGCTAAAAATAATAAAATTTAAAAAATAAAAAAAATAAAAAAATAAAAAACAAGAATATATTGAAAGGGGCTGAGGTCTGAGAGGTGGGGGTCGGAGAATGGCTGACACAGGACAAAATAAACAAAATAGAGCTCAGCCCTCTCATCACCTCGATATTCAGATTAACGGTCTGAGGTGGAAGTTGATAAGCTATGGCCTGGACCCACTACCTAGTTCTGTAAATAATGTTTAATTGGAACTGGGCCTCACTCATCATTTACATGTGTTTGGCTGTTTTTGTGCTAAAACAGCAGAGTTGAGTAGTTGCAGCAGAGATTACATGTCCCGGAAAATATTTGCTGTTTCTCAACAGGCCAAATGCTTGAGTGAGAAGAAATTCATCTGGGGGCCAATATTTGGCTAACCCAAGATCAATGGGTTTGGATTTTGCCACCTCCACTTGGCAATTATGTGACTTTGGAAAGCTACTTACTCTTTCTGAGCCCCAGTTTGCTTATCTGTAAAATGGGGACAGATCAACCCTCTCTCAAGGCTGTTGTAAGGATAAGACAATGAATGTAAAGAACCTGGCATATAGTCAGTTGTATTGAGAGACCTCCCCCGCTTCTCTCTCTCGCTCTCTCATTAGTTTCCAGGAGCCCTCACATACAGTGAAATCCACAGATGCTCAAGTCCCTTATATAAAATGATGTAGTACAGTCGGCCCTCCGTATCTGTGGCTTTTGCATCCTCAGATTCAGCCAACTATGGATGGAAATTTGGATCCACTGTTGGTTGAATCTGCTGATGCAAAACCCTCGAATACGGAGGGCCGACGGTATTTATTGAAGAAATCCCCGTAAGTGGACCTGAGCAGTTCAAAGCCATGCTGTTGGGGGATCCACTGTTACATATATTTTAATGAAGTGGTGAGTCTGCTTTAGGCTACCTGTAACAAAATATTGACTAAGTGGCTTGTTTATAAACAACCTTCTCACAGTTCCAGAGACTGGGAAGTCCAGGATCAGGGCCCTGGCAGATTCAGTGTCTGGTGAGGGCCCCTCCCCAGTTCTCAGATGGCTATCTTTTCACTGTGTCCTACCATGGTGGAAGGGCAGGGGAACCCTCTGGGGCCTCTTTCATGAGGGCGCTAGTCCCGTTCATGGGGGCTCTACCCTCATGACCTCATCGCTTCCCAAAGGTCCTGCCTCCAAACACCACCACTTCGGGGATTGGGGTTCCACAGGAATTTGGGGGGGACACAAAACATTCTGTCTATAGCAAGTGACTAAGCATCTATCAGAAATGACTTAAGAATGAGTGAGTCTTCCACACCTTTACTTACTGATCTAAAGCCGACCATCCTGCTCCCTGGCGTATCGTAGAGAAGGGCTTCACTTCTGCTCTTGCTTTCATCTGGTGCGCTCCCTGCACAGCCTCCTGGAGACCTCGTGGAATCTGGCTTTTTTCCTTCTAATTATCACTTAACCAGGAGCCACACCATGGTTCCAGAGACTCAAGTATTACTGTCGTTTAATTAGTGTCAAAGGACTTAACTCTAAGCTAGTTTTACTGAGAGCTCTGGCCCTTTGCATTTCAGTATTTGTTCCTTTTATGCTTGGAGTTCAATCAGTTCTGACTGTGTATTTGTGCTCCCACAGGAATCTTGGAAGTTTTAGTGTTCTGCTTTCCAAATGTTTTTGGTTACCTGTAAACAAAATTTGATTGTTCTTATTGGCCCACTGTCAATAAAGATGTCGTTTATATATTTGTTGTCAGAAACTTCTATAAATTGCTTTTAAATTCTCACTTAAGCATGTTTTAAGAGGCAAAGAAAAACCAACTATAAAATATCTCCACATCATTCAGGAAACTGATCGCATTTCTAATTGTTCATCTGGGCTTCACAACCTCTGTAAACATGAGCTGGGGGATCACAACCCACGTATCTGCGAGAAGGTGAAAGAGCCAAGGAAGGTCGTTCCTACCAAATGATGCTTGAAGTCCTCAGGCCAAGCACACCCCTCACTTAGGCGTATTGGGGAGACCAGGGAGAGAAGAATTTCATGTGAAAAGTACAGTTAAAACTAGGCCAAATATGCTAAAAAACTGATTTAAGGTAAACTTTGAATTACTTTTGGTTTCATCACCCAAAAGTATAAAAACGATAGTATAAGAATATGTTATTCAAATTTGTCGGCAATTAATTAGTTCAATTACCTATTTTAACTCTCATGATTTTTTATTTTATTAAATGAGTTCTTATTTTTTAAAAATTATTACAACAGACTCTAGTTGGAAGTTCTTTGTCCCTGCTTTCTCCCTTTCCTTACCTAATTCTTCTTTTTGAGGTCCCACCTGGGCTGTCCCTCACCATAGGTTTTATTGACAAGGGGGAAGGGTATTCCCCTGTGGTAATGTATAAAATGTGGCTTTTGTGGATTACCTTGTAGTTCCAAATAATGCCCTCAAAAAATTAGATGTTTTTTCCTGCATTGTTGGTCTTTACATTTTTCACGGTGTAACCTGTTATTTTTGAACCTGTGTTTGTCCGTAAACCAGATAATCTAGATTGAGTTTACTATACATAAAATGTGCACAGAGATAGAGGTAAACGGTCTTTGATCCAGCAGTGCCTGAGTGCCTGAGTCTCTGGTATCACCCCTTAGATTCTCCAGATATGTGAACTTTTCAAACAACTCAAAAGGGTTGAAGAGCTTGGCTTTTTACTTCCAGAGATCTTATTTCAGAGGACTTCATGTGCACATAAGCATCAATATCAAAGATCTTTCATGCCCCCCAAAAGAAAAGGACAGATTTGGGTGAATTCTAGCTCCTTTATTAGTTTCTTAGTCCTTAGTTCCATCTCCTTTTACATTTAGAGCCACGGATGTGTAACTGCTCAGTTCCAGTCCCATTCCATCACCTGTGAGAGATGTAATTGGAAATGCGGGAGGGAAATCTTCTGAGGTTTACCTGATTAGGGGGTGGTGGAGAGTTTGGCCACATCTATTCCCAGATATTCTAAAGTAGGAGGAATCCTAAGAAGGGATAGACACGTGAGAGAAAGGAGGTGGCGTGTAATATCCCCCTGCCCCACACAGTGAGATCAGAGAAAGATCTCCCAGACTTTCTCCATCACTTAACTAGATTGTAAAGTTAGCAAACCATTGCTTTTTAGTGATGTGTAAATTTGAACATCTGCAATCACTATGATCAAGCTATTTTATTTGTAGGTCTATACTTACCTAAAATGTCTATGCATATATATCAAAAGAAACCATCAAGAATGTTCATAGTTGCTTTATTGCTAATAACCCCAAACTGGAAACAAACCAAATGTCCATCAACAGCAAATTGATAAACGTGAGATAGTCATACAAAGAAAACACAGAGCAGTGAAAAGGAAAGAATCTCTCCATGAAACCACACAGATTAATGTCACGAATATAATGCTGAGCAAGAGAAGCCAGACACGGGATAATTCGTACTGTATGGTTCTAAATACACACATTTATAACACAGGTGATGCTAACGTGTGGTGTTAAAAACCAGATGATCGTTAGCTTTGGCAGGATAGAATGGGTAGTGATTGGGGAGATAGAGGAGAGGGGCCTCTGAGTTGCTAGTTTTATTCTATTTCATTGTCTTAAATTGTTGTAGTTACAAGGGTGTCTTTGCTTCGTGATAAATCATTGAGTCGTAGAGTTATGATTTCTGTGCTTATTGGTGTGTATGTTACAAATACTTCACTAATGCATTTGAATCCATTTTTGTAATAAGGACAAATAACATAAAGTATAATAAGACTGCAATCTTATTTTCATTTCATGAAAAATGGTCACCAGAAGGACTCCAAGCTTAAGTGTTGCAACTATAGAGCTTACGTTTATATATACATATATAAATAAATATATATAAAATATATATAAATATATATATATTTAAAGATCCAGAACTGTTTGATTTAATGTCATTTGAGTGTAGAAAATCACAATTATACTTACAGTTTGCTAAATCTATAATCTTTTAGCTGAAAGTTAGCTGGTTAGCCACACCCATCAATGAAACTGCTTTCGCAGAAGAATCTAACCTATGACAATTGATAGGAACTTTAGAAGTCACGTTTTTTAATTTTTTTAAATTGAAGTATAGTTGATTTACAACGTTGTATTAATTTCTGCTGTACAGCCAAGTGACTCAGTTATACATATATATATATATTCTTTTTCATATTCTTTTCCATTATGGTTTATCACAGGATATTGAATATAGTTCCCAGTGCTGTACAGGAGCACCTTGTTGTTGATCCAGTCTTGATTGTCTATAAAACATGAGATTTCTTAGAACGCAGGCCATCAAACTCTCATTTCAGGTTTTTCCTTCATTACTTTCTGTGATCCTGGTATCTGAAAAGATTTCTATGTCTCAATATTGCACAGAGGGAATAACATGACTGTCTTAGTCACCACGGTGCCCATCAAGACCAGGCACATGATTCCCAGGATCCGGGCAATGACCCTTCCAGAGGTAATGGGAAATTTGCTATCAGCCAGAAAGCCATGGATCCTCTCCTGGGGAGGCCTGGCTACTGTCTCAAAAGAGACCTGCTCTGGGAACTGTGGGGGCTGAGTACACAGTCTCTGCGAAGCTGTTTCCACGTCTGATGCTTGAAACCCACAGGCAGTAAACAAGGGAAGATCACGAACAGGCTGGGAGCCTGTGAGCAGGAGCTGGAACTTCATAAGGACAGAATGAAACCTGTGTCTGTTCTTGCTGCCTCTGACCTTGTGACCAGGGTGTCCTGCAGAAGCCAGGACCCTACATCACAGAGCTAACACATACGTGTAACCCAGGAGTCAGAGAAACTGAGGGAAAAATCCAGGGGAAGGCAGAGCAACTGAAGGTCCAGCTGCTGCTTATCTGTCTTAAACTGGATTTTTGTGTGTGTGTTTATCCTGCTTGGCATTTTCTTAGCTTCTTGAATTTGCAGATTTATGTCTTCTGCCAAATTTGGGGACACTTTGAGTATTATGTTATGATATTCTGGATTTTTATTTAAGTGTTGTGTTTTAGCAGGCCTCCTCTGACACCACTCTGGTGGACTAAGGAAGGTCACCACCACCTGGTTATTGTTTGGTGGGGATGGAAGTCTAAGGGACTCAGTCTCTATTAACAGCCCTGGGGAGAGGAATTTCTTGCTAGGCCACCCCCACTTGGCCATCACCCCCGACAGCACCTTGTCTTGAGGGGAGAGCCATGCTATTACTGCTTCCAAATGGTGCCACTGACATTGTGTGTGGGGAGGTTCAGTACGACCAAGTGTGAATGAAAGTCTCAGCTCCCCATCCCCTCTCTGACACCACCCCTGTAGGGACAGAGGGGCACCTCATTACAGTCAGGGTAGGATGGAAGCCTAGGTTCCCCACTCAGCCTTTGCTGATGGGCTTGAGGTGGGACCACAGTTTTTTTTCAATGGTGTTTGACTGGAGTGGAGTGGGGTTTTTTTCTCAAAAGTTTTCTGTTATGTTAGGCTTCCCTTTCTTGGTCTCTGGCTGGAAAGAGCAGGCTTTATTGGGGGCTTTAAAAAAATCTGCACCCAATGGCATTTTAGGTTGTCAACTTACCCAGGCCACCATACAGGAGACAAAAAGAAAACCTAGGAAAATCACCACTGTGTCTTTCCTCAGGTGGCAGCATCCTTAGTGGGACTGTCTTCTGTCCAACTTTGAGTCTTATATTTGTTTTATAGACAATATTGAGGGTTTTTAGCTGTACTTAGTGGGAAATATAGGGAGAAGTGTGTCTACCCCACCTCATCCCACTACTGGTTCACTGGTTCACCTTCATTTATGAAAAATATTTTGATGGGTATAAATTTCTGGGCTGACAGTTTTTTTCCCCAGTACTTTAAAGGTGTTGTTTCACTGTCTTCTGGCTTGCTTTTTTTGTATGTTTTTGCTTTTGTTTTCTGATGAGAAGTACTTATCTTTGTTCTCTAGTATGTACAGATCTTTGTTCCTCCAGCTGTTTTTTAAATCTTTTTTTTTTTTTTGAAGTATAGTTGATTTACAATGTTGTGTTAGTTTCTGGTGTACAGCCAAGTGATTCAGTTATACATATATATACAGTCTTTTTCATATTCTTTTCCACTGTGGTTTATTACAGGATATTGAATAGAGTTCCCTGTTCTATATGGTAGGTCCTTGTTGTTTATTTATTTTATATACAGTAGTTTGTACCTGCTAATCCCAGACTCCTAATTTATCTGTCCCCCACCCCCTTTCCTCTTTGGTAACCAGAAGTTTGTTTTCTATGTCTGTGAGTCTGTTTCTGTTTCATAAATATGTTCATTTATGTCATAGTTTAGATTCCCCAAATAAGTGATATATCCTCCAGCTGTTTTTTAAGGTTTTCCTTTATTACTGGTATGTAGCAATTTGAATATGATGTGCCTTTGTGTGGTTTTCTTCATGTCTTTTCTTTCAATTCCACTGAGCTCCTTGGATCTATGGGTTTGTAATTTTCATCAAATTTTGAAAATATTTAGCCATTATTTCTTCAAATATTTTCCTACTCCCTCACCCTCTCTTCTCCTTCTGGGATTCTAATTACACTTAGACTGCTAGACTACGTCGTCTTGTTCCATAGCTCACTGGCTGCTCGGTTCATTCTCCATCTTTTTTCTCCCTGTGTTTCATTTTCGGCAGTTTCTATTTCTACGTCTTTGCATTCACTAATCTTTTCCCTTGCAGTGTCTAATCTGCTCTGAGTCCTATCCCGTATATTTTTCATTTCATATACCGTACTTGTTACCTCCAGGAGTTGGATTTCCTGCTTGCATATCTCCTGTGATAGTTCAAGGGTCACAGGGTTAGGTCATACTTTCTCCAAAGGTACCCATTGGCTCTGAGATCTCAAGAGCCCAGTGTTGCCCTGTGTTCAGTTTCACTGAGCTCTTTATCTCCCTGCAGATCTCCATGTGGAGGGGCTCACACACAATCAAAGCAGCAGAGAATCCAAGGCACACACAGAATGAGAAAGGATTAGAGGGAATTCCCTGGCGGTCCAGTTAGGACTCGGTGCTTTCACTGCCGTGGGCCTGGGTTTCGATCCCTGGTCGGGGAACTAAGATCCCGCAAGCGGTGCGGCAAGAGGAAGGGAGGAAGGAAGGAAGGGAGGGAGGGATGGAGGGACGGAGGGACGGAGGGACGGAGGGACGGAGGGACGGAGGGACGGAGGCAAGAAGGAAGGAAGGATTAAAGAGGAAATTGTCTCACCATTAAGGGAAGCTGCTCTAGAAGCCTTGAGGATTCTGTGTGACCCAATGTGGAGAAGATGGCCTTTAGTCATTAAAACCATGGAATTGAGGCAAAGAAAAACGTGCATTAAAAATAATAATAATGCTAACATTTAATTTATTATTTTTTTATTAGTATGAGCCAAGGAAAGAAGCTCAAAGACCCAGAAATTACAGTGAAGGCATTACGATTTTTCTGTCAAGAAGTTGAATGAGAGGCAGAAGCCTGGACACGCAACTCCCCCAGACCCCAGCCTCTGGGGCTTTAATTAGTTGCAGGAGATTCTCTGTTCTCTCAATGGCTTTATTTCTTTAGTCACACGGAAGTGTTGCATGGCAAGGGCTGTGTCATTCTTCTTTGTGTCGGTAGTGCTAGTGCTTGACACAGAGTCGTGGCCTCTCAACCTGACAGAACTTTTTAGGTCCACGAACTGTCAATGACGCCAATTCAAGCACCCACGCACAGAGGGGAC
Organism: Eubalaena glacialis; assembly: GCF_028564815.1. Classification (NCBI taxonomy): domain Eukaryota; kingdom Metazoa; phylum Chordata; class Mammalia; order Artiodactyla; family Balaenidae; genus Eubalaena; species Eubalaena glacialis. The sequence continues at coordinate 3,827,450 of NC_083734.1, read as the reverse complement.
GAAAAAGCAGAGTGGCGGCGCGGAGGATTCTGGACGCCGTGGTCCCCGCCGGCTGCGCAGGCGCACTGCCGTCCGCGGCCGCCCGGCCGCCGGCGCCATTGCTGGAAGCGTTCCCGCACTGCTCTGCGAGCGCCCTGTCCTCAGGAGGCCGCCAGGTACTCGTCGACCCGGGCGCCCGGCCGGGGCCCCGCCGCCCCTCCCTCGGCGCTCGGCGCTCGGCTCCCGGCGGCGTCCGGGGCGGGGCCGCTCCCGGCGGAGCCCCAGCCCCCGAGCTGACCCGCCCACCCCAGAGGCGCTTGGGGCCAACCTCCCTCAGAAGGCTGCGGCCTGGCAGCGCTGCGTCGGGGGGCCGGGCAGGGTGGGCGCGCCACTGGACCTTCCCCTCTTCCCGGGGCCGCGCCTGCACTGAGGGAGTAGGGGGACCCAATGGGCCGAGAAGGGCGGTGCGGGAGGCAGGCGGGCTGGAGGAGGGAGAACCTCCATCCTGGGCTCTGCACCCGAGCGGAGGGACTGGGGTTTGATAGCGGCGCTCTGACTGGTGCCCCCCTCTCCTGCCTTTGGGAAATGGAGGCAGCCTTTCCTGCCGGCTCAGCTTCCAAATATGCAACACAGTTTGGGAAGTTTTGGGGGTTTTTTTAGTTTTTTGGGCTGAGCCGCGCGGCTTGCATGACCTCAGCTCCCCGACCAAGGAATCCAACCCCGGCCAGGGCAGTGAAAGTTCCCAGTCCGAACCACTGGACCGCCAGGGAATTCCCGCAACACAGTAATGTTAACTCTAGTCACCGTGCTGTGCATTATAGCCCCAGGACTGGGTTATTTTATACCTGGAAGTTTGTACCTTTTGACCACCTTCACCCATTTTCCCACCGCCTCCCAACCACCAGTCTGTCTCTATGAGTCTCGGGTGTTTTGTTTTGTTTTTAGGTTCCACATATAAGTGAGATTGCACGTTATTTCTGTGACTTGCTTCACTTTCTGTGACTTGCTTCATCTAGCTTAATGCCCTCAAGGTCCACCCATGTTGTCACAAACGGCAGGATTTCCTCCTTTTTTGTGGCTAATCCACTGTGGGCACGTGCCGCTTTTTGTTTATGCATTCGTGCATCAGTGGACACTTAGGTGGCTTCCACGTCTTGGCTGTTGTAAATGATGCTGCAGTAACAGGGGGTGCAGATACCTTTGGGAGTTAGTGTTTTCTTTTCCTTTGGATGAATGCCCAGAAGTGGAATTGCTGGAAAATATGGTGGTTATATTTTTAATTTTTGGAGTAATCTCCATACTGTTTTCCATAATGGCTGCACCAGTTTACATTCCCACCAGTGGTGCAAAGTGTTCCCTTTGCTCCATGTTTTTGCCAACACTTGTTATGTCTTGTCTTTTTGATAATACCCATACTGACAGGTGTGAGGTGATATCTCATTGTGGTTTTGATTTGCATTTCCCTGATGATTAGTGATGTTGAGCACCTGTTCATGTACCTGTTGGCCATCTGTATGTCCTCTTTGGAAAAATATCTATTCATCCCTGCCCATTTTTTACATCAGATTGTTTGCTTTTTTGCTGTTGAGTTGTATGAGTTCTTTTTATGTTTTGGGTATTAACCTCTTACCAGATATATGAGTTGCAAATATTTTCTCCTGTTCCATAGGTTGCCTTTTCATTTTCTGGACTTCCCTTTGCTGTGCAGAAGCTTTAGTTTGATGTAGTCCCACTTGTTTATTTTTGCTTTTGGTGCCTGAGAAGTCATCGCCAAGGTCGATGTCAGGGAGTTTACTGCCTATGTTTTCTTCTAGGAGTTTTATGGTTTCAGACCTTATATTCAATTACTTAATCCATTTGGAGTTAATCTTCATGTATGGTGTAAGTTAGGGGTCCAGTTTCATTCTTTTTCAGGTCACTGTCCAGTTTCCCCAACACCATTTATTGAAGAGACTGTTCTTTCCTCATTGTATATTCTTGGCTCCTTTGTTGTAAATTAATTGTAAATTTATGTGTGGGTTTATTTCTGTACTGTATTCTGTTCCATTGATCTGTGTCTTCTTTTTCCAATACCATACTGTTTTGATTACTGTAGCTTTGTAATATAGTTTGAAATCAGGAAGCATGATACCTCCAGCCTTGTCCTTATTTCTCAGGATTGCTTTGACAATTTGGGGTCTTTTGTGGTTCTATACAAACTTTAGAATTATTTGTTCTACTTCTGTGAAAAATGCCATGCGAATTTTGATGGATACTGGATGGAATCTGTAGATTGCTTTGAGTAGTATGGACATTTTAACAACATTAGTTCTTCGAATCTATGAGCATGGAATATCTTTCCACTTAATGTCTTTAAGTTTTCAATGTATACCAGCCAATCACTTCCGTGATTAAATTTATTCCTAGGTATTTTATTCTTTTTTTAAGCAATTGTAAATGAGATTGATTTCTTAATTTCTCTCTGTGATAGTTCATTATTAGTGTATAGAAGCACAACAGATTTTATATATTGAGTTTATATCCTCCAACTTTACTGCATTTGTTCACTAATTCCTACAGTTTTTGGCAGGATCTGTTAGGGGGTTCTATATATAAAATCATGTCATCAGCAAATAGTGACAATTTTAATTCTTCCTTTCTGATTTGGTTGCATTTTATTTCTTTTTCTTGCCTAATTGCTCTGTCTAGAACTTCCAATAATATGTGGGCTTCCCATAACATATATTATGTTGAGGTACATATCCTCTGTACCCACTTTGTTGAGAGTTTTTATCATAAATGATGTTGAATTTTGTCAAATGCTTTTTCTACCCCTGTTGAGAGGATCATATGATTCTCATCCTGCATGGTGTTAATGTGGTGTGTCACATTTGTTGATTTGCAGATGTTGAACCATCCTTGCATCCCTGAAATAGATCCCACTTGATCATGGTACATGATCCTTTTAATGCATTGTTGAATTCAGTTTGCTAATATTTTTTGAGGATTTTTGTGTCAGTGTTCATTAAGGATATTGGCCTATAATTTTCTTTTCTTGTAGTACCCTTGCTTGGTTTTGGTATCAGGGTAATGCTGGCTTCATAAAATGAGTTTGGAAGTGTTCTCTTCTATTTTTTGGAAGAGTTTGAGCAGGATTGGTATTTTTTAAACATTTGGTAGAATTCACCAGTGAAGTCATATGGTCCTGGACTTTTGTTCATTGGGAGAGTTTTGATTACTGATTCAATCTCCTTACTAGTGATCAGTCTGTTAGGTTTTCTATTTCTTCATGATTCAGTCTTGGTAGGTTGTCTGTTTCTGGGAATTTATCCATTTTTTCTAGGTTGTCCAATTTATTGGAATGATCTATTTTAGATCAGTGTGTCTTAAACTTCAATGTGTGCATATGAATCACCTAGAGATCTTAACAAAAGGCTGATTCTGATTCGGTAGTTTCTGGAGGTGGGCCTGAGGTCTTGCATGTGTCACAAGCTCTCTGGTGGTGTTGATGCTGCTGGTCTTTATGCTTTTGAGCACAAAGCTCTTGGATGTGGATTCTTTTTTTCTTTTTTTCCCCACTGGGCCGGATGTGGATTCTTAATGGAGGCAAATTGTACATATAAGGCAGGCACAGATTCAGCATAATTCAGCCTAGATTCCTTTGGGCCCCAAAAGCTCTACTGGGTAGTGAGAATGTCAAACTGCCTAAGAAACTCTTACTAAAGAGTAGAATTTCACAAGATTTGGAAAGCTCATTTCTCACTGTGCCACTGCCCTTTTATATGCCTTGCAGCATCATTCTGCAACCATGCACTTGTTAAGAGAATGTTTACTAACCTCAGGCTCTTCTTGTTTTCAAACCAAACTCAGCATCAGCAAGGCCATATCTTTAACCAAAGACAGAAGGCAGAATCAATGCCCGGGGTATCTGAACAAGATCTTTGCTACCCTGTTTCTCCACAGTGTAAAGCCTTTATTAGGCATATAACTATTTTCAGTATAAAAGAACTACTGCTCAGTGCTTTGTGCACTGGATTCCGCTTTCTCTTGTATCATTATTGTTATCCCTACTTCCTTTCTATTTGGGTTTGCCTGATATAGAAAGGATAGATAAAGATCTATTTGAATGTGAGATGGAGAGAGGCATGTACAAGACTTCTAATATTTTTTAAGTTTGGAGTTGTGGTGTTCTCTTTACATGGAGCGGAGGCCTGTGGAAGTTTTAGCGAGTTGACTCTTCCGAGGAAGGACAGACGGGAAGAAAGAGATTACTGGATTATTCCACTGTTAGAGGAGGCGGTGGTTGTGGCAAGGGAAGATGGAATTGTTTTCTTTCCCAGCAAGTTGAGGTAGTGGGGCAGGCGTGGCCTGGAGCTAGACTGATCTGGGACCCTACACAGCTTGGGTAAAATATCAGTAGTCTAGTTTTTCTAAGCCTCAGTTTCCTCACCAGTGGAACGGGAATGTAGTTTCCATTGGGTGATGTGACGGTCAAGTGAGAAAGTAGTTTCAAAGCTCCTTGTACAATGTCTGATCTGCCAGCTGTAACTACATTTCATGGTATTAAAATCTCAAGCTCTACACTGGTAAGAATCATATTTCCTCGCCGATCGCGTAGGTTAATCTTGTGTTCTTTAGCAAGGTCATACTTATTTGTAATGTCAAGGTTTCAACTTGGTAAGTCTGAGATTTCCAAGGCAGGATTGGTTTTCATGGCTTATTTCTCTTTCTTAGATATGTCTTTGCAGGACTCCACTCTTTCCAGAGAGGGGAGCCCAGAGGAAGAGATTATGGCTGCTGTGGTTTTTTCAGTTGGACCTCTGGTAAGTTTGGGTTTCCTTTGCTTCTGACCTGTTGTCCTGCTTTGAGAGCACGACTACTTTTCCTGAAGTCGTGTGACGTTACCTCACCCACACTCCCTTTGGTAACTGAATCAAGTTGTTTGATCCATGAAAATTGGGTTCATCATAGTAAAGTTTGTAATTTATAGGAAGATTCACTATGCATATTGAAACAAGGATCAAGACACGTAATCTTGCAAAAAAAATCTGTGCTATCTTTAGATATGATAGGCAGTCTGGAAATTTTACTTATGATGTTAACTTTGTATTGTTCACAGGAAATTTCAGTTATTTATGGGGTAGTAGAATGGACTATTTTCCAATTGGAAAATTTTGTTTAGGAAATTTTGAACAAAACAATACATGTGCATACATACACACACCCTTAATTCATAGGGACCATTCCCCTTGTGCCCACTCTTAGTGTTCTCCTCTTTTCTACCCATTAAGAAGTGATCAAGCTTAATAGATGACATGGAGAGAAAGAAGATGTTTAAGACACAGTGCTTGGCTGTAGGGAGCTTACAGTCTCACTGAGGTAAGGCATACAAAAGAAATAGTTACATAATTTATTTAGGTGAATGATAGTTACTGAGCAGTATGATAAAGCTGATGAGTGCTTTTGTAAGGAAAGAAATGGGATATTAGTATGGGCTGAATCGGTCTTGGAAAGCTCATGAGGATGGTTAGATTTAAGCTGGTACCCAATTACAAGTGGGATTTAAATTGTTGTAAATTATTTGTGAGGGTACTTCAGGTGAGAAGACAAGGCTCTGAGGCAGAGAACAGTGAGTAAGCCAGTGATTCAAGATGGAAATTTGTGAAAGATAGGACTGGAATTTAGATAATTAAGCTGAATCATTTCATGTTTCCCTGAAGACATTTAAGTGTATATATGTATGTGTGTGTGTTTGGATGTGTTTGAGGTGGGTATTAATGTGATTAAAGCTGTGTTTTAGAAGTGACTTTTTGAAATAGGAGATTCAGAAGAAAGGTAGTACCAACAAATATGATTTGTTACAGAAATGATCCATAATAACTTATAGTAGTGATCTTTTATTTTTTGTAGCAAGAATATAAAACATGTAAATAGTTCTTAAGACATACCCTTGAAAAGATAAATGAAAACCAAAATGTTTCACTTTATCAGTAGATCTAAAGTATTTGTCTAGTATAGGCCAGATCAAACACATCTCTAATTATCAGAGGTTGAGGTTCACATCATCCTTAATATTCTGGAAGCTGAATATTTGTACTTTTTTTTTTAAATTAATATATTTATTTTTGGCTGTGTCGGGTCTTTGTTGCTGCGCACGGGCTTTCTCTAGTTGCAGCGAGTGGGGGCTACTCTTCGTTGCAGTGCATGGGCTTCTCATTGCGGTGGCTTCTCTTGTTGCAGAGCACCGGGTCTAAGCCCGCGGGCTTCAGTAGTTGTGGCTCGCGGGCTCTAGAGCGCAGGCTCAGTAGTTGTGGCGCACCGGCTTAGTTGCTCCGCGGCATGTGGGATCTTCCCGGACCAGGGCTCGAACCCGTGTTCCCTGCATTGGCAGGCGGATTCTTAACCACTGTGCCACCAGGGAAGTCTCCTGAATATTTGTACTTTTTAAGATAAGAACTTGAAAGGGAAGAACTAAGATAACATTTTTCTCAATGAAATTTAATAGTTCTGTTACCCATAACTTTTAAAAATGGCACAAAAATCTAAAATCAGTAAGTACTACTAGAAGGTATAGTAAAATTTCATTTCATTTATGAAATCAGGTCTTTATAGGCATATAGTGTCTAAGATTTGGAAGAAAGCAATGTTGTGAGAGGTCCCTGAAATATTCTCTGAAAGAGTACTGAGACAGGCCCCCCCCAACCCCCAGACATGACCTTTCAGTTGTAGAAAACAGATGGTGTTAGTAGGTTTTGAATGTTATTCTTGAGCAAGATAGATTATTTCTGAGAAACAGATTTCATCCTCATAGGAAAAAGAATTATGTAGCATCTAAGACCCCTTATTATAAGTTTATTTTTGTTTTGATAGGTTATTTGTTAAAAGTTTCCTTTAAAAATTACGCATTTGTATCTTTCTCAGTCTTGTGTGTGTCATTGTCTCAAACGAGGTGAAAGAAGATTATGATTGGATGTTGCTATGGGACCTTAATTTCATCCCTGAATAAAACAGTAAAAGAGGTGATCTCATATACATCGCATCCACAGCGGACTGGTGGTGCTTGCTGAGGCTCTGTTGTAGGTAATAGGCAGCCTGTCACTGAGTGATCTTATCCTGTATCCCCTTAGAGTCCTGAAGTTCCCCAGCCAAATGAAGATCTTCACCTTCAAGCAGAAGAACAAGAATTGGTAAAGGTAATACCTGGCATTGTATCTAAGGGGAATGAAGAGACGGCACCTCTTTTACTGCCCTAATTCTTAATGTTCCAGCACATTGCAAGTTCACCGTAAGAACCATCTTGCTCGATAGGTGTGGTAACCCGGGGCTGGTAGCGTCATTTTGACAGATTTTATTTCTCTCAGTGGTAGCAGCCCTAATTTGACAGATGGTCACATTATAATTCCTAATGATAAAGTATCCTGTATCACATACTTCACTTCTTGCTTGCAGAGCCTCAAGGTAGCCAGAGGTGAGAGCTGAGGGCCTTCTTAGATTTTTCCTGGGGCTTAGCTCCAGATGGGAAAAGAAAACAAACGCAGTAAGTTCATTATAATTTGAGTTATGTGTGAAGTGATTAACAATATTAACAGTTTATGAACTGTCATTATCTCTCACATTAGCCATGTTTTATTATTAGCAGAATTATATAAAACATGCTTCACAAGCTTTGAGGTCCTAATAAATAAAAAGATTTAAGCAATTTGATAAGCATACATATCTGTATGGCAGAAAAACACTCCAGAGGAAATCTGTTTCTTCCAATACAGAGCAGACCTTAGCCAAATACAGTCTAACTTGAGACCTTTGCCTGATTAGTCAGCTAAGTAGGGTTCTTAATTTACCAGATCATAGAGTATAGTGCTTATGAGTTTGAATTTTGGAAGCAAACTGCATGGATTTGAATCGAGAGTTTGTGTCTTCTGTGAACTTAGGCAAGGCACCTAACCTCTCCATGCCTCACTTTCCTTATCTGTAAATAGCACCTTCCTTATTGTGAGGATTCAGTCATTACATTAAAAGCCTTCATATCAGTACCTGACAAATAATATGAACCATACTTACACAAAAGTAGAGAGAGTAGTTTGATGAATCCCATTGAGCCTTCAACAGTTAACACCCATGGCAATCATATTTCATCTGTAATACTACCCTCCCTCACTGGTTATTTTGAGCAAATCCAAGACATTATATAATCTCATCTATAAATATTTCATTATATATCTATAACAGATTTTTTTAGTTTTAAGTATAATACCATAATTACAGCTAAAAAATGAACAGTAAGCCTTAATATTATCACATATTAATTTGGTATTTGTTTCCCCAGTTGAGTCATATTAGCTGATATTGTCTCTTAAGTCACTTTTAATCTAGAGGTTTCCCGCTCCCTCTTTTTTTCCTTTTGTAATCATTTATTGAAGAAACCAAGTTATTTGTATTTTAGAGCTGTGATGTCCAATACAGGAGCCACTAGCCACATGTGGCTGTTGAGTACCTGAAATGTGACTAGTTCAAGTTGAGATGTACTGTTAACTTAAAATACACATCATATTTCAAAGACTTAATACAAAAAATAATGTAAATTGTCTCATTAATAATTTTTGCATTGATTGCATGTTGAAATTATAATATTTTGTACATATTAGACTAACTAAAATATATTATTAAAACTAATTTCACCTGTTTCTTTTTATTTTTAATGTGACTACTAGAAAATTTAAAATTCCATTTGTGATTTGTGTTATATTTCTGTTGGACAGCATTGATTTAGAATTTCACACAATATGGATTTTATTTATTGCATCCCCATGGGGTTTTTTTAACATGCACTTCTGTCTCCTGTATTTCCTTTATATTGTTAGTTAAATCTAGAGGCTTGATCAGATTCAGATTTTGATTTTTTTAAAATTTTTTGGCATTGGTATTTCATATTTCTGGTATCTACTACCAGAAGCTACATAATGCCTAGTTGAAGCCTCTTTGGTGTGTTAGCAGCCACTGATAATCCTTTAATTCATTAGAGGTAGCAAAATGGTGATATTCTAATTTTTTCATTCCATGTTCACGTATTAGTTGGAGTACTTCCATAAAGAGAAACCTCCCCTCATCAACCATCTGATTACATTTTATAACTGTGCAAACTCTTATGTATTTTGCATAGGAAAAGAAGGGCAAAGGGTTAATTCTTTCTCTTTATTTACCAGTTTCCAGGCATTCTCCAAAGATGATCAATGAGTATCCTTAGAGTTTTATAGTGAAATCATAATTTTAAATGTATTAGATATTTTTGAAGCCCACTACAGTTATTGTTCTTATGGATGTTCAAATTGTCCCATCTTTGGCCAGTGAGAGCCTCTTGAAGTTGTCTCGCAAGTCTCAGACGTGATCCTAGTACTAGTGTTTGATAGTTTCCGTGCTTTTTATTTTGACAGAAAGTTCCAAGCCCTGGTTTCTTGTAGCGGAAAGTAATCTGTAGGGGCCACAGTCTAGACTGCATAATGGTACCTTTTTGGTTATTGTTTCTAGACCTATTGAGTGGACGAAGATAGGAAGTATGTGGCCTGTTTTCCTTAAAATACTTCATGAGTTTATACCGATATTTCCGATGCAATTTTGGATTGTACCTAATCTCATTGTGCATAATCTCATTGATATTACATTTATATCTTCTTTCTCCCTTGTCAAATTTATTAGTTCTCAATGATATCAATACTAATTTGCTTTATCCAACACTACACACAGTTACAAAATAATATTTCCATCACTGCCACCAACAATAATGATTATTTACTGAAAATCTGTTGTTTAGTTTTTTGCAGTTCTTTTTCTCCTCAGAATATATCTCACAAGAGATATACAGAAAAATTACTGTGTTTTAAAGATACTCAAAATAGTTCCTCTCTGATGAATGTGTATGCTACCAGCTGGTTTCATTTTACTTTTAATATTTAGAAATTGCTTTTTTTATTTAGTTTTTCTTTTATAATAATATATTTACATGGTTCAAAAGTCAAATCTAAAAAACAAGAAATATTCAAGGGAATCTAGCTTCTATTCCAGTCCTCTTCACTCTGTTTCCCCCTTCCTCCAATAGGTAACCAACCATTAAAACAATTTTATGGCTCATTCTTTGATTTTTTTTACAAGCATATATACATATATACATATATTTTATATCCTGACCAGAGAAGCTCCCCAAAGTCCCATGATTTCTTATTTTTCTTTCTCAGATAGATAGCTTATAATATTCTATATCTACAATCAGAATGATAAACTGTGTCTTTTATTAAGCCATATTTTATAGAATAGAACTGAAAAAGAGTTGATATTATACATAAGGCAGGATTTTGAGGGAGAAAAGATGATTTGGCTGGAAACTACTAGTTTTCTAGTTTTCTTCCCCAGTTTTGTATGTACTAATCTGCCTAATAGGTCTAACTGTACAGTCCCTGAGTGATTTCTGTATTTATTTTAGGAATCAGTGACATTTAAAGATGTGGCTATAGACTTCACATTGGAAGAGTGGAGGTTGATGGACCCTACACAGAGGAAACTGCACAAGGATGTGATGCTAGAGAATTATAGGAATCTTGTCTCCTTGGGTAAGGGTAACCTCCAGGTTTATGTATCTGCCCACTGGACCAGGTTTACTGAAGATACAGACCCTCTAAAGTACTTAACTGAATTTTGGGTTAGACTTTAAGCATTAAAATCTCACAATCTTAGGGGCATATTGTTGGGAGTTGTGCTGTCTCTTGCTCTTAACTCAGTGGTTTGCCCATTGTAGGGTAAGAAATACATATTTCATTGGAATCTTGGAGATTATTGACAGTCCCTCCGATTTAGGACTGTTTTTTCTAGTCACTTCCATAAGACTTATCAGTGCCTCTAGAAAGAAAGGAGCAAATATGTCTATTTTCTTTCTAAACTGAGATTATCCCCAAACCTGGGATCATCGTGTTGAGCTTTTTTGAGGTACCTTTGTAATTCTCTACAACACTGCTGTACAGTAGAGTGTTCTCCTGTGATGGGAATGTTTTGTATTTGTGCTTTCCAGTGTGGCAGGCTCTACACTGTGGCTGTTGAGAATTTGAAATTTTATACAATTTTAACTAATTTAAATTCAGAATTAAATATCCGTAGGTGGCTATTGTCAGCTGCATTGGACAGTGCACCTCTAGAACTTCTTGTAGTAACCACTCTGCACAGAAGATCAGGAGCTGAGACTGAATTTGGCCCTAGTTCTTGCTCACAGGCACAATCAAATCCTATTCATTTTTCTCTGAACAGGGCTTGCAGTTTCCAAACCAGACATGATATCTCATTTGGAGGATGGAAAAGGCCCATGGGTGGTAGTGAGAGAAACTTCAAAAACCCCCTATTCAGGTGAGTTAATAAGAACCAGGAGGATGGGATTTCTTTGAAGTCAGTAGGTCATGGATGGAGCAGAACATCTGAAATATTTTGGGGGGTATCTTTGCTCAAAGCTATCTCAAAGGAAAAGATTCTCCCCCTCTCTTCCTCTCTCCCTACACCTCCCTTCCTCCCTCCCTCCTGCCTTCCCTCCCTCTCTCCCTCTGTTTCCCTCTCCTTTTCCCTCTCCCGCCATCTCTGCCCTCTACTTCTAGTTCCCATCACATCCTACTTTACTTTCTTGGGAACATGATTTTCATAATTGTTCCTTCATTCAAACATGCATAAAATATCCCTTTCAGTTCTGTCCTCTCCATTTAACCTTACACTTTTCTCATTTGTTTAACCATTATTTGATATCCCGTCCTTCATTAACTTTCCTGAAAGTGCTTTCTTAAGGATCACCACTGATTTCTTTTAAGCTAAACCCATTGACTAATTATTTAACTTTCTTCACCTACATGCCTGCTGAAACTTCAGAGGAACCCTCCTACTGTCCTCCAGAATTTTAACTAATTGAGAATAAAGCAGTAAATCAGTTGAGAATCAAAATACAGTATTTATCTATTTAACCAATATCTATTAATATTAAACAATCAATATTTAATACTTATTTGTATACTGTGAACTGAGTTAAGTACTATGTCTACAGCAGTAAGATGGACCAGGTCCCTTCTCTCATGAATATTAAATTTTGAGAAATAGATAATTGACAAGTAAATAAACAAAAGCAAGCTAAATAATGGTCGTAATAACTTAGTCATGAGGATACGAAAGAGTAACTTGGATGGGGGTGAGGGTGCCTCCTTCAGATAGTGTGGTCGGGGAAGGCTTCTGAGGCGGTGACATTTCAGGTGAAACTTGAAGCGTCAGAAGAAGCCAACCAGAAGGCAAGAGGAGAAGAAGAGCATTCCAGGCAGCAGAATGTAATGTACTGAGTTCTAGAAATCTGAGGAAGCTGCCTGACTGAAGCATAAGGAGAGAGAGACTGGTACAGAATAAGATAGAGAGACAGGAGACTGCCTATTCAGGGCTCTGTGGACCATGGTCAGGAGAGTGGATTTTAATCAAAGTCAGTGTGAAGGCACTGAAAGGTTTTAATCAAGGATCTTTGGGAAATAACCCTGTTGATGGAAATTGAACTTAAGGGCATAAAGCAGGTAATCAGTAAAGAGGTAGTTAAAATAGTCTAGGCAGGGATGTCCCTGGTGGCGCAGTGGTTAAAAATCCACCTGCCGGGCTTCCCTGGTGGCGCAGTGGTTGAGAGTCTGCCTGCCAATGCAGGGGACACGGGTTCGAGCCCTGGTCTGGGAGGATCCCACTTGCCGCGGAGCGGCTGGGCCTGTGAGCCGCAGTTGCTGAGCCTGCGCGTCTGGAGCCTGTGCTCCGCAACGGGAGAGGCCGCGATGGTGAGAGGCCCGCGCACCGCGTTGAGGAGTGGCCCACTTGCCGCAACTGGAGAGGGCCCTCGCACAGAAACGAAGACCCAACACAGCCGTAAATAAATAGATAGATAAATACATACATACATACATACCCAAAGTTTAAAAAAAAAAAAAAAAAAGCAAAGGATCATTTCACATTTCACTAAATAATTGTTCATGATTGTCTTTAAAAAAAAAAAAAAAATCCACCTGCCAATGCAGGGGACACGGGTTCAAGCCCTGGTCCGGGAAGATCCCACATGCCGTGGAGCAACTAAGCCTGTGAGCCACAACTACTGAGCCCATGTGCCACAACTACTGAAGCCTGCACGCCTAGAGCCCGTGCTCCGCAACAAGAGAAGCCCCCACGATGAGAAGCCCACGCACCGCAACGAAGAGTAGCCCCCACTCGCCGCAACTAGAGAAAGCCCGCGCCACAACAAAGACCCAATGCAGCCAAAAAAAATTTTTTTAATTAAAAAAATAAAAAAATAGTCTAGGCAAGAGACTATAGTAACTTTGATTAGGGTGATGGTGGAGATGGAAAGGAATAATGGATTCTAGATCATTTGCATATTTATTTTATTGTGATGCCATCCATAACTTGCACATGTGTTAATATATTATTTTTATATTTCAAATATATATGTTTTTAGAGAGTGAGTGAAAGGTAGACATTGGAGATAGTTTCAATGACTCTCTAGAGAAAGCCCCCCTCCATATGAAGAGGGAGGGAGAAATGGGGCAGTGGCTGGAAGAAAGAAGGAATAAAAAAAGAAAACTTTTATTTTTGAGATGGAAGCTTTTCTGACATGCTTAAGTGCTGGTAGGAATGATGTTCCAGTGGAGAGGGAGAAATTGATGTTGCAAGACAAAGGTAGGGTTACTGAAGAACTAAAGTGTCTGAGAAAGTGAAAGGGGATAAAATCGCGAATGGAAAAGGAGAGATTTACCCTTGATAGGCAGGGAGGCCACCTCTTCTGCAGTAACACTAGGCAGGATGGAGAAGATGGGAGCAGATGTAGGTCAACTGGTGGTGAGAAGATTGAGACATCCTATGATGATAGCTTCTTTATTCTCAGTAAAATACAAAGCAAGGCCATCAGCTTACAGTGAGGACAAGAAAGAGTTGTGAGGGACTTCCCTGGTGGCACAGTGGATAAGACTACGCTCCCAACGCAGGGGGCCCGGGTTCGATCCCTAGTCAGGGAACTAGAGCCCACATGCATGCCGCAACTAAGACCCGGTGCAACCAAATAAATAAGTAAATAAATATTTAAAAAAGAAAAAGAAAGAAAAGAGTTGTGAGAGAGGAAGTTAGAAATTTCATGGAATTCACCAGGGAAACCATGTTGGCCTAAAGCTTTTATTGAGGAAGGTGTTTAATTACAGCTTCTATTACTTTTGTAGTTGTAGGACTATTCATGTTTTCTATTTCTTTTTGTTTCAGTTTAATAAGTTGTGTTTGTCTAGGAATTGATGTACTTAATATAAAATTTAAATTTGGGGTCATACTATCCTCTGTTTATCTTTTATATGACTATATGGATCTGAAGGGATGTCTCCTTTTTCACTCCTGATACTAAATTTTTTGTCTTCTCTCTTTTATTTTAATCAGTCTTGCTAGGATTTATCAATCTTATTTGGCTTTTAAAAAATAATTTTTAATCCTTGCTACTGTGTATTTGATTTCTGTTTCATTACTTTCTTCTCTTTCATTATTTTTACCTTCTTAGGGTTTAATTTGCTGATCTTTTCTAACTTCTTGAGCTGGATACTTATTGATTTTAGCCATTCTTTTTTGCTAATGTATTTAAGGCTATCAAGACTACCATACTTTTTTTATGTAACACCTTCATAATTATTGAGTTCAAAGTATTTGATCATTTCCAGTGTGATGTCTTTGGCCCTCAGGTTATTTGCAGGTATTTTCCTTAATTTTGTACCATATGGGGATTTTCTAATAATCTTGTTGTTTTAAGTTCTACTGTGGTCAGAAAACATTCTCTGTATGATTTCAGTCTTTGCAGGTTTCTTGAAATTTGCTTTGCCGCCTGGCCAATTTTTGTAAATATTCTGTGTGCACTTGGAAAAATGTCTAGTATATAGGTACTGAGTGCTGTTCTAGATATGTCAAGTTTGTTAATTATGTTGCTGAAGTCTATCTTCTTGCTGATTGTCAGCTTATTCTATCAGTTACTGAGAAATATTTTTTTTAAGTCTCCCACTGTGAGTATAGATCTGTCTGTGTCTTAGTTCTTTAATTTTTGCTTTATGTATTTTGAAGCTGTGTTCTTAGGTAAAAACAAAGTTAGAATTGTTATATCTTTCTGGTAAATTGGATCTTTTATCATTATGAAGTGTCTTCTTTATCTTTGTTAATTGTTTTTGCCTTAAAGTCTATTTTGCCTGATACTAATATTACTATAGCATCATTATTTTTATTGTATATATATCTTTTTTTATCTGCTTACTGTCATCTTTTAAGTATCTTTGTATTTTATTTCTCTTATAATTGCATTTTGTTAATTTTTGTCTTAACTAATCCAACAATCTGTATCTTCTGTAGTTTTTAATCCATTTGTACATAATACAATTATATAATGTTTAAATCTACCCTCTAACTGTGAGAGTATCTTGCCTTTTCTATATTCTTTCTCTTCCCATTCATGCCTTCCTTTTGATTTATCATCTTTTCTTTTTCTATTCCCCTTGTAATCAGTTGGTAATTATAAATTTTTAAGTTATTTGTTTAGTGGTTACAGATTTTTCCAAACAATACAAGAATCTTGAACAGCTTATTCAGTTTAACCTCAATTATACATTATTGAAGTTATGTATTTTAATTCTATATATGTCAAATCTCATTAATTTGTATGCAGTCAGTATTCATTCAGATTCACTGATGTTTACCTTCTCTTTCTCTTAATTTTTTTCTTCATTTCTGAACTTCTACCTAGGATTATTTTTCTTCTACTTAAAGAATGCCCTTTAATATTCTCCTTTATTCAGATCTGCTGGTGTTATATTCTCTCCATTTTTCTTTTTGCCTAAAAAAAAATTCCTGTCACCTTAATTGAATTGGACATTTAAATGAGCTGGGTTTTAGTCCTTGGGTTCTAGAGTTTTCTTTTTTGGTGACCCTGAATTCAAATCTTTGTCTAGCCCTGTGAATCCATTGAAAGTTCTACTTACCTTGAGTTTTAAAGTCATAAAGCTATTTTACTAACCACAGAAGATTTTGATTCAATTTTTTAAAAACATTTAAATATGATTACCTGGAAATAAATTCGAAATTTATAGGAAGTTTAAAAGCGTTTTAAAAAGTAAAATATTAAGTTTGCATATACAAACAAATTGTAAGACCCCCACCCCCCAGTATAATTGTTTAAGAAAATTTTGAAACTGTCAGAAATGTTCTTAAGACCCATAAAAAGGTTGCAAAACTACCCTTGATAATAGTAATTATCACTATTTGTAATATTCACAACTATATTAATTTTGACTAGCTTGTTCAACCTACTTTCTGAAAAATCAAAGTGTCTTTTTCCACGAATGTTCTATAAAATGTTACATATAGAAAAGGATATTTTTTAAAAGGAATGTGTATACATATATATATGTATATGTATAACTGAATCACTTTGCTGTACAGCAGTAATTAACACAACATTGTAAATCAACTATACTTCAATATAAGTAAATAAATAAAATTTTTTTAATAAAAAAAATCTACTAAATCAAAAGAAAAAAAAAAGATACATATAAAGACTTGAAAAAGCTATTCTGACAAGGAAATTTGAGAAAGCCCTCACGAAAAAGCTACTAAACGGGGCTTCCCTGGTGGCACAGTGGTTAAGAATCCGCCTGCCAAAGCAGGGGACACGGGTTCAAGCCTTGGTCCTGGAAGATCCCACATGCCGCAGAACAACTAAGCCTGTGCACCACAACTACTGAGCCTGCGCTCTAGAGTCCGCGAGCCACAACTCCTGAGCCCACGTGCCACAACTACTGAAACCCACGCACCCAGAGCCCATGCTCCACAACAAGAGAAGCCACCGCAATGAGAAGCCTGCGCACTGCAACGAAGAGTAGCTCCCACTCGCCACAACTAGAGAAACCCCGTGCACAGCAGCAAAGACCCAATGCAGCCAAAAATAAATAAAATAAATTTTAAAAAAATAGTGAACAAAGAATGAGAAAAGTAGAAAGTATTATTTAGGGTGAATGTCTGGTTTGTGGAGTAAGTGGGAAGCAAGGAAGTAGTTACAACTTAGGAAGAATGCTCTCTAAAGAATTTGACTCTCAAACGAATGAGAAAAGGAAATATTTGAGAAACTTGGATTGTAGAAGTGTTACCACAAATGAATTTTTTTTAATAGGATAAAAACTCCTTGAATTTACTGCTTTGGTTCTTTGCTCAATCAGCCTTCCTTAATGCAATCTCCTCCTTCCTAGAAAACAAGGGCAGTTTGCAAGCAGTTAAAAACATATAATCGTTATTAATTCAAGCTTCCCTTTTGTTTTCCTGTTTAGTGTGATATCCTCAACCTACGAAACAGGAGTCATTTGATTTCTCTCTTTTTTCCTCCCAGAGTTGGAGACCAAACCTACAACCAAGAATGCTATACCATCAGAGAATACTTCTGAAGAATGTTTATCTCAGGAGACCATAGTAGAGAAACTCATAGAGAATGGTCTATGGGACACCAAAATGGGAGGATTATGGAAATGGAGTGACAGGATATTGAGATTGCAAGATAGTCAAGAAAGTCATTTGAGTCAAACAGTAGTTAAACACAAGAAAATTCCCACTCTTCAAAAAGGCTTTAGATTTGGATCAGTTCTTTTTCCAGAACCAGGAGTTATCACAGAAGAGCCCCACAGCAAATACCAAACACATGAGGAAAATTTTACAGAGAATTTAGATTTGATTACAGATACCCATCTGGGGAAGAAAATGTGCAAGGATACAGAAGGCATCAAAGTCATGAGCCCTGCTTCAGAACTCACTTTAGAGAAAAAAAACAAAAATAAAGAAAAACCCTATAAATGTAGTACATGTGAAAAGGCCTTCCGTTATAGATCATTACTCATTCAACATCAGAGAACTCACACTAAAGAAAAACCTTATGAATGTAATGAATGTGGGAAAATGTTCAGCCAGCCTTCATATCTTAGTCAACATAAAAAAATTCACACTGGAGAAAAGCCCTATAAATGTAATGAATGTGGAAAGGCCTTCATTGCTTCTTCATCCCTTATGGTGCATCAGAGAATTCATACTAAGGAGAAACCTTATCAGTGCAATGTCTGTGGAAAATCTTTCAGCCAGTGTGCCCGCCTTAATCAACACCAGAGAATTCAAACTGGAGAGAAGCCCTATAAATGTAGTGAATGTGGGAAAGCTTTTGGTGATAAATCAAAACTTGCAAGACATCAGGAAACTCACAATGGAGAAAAACCCTACAAATGTAATGATTGTGGGAAAGCCTTTAGGAATAAGTCATATCTTAGTGTACATCAGAAGACCCATACTGAAGAGAAACCATATAAATGCATTGAGTGTGGGAAATCTTTCAAGAATACCACAATCTTTAACGTTCATCAGAGAATTCATACTGGAGAGAAACCCTTTAGATGTAATGAGTGTGGAAAAGCCTATAGAAGTAATTCAAGCCTTATTGTACATATAAGAACTCATACTGGAGAAAAACCCTATGAATGTAATGAATGTGGGAAAGCATTCAATCGTATAGCAAATTTCACGGAACATCAGAGGATTCATACAGGAGAAAAACCCTATAAATGTAACGAATGTGGGAAAGCGTTCATTAATTATTCATGCCTTACTGTACACCACAGAATGCATACAGGAGAGAAACCTTATAAATGTAATGAATGTGGAAAGGCTTTCATGCGTTCTTCATCTCTTATTATACATCAGCGAATTCATACTGAGGAGAAACCTTATCTCTGTAATGAATGTGGGGAATCTTTCAGAATAAAATCACACTTAACTGTACATCAGAGGATTCATACTGGAGAGAAACCATATAAATGTACTGACTGTGAGAGGGCATTTACCAAGATGGTAAATCTCAAGGAGCACCAGAAAATTCATACTGGTGTGAAACCCTACAACTGCTATGATTGTGGAAAATCCTTCAGAACAAAGTCATACCTTATTGTACATCAAAGGACCCATACTGGAGAAAAACCATATAAGTGTAATGAATGTGAGAAAGCTTTCACTAATACATCACAGCTTACTGTGCATCAAAGAAGGCATACTGGAGAAAAACCCTATAAATGTAATGAGTGTGGGAAGGTTTTCACAAGTAACTCAGGCTTTAATACCCACCAAAGGACACATACTGGGGAGAAACCATTTAAATGTAATGACTGTGGCAAAGCATTTAGCCAGATGGTACACGTCACAGAACATCAGAAAATCCATAGTGGAGAGAAACCCTATAAATGTGATGTCTGTGGAAAAGCCTTCAGGAGAGGTTCATACCTTACAGTGCATTGGAGAACACACACTGGAGAAAAGCCCTATACATGTAAGGAATGTGGGAAAGGTTGTATTACTCTATCACAGCTAACTCTACATCAGAGAATTCATACTGGGGAGAGGCCCTATAGATGTGAAGAATGTGGAAAAGCCTTCAGAACTAACTCAGACTTCACTGTACATCTGAGGATGCACACTGGAGAAAAACCCTATAAATGTAGTGAGTGTGGAAAAGCCTTTAGGAGTAGCTCAAGCCTTACTGTACATCAAAGAATACATCAGAGAGAAGCTCAGTTAATATAGAGGACAGTAAATTATCATCCAGATACGACAAGAATCTTATAAACTGTATATTTTATGAATGTGGGAAAATGTTCAGGAGCAATTTGCCAGAAAGTACACACTTCATAAATATAAGAATGTAGAAAAGCAGTTGGTCATATTAAATCTTAGAAGTTATAAGAAAATTCATAATAAAAAGGACAAATGAAAGCCTTCATCCAAATTTCGTATTTTATTCATTTAACAAATTATCTTCGATGAATTGCCTTTTTTTTTTTTTTTTGCTGATTTTCTTATTGGTTTATCTATATTTCTTATAAATCTGGAGGTGCTCTTAATATATTTGAGATATTAATCATTTGTCATATGTGTTGCAAATGTTTTTCTTAACCTAGTATTTGTACCTTTTTATGTAGTAAAAGATTTTTAAGTCTTTAATTTTTCATAGTAAAATATTTACATCTTTTCCTTTTTATATTCTTTATTTACTCTTTTAGTAATCCCCAGGTTATCTATAGTCTCCTAAATTTGTTTCTAATATTTTGATAATTTTATTTTTTACATTGACGTTTTAATCTGTCTGGACTAGATGGCTATTCATAGAAGAACAACTCCAAATGCATTAACCTATGAGAATATTATGAACCTAAATAAACAATACTCAGGGAAATGCAAATTGAAACAACCAATGATACGTTACTTCCACTTCATGGAGTTGGCAAAAATTAAGAGATCTTTTGCTAGTGGAGTTTGGCAAACCATATACTCCTACCAAATGGTTATATCAACTTATATTTCCACCAGCAATCCAGCGGTATATATTTTTAAAATTCTTAAGTAAAATTTTAAAAGCACTTTGACCCAGCAGTCTCACTTTTGGGGAATCTGCCCCACAGAAATAATAGCATCAGTGCAAAGGCATATGTATAAATAAGGATGTTTATTAAAGTATTGTTTGTAGAGACAAAGAAGAAACCCAACTGGAGACAAAGTGAATGCCAATTAATAGGGGAATGGGTGAATAAATTGTGATATAGCCATACCATGGAAAAGTATGAGAGTAATTTTTTAAATGAGTTATAGCTACACTAGTTGACTTCAAGGTATTTCCACAATTTTTTGGTAAGTAATTGCTTTATTACAGAGATGTATATGTACAAGATTTCGTTTTTGTTAAAGTAATGGTCACATGCATTTATGTATGCATATATGTGTGTATGTGATTAGATGAGCATGGAAACAAGTATGGAAGAATATACATCAGGCTGTTAATATTGGTTACCTTGAAGGGAGGGAGAAAAGGAGAAGCAGTGATATAAGTGGGGGGGAAACTAGGAAAATAGAAAAATGTAAATGCAGTATGTATGGTATGAAACTATGTATTTGTGTGAAGTTTTGATAGCCATGAATGAAGGGACAGTCTCCAAAAAGTTAATGACAGTTGTTTTAGATTTGTTGCAGAATCCAGTGTTTTTTGTTTGTTTTACCTCTCTCTGCTTTTCTGTATTTTTCAGTTTTTTTTTCCAATGAGCATGTAATATTTATATAAACATGAAAAACCTATTTTTCTTGTGAAGCTAATTTACTAGACACCTGTTATAGCCCAGGAATTACCCTAGGTACTGGAGATACCTTGGCAGGGCAGGAGTGGTCATGGATCTAAGAGCATGGAAACTGGTCTTGATACCACCTTGATTCCAAAGAAGTTATCCAGCACTTCACCACCCCCCACCTCTCAGTTTCATTTGGAGGAGGTAATAGAAATTTCAGGTAGATGAAAAACATATCCGAGAATATCTGGAACTTGTGTCCAGGTTATAGACCAGAAGACTTGCAAACTTAAGAGACAAGTTCCACTTTCAACATGGCACCAAAGGGAAGATCACAATGCTGAAAAGGTCTGTGTACAGCCCCGCAGAACATTGCGTGATGGAGTATAGAGAGGGAAACAGCCAAGAACTCCAAAGTCCATGTATAAAAGCTTGGAAGTTCTAGAAATACTAAGAGAGTCCTGGAGTCAAAATGGGAACCCAGAGGCTGTGATCCTGGTACTGGAAGGCCCTAAGAGACCGTGGACCTGATATCTGAAAAGGACAAGGCATGTAGAGCTACACTTCAGTGGAGACTGAAGAAAAGAAAATCAAATACTCCTCCCACAATGCTAGGATGAGTCTTTAATATTGGGAAGGGGATATTGGGTGACTGATGTGAGCTGTCTCCCATTTTAAAATGAATAATTTGACATTGTGGTTGAAATGACTATTTCTGATTGAATTTTAATAGTGAAATTTTATTAACTATTACCAGGAGATGTGTCTACTTTGGACAAAATGTACCACTTTCTGATTGGAAGGTTTGAGAGTCTGACCTTGAAATACTATCCTTGAGAAACTCTATTGTCAAACAGTCTACATGACTTGATGCCAACTTTGTTGGCTGCTCGTATCTACCTTCAAACCCTCACCACACCTAAACCCCGTCTCCCTTCCCTGCCTTAGAAGGTAGAGGAGGAGTAAGGTCAGCAGGTTCAAGTGACATAAGAACTGAAAGTTGTCCATCAGGTTAGGGGATGGAGATGATACAGGGCACCTTTACTAGAGCAGCTTCCGTGAACTGCTAAGGTGCCAAAGCCTGGTTCCAGTGTGTAGTGGTATCTCACTATAGGTTTAATTTCATTTCCTTACTCTCTACTGATGATGAGTCCCCTTTTAGGTGTTTATTGGCTTTTGGAATATCCTCTTTTGAGAAGTGCCTGTTCAAGACTTTTGCCCATTTTTATTGATAACTCTTTCTGTTTATTTGTAGGATTCTTTATATATTCTGGATACAAGGTATTTTTTAGATATTTGTATTACAAATATCTACTCATCAGTATCTTGCCTTTTCACTCTCTAAATGTTGTCTTTAGATGGACAGAAGTCTTTAACTTTGATGAATAATTCAACAATCTTTTCTTTTATGATTACTGCTTTTTTGTGCCCAGTTTAAGAAATCTTTTCCTAACTCAAAGTCATAGGATATTTTCCTACATTTACTTCCGCATAGCTACTGTTTTACTTTTCACTTTTAGGCTACAATCCATCTGATATTTATTTTTATGTGTGGTGTGGAGTAGAGGTCAATTTAATATTTTCCATGCAAATATACAATTTATTCAACATTTGTTGAAAAGGCCATCTTTTCCCCTCCCCCTTGGGTACCCTTGTGATAAGTCAGATGGTCAGATTATGTGAGGGGGTCTATTTCTAGATTATCTATTCTGATTCATTGTTCTGTTGAATACCAAATATTTTTAGTGAAAACAGATTGATAGTAAATCTTGGCATCTGGTGGTATATGTCTTCTAATTTTGTTCTTCTTATTCAAAATTGTCACTGTAATTCTATGTCCTTGGCATTTTCATATGCATTTTTGAATGATTATTTTTTCAGTTACTCCACCATAAAAAGTAGGGATTTCAATGGATATTACATCAAATATCTAGATTAATTTTGGAAGAATGGGTACCTTAACAATATTGAGATATCCAATCTATGAGCAGGCCATACCTTTTCATTTATACACATCTTTTAATTTTAGTAATTTTTGTATTTTTTCAATAAAAAAGTTTTGAATATTTTGTAAGGTTATTATATATTTGATGTTTTGGTGATTCTCTAAAGTCTATTATCTTAATTTCATTTTCTGACTTTTGCTAATATGTATAATACATAACTATATATAATATATTAAATATATAATATGTAATAAGTAATAATATTATATATAATAGATTTTTTTAAACTGACCTTATATCCAATGACCTTCCTAAATTCACTTGTTAATTATAATAGTTTGTTCATTCTTTCGGACTTTCTACGTACACAATATGTCACCTGTGATAAAGTAAAATCTTTCTTACCTCACCCTTTCCAATATTTATGCCATTTTTTTCTTGCTTTATTGCACTGGCTAGGACCTTCAAAAGTAATGATTGTAGACATCCTTGCCTTTTTCCCAGAATTTAAATGAAAATCCTAAACATTCCATTAGAAATGATAGGTATAAATTTGTAGATAATCTCTATCAGATTAAGGAAATTCTCCTCAAATCCTAGTTTGCTGAGATTTCTTATCATGGACAGGTACTGAATTTCATCAGATACGTAGTTTGTAGCTATTGAGATGACCATATGTTTTTTCTCATCCTGTTAATGTGGTTGAATTAAACGGATTGATTTTTTTTATTTTCAAAATTGTGGTAAAATACACATAACATAAAATTTACCATCTGAACCATTTTTAAGTGTACAATTCAGTGATATTAAGTACATTCATGTTGTTGTAGCCATCACCACCATCCAAAACTCTTCATTTTTCTAAGCTGAAACTCAATATTCATTAAACAATAACTCCACATTACCTGCTTCTCTTAGCCCCTGGAGACTATCATTCTACTTTCTATCTTCAGTCTGTCTCTGTGAATTTGACCACTTTAGGTACCTTATGTAAATATTTATTCTTTTGTGACTAACTTATTTCACTTAGCAAAATGTTCTCAAAATTCATCTGTATGGATTGATTTCTGAATGTTAAGGCAAACTTGCATACCTGGAATAGATTCTATTTGGTCATTATATATTACCTTTTAAAAATATTGTTCAATTAGATTTTCAAAATTTGATATCGGATTTTATGTCTATGTCCAAATTGTCTTGTATGTTTCCTGTTTTGTAGTAGCCTTGTCAGGATTTAGTGTCTGGGATAATGCTGGGCTCGTAAAATGAATTGATAATTACTTTTTCCCCCCTCTGGAAGAGTTTGTTGTTATTGCAGTTGGTATTATTTTTTTCCATAAATCTTTTCTGTAAAAATCAACAGTAAAGCCCAATGAGCCTGGAATTTTCTTTGTAGGAAAGTTTTAAATTATAGATTCAGTTACTTTGATAGGCATAAGACTATTGAGATATTCTATCTCGTGTCAATTTTGCTAAGTTTTATTTCTAATTTGTCTATATCATTTCATTAAAATATCTAATTATTGGCTTTAAGTAATTGATAATGCCTGCTTGTTATATTTTTAATCTCTGTAGGATCTAAAGTGATGTTCCCTTTTCAGTCTTGGTATTGGTAATTTGTGTACTCTCTTTTTGTTTTCCGAGTTAGGCTCTGTAGGGATTTAACACTTTATTAATCTTTTCAAAAGCCACCTATTAACTAATACACAGCTAATTTCTTTTTCATTGACTCATGCTCTTTTATTTTTTTCTATCTACTTTATTTGAATTTGATTCATTGTTCTTTTTCTAGCTTCTTGAAATGAAATCTTAGATAATTGATATT
Organism: Eubalaena glacialis; assembly: GCF_028564815.1. Lineage (NCBI taxonomy): Eukaryota > Metazoa > Chordata > Mammalia > Artiodactyla > Balaenidae > Eubalaena > Eubalaena glacialis. The sequence goes on along the minus strand of NC_083734.1, from coordinate 3,802,536 downwards.
CAACCTTTCTTTTTTGCAAATATTTAAGTCTCAATTTTTCTATAAGTTCCTATTTAGTTTCATCAAGTAGAGGTTTTTTTAATCAACTTTATTGGGACATAATTTACACATAATAAGTTGTACCAGATTTAACTTTACATTTTGATGAGTTTTGGCAAATTTACACACCTGTATAACCATCACCAAAATCAAGGTATAGAACATTTTTCATCACCCCAAAATTGTCCCCACCTCTGATTCCAAGAAACCGTTAATCTGCTTTCTATCGCTATATATTAGAATTGTATTTTCTAGAGTTTCATATAAATGGAATCATACAGTATATACTGTTTTCTATCTACCTTCTTCACTCATGAATTTGGAGGTTCATTCATGTTATGTGGTTGGTACTTCATTCCCATAGTGTTAATATACTACAGTTCATTCAGCCATTGATGGACATTTGGATTGTTTCCACTTTAGAGCTATTATGAATAAACCAGCTGGGAACATTCATGTATAAGCTCTGTGTAGACATATTTTCACTTCTATTATATAAATACCTAGGTTCGGAGTTGCTGGGTTATATGGCAAATGTATGTAATATTTTATAAGAAACTGACAAGTTGTTTTCCAAAGTGTACCATTTTGCAACCCACCAACAATGTGTGAGTGCTCTAGTTACTCCTAGCCTTGCCAACTCATGGTATTGTCAGTCTTTAATTTTTTTTAATTTTATTAAAGTATAGTTGATTTACAATATTGTATTAGTTTCAGGTATATAAGTCAGTCTTTAATTTTAGCTTTTCTAATGTGTGTACTAGTACTTTATGGTGGTTTTAGTTTGCATTTCTCTGATGATTAATGGTGAACATTTTTTATGTGTTTAATGGCTATTTATCTCTCTCCTTTGTGAAGTATTTGTTTAAGTTTTTTGCCCATTTAAGTTAGATGATGATGATAATGATTATATAGTCTAGATATAAGTCCTTTGTCAGATATGTTTTGTAAATATTTTCTCTCAGAATATGGCTTCCCTTTTAACTTTTCTTAGTGGTGTCTTTTGAAGAGCAGATGTTTTTATTTTGAAGGATATCAGTTTAACATTTCCTTTTTATGGGTCATGCTTTTTGGGTTCTCTCCAAGAAATCTTCACTTTCCCTAAGGTTCTGAAATTTCTTCTCCTATGTTTTTTTCTAGAAGTTGTATGGTTTTAGATTTTATATATAGGCCTATGATCCATTTTGAGTTCATCTTTCTGACCACAGATTTTGATATGTTGTATTTTTATTATCATTCAGTTAAAAATATTTTCTAAACTTCTTTGTTATTTCTACCTTGACCCTGGGGTTATTTATAAGCATGTTGCTTACTTTTAATGAATTTGTGGATTTTTTATTTATATATTATGGAATTCTAGCTTATTTCCACTGTGGTCAAAGAACACACTGTATTATTTCAGTCATTTGAAATTTGTTGATACTTACTTTGTGGCTCAGCCAGTGGTCTATTTTGGTAAATGCTCCATGTTCACATGAAAATAGCATGGAAATAAGAATTTTCACTTGAAATTTCTGTAGTTAGATGTAATGTTCTCTAAATATTAATTAGACCAAGTTGGTTAATAGCATTCTTCAAATCTTCTATATTTTTACTGATTTATTTTTCTGCTTGAACTATAAGCTACTAAGAATGGTGTCTTCAAATCTCCAACTATGATTGTGGATTTATCTTTTTTTTCTTTTATTTCTATTAATGTTTGCTTTCTACATCTTGACTATATATTATTCAGTGCATATAAATTTAGGATTGTTACATCTTCTTGTTGAGTTGACCCTTTTATTGATATCAAGTATCCTCTAACTCTAGTAATGTTTATTGCCATAAATTCTACTTTTTCTGATATTAATATAGCCAAAACAATTTTCTTTTTGTTAGTGTCTGCATGGTGTGGTAGGCAGAATTCTAAATTGGTTCCTAGATTCCCAGCCCCTGGTATACAAGCAGTTCCCAGTTATTCAGTCAAACACTAATCCAGGTGCTTTTGTGAAGGGATTTCATAAATATAATTAAGGTCCCAAATCAGTTGACTGAAAATAGTGCAGTTACCCTCAGTGGGCCAGATCCAGTCAGTTGAGACCTTAAAAAGTGTGGGGCTCGTCCTGGTGAGAGAGATTTGGTGTATAAGGGGGACTCAGTGTGAGCGACGTTCTTCATTGCTGGTTTTGAAGATAGAGGGGCTGTGTGACAAGGCATGTAGGCACCCTTTAGGGACTGAGAGCAGTTTGTGACTGACAGCCAGCAGGGAAACAGGAGCCTCAGTCCTGCAACTTCAAGGAACTGAATTTTGCTAACAAGTTGACTTCACTTGGAGTTGCTGTTTCCTCAGCCTTCAGACAAGAATTGACCCGTTGACTCCTTGATTTCAGCCTTTAAGACCTGAGCAGAGAACCCAGCCATGCCATGCTTGGACTTCTGACCCACACAGCTGTGGGCTAATAAATAGTTGTTGTTTTAAGCTGCTGTTTCCATTAATGTGTTATGTAGCAGTAGAAAACAAATACACATGCTCTATGTCTTTTTCCTATTCTTTTACTTTTAACTTAATCTGCGTCCTTACATTTAAAGTGTATCTCCTGTAAGTAGCATATATTTTGGGTCTTATTTTTATCTAGTCTGATAATCTTTGTATTTTAATTGGTGAGTGTAATCCATTTTCATTTAATGTAATTACTAATATATTTGGGTGTAAGTCTCTCTATTTGTTTTGCCTGTTTCTTCTTTTGTTTCTCCTTTCTTGCTTTTTTCCGGAATAATCAAATATGTTTCATTTTCTCATTTTTCCACTCTATTCAGTTTAATTATACATTCATTTATTATTTTGGTTGTTACTCTGGAGCAGCGGAACTATTTTCATAATAATTCTAAGACATTACCTTTTTCATTCTCATTTTTCTCATGAGTATAGATTGCTGTTTTTCAGAAGCTGCATGGCATGTGATACTGCAAAATATTTAATGCAAAAGAAGATCTCAGAATTCAGCTATCTTCTATTGAGCCATTATTATCAACTGAATTACGTCCCCCCTCAAATTCATATGTTGAGACCCTAACTTCCGGTGTCTGAGAATGTGACTGTTTTAGGAGATAGGGCCTTTAAAGAGGTGATAAGTTAAAATGTGGCTGTTAGGGTGACTCCTAATAACTCTGACTGGTGTCCTTATGAGAAGAGAAATTTGGATGCACAGAGAGTCACCAGCGGTGCGTACACACAAAGGGGCAACCATGTGAAGAGGCAGCAAGAGGGTGGCTACCAGCAAGCCAAGGAGAGAGACTCAGGAGAAATCAACCTTGCAGACACCTTGATTTTGGACTTCTGCCCTCCAGAACTGTGAGTAAATAAATTCCTGTTATTTAAGCCACCTAGTCTGTGGCATTTTTTTATGGCAGCCCTAGCAAACTAATCCAGTGAGACGTTAAAGAGATTTACAAAAATTTAAAACTACCACTCTTTGCACTAATTTTTTTGTTTTGAAGATTTGTTTTTATTAAAAACGTTTTTCAGTATCATATAGTAGTTTAATAGTATTATTTTTAATAAATTAATAAACATTAAAAATTTTTCCAATTTTAATTTCAAATACAGTAAACATCAATAGATGTAACCTACATAAATAAAAGGTCTTTGGTTTCCTCAATAATTTTTAAAATTGTAATGTCCTGATACTGAAATGTCTGAAAATCATTGCCCTTAAAATTTGTTTGGCTCTCCATTAGAGCACTCTTTTTTTTTTTTGGTTCTTTTTTCTTGGAGCACTCTTGAAATTAATATTTCAAAGCAATGAAAAAAACTAATGATTTAATTCCATTTACTCTTTGCCTTTTGTTCAGTTGTTGTCATATATTTTATTTCTACATGTTTTAACTCCAAAGGATTTTATTACTATTACTGTTTTCAGCAGTGTTTATTCGTACTTACATATTTACCTATTCCCGTGTTCTTCATTCTTTCCTGACATTCTTTGTTCCAACTGGATCATGTTCCCTTTGCCTGGCTAATTCCTTTGGGCATTTATCATAGCATTCCAGTAGCTTATCTCAGCTTTTGTCTGAAATATCTTTACTTTGCGTTCATTTAGGAAGGATATTTTCACTGGAATAAGTGTTCTAGTCTGGCATTTGTTTTTCATTGTTGTTGCTGTTTTTTCTTTCCTCACCTAAAATAAAACCTCAGCTTCTGGCTTCCAAAGTTTCTATTAAAAAATCAACTGTGTTCTGTTCTTGTTTTTATTTTTTCTCCAGCTACTTTTAAGATTTTATCTTTGCCCTTGGTTTTTTGTAAGTTTTAATGTGATGTGCCTAGGTGGAGAGGTTTTTTGTTTGTTTTTAAATCATATTTTGAGCGTGTGGAGCTTCTTGAGACTGTGCTGTGATGTCTTTCATCAGTGTGGGGAAACTCTCAGCCACTATTTCTTTAAATATTACCTCTGCCCCATTTCCTCTCTCCCTTATTCTAGGATTCTAATTATCTGTAGGTTAGACCTTTCACCATGGTCCAGGTATCTCTTTAGGTTTTCTGTATTTCCATCCCTTTTTTCTCTCTGTGCATCAGACTAGACACTTTCCACTGAATTGCCCTCCCATTAACTAATGCCTATTCTGTTTTCAATCTGCTATTAAACCCACTTTGAATTCTTAATTTTAGTCAGATTTTTTATTTCTGGAATTTTTGTCCTGTCTTTATATGGATTCTAGGTATCTGCTGAAATTCTCCATTCTTTTCTCTTGAATATATTAATAATGTTTATTTTAAAGCCCTGGACAGTTAACTACAGTAGCTGAATCACTTTTTGGTCTGTTCCTATATCTGTTGTTTTTCTTGCTATCTGGTTAGCTGATTTTTTTTAGCATGCTTTCTAATATCTCATTTGATGCCAGACATTATAGGTGAAAAAATTCTGGAGATCCTTGGTTTATCTTCCTCTAAAGAGGATCAAGATTTATTTAGCACTATCACAACACTGTTAATCAACTATATTCCAATATAAAATAAAAAGTTTTTTAAAAATGAACTTATTTACAAAACAGAAACAGACTCACAGACTTAGAGAATGAACTTATGGTTAATAGGGGGGAAGGGTGGGGGAAGGGATAGTTAGGGAGTTTGGGATTGACATGTACACACTGCTATATTTAAAATGGATAACCAACAAGGACCTACTGTATAGCACAGGGAACTCTGCTCAGTATTATGTAGCAACCTAAATGGGAAAAGAATTTGAAAAAGAATAGATACATGTGTATGTATAACTGCATCACTTTTTTGTGCATCTGCAACTATCACAACACTGTTAATCAACTATACTCCAATATAAAATAAAAAGTTAAAAAAAACAAAGTTTTATTTTAGCAGACAGAGTACTAGTGGAGCACCCTGACCCCATGTGTGATTGACATTAGGCTGAGTTAAAGCTCGTCTGTTTCAGTTTTGTCCTTTTGTCTGTTTCAGTTTTGTCCAGCATGGTTCTTCTGGAATCTCAGTGGAAACTCCAAGGCGTTTACCAAGCCCCTCTAACTTGCTAGGGCTTGATCTTGAACTGTAATCTCTGTCTTTCCAGTACTAGACAGCTGCTGAGACCTGCTCATCCATTTAACCTCTCAAGTGCTGCTTTTTACAGGGTTTCTCTTATTTTCACCATTCACAGCTTAGAAGTCAGCTAAAGGTTTGAGGGGAAATTTTATGCAAGTTGCAGAGCTATCTTCTCTAGGATATCACCCCTTATCTCCCAGCGGCACCCCTAAACTCTGACAGTTTCTGCCTGGAATCCATAAACAGAGGAAACGCCAGGTAAATGTAAGCTCATCTCTTACACTTCATTTCTGTCAAAGATCTCAGTTGACGTCTGTCAGCTCCTGTTTAGTCACTCAGTGCTGACAACACAAGCACGAATGGAGCAGCCATGGAGGCATTTGCCCAGCGTCACAGGCTGCTCCTTCCCAAGGCTTGTTTACCTGCTGCAACTGCTGTCCGCCTTCCAGCAACACGCTCTTCAGTGCTAAGCCCCCAGTATGGTTACCATCCCACTAGGAGACCGGTCAGATGCTTGGTGGTGAGTTGGCTCCACTGGACCCCTTCTATTCTGGAAGCAACGGCAATTCATACAACTGAATCAACCCACACTCTAGGTATTTGCTTGCCTTTCCTGCTTGCCAGACCTCAGACAAAACCACTCACTACCTGGGGATTTATAGAATGTTTGATTCATCCATATGATACCACATCAAACCAAGGAACCTACTGTACAGCAGAGGAGATAGAGGAGTGTGCATATTCTCACGGGATCCACTGGTCATATCACATACCACATCCCCAGAAGCTGCCAGGCTGATAGATGTTGGAGATGGAATGGCCTGTTAAAGGCACACTGTAAGTGCCAGCGTGGAGGCAGTAATTTACAGGGATGGGGCACCATCCTCAGGGTGCAGTTTATGCCTCAAATCAACTACCTTTATATGGTTGTGTTCCTGGTAGATGGAACGTATAGACTGGGAACCAAGGAGTAGAAGCAGGAGAGGCGTGCTTACCTCACTCCCAGTGACTCAATATGTGCTGCTCTTTCCTGCAAGCCTGGGCACTGCAGGTTTAGAGGCTTGATTCCTAAGGCAGAACAATTCATTCAGGAAACACATCAGTAGTCCTTTTGAGATATAAACTACAGCTGCTGCCAGGGGACCAGCCAGCAACAAGAGGAGTCACCATTGTGACACGGATATTTGGTCCTGATCACTAGGAGGAGGTGGGGCTATTATTACAGTGGGAGAAGGGAGACGTATGTTTGGCACCCAGCTAATTCCCCATAATACTAGAATACCTCTTGGCACTGTCTCACCCGTTTAGGTAGTAAATAATGAACCCAGCAGTCTTAGCCTGAGAAGCACACGGTGACCAGGGCCTCAGGGATAAGTGTCTGGGTCTGGCCACCGGGAAAGCCACCAAGACCAGTGCAGGTGTTAGCTGAGGTTGAGGAGGGCAACAGTGAATATAATTTTCAGTCCTAAGACCAGCAGCAGGGGGCGAGGAGGCTGTAGTTCCTCCTCCTCGCAAGTTTCTTCCAGGAGAACAGGCCCACCAGAATCCTGGTGTTGCTTCTCCCAAAACTCATATGAAGAAGGGAATCCAGGTGCTGAAATTGTGGGCCACCCCCTCCCCCCTTTCAGAACTGAAGCGTTTATTCTCTGGCCGCTAGAAGTGCTGCTGGCAGGCAGTCCTCAGCTTGAGAGAGTCGCCTTGCCCCAAAGCAGACCCGTTCCTGGGACAGCCCATATCCAATGACTGGTTGACATAGGAGCAAAGACCTGGCCCTTCCGCTTAACTTTGGGACAGTTGTGAATTTGGAGCTCTTCGTGGGGTCAGCTGATGCCTTTACTGAGACTGCATAGCAGCCCTCTCCTCTCTCTCCCCAGTCCTGCTTCCTTCTCTTGGGATCCCAAAAGCCTCCATGCAAACGTCCACTCAGAGTCAGCTTCCTGGGGAACCCAACCTGGGATAGTCTCCCTCCTGCCTCTCGTATTTCAAAAATCTAGACTCTGCTTATGGAACAGAGCAGCTAAAACTGCTTCTAATTCTTCACTATTATAAACAGAATTTTAATAACCCTACAGGAAAATCATTGCAAACATCCTTAATTGTTTTCCATGGGGTCATAAAAATGGAATTTCTGGGGCAAAGTACACATATTGAAAAAGCCTTTTAATACACGTGCCAAATGCCTTCCAAAAGCTCTGGACTCTCACCAGATGTGTATGAGGGTGCCTCCTGCCCTGACATCTTTGCCAACATTGGGCAATCACGTCCTTTTTAATAATTGCTATTTTTACATTGCCTTTGTTAAGTTTGAGAATTTTTGCATCTCATACAAATTGCAAAAGGAGCCTCATTCTTTCCATGTAAAATCACTAGAAGAAGGAAATGAGCTTTCTCAGAACAGCAAAATAACTGGGGAGAGCAGGATCCAAATCTTTGAGAGAGAACTTTCAACTCCTGCCATCCCACCTGCAACAGAAATTTCTCCAAATCCTTCATGTGAGCACAGCACCACACTGTCACTTAAGGTGATATTATCGGCATAGAAAACCCTGATGTTCCACATCCCCAGGCAGTAGATACACCAGGAAACCCAGGTATACCCAGAAATGTGAGAAGAGGATTGGTGTGGCAGCATCACTGCTCTTTTCCTTTGGTAGGAAACTCCTGGGCAGAGTCTGGACTCATGTTTCCTGAGGGAAAAGCTGTTGTCTCCCTCACAGTGGCTTTTCTGTGGGACCAATGCTCATGGCTTTACAAGGCAGAAGAGAAGGAAGTTACTGTAATCAGGCCAGAGCTTCTAAAATTCATATTTATCATCCACATTGCCCAGAAAAAATCAAAATAAAAAGTTAAATCAACATGCACAAAAGGCTGGGACTTCCCTTGTGGTGCAGTGGTTAAGAATCTGCCTGCCAATGCAGGGGACATGGGTTCGAGCCCTGGTCCGGAAAGAACCCCCATGCTGCGGAGCAGCTAAGCTCATGTGCCACAACTACTGAGCCTGCGCTCTAGAGCCCGCAAGCCACAACTACTGAGCCTGTGAGCCTCAACTACTGAAGCCGGCACGCCTAGAGCCCATGCTCCACAACAAGAGAAGCCACCGCAATGAGAAGCCTGCGCACCGCGATGAAGAGTAGCCCCTGCTCACCGCAATTAGAGAAAGCCCGCACACAGCAACGAAGACCCAACAAAGCCAAAAAAAATAAGTAAAATTAAAAACATGCACAAAAGGGGGAAATAGGTGAGCCATAATAGAGAGAGAACAGTCAATAGAAACAAATCCAGAAATGATCCAGACTTGGAGTAAGCAGTCAATTGCTATAATTCATATGTTTAAAAAGGTAGAAGGAAAGAGGGTGACAACAGATTTGTTAAAAACGTGGGATAGAGTATTTCAAAACAGCATTAAAATCTGCCAAAAATCAAGTGGAAATTTTAGAACTGCAAAATAAAATATTTGAAATTCATTGGATGACTTTAGCAGCAGACTTTGCACAGCAGAAAACAGAACATACTAAACTTGAAAACAAGAAGAAAATAGCTAAACTGAATAACAGAGAGAAATAAGAATAGAAGGAGCAAAAAAGTATAAGAAAGGAGCTTACTTACATGTAATTGCTGTCCAAGAAAGACAGGAGAGAGAGGATGGGCAGATGAAATATTTGCAAAAGTAACATTGAGAACTTTCCAAATTTATTGAAAGATGTCAACTCACAAAGTCAACAAGTTCAGCCATCCCCCAAAAGGTTAATAGAAAGGTCAGTATACTTGGCACATAGTGATTTGCTGAAAATAAAAAGACACATTATGTTATCAACTAAAAACTAAGGAAGGTAGAAGAAATAGCAAAGAAATAATATCTTTAAAACGTAAAAGAATAAAATTGTCAAGCCAGCATTCTATAGGCAGAGAAAAAATTATTTAAAGGCAGGTGGGTGACATCAGCAAAATGACGGAGTGGGAAGCTCCAAGTTCTCATCCCCTCACAGAAACACCAAAAACACAAGCAGAACTGCCAGAACCAAATTTGTCAGAGACTCTGGAAAACAGTCAAAGGTTTGCAGCAACCAAGCGAACATTGAATCAAGAAAGGGATGAATTCAAAGTAGTGGGAAAACTTTGTGGCATTTTTACTTGCCCTTGCCCCAACCCATCCCTGGACCACCGAAGTCCCAGGAGCAAAAGCTGGGGAGTTTCTTTGGGAAATTAGGGCATTCCAAAGTACTATCTATATGGGGGAGTTTAGAAAGCCTCATGCATGCTGAGAGAAAGACGCACACTCAGAACAGATCTGAGAAGATGCTGAGATTTCACCTCAGGCTCTCCCTAGGCTTAATGCAAGCCTGGCTAAATGTTAAAGGAGGGCCAGCACAGAGCCAATCTGAAAAAAAAAGGGAGGGTGGGGGTTTGTTGTTATGTTATTGTTGTTGTTTTTAATAAAGTACCTGGAATTCAAGGAAATCTCTGTCAAAAAACTAGCTAAAAACAAACCAAGGAACAGAGACACTTCAGTAACCACAAACAACAAGGAATACAGCCTTTGCAAAAATAATTTGGGAAAGTCACTAAACAAATGGACTACTTCAGCCTTCAACAATCAAGAAAAAAACAGCAAAACCTGTGAAGGGGGAGAATCTGATTCCTACTCGATGTGAAAAAACCTCCACTTGGTTTTTTGGTAGATTTTCATCCTACCAAATTGATAAAATCTGATATATCCATACGATGGAATATTATTGGGCAATAAAAAGAATGAAGTATTGATACATGCTGCAACATGGATGAACCTTGGAAATATTATGCAAAAACTACAGGAAAGTGGTTGAATAAGCTATGCTTACATCCACACCAGGAAGTACTGTGTAGCTGTAAAAAAAAAAAAAAAGAGCTCTCAATGAGCTGACATGGAGTGATTTCCAGGATAAACTGCTGAGGTACAATGGCAAAGTGCAAAATAGTAATTATAGTGTGCTATTCTTTATCTAAGAAAGAAGGGGATGTAATAAAATAAACATATACCTGCTCATTTGTGCAAAAGAATGCAGGAAGGATCAACCAGAAACTGAAAAGATTAGTTACCGACAGGGGTAGTTGGGAAGCGGTGGAAAGAAGGAGGCAATGAGTCTGAGTAATAGAGATGACAAGGGAGTGACACAGTTTTTAGTATACCCTTTTATACAGCGCTGGTACTTAGAACTATGGTAATATTTTACAAATGCATAAGTTTAAAGAAAATAATAAAAACTAATCATAAACCTGAAATGGAATATAAAAGTAACAACAGGGGCTTCCCTAGCGGCGCAGTGGTTAAGAATCTGCCTGCCAATGCAGGGCACATGGGTTCAAGCCCTGGTCCAGGAAGATCCCACGTGCTGCGGAGCCACTAAGCCCATGCGCCACAACTACTGAGCCTGAGCTTTAGAGCCCGCGAGACACAACTACTGAGCCCGCAGGCCTAGAGCCCGTGCTCCGCAACGAGAGAAGCCACGACGGTGAGAAGCCCACGCACCGCAGCAAAGAGTAGCCCCCACTCACCACAACTAGAGAAAGCCTGCGCAACGGAAGACCCAATACAGCCAAAAATAAAAACAAATAAATGAATAAAAGTAACAACCTAACCGTACTACAAATAAATAATATAACCAAAAGTGAAGGCTTGAGGAAGAGAAGAACTAACCTAAATAACTTTGCAAAACAGTATTTTGCCTGTAAAGCTACAGAAAAACAAATAAAAAACCAAAAAACCCTGTACACATATAAGGTAATCCTCTTAGTAAATCTTTTCTTACAGGTGTATGGGTTAGTAATTCTGAAACACACATATATGCACATACATGTATGTATACATATATAAGTGCATGTATTATAGCTAATGAGAGCTACGTTTCTCAGTGTCAGAGAAGCTACAAATAATGAAAAGGGGAATGACAGCCCATTGTAATGATCACATCTAACAACTAGATCTTGATTTCTAAACACCATTCTCTCCAAAAACAGGAAACAGAGCTCCTTGGCGAAATAGTTGATTCCAGGGCTGCTGCAGGGAAACTACAAGATAAGCCTGGAACATCTTGTGCCAGAAACTAAGGAAGTGCTAAAAACAGGATGGCAGATGTCAAAAGGACACATGAGCCAACCTGAAGGAGTTTGTAATAGCCAAAGCTGGGAAATTTTCAGAAACAATATTTTTTAAATGATGTTCTATGGGTTAAACCTATAAAATTAAAAAACATCCATGAATCTGTATTGATGCAAAGAAATAATTGAATATATAATACATAAGTAAATGGAAGAGAAGAACCAGTTCTTTCTCATAGAAGGATTATGTTGCTAAATATAGATGGAAAAGGCGAAAAAGAAAATGACCCTGAGGCAAACAGTGCAGTCATAGTTGTTGCAGTCAAGATGGATGCTAAAATTAGTGGGTGCAAGGTTGAAGAGAAACAGGATATTTGCATAGCCTGAAAGCGTTTACCCCCAAATATTTATTAATTACCAAGGGGGAAATAGTAGCATACAGTGGAGGACCACGGCAGAAAGCGTGTTAACTAAATGATTTAAGTTAGCATCCGCAGTAACAAGACCCACTGACAACGCGAACTTCCTGAAACTGGTGCTGAGAACGTCGTTTCGTTGGGGCCGGGGGAGGATGTGAGGGGAAAGGGATGGATTAAAAGTGACATATACGTCGGAACGCCACTACAGTGTTTACTGATGCACATTTGGGTGATAAAACTATAAACAAAAGCAAAGAAGCTCTTTCCGTAGACGTCGGGGTTGGCTGCAGGTGGAGGCGGAAGGCAGATGTTAGGCTCTGCGGGGGCTGGCAGGTCTGGTGGTGGCAAGGGTTTGTGATCCTTCTATTAAATATCTTAAGTTTTGTGCCTTTTTCTGTAGCTGCTGTACTTTACAGCAAAGAAGCTTTAACAAACACAGATGGACACTTGTGTATACCTGGGAGGAAGGAAATCTGGAAAGAAATACATCAAAATGCTTTACAGCGGGTGGTGGGATTATTGATTTTAATTTTTCTTACACTCTTCTATAATGTTCGAATGTTCAAAACTGAGTTTTAGCTTTATAAGGGGGCGGGGGAGTCGGGGGGTGGCGGGGGTGGACACATGAGCATCTATTTTTCTGCTAAGTTCCGAAGTCACCTCCCAGGTGTGCCCGCAGAGTCCTGGTTCGGTTTCCCCCTTTAACCATGCCGGGGGCGGGAACTCGGTCCTGCACGCCCCCTCACCCCGCTTCGCCGGCCCGGGTTCGGGTTTTGCAGCCGCTCCCCGGCCCGGACCCGACGTAGCCGGGTTGGGGCGGGGGTTCCGGGGCTCGCACAGCCGCGCCATCCGCCCGCGCCTCGTTCCTTTTCAGTTTGACCTGAAGTTCACTCGAAAAGCGAAAGATTTATAGGGTGAAGCGACCTGGATGCGCGGGAAGAAAGAGCCTTAAATGATCAAAAGTAAAGCGGCTTCTGTGACCTCGTGGCGCAATGGTAGCGCGTCTGACTTCAGATCAGAAGGTTGCGTGTTCAAGTCACGTCGGGGTCACAGTTACCCCTTTTCCCCCCAAACTAACTGGGGACTTCGGGCCGCTTGGGATTTCATCCTACGGCTCTATTCGGGCCTCCGTGCTCCCTATTCCTCTGCACCGAGGTTCAGAGGACGAGCCTTAGAATTTCTGTTTCGTCATTTTCGTATCTGACGGGGGTGATTTGGGAAACTGCGGGAGGCGTGAAGACAACCGGCCAATGCCACTTCTCCTTGTCACCCAAAAAGCTACTTTAAAAGAGAGACCAACAGCACAGTAGAAGACAGGATGAAACAGTTATTGGAAAATGAAATGTAAGTTATTTTTAAACATGAAAATAACTTTTCATAATAAGAGAAACGCAAATTAAAATTCAATGAATTATTTTTAACCTGTGAGATTGTCTAACCTATGATCAAAAAGCTTACATTAAATCGCATTGCTCACATCCTTAAAGCTACAAAGAACAGGACCAGAGGAAATTAAAATAATCATAAAAGAATACTTTTCAGCCAGTTTAGAAAAGTTTTCAAGTATAGTTTTCAATATTGCTTCTGTTCCTTTTGCTCTAGACTTTTTCCAGGAATGCACTCACCCTTCCATATGGTGGATAATTACCACCAATGGATGGATAATCATGCTTCTGTATCCTCTGCATCTGTAATCTTCTCTCAAAACGTTTCCTGTTTTCATATTTTCTCTGCCCTTTGGGCGGTCTTCTCAGGCGTGTCCACCATCTGGGATTCCATATTCTGCAACTTAGGAGAGCCCCGTGATCCTACCATATTGTCATTTCAGTTTCCAGGGTGTCCCCTGTCTTATTCTCCTCTCTTTTAAACTCAGTCAGTTGCCCCTTGAGGCTTTTCACACCTCATTTCAAAGAAGCCACATCTTGGAGGAAGCCTCTTACTGTTTCTCTGAAGAAAAAAAAAAAAAAAAAAAAATCCTGAAACTTTCCATCATTTTCAGTGGTATGCTTTTCTTCTGTCAGGAACTACTCTCTTTTTCTAGTTCTGCAGAATTAAAAAGACAAAAACAAAAACAAACGAACAACAACAACAACTTGCTTTTCTCTCTTACTCATACTGTGAAATTACTCTTGCTGATCCTTTAAAATCTGTTCAGCCTCAGTGTGAAGCAACAGATGGGGCTGTGCTAACGCTTGGCCCTGCTCTCTGTTCACTGGTGTGGGTCACATGCCTTCTCGGATCCACTGGCCGGAGGACAGGCTGGGGCACAGCGCCCACCCCGTTCCCAGTGCTCAGGAAGGTGTCCCCTAGGGCTTCGTTGCAGTGACATTTTCTCCTCTCCTGTGAGGTTCCCTTGCTGCTGTGAGCCAGTGAAAGCAGTACTTAACCCTAGAGATCCCACATTTCAGTGTGAGTTTCAACTTACATGTCTTAAGTGGATCTTACCTCCTTAGCTAAGGCAGAAAACAACACCTTTCTATTCATTTAAATCTCCTAAAAGTAACATTTTAATTTAATGCCAAACAAATACTCTGAATTCCCTTAGATTCTTCTTCTTTCAAGAATTTTACATTCAATCTATTTTGTAGATATTCTAGCCTAAGAATTTGTTCTAAGCAAACCTTATTAATTTTAAAGTTTTAATGGTGTCCTTAAAGTTTCTTATGTGAATTGATAAAATTCTCTTTTCATATATTCATAAGTCAAATTGTAAAAGGTTGTAAAATTGTCAGATAATATTTTACCATACAATCTCATCTTTATTATAAGAGCAGATTTTCAGTCATCAGTTTTAACTCTCAGCTCATTTATTTCAGATGAATAAGCACTTGTCCCCTCAACAGTGAGAAAACAAAGGCAGCATACATTTTTAGAAAAACCGGGGCAAGGGTATTTTTTTGTGGGTAAAGTATCACTTCTTAGAAAAAGTAGAGATGAAGAGGAAGAAAAAGAAAAATTGTCTTAGACTTAATTTCAAAGGTTTATTCTACCTGCACCAATGCATCAGATATTTTTAAATTTTAAAATTTCCTAGAGATTATTCTGTTCTATTAATCTAGTTGTACATTCCTGCTTCACACCAAGCTGGCTGTATTGCTTTATTTTAAAAGGAAGGTAAAACTTAAAGATGGCACAGACTTGCCACAGATACAGTATTTGATAAATTCTTTTGGCCCATTGTCTCTCCCATTGAGGATGCTTCCTTACCTCAAGCCAGATAGGCCCTGGGACACTGCCCCTGGCCCGAGAGATGCTCTCCTGCAGAGGCTGAGCCAACTTCATGGTCTCCAAGGAATTTGGATTGGAAGCAAATGGGACCTGCTGTTTGTTTCAGAGGGTGTTCTGAACATGTACACGGTGAGCTGAGATCATACGATGACTTTGTTTGCTATCATCCCTTAAAAAGATATTCAGTTTCTCTCTTTTTGTTTTTGTTTTGATGGTTAAAACAATTTGGGTTTATTGTTTTTGCTAAACAATACTAAAAAATTTTCATTTTGAAGGCAGGGCTTGAATTATTTAATTTTGATCCATTTATTTAATAAAAAAAGAAAAAAAGAAAGGGGAAACAGATCATGGCCAAGAAAAAAAAAAATAGTAGTTAGGGACTTCCCTTGTGGTCCAGTGGTTAAGACTCCACACTTCCACTGCAGGGGACACAGTTTGGATCCCTGGTCGCGGAACTAAGATCCGGAATGCCTCATGGTGTGACAAAAAAACAGGGAACAGAGGGAAAGGAGATGGGGAGATTTTATTTAACAAAGAAAAAAGAAAAAAAATAGTAGTTAACTCCCCACCCCTGAAGCTCTAGCCAGTCACATGAGCATCACCCACTTCCCACTATGCCATGATGCCTGATATTCACATGGTAGCACACTCTACCCCACTGGACTGCCTTGAAGGCACAGGGGCAGTAGGTGCCAGTTTAGCAAAGATATTCAGTTTCTAGTTCTCCTTCTCATGGATGAGGGAGCAAAAGGGGGTGAAGAGAGTGAGGGGCAATTCCATGACTTTTCTGGTCACTTTGTGATAAGAAATACTCCCCCAGGCTGTGAATATGACAAGCATCCTATGTAATAGTCAAGTTTCTGAACATGAATTAAAGTTGGGGTCCCTTCCCTCCTGGTCTTGCACTTCTAGTTTCCATCCACGGCTTGCTAACGGGTGTCTCTGACCCCACCTGAGTCAGAGCAGGGGAGGAAGGATAAACAAGGGTGCAGGGAACGTCTCCACGTCAGTAGGTCAGTAGTGTAGTCAGTAGGCGTCCTACTCTCTGGGACTTTGGTGGAATTTTGAGAGACTCCCTCAGTGCTGAGGATCCTTCTGAATTTCACTTAGCCCTGGTGAAAATACTATTTCAGCTCTCTATCGGGGCAACATTTAGGACTCTCTTCTAGGAGATGTGATCAGCCCTCCAGGCAGCCCTGTGGACAGCAGCTAAGAGGAACTCCCCTCAACCCCCCACCCCATGCACATGAATCATGTCTAGACCATGGGAAGAATTCATGCATCTTTTGTCCCCAAATTTGTGCTTTAAAAAGTGTGCAGACACCTCTTCCAACTCACCATGAACAGCTAGTCTGGCCAGCTCTTGCCCCTTAGGTTTCTTAAGCCAAGATATACATCAGGCCACTGAGTCCGCAAACCCCAGGGGGACACATATCAAGCTGTCCAGGTGGCCTGTTAAAACCTCTCACTAGGTTTGAACTATGGGACAAGCAACCTCCCCACCATCTTTCCTCTGTGAAGCTCTTTCCAAAACTTTAGAAATCCTCTTCAACCCCTTCTAGGAGCCCTTTGATACTCTCAATATAGGTGAGGGGCTTAACAATCCCCTAACAGTTTCTCAGCCACTACTTTTTTTTTTTTTTTTTTCCAATTCTGCCTGGTGGCCTGCCTCACAGCTCACTTCAGGTATCTGATATCTGCTGTCTTAGATTCTTAGCAGAAACCCCCATTTTAACATTTGTTGCACTTAAGCAATGGAAGGGAAGGATGGGGGTGGGCGTGGGGATAGCCTTCTTATCCGCACAGGATTGGGGTTGCCCAGGGGTCCTGCCTGCCACACGGCTCTGGGACGGCTCTCCCAGGGTCCTAACTTGTCCACCGCCTCCAACTGTCTCCCATCTGTCCCTGTGCGGTCAGCACGCCAGGGCCGGCTCCCTCCCCCTGCCTCCAGACTCAAGCTCTGGTCGGGGGGGATGTGGACACTTTCTCTTAGGGCGCCTCCTGCCAGGACAGAGGCCGCTGTCCAGACCTCGGTGCTGAAGCACCTCGGTGCTTAAATTCTCTCTGCCCTTGAAGGAAGCGGAGCTGATCTCGGAGACGCAACATTGAGTGGTGGCGTGAAGGGAGGTCTTAATTCCCTGCCCAGGAACTGAACCTGGGGAGCCTGGATGAAAGCCAGGAATCCTAGCCACCACACCCCCTGGCTCTTGCCCCCAGTGAAAAACGCATTTCTCACGGAGGCAAAACTGTAAAAACAGGTACAAAGTTTATTATTAGAGACATAGCACAACAACAAGTGGGAGAGCTCACAGAGAAATGATTTGTTTAGTTAAGACAGAAGCGAGGCAGAGATGCACACCGGGAGAGAAAGCGTGTGGTTAAGACAGAAGCAGGGCAGAGATGCACAGCCAGAGAGAAAGGGTGTGGTTAAGACAGAAGCAGGGCAGAGATGCACAGCCAGAGAGAAAGGGTGTGGTTAAGACAGAAGCAGGGCAGAGATGCACAGCCAGAGAGAAAGGGTGTGGTTAAGACAGAAGCAGGGCAGAGATGCACAGCCAGAGAGAAAGGGTGTGGTTAAGACAGAAGCAGGGCAGAGATGCACAGCCAGAGAGAAAGGGTGTGGTTAAGACAGAAGCGGGGCAGAGATGCACAGCCAGAGAGAAAGGGTGTGGTTAAGACAGAAGCAGGGCAGAGATGCACAGCCAGAGAGAAAGGGTGTGGTTAAGACAGAAGCGAGGCAGAGATGCACAGCCAGAGAGAAAGGGTGTGGTTAAGACAGAAGCAGGGCAGAGATGCACAGCCAGAGAGAAAGGGTGTGGTTAAGACAGAAGCAGGGCAGAGATGCACAGCCAGAGAGAAAGGGTGTGGTTAAGACAGAAGCGAGGCAGAGATGCACAGCCAGAGAGAAAGGGTGTGGTTAAGACAGAAGCAGGGCAGAGATGCACAGCCAGAGAGAAAGGGTGTGGTTAAGACAGAAGCAGGGCAGAGATGCACAGCCAGAGAGAAAGGGTGTGGTTAAGACAGAAGCAGGGCAGAGATGCACAGCCAGAGAGAAAGGGTGTGGTTAAGACAGAAGCAAGGCAGAGATGCACAGCCAGAGAGAAAGGGTGTGGGCGTCCCCCCAATGAGGAGGAGCACAGTAGAGAGGCGGTTAAGTCATTCATATAGGGCAGATCTTCCGGGTCTCTGTTTACCTCTGGCCAATTATCTGGTTTATTTTTCCACACCTGCCCTGCCCTAGGACCCTCCCCAACATGCGTGTGCAACTTTTTTCCAAGATGGATTACAGCCCAGAGACATATGCGACGGCCTTAGCATCACCTATTATGGGGTGGTGCCCCTTCCTTTTTGACCCCCGAGGAGCCTTTCTGCCCATGTGCAATGTCTCCCTTGCCCCAAGGATGGGAAATGTATGACCTCTTGATCTTTTAACAGGGTTTAGTCCCACTCTGTCCCTGCCATAAAAATGTACATTGTCTGATTATTATATCTATTGCTGGTTTTTATATAGAGGTGCAGATCTCGAAATATAGACAGGAGTCTGGTCATAAACATGTAGTCCTGGTGTCTGTTTGTCTCTTGCTTCAGGAAACGTAAACGGGGCTGGTAATGAATGTCCTGCTGGAGCCCATCTTCTTCTCACCCCAGGAGGTGTGAACAGGAGGCCAGTTGTAAATGTCTAGCCTGGAGCCCATCTGTCTCCTGCCTCAGAGCCTCAGCCTGCAGCAGCCTCCTTCTCCCCGCGGCCCGCCCTCCAGACCCGGCCACGCGGCCTCAATAATCCGCTGCCTCAGAGCTTCCGGCCATGGACCACCAGGCCTTTGAACCGTCAGCATCTCCGCAGGAGGTCCAGTCTTCCCTAAGGAGGCCTGGAGAGGGCTGGTGGCTTGGCAGAGACTCGCAGGTGAGAACGAGAGGAAATCCCAGTCCAATTCCCCAGCATAGGTAGGAAGGCACGCACCTTGGACGTCTTCACCACCGGCTCAGGCCTTTCCTGTGAGTTGTGAGTGGGGGGCTGGCCCCACGGGAGCTCCTCCCACTTTCTAGGGACACAACCCTTTCCAAAGGTGTCAAGGAAATCCCTAAATTCCTCGCATGCACATTCCATGCGGTAAAGACACCTCCACATCTAGTCTGGGTGACTCCCAGCTGCGTGGACATTCACACCCCTTGTCCCCAAGCCCAGGCAGGGAGATGCACGCAGGCATCCCTAATGAAGGGCATCCTTGAGGGAGTAGATGGCAAGGTTGCCCTGGAAGCTTTGCAGAATCTGATAGCAGTGATGTTGGGGAGCACGAAGAAGGGGCAGCCGCCAGTTCAGAAAAGAAGGGCCGATGGGAACCCGGAATGAGCAGCCAGGTGGGCTCTGGTGGCCACGACCCAGGCTCCACTGGACTCACCAGCTCCACAGCCCAGGACCTCCCACCTCCTTAAGCAGTGTAAGGGATCAGTGTGGAAGCAGGTAAGAGAGGTAGACCGGGTCGTGTTCAAGGGAAAGGGGTTTGAGAGGGCATCCCAGGGAGCCTGCACTTGGCCCTCAGGAACCTGGGCAAGGGTCCTGTCCTGGCAGCCCTGGAGTTTCGCGGGGGGCCTTGCCCAGCTCCAGCCACTGCTAGTGGCTCTCCAGTCGGAGGCGCCGCCTGGTGTAGACAGCGGTGCTTCGCAGGCCTCAGGGCTGTTGAAGCATCCCAAGATGGTTGGTAAGATAGAGTATCTGCTGACTGCTGATGGGTGTAGCCAGACCCATGCAGCCTGCAGCCTTCTTTATCCAGCAGACCAGCTGGGATGGGAAGAGGCACTTCAGGAGTCCTAAGTAAGGGAGGCTGACACTAGCCTTAAACGGGCTAAAAGCTAATTCAAGTCTTCACCTCATCTATGGGGACCATGTTCAGGACGCATAGGGGTATAAAAGGGGGCAAGTCCTTTGTGGAAAAACACCTTGATCTTCATCCATTTCCAGATGGTTATTTGAAATATATGATTTTTTTTACACCCTAACATAGAACACATTGATGGTACATTTAACAACGTTTTTAAATCTAATTTTTTTTTTTTGTTTTTCCCCCTAGCTTCACTGAGGTATAATTGTCAGATCATTTAGCAAATTTTTAATCAGCAATATTAGTTACATGCTTGGCCATCGTTACTCAGCAATATAATAGCTCTGAATAATCATAAAATTTAAATAAAATTAACATACAGTAGTAACTCCGTCACTGTTTTGTTTCATTTTCCTTGGTTTATGAGAGTCTTACTCTTAGGGTTTAGTTGTTAGGGTAATGGGAACATGGGCAGAATATCTAGAATTGTATTCAATATTGTGATTTAGCTGATGAAAGCAGTAGGAACTCATAGGCGAAGACAGACGAGGAACACTCATTCTGACACCAGGTAACATTCAATCTGCTTTGCAGAATTCTTCACTCCCAAATGCAGACAACGGCCCTCGGAATCTCTGATCACATATTCTTTGATGTGTTGTCTTCTTGTGATCACTACACTTGAGAAGAAACATCGTGGCAACTGGATAAGATTTTGTCTTTCTTTTTATGCGGAGTCAACCAGGACAGATATGGATGTATTTTTCTTCCACAGCTCAGAACCATGTTGCAGAAAGAGATAGTTGAGACTGACAGGGAGACTGCCCACCTGAAACACAGGTATGGGATTTTGACATTTTTTTTCAGGGTGTTTGAAATTTTTAAGGCTAACTTGTTTAGTATCTAGTAAACGGCTTTGTTTTGTAATTTTTATTCAAGTCATTCTGTCTATATTCAGGAGAATTGGAAATAATTTTTTAGATGACAAGGCTACAAGAGAAATGCTGGATTAACAAACTAAACCCGGAAAGACACCTCCCCACCCTTCAAGAGGCTGGGAGACTTTGTGAAGAGCACCACTTTTTTTTCTGGGAAAAAGCCACAAAAATTGCTCTCTGGTCCAACGAGCATCATTGTTATGCTGGAAACAAGCCCAAGGATTTACTACAGAGAAAACTGTCTCACAGTGGTGACCAGACACCAGACTGGCTCTTCGGGCCTGTCCCCTGGGGGCTGCGGAGTGTGCCCCCTGTCCTAACAATGAAAACAGCCCCACACACAACCTGCTGGGCTCAGGGTTACTCTTTTTTTTTTTTTTTTTTTTTGCTGCAAAAAGCTTTACTGTTTCCCTTTGGTCCAAGACTTGGGAGAGGGCTCCAGGGTGGTTAAAAAGCTGCCTAGTGGCTGCAGAGAGAGGCTTCAGGCAGAAGCCCTGACACCAGAGGAGCTCCTCAAAGGCCGCTGGGCTCCAGAGCCTCCTAGTGGTGCTTGAGGCTGAGCCTTTGGAAGAGATACTGGCTTAGTGCAGCCTGGGGACCAGCCAGCCTGTGGAGGTTAGTCAGGTGGTCGCCCACCTTCTTGATGAGTTTCACCTGTTCATCTAGGAAGTGGCTCTCCAGGAAGTCACAGAGGTGGAGATCTGCGCGGGTGGGACCCAGGGCATGTAGATCCAAAAGGGCCTGGCTTGGGTTCTCCATGAGAATGGTGGCTTCCATAGCATCCTGGGTTTTACCCCACTCATCTCGAGATGGCTTCTGCACGTCCTGGAAGAGGGCGAGGCAGCCGCACTGGTTCTGCATTTTCAAGACACACTGTGCGCCCTCGCACTTCTCCTTGGCCAATTCGCGGAAAAAGTGGCCTATGCCCTCCAGAGACACCTCATCGCGGTCGAAATAGAAGCCCAGAGAGAGGTAGGTGTAGGAGGCCCGCAGATGCAGGTTGACCAGGCGGTTGACAGCGGCTTCCATCTCGATGGAATAACTCTGACAAATCTGGGAGCTCATGGTTGATCGGTAATAAGGAGTTAAGCTCAAAAAATGGTGTTGGCTGGTCCCAGGGGCCAAGGATAGCTTGAGTGGCTGATTCTGAAGATTGCGACTGGAAAAAATGTTGGAGGGTGGTCGGAAGCTGGAGCAAGGGGCGTCCCTGTGTCTGTTCAATCCAAACACTGTTGAAGCAAGAGACAGATCTGCAGGGACCACCGAGCGCACAGCTCAGGGTTACTCTTTATGAAGGGACTTGAGTAAGTGTGCCTCCCGGCTTGCAGTAAACTGTTTGAAAGGTTCTTTTTCCTTTATGTGAAAAATCTAACACAGATGTTTTACGAAGTGGGCTGTCTACCCAGAATAATGAAGAAAAGTTTCTTGATTAGTCTTTGGGGATAAACAGCCCACTGCAGTCACGATGGGATCCTTCAAGAGAGAAAACTGAAATTAATGAACAATTATTTAAGATTGTCACTGGGTCATGAGAAATTGCCAAACATGTCAGTTATCTCAAGTGAAAACGAGACAAGGTAAGAAGCATATTTTTAAAATGTCATTGATGAGCTTGCTTCCAGTAAAGCCAGGAGAGTAGACATATAATAAGTTTTCCTTTGGTATAAACTAAACATGATGTTTAACACCCCTCCTTTCCAAATTTTCAATGTTTTCAAGTAGTTTAACGTTACAGGGAAAGCGAAACATTAAAAAATTAATAAAAGCACGTCCAGGGGGGCGCTTGTTTCCCCTCCCACTTCCAGCTCATATTGGGCTCGAAGGGACCAAGATTCTGTCCGTCCCTTCAGCCCCGTCTGCGTTTCTTTCTGTGAATTTTATAAAATACTCCCTCACGTTATGAGTACGACGTTCAAACGCCTCAATGAGCGCTATTGTTGTAAAATAGGTCCTGGTACCATGGGAAAGTAAAGAACGAAATACACAGGGGAATTCTAGAAAACGAAAGCTTCTGCAGAAGAAGCCCGGAAGCGCATTCTAAGCTTTTTCCTCCTGGTGGACCAGACGCCCCATCCGCGGCCGGAACACGCATGCGCTCCAGGAGGGTCGGAAAGGGCGGGTTCGCGCGCCCTCTTGTGGCCAGAGGTGGGCAGCGCACAGAGGCCGGCCGCCTGCTGAATCCCTGGAATTGAATTTTCAGTTTCATCTAAATTACCTAAATTTGTGGGCGTACATTGTTCATAGCACTCTCTTATAATACTTTTCATTTATGTAAAGTCCTCAGCAATGTCTCCACTTTCCATTCTAATTTGATTATATTGTGGTTTTCCTCTGTCTTGGTCAGTAAAGGTAAAGGTTAACCTCAACCTCCGGATCATCCAAGCCTTTATCCCACTGGATTGTATAGACTGAGCACCACCCTGTCGAGACGCCTTGTTCTATTAATTGTCCTCATCGCTCTCAGAAGGTAAAGCACTCCCCCCACTCTCCCACCCCCCTTCCACTCTGGCCTTACTGCTCACTGAGGACGACTTGTCTCTGAGGTTCAGTGAGCCGAGTTCTGCAATGAACCCCTACCGTCGGCCCCCCCAGAGCTTCTCAGTGATGCTGGTGATCCCTCCCACCAGCACATTCTGTATCTCAACGGAGGGTCTTCCCGGCCTTCCAAAGAAGCAGAGCTGGTACATTTTCCAGCCCTACATCCTCTGCCTGCTCTGGATTGCCCACTTCTCTGAGCCTAGCAATTCTGGCATCTCTGCTCAGCAAAGAGCCATCTATTTCTCCAAGCCGCCAAAAGCCCTTCTTGCAGTGTGTTAGCACCACCTCCTGGCATCCTCAGCAGAGCGTGTAAACACTTATCACAGAAGTGTGCTCCTTTCCAATAAACTCTCCAGCACTCAGCTATATGTTCTACATTCCATGGTCCAGCATCCTCAGGATCCGGACCCGTACTCTCCTGGTTCCTACAGACACAGATTGGCTAGGCCCACAGCAACTGAATCTTCCTCCCTTATCAAGCCCAGCATTTCCCTGGTTGGGTTTTGTAGTGACTTGACCCTAGTTATTGGTCTAGTTATCAGGAGGGGAGGAAAGAGTAGACAGTGAAAGGGGCACCGGTTTTATCACAAAGTAGAGGTCTTGTCTGCATCATCTTCAAACAAGACTGGGAGGCGTGGGTCACATTTGCAGGCCCAGAGGGACTGGTGTTTAAAGGTGTTTGCCCACATCAACCTGAATGTCCCCATCCCAAGTCTCAGGGTTTCCTCCTTTCCAAACAAGCTCCTGACCTTGACATAGCAAACTTTCTGGGATTGAGAATTCAACTTATCTGAAGTTATGCTACTCTTACATTTTTGCCATCAGGCTTCAAGAAGCCCTCTGATCGTCACACTTTCCCTTTACTTGGTGATTAACCACCCTCCGCCTGTCCTTGTCGATGGCTCCCAGTAATAGCCACTCAATTCCACAGTCTGGAAAATTGCTACCTCCCCCAAACTCCTAAAGATCTAAGATGCAGCACCCACCTGCGGTTCCCTCCCATCAATATCCCATCCTGGTTCAACACCAGGGACAGTTTTAATGATTGTGCCACTACAGCCTGACATGTGCTATCAGTAGTCCATCAATCACAAGTGATAGGGTCCTCATTGCCAGCAAGCTGACAGGTGATCTCTCACCCAAATCCCATCTTAGAGTCTGCCTTCCTAGGACCACGGCTGGTACCACTTGCCATAGGGTAAGATTCCATGGAAGCAGACTCTGAGATGGAAATTGCGTGCAGAGGTGTTATTGGATAGTGTTCTCTAGAAAAACACCTATTAAAAAGTGATACCTGGAGGGAAGAGTGGGCGGAGGAAAGAGTTGAACTGCTGTACAATTGCAACAGAGGCCTCATTTGATCCTACAGGGAACTCAAACTAGGATGGCCCTTTGAGAGATTGCAAGCTGAGGCAAGGGGGCAAGGTCTTTGAACCCCTGCAGCAAGCACCACTGGAAGTGGACTGCCCCTGGGGAGGACGTGTGACCTGAGAGAGGCAACTCCCTTCAGCCAGGACAATTCCCAGGGAGGTATTCCCACACTGGCAGCTGGAGGAATGGGTGCCCCAGCCCTGAAGGGGGACCCTGGCAGCCCATCACAGTGTGCCCTCTCGGGTGTACTAAAGTTTCCAGGTTCAGTTGTTGACTTCTATTTTGCTCTCTGCAGTTATATCAGTTATTGCTTTGTATCTTTTGAGGCATTATTTTTAGAGATACATATTTATGATAGATATATCTTCTCTGTCAAGTTTTATAACTTTTATAAGTAGATGTCATGCTTATCTTTTCCTAATGATTTTTTAAGATTCTGTTTTGTCAGACATTAGGCTTATGACTTGCATCAGTCAGGGTTCAGCCAGAGAAGCAGAACCAGTAGGTCATACATACTAGGAGGTTTTTTTTTTTTTTTTTTTTTTTTTTTTTGCAAGGAATTGGCTTACTCGATTGTGGAGGCTGACTAGGCAAGTTCAAAATCTGTAGGGCAGTCTGTCAGGAAGGGCAGGCGAGACGCTTTGTCCAGAGTTTCTTCTTCATCTAGGAAGCCTCAATTCTGCTTTGAAGGCCTTTCAACTGATTCATTCAGACCCACCCAACTTATTTCAGATAATCTCCTTTACTTAATTCATCTGAGTTTATGGGCTTTAGCCACACCTACAAAATACCTTTACAACACCACCTAGGTTAGGGTTTGATTCAACAGTGGGAGACTTAGCCTTGCCAAGTTGACACATCAAAGATCATCAAACTACCCAACTTTCTTGTTGTCCAAATTTGCCTGGTGTGGTAATATTAAGACTCTCTGACACTCCACCCATCATGAATGGGGTCTACATCAGACTCCACTTGATTCTGCACAGACTTGTGACTGCTTTGACCAAGAGTACAATGGAAGTGATGCTTTGTGACTTCCGAGATTATATCGTAGTCAGCTTTGGAGCTTCTCTCTTGTTCACTAGAACACCTGCTCTTGAAGCCCAGAGCCGCCATCTCAGCTGCCGGCTGAGTCCTTCATGCCGAAAAGGCCACATATAGGCGCTCTGGTCATATCCAAGCTGAGCTCATCTTTGAGCCATCTCAGCCAGAAGAGGAGGCATGTGAGTAAAGAAGACATCTTGGAAGTGGACCCTCCCTGCCATCAAATCATCTCAACTGAGGTTCCAGACACAGTGGAGCAGAGAAAAGCCACACCCACTGTTCCCCTTCCAGATTCCTGACCCACAGAATCCAGGAGCATAATAAAATGCTTGTTCTTTAACTCCATTAAAGAGTTTTGCCAACATTATCTAATGTTGGTTTGCCAACACAGCATTAGATAATGGGACCCCATGAATGTTTTTCTGTCCTTTTATTTTCAAGCATTTTATGTAGGCTGTGAGTCTTTCATAAACAACATGACGCTGGATGTTGTTCTTTTTTCCGATCTGAGAGTCTCAGAATCAGATTCCTGCGGAGGGACTCGGAGCCTTTAAGAGTGAATGGTTATGAGCAGTAAAGCCCAAACCAGCACTTCGGGTCTTTCTGCCTTAAGACCCACATCTTCCCTGTCCATCCTTCCTCCGTGAACTCTGCCACCAGCTTTTCTCTGGTTGATTAGCGCGGGGCTCCAACCGTCCCCCGCCCAATCCGCATTCCCTTCCCCCAGATGCTGTAGCTCCCCGACCTCCCTCCCAGTCGTCTACCAGACCTGACTCTGCCCAGGGAAAGTTTAAAGTTCCCTCAGAACCTCTGCGGCTAACAAGCAAGTCCCAGCAATGGGCGGAGGAGGTTGCCATGGAGACGGGGCCATGGAGATGGGTCCATGGTCCGCAGCTCGGGCGGGGAGGGCCGGGCGCGGCTTCCGATTGGCTCCGAGGGCGCGCGGCGTCCTTCCTGCGCACATGCGCGGTGGCACCGAGGCGAGGTCACGGCGGAGCCGGGGCGCGGTGGGTTCCGGGCCGGGCTTCCCAGGACCGGGTGCACGGTGGCTCCGGCCGAGGCGCCGTGCTCTACGGGACGGACGCGGCGGGGCCGAGGCCCCTCCGCAGCGCGGGACCGAGCCCGCCACGCAGGCGCCGCGCCCGCCGCCATTGTTGCCCGGGGCTTCTCGGGCCGCTCGGCTGCGCGTACGCCGGTCCGGCCACAGGTCAGGATGCGGGCGGCCTGCGGGGTCGAGGCTGCGGGGCAGTCCCCGCGCAGCGGCCCGCGAGCCTCAGACTGTGGAGTTAGGGGGACCTCGCGGGGTGGGGAGGCGAGGGGTGCCTCTGCCCCGTAGGCCTGGTGCGCAGCCGGCTTTGGGGGACACGACGGGGTTGAGGGGGGCTCAGAGCTGGAGCCCGTGGACAGGTGGTGTCGGTTCTCCTCCAGGTCAGGCCTGCAGTGAGGTTTTCTGCGGGAATCCTGGTTTCAAATGTATTCCTTAGGAACTGTGTCCTGTAGAAGCTCTTCACGGGCTTCAGGTTACACCAGTCTGCTTCTTTCCTGTGCCCAGCCCTCTGGTAGTGAAGGGCTGGAACAGGCTGGCATTGATATGCAGAGCGGGTAAACGGCTCGCCCTTTTTCCCTGACCGTTCCCTTGGGAACCTTGAGCTCTTTAAGGAGAAGTTCTCCCAGTTTTTTCTAAGTAACAGATTTGCTGTTTTTGAGAGGCCCTTCAGTTATTACAGTTTCTGTAACATCAGTGACTATGATACTGAAGCTTTTTTTTTTCTGTAAAAAATGTTTGTTTCAACAAGTTAGAAGTTTGATCTGTCTTTTTGCTTTGCTTCTATCACCACCCTTTTATGGCAGTCCCAACCCGTGCCCAGGGCAGGTTGCATCTATTTTATAAGTCTAAGGATATCAGGGAGGTAGAGCACGGCAGACTCTCTGTGTTTATTTGTACACTCTGGGTCGCCTGCCTATTACTGTTTGTGCGTATGGCAGAGACCACCAGGAATTCTTGACCTTGTGTCTGTTCTTGTGTTTCAGGGTCTCTTAGCCATCCCTACAAGTTCTGGGCTCAGAGTTTGTAAGGAAGACTGCTAACTCTACCTTGCCTCTGTCCTGCCCCTGGCTGCAGCAGCCCTTGGTAAATGTCTTTGTGGTTCTAGCATGCGACTTCAAGCATTTGGCTCACTCCTGGAGAAATAAAGGCTGTTGCCAGGTTGACTCTCCTGTGTGTAGCCATGTTCTCCCCGAGCAAGAGGACGACCAGTTCGTCACGTGCCCAAGTCCTTCTAATGTGGAAGCCGGACAAGGCTCAGAGTGGACCCCGCAATGCTGAGAAGGAAACCCTCGCCTCAAGACTCCTGCGTGACACTGAGACCTGTCGGCAGAATTTTAGGAATTTTCCATACCCAGATCTGGCTGGTCCTCGAAAGGCATTGAATCAGCTCCGAGAGCTCTGCCTTAAGTGGCTGAGACCCGAGATTCACTCAAAGGAACAAATCCTGGAGCTGCTGGTCCTGGAGCAATTCCTGAGCATCCTGCCTGGGGAGGTTAGGACTTGGGTGAAGTCCCAGTACCC
The DNA here is from genome assembly GCF_028564815.1 of Eubalaena glacialis. Classification (NCBI taxonomy): domain Eukaryota; kingdom Metazoa; phylum Chordata; class Mammalia; order Artiodactyla; family Balaenidae; genus Eubalaena; species Eubalaena glacialis. The sequence continues at coordinate 3,773,965 of NC_083734.1, read as the reverse complement.
GAAGAGCAGCGAGGAAGTGGTGACTCTGGTGGAGGATTTGACTCAGATTCTAGAGGAAGAAGGTAAGGCTTGTAAGGGCAGAGAGGGGAGGAGTCCTGGGTGGTCCAAGAAGACAGCCATCACGTCAGAGAGCAGCCCTTTGAGGTGATTAGGAAAACAGAGGTCAGGGAGTGAGTGAGAACAGGCTTCACTGAGCCCCGTCCTACCTGGCATTCCTCTTCCAACTGCTCGGAACCCAACACACGTTCTGTAAACCCAGAGGACATATCATAAACAGTGGCCAGACGCAACCAAATTACCCCTATGTGCGCCCTCAGGAAGTTTCGCTGCAGAGGTTTGAACCATTCTGCCAATAAATCATTTGCTTTGTGAATTGGGTTTTATGGTAACATACTTCCAAATATGTAGAAAAGTGTCCAGAGAATATTTCTTTACTAAGTAAAAAGACAACTCACAAAATTTCTATCACGCAAGGGTTTAGTAGAAAACTGTGAATTTGGTACATATTCTGAAGCATCCCAGAGCAGACTTGTTTTTGAAGCCTGCTCAAAAACAGGATAAGTTTCAGGATAAGTCATTGCCCCTTTCCTCTGGTTCTGTGAAGCAGGGGCGCTGTTTTTGGTTTCCTTCTGATTCCTCGCTTTAAGAAAATATAGGCTTCTATTGGTGAAGAGTTTCCTAGGCTATTCAAACAGGACTGATCTCCACCACGGTCTCTTTCTCTTCCCTAGCTGCTCCTCAGAACTCCACCCTTTCCCAAGAGACCCCAGAGGAAGACCCCAAAGGAAGACAAGCTTTCCAGGCAGGGTGGCTCAATGACTTCGTGACCAAAGTGAGTGTCAGTTTCTTCTGTGATTTTAAAATGCCTTCCTAGTGTGTGAGGACATTTTCTAACCTGGCCCTCTACCTTCTGTGACCCCAGAAGTCCTATGAAGGACCTAAGCCTCAGGTTTTCTCCTTAAGTCACCGTGGCCTGTTAAGGTAGGTGAATACGTTGTGTAGGAAATGGGATCCATTGCTTCCCTTGATATCCCTTTCCTCACTTTTTTACTTTAAAGCAGCGGTAGTGCATAGAGGTTAAGGGATTCACCTCCACAGCCACATGGATCTAGATTTGGTTCCTGGTTCTGCCACAACCTGTGATTTGGGGCAAGACACTTAACCACTCATAGCCTGAGTTACTAAGCTCTAATGAATAGAATATTCCTCTTAGATCGTGACAGTTAAATATTATGAGACCTGTTAGCCTGGATTACAGTAAGTGATCAAGAAGGTCACAGGAAGATTAGACAATAGTTATTATTTGTCTTTGTTAACAAGTAATTAAAGGCCATGTATTGTATGATGTTACTGTTTATTACGAATCTGTGTTATTTTAAGGAAGAGCAGCTCAGGCCATCTTAAGAGAAAGATTTACTGTAAAATACACTGTAAAATATACATGGTCTGAAATTGGTAACCAGAGTAAATTATTATTTATAGATAATATGAATGTTTACCCAAAAAACCTAAGAAAATCAAGGGAAAAACTGTTAGAAACAATAATAGAGAATTTGAATAAAGTGACCACGACAGAAAATGGCATACAAAAAGTAATCACTTTCTTAAATATACATAAAAATCAGATAGATGCTAAAATGAAATAAAGGGTTCCATTCACAGTATTATCCCCACATTTAAAATAACTACGACTAAGCATCGTATAAGCTTTGCAGTCCTGTGTTATTCTGTAGACATGAAAGAAGCCTTGAAGATTGTAAAACTGCCAGCTCTCCCTAAATTATACACTTACATGTGATTTGAAAAATCCCAATACAGTTTTTTAAAGAAACTTACAGTTTATTTGAAAAACATGTGAGAGTAAGCAAGAATTTTTTTTTTTTTTTTAAAACGAAGGAAGAGCAGAGAGATGCTAACTTTACCAGACTGAAATGTATCTCCAGGTGCAGTAGTTCAGTGTGGTTATTGGTACCAGTTTTATTTGAGAAAGGAAGAAGGGGGACTTCCCTGGTGGTCCAGTGGATAAGAATCTGCCTTCCAATGCAGGGGACGTGGTTTCCATCCCTGGTTGGGGAACTAAGATCCCACACGCCATGGGGCAGCTAAGCCCACATACTGCAGCTACAGAGCCCACGCTCTCTGGAGCCCGAACACCACAACTAGAGAGCCCACACGTCGCAACTACTGAGTCTGTGCGCCACAACCAGAGAGAAGCCCGCACGCCACAACAAAGAGGCTGCGCACTGCAACGGAAGATCTGCATGCCACAACTAAGTCCCAGCGCAGCCAAAAATAGATAGATAGATAGGAGGGAAGAAGGAAGGGCTCTGCATTCCATCATAGAGCACACAAAATATCTTAAAATGTCTAACTGTAACACATTTAATTTATTTGTAAGGCAATGCTTGAAAGTCAAACCATTCTCTCTGTGTCATCTATGTTTAAATCCTTTTATTCTATAAGATGGAGCCACCAACACATGCACTGAAACTGATGTATTCTACTTTGTTTTCAGACTTCCCCTCAGGCCATTCAGGTCTGCTTATCCATACATTGGGTAAAGGTATTGACTAGGTAATTTTTAGGGTCCTACCAACGCTCAAGACTCTGTGGTTTCCCCCACCACACACACACCTGTGCTGTCGCTGTCCCCTTCCTCCTAGTTCCTGAACCAAGTTGAGTCATGTTTGATGTTTCAGGAATCCATGACATTCACAGATGTGGCCGTGGACATCACCCGGGAGGACTGGGAGCTCATGCGTCCTGTGCAGAAGGAATTGTACAAGACGGTGACGCTGCAGAACTACTGGAACATGGTTTCTCTGGGTGAGCGTCGTCTGCGCCCGGCCCTCCTCCCTGCATACACACCCGAGTCTTTCTCCCCTCAGCTGTTAAAAATGGTCGGGCCTAGAGGTGAGCGTGCTTTGTCCGTTCAGGCACAGAAATGGCAAAGTTCTGCTCCCTTTTCCCAAATGAAAGGTTTCTAAGTGAAAGGTCATCAGAAGGTACGACGCACAGCCTCCCAGGGCCACCACCCGACGCCGCGCCCTGCCCAGTGCCTCCTTCCCCGTCATCTCTAGGCGTGCACCCTCCAGGGTGCAGGAAATTTTTGTCCCAGCTCCGAAAAGGACAGTGACCTCATTCATGAGGTCATGTCCGTGAACCATTCTTTTCCTGTAGAGATCTGTCCTCATGGGTAAGAAGTCAGGTAGTAAAACTTGAACAACTGTTTATCTCCAGGGTAAAACTCACTCTGTTCCTCCTGAACAGGACTTACAGTGTACAGACCAACCGTGATTCCCATATTGGAAGAACCATGGATGGTGATAAAAGAAATTTTAGAAGGCCCTAGTCCAGGTGAGAGAACCACCAGCCGATGAGATTCTTTGTGCTTCAGAGCCTGTACTATCCTAAGTGTGGTGAGATGTGTTTTTACATGTGGCCAAGTCACTTTGCACGAAGACATCCCAGCCTGTTGAGAACACTGGGCTGCTTGGCATTGCTTCCTTACAGAGGCCATCTTTGGAAGAGATTTTCCAGGTGTCATTTTTTCAACCGCCCCCAACCCCCCTCTTATTTTGTGCTTCTCCATGACCCCTGGGTTCCCTCCCTTAGAGTTTTGTCTGGGGCTTTCCGTGTGTTCCCTCCCTCCATTTTTAAGCATGCATGAATGTCCCCTAAAATCTTAAATTTCAAACCTTCTCACCTTCTTTTTGAGTTTCTTTTATTCTGTTTATTGACAAAACCCTGTAGCCCCCTGCCTCCACTCTCCTCATTCCTTTCTTTTTTATGTTCTAATTATTGAAAAAGATAACATGTTTGCAAGATCAAAAATTGTAAAAATATATAAAGCCAGATCTATGCAGACAGGAGTCCCCACCTATTTGCCGCATTCATCTGGTTCCTGCATCTGTGTCGTCACCTGTGGCTCGACACCTAGAGGTCACGTGACTGTTCTAGTCCCTGGTGACCTTCCAGTTAAGGTTCTTAGCATCCACTGTGGATCCTTGCTTTATTACATTGCTGGTTACAAAATGGTGATTTTCTAATTCCACCATCTCCTCTAAATGATTAATCTGTAAAGAATACCTGTCCCTCCCAACCCATTTTTATGTGTATATGTCACTATGGACTAGTGGAATTTTTAAAAATTCAATGTATTGTTAGTCCATTAATTCCAGTTTGGAGGGGGCGGGTATTTGTTTTTGATGCTCAGTTGTCCCAAATTTCGGCGATGGGAGCCTTTCAGATCAAGTCCTTTTGAGACGTCCCCATTAGTCTTTGAGCATTTCCTTGCTTTCTGGCAGAGAATGGTCTGTGGGCTCACTTTATGCCTACCTGAGACCTGGAATTTCTCTAAGGAACAGTGGTTCATCTTAGTGGGGATTAGTGATGAGAGGCCAGGATCTGGGCAGTGAGTGCGCTCACTACTCTGGGTACCATTGCTTCTAGATCTGTTCAGTAGATAGAGCTGTGAAGTGTGTGTGTGTGTGTTTGTAGGTTTTTTGAATCCTGAGTTCATACTGGTGACTTTAATTCAAATCTAGCACCACAAGGGCAGTCCATCGTGTGCCTCCCCATATCTGTTTTCTACTTCCTTTCTCACAGAATGAGTCATCTGGTTCCCAATATCAGTATATCTGCTCATTTGCTCTATCATAATCACGCAAAAATGGTTTCAGAAGTATATCATTCTCTCTCAGATAACAAACTGCTCAGGTAACATTCGAAATTCCTTCATGTCCTTAGAATATATTCCACTAAAGATATAGAGGATACTGGGTTCAAAGTTACTTGAATTCTTCCTTTCTGGTTATCTTAACAGTTTGATACACAGTTAAACTTGTTTGATTACATTTGTGTTCAAGTTTAGTATTCTCTTGTTTCTTGATTCTTTTTTATTTAATTCTACATTTTTGAGTATGTAAAAACATTAACGCAGTTCAGAAGTCAAAACTATAGAAAGGTGTACACTCCCATCCCGTCTGCCCTGTTCCCGTCCACGTCCTGTAGGTTACAGGGCTCACTTACCTCTCGTTTATCCTTCCTGTGTTTCTCTTTGCAGAGATAAATTATAAATATAGTCTTAGCTCTCTTTTTGTATACAAAAGAAGTACACTGTACTCTTTTGCATTTTGCTTTCCTATTCCCTTTTTTTTTTTTTTTTAATTTAAGCCACTGCCTTCTAGTATGTCTACCAGTATTGATGCTGGAATCCAGCATTAACAGCAAATTAAACAATAATGACAATATAATACGCTACTTTAGAGTGAATTGCTTAACTTTTTAAAAAAGTTAACTTTATCTGGTCATCTGGTATTTTGAGGGTCCTACTACTTGAAAAGCTAATTCTTCTCATAATTTATGGCCTATTTGCTTTCGTTGGCAGAATGACCCAAAATATACACTGAATTCTTTAGGGAGTGAGTTCAGCATGCTCTCGACACTGAGAAAACCCATGGCAAGATGGAGCTAGGCCTTTGCTGGAGTCAGGACCGTCTTATGGGAGGTGCTGCCCATCTGGGACCACTTGAGGTTTTTAGGTGATTCGGGTTGAATTAAGGCTGTAAACCCACAAGAGGGGCAGTTTATGATTATGTATTTTGGGGGGAGATTTTGCTCCCACCAAAGAGCACAAAACTGAGAAAGGCAAGGTCCTCTTTTCCTTCTGTAGAGGTGAGGTGTTTGGGTTTTGTCTGTTTTTCTAGCCTGTCCTTATACAGGGTGTAGCACAGAGTGTGCAGACTCCTGCCAGCTGCCCCAGGTTGGCTGCAGCCTTTGTCTTCTGGCCCCCGAGCCCCTTGCACCCTCAAGGGGAAGCTGAAGGTCGTCAGCAGGATGGAGGAGTGTCTCAGGAAGCCAGCTTCAACTTTCGCTGACTTCTGGTCTTCCTGCTCTCACTTGATTTTTGGCTTTGAGGATTTCACTTTCTTATCAGCTCAGAGTCGTATAAGTTGAACCTTTGGTTAGGGCATCTCATCAGTCATACCTGAGGGAATGGAAACTTTGATGATTCACAAATCGAGCAGTAGTGTTGGCCGTTCCTGTCTCAGAACTTTATGGTCTTTACATCATACAGGACCCAGCCATTCTTTGAGGTTCAGCCCAAACCAGATCTCCCCTAAAAGTGTTCCTTCATTACCTGGTCAACACTGATCTCTTCTGCTAGAAATATTACACCACTGTTTGATACTTAACACTTCTAATCGGTCCTTTCCAGTTTGTTATATACACATATTTAAGCCCTGCTTAATGATCTTAATTTCTGAATTACCAGTAAACTGACTGGTTTAAAAATGTATGCTTATAGTAGTGATTTTTTCATGGCCATCATTCAGACTTGTTACTTTAAGCCTGTTAATTATAACTTTAGTACTTCCTTCTCAGGTGTATGGAACAGTTTGTCACAGACTGATTCTGATTACATAGGCACTAAACTCAGCTTCTGGACTATCTCATTGTTTTTGTGTATATACACACCTACCCATGCAGTCCATTAACATTCTCATTTCGTTTTTCTAAGGGGAGAGTAATAAATCCTGGTTTGAGAAAGTTGTTTTTAGATTTTTTTCCTCTAGAAAAAGTAATATAGCAACACTTCTAGTACCAAAAAACAACAAAAGAAATATAACCGATTTCTTGAAAATCAGAAAATATTTTTTGAAACAAACTCTCATTGTTAGCATTTTGGTAATATATATCTAGTTCTAATGAGTTTTACATGCTAGTTACGGTACTCTTTTTTACATTTAACATTACTCCTAAGCATTTTCTAGTGTCTAATTTTTGTATTTGAATCAAGATAATAAAAGTAGTTTGTAAATTCAAGTAGCACAAGGAAGCATAATGAAGTATGTGTCTCCCTCCCCTCACCTAGCTATGTACACAGACCTGCAGGGAGTGCTGATCTCAGGGGAGAAGGCCCTGGTTTTGGGTGAGGGGTTGGAGACACACATCTTTACACAGATGGAATCTTTCTGTGTGTACCGTTTTATCCCTCTCTCTCTCTTTTTTTCACTTAATATTTCTTGCACACCTTTTCGTATCGATGTACCTATTTTTATCAGTTATCAGTATTCCATTATCTCCTATTCTAACTAGTCCTTTACTGATGGATGAGTCTATTGAATGTATATATTTGTAAAGTTATTATACGTTGATCTGCATTTTAGAAAGTTTCTGGACTATCCAGCATCATTTTTGCTATATTATAAACTCCATATTTCATTATATTTCATATATATAATTCTTAATATTTGCAAGTTATATGTTTCCTATCTGATTTCAAAGGAGAAAGGTATTGCAACTTAAATGTGTTTTAAACCATCATAATAGAAACATAATAGGCATCAACAAATGTGTATTTAATGGCTTTGCAGTCAGGTTTGGGGGTCCAGGTGTGTGTGTGTGTGTGTGTGTGTGTGTGTGTGTGTGTGTGTGTGTACGCTTTCATTTGAGTTCACCTTTTTACAACAAGGTATTGTCATTTATTTTACCAATTCCATTCAGTGGCCTTCATATCCAGAGTCTTGGGCCATTTTCTGAAGGAAATGTAAAAGAAGCATAAGCCATTTCCAGAGTTTGCATCTGAGTTGGAAATACAAGAAACACACAAAACTGTGAAATAATAATATAAAGCCAAGTTCTGCCATGGGCCCAATATTTTATTAGGTTGGACCGTATGAAACTGCTGATATTCAGCCAGATTGACCTACAAAAAAGGCAGTTTCATATCATTCAACCTAATCTGTACTTTAGGATTCTAAGAAGGAGGAGAGAAACATGAGCTGGGCCATAAGCATCTTTTTCAGTAGGTAGAGAAGGTGTCATAAGAGAAGCCTGGAGTCTGGAATTAGTGGCACCTTTAGAAGATTATAAGGACATAGTTCTAAGTTATGTGGATAACTTTGAACTTTAAGCTGAATATGAGTTGTGATAGAGGAGGGAGTACAGTAGAAAAGGCTAGATTATTTGGGGTCTGAGTACTGAGTGGAGGTATTTTAACTTTTCTTTCTTTAACTTTTATCCTTTAAGCCGCTGATCCTGAAACTTCAGTATGATTCAAACCTCCTGGAGGGCTCAGCCTCACCCCCATTTTCTGACTCAGTATGTCTGGGAGGGGCCCAGTCACTTGACATATTTCAGATGACAGTGATGCTCACGCCACTGGTCTGGGGATTGTACCCCTGAGAACCATGGCTTCAGGCTGTAAGAGTTACTAGACGTATTAAAACACGGAACACACACCGTGAAACTGCCTCCAGAATATTACGTACAGTGTGCAGGGTAGATTGGAAGGAGGGGTGCTGATAGTCAGCCTGCTTTATGACCCATTATGTAAATTACAGCTTATATGATTATAAATGTTTGTGTAATAAAAGTCATCCCAGGTTGTCCCACAGTTTATCGTCTGTTTTCACTTCTTAGCTCTGTCGCCTGACCTAACCTATTCTATTAACTCCATGCCCATGTTGAATAGGGAGGAGCCTCTCCTTCTTCAACAATTTAGTCCTGTTTTCTGCCCTTTTATTCTCCTTTCCCAAGCATTAAGGACCATGTTATGAGGTTGTCAGAGCCATAGTCTTTTTAGGCATTTTATTTATGTTCATTATTTTGTTTCTGCTTTGGCAGTTTCCTTTCTCCAAATAGAGGAAGACTTTTTATGTACTTTTTTAATTTCAGGATGGGAAACAGAAGCCCAAGAGGGTACTCCGGTGGAAAATGTTTCTAAACTCACAAAGGATGGAACCAAGACCATCAAGCTGGAAGAACCCTATGACTATGATGACAGATTGGAGGGGCAAGCAATAGAGACCTTCAGGAGAATTCCCACCAACGAGAGAGATTTCGGTTTGAAGTCAGTCCTTTCAGAAGAAGATGATCGTGCAGAAGACTATAAATATGATATATATAGAAGTAATTTTGAAAAGCATTCAAACCTAATGATACAGTTTGATACCCAATCAGATGATAAAACTTCTGTGTACGACGAAGGCAAGGCCACCTTCAGTCATGTCTCTTACGGTATCGTACACAGGAAAATATATCCCGGAGAGAAGCCTTATAAGTGTAACGTGTGTGGGAAGAAGTTCAGAAAGTACCCATCCCTCATCAAACACCAAAGTAGCCATGCCAAAGAGAAGTCTTATGAATGTGAAGAATGTGGGAAAGAGTTTAGACACGTCTCATCCCTCATTGCACATCAGAGGATGCACACTGGAGAGAAGCCCTACGAATGCCACCAGTGCGGGAAAGCCTTCAGCCAACGTGCACACCTCACCATCCACCAGCGGATCCACACGGGAGAGAAACCCTACAAGTGCGACGACTGCGGGAAAGACTTCAGCCAGCGCGCACACCTCACCATCCACCAGAGGACACACACGGGAGAGAAACCCTACAAGTGCTTGGAGTGTGGCAAAACCTTCAGCCACAGTTCATCGCTGATTAATCACCAGAGAGTTCATACCGGAGAAAAACCTTACATATGCAACGAGTGTGGGAAAACGTTCAGCCAGAGCACACACCTCCTTCAGCATCAAAAGATACACACAGGAAAGAAACCATATAAATGCAATGAGTGTTGGAAAGTGTTCAGTCAGAGCACTTACCTTATCCGACATCAGAGGATTCATTCTGGAGAGAAGTGTTATAAATGCAACGAATGTGGAAAAGCCTTCGCTCACTCCTCCACTCTTATTCAGCATCAGACCACTCACACTGGAGAGAAATCCTATATATGCAATATATGTGGGAAAGCCTTCAGCCAGAGTGCAAACCTTACCCAACATCACAGAACACATACCGGAGAGAAACCCTATAAGTGCAGTGTGTGTGGGAAGGCCTTCAGCCAGAGTGTACACCTTACTCAGCACCAGAGGATTCACAACGGAGAAAAACCCTTTAAATGCAATATATGTGGGAAAGCATATAGACAGGGTGCAAATCTTACTCAGCATCAAAGGATCCATACCGGAGAGAAACCCTATAAATGCAATGAATGTGGGAAAGCGTTTATTTATTCGTCATCACTTAATCAGCATCAGAGAACTCATACTGGTGAAAGACCCTATAAGTGTAACGAATGTGACAAAGATTTTAGCCAGAGAACATGCCTTATTCAGCACCAGAGAATTCACACAGGAGAGAAGCCCTATGCATGCCGTATATGTGGTAAAACCTTCACCCAGAGTACAAACCTCATTCAGCATCAGCGTGTTCATACAGGTGCCAAACATCGTAATTAATGCATATGGAAGACTTCATTTAGGTTTTAAAACTTAACCATTTAAAATTCTATTTTGTATTCTGTGTTAAAAACATTATTCAAGAGAAGTGCAATATGGGGTTAGATTATCACTCAGCAGAAGTATCAGAATTAGTGATGTGGATATAACCTATTTAAATGTACTGTGAAATTTAAGAAGAAAACATTCACTTCTTAACCTTTATTTGATACCAGTTTAATTCATTCCAGAAAGAAACCCTAGGAAAGTAAGAGTACTCAAAAACCTGTAACTCATCAACTCTTACCACGTTTCAAGTACTTCTTAAGGAGGCCTTACGAATGTAACTTGGGAAAGCTTCCATCCAGTAGAGCTTTCACACCAGAGAGTAATCCTGGGGTAACAGAAAAAAAGCTGCTTTCAGGCCTTTAGTTCTTCTCAGCTTTGAAGCCTTAAATATGTAAAGGTCCCTTCCCCCTTTTTACTTCCCTTTTCCTATTATGCCATAACTGCCATGTGGAGCCAGTAGGTTTGCAAAAAAAAAAAAAAAAGTTGAAAGTATCCTAACGATTTCTATGTGACCACAGTTTAATTACGCTTTCCTTTAAATACTGAAACATTAAAGAGAAGCTTAATGAAAGATGATCTGTTAGGAGAAACTAATGTGTCTATAATCCTTAGACGTGTGTACAAATTTACAGGCAAAGATTAAACCCCCAAGCTTAATATTTAAAACATATTAGCCTTAGTTTCACTAGCTTTTGACAACTGTCATTCAGAAGGAAAAAAATAAGAATACAATTCTTTTTTTTTTTTTCCACCTGACTCCAAAATTCATACCTTAAAGTTCCCCTGTGACTTACTGTAGAAAGTCTGTTTCTTCCTTTGAAACACGTTTCTTGAGTGCCTACTGTGCTCAGGGCCCAAACTTCCTAACTGGATTCTTACAGGGCTTAAATGCCAAAAACCACAGCTGATTTAAGCAATAGAAAGCTTTCTAAAGTAATGAAAGATAAAGTCAAGGACATGATCTTAACCAGTACGTTATGGAATGAACCTAAGAAACCTGCTAAAATGGGTTGTCAGATGCAACCCCGTTATCTTAAGGAAGTAATGAAAGCAGCTATTTAAATAGTATGAGGAAAAAATAAGTAGTGGAAAATAGGTTTGAGTTCAGTGCAGAAAGTGGGTCGGGGGGAAAAAATTGAAGACGTAGGGGTGAGGAAAGAGAATACAGAGGCAACTGTTATAACTGAAGTGTTGCTGGACTTGGTTTACCTAAGAAAATGAGTGACTACTTGAATAAAAAAGCAAAATTCAGTCTATTTATAAGAAGAAACTGAAACTGAAATGACTGATTTCAAAAGGATAATTGAAATTGGTACTTCTTGTACGTGTAAGTAAAATAGGGATTACTCTTAAAATAACAGGGAAAGTTTCTTTGGAAAAAGCATTGATGCAGAAACTATCATTGATGCAGTAATCATTCAACAATAATAACTGAGTTTGTGGGGTCCCAAACAGCATAAAAGGAAAACTGGTAGAAACGCAAATAGAAACGGGTGAAAATACTATTGTATTTACTATCCACAGCATTGCACTCAGAATTTAAGACCACGTCCTGAGAGCTGACCTTTCCTCTTGCTCTTGTTTCTTTCTTCAGTGCCTTGCATAGGGTAGGTGGTCAAGTTATGTTGGTTGAATTAATGAATAAATAAGTAGTCAAGTTAGACTTGAGTAATAAGTTAGAAGTAACTGATACGGAGTGAAATTGGCAAAATTTTAAATACTTCTTGGTGCATACATGCAAAGAAATATTTAACAAATATTGGTCATTTGTTAGTGACAGGAACTACTTAAAAATGAAGAATGAGAATCCCCAAATCTTAACAATGGGGATATTCCTAAAAAATCATGGGACATCTTTGCACAGGAATTTTTCCTGAGCTAGGTGAGGAAAACCTGATATAAATTCTGGTGTCATAAATACCAATTTAAGCATGTGTTGACCATGCAGCTTCATTTGGACGTTGGAAAAACCTGGTTGGCCGGTGGGGGGGAGGCGGGGGGGGGGCAGTGGTGAAGGACCTGGGGTACCAGCATCTTCAAGTCTTTTTTGTTGAGTGTTTTCTTCAAGAAGTTGCTTTCCCCTTGTCCTCCTAATAGTTAACCTTGATGTCACGGAATCATCCTTCACAAAGTGCAGATTTTCTCCAGGTTGCATAATACTCAAATTATGCTTATGCCATAGTTATCATGTTAAAAAATAACCATTGTATTTAAGATGCAATTTTTATAATAGCACTTCATACCTTACACAACGCTGTTTTCTCCTGGAATGAATGTGTGGAATGTTACAGTCCATAGCGCCTTTCTTTGCATTAATTTGTATTTCCTACCTTCGTGTGTTTTATGTAAATAATGCATTTATAAGGTCTTCCACTGAAACACTGAGGCAATTGATGCTCTTATAAAATAACAATAATAATAATAATAGTGGAGAATCCGAGATCTTTGTGTTTTTCCCACTTCTACAGTTGTCTGATCCACGCTTTGAATTTTTTTTTAACAGGTAGTCTTATTTTCCACAACTTTTTATTATGAAAATGTGCAAATATACAGAAAAGTTTAATAATAAAACAAATTGTATATCCATCTAGATTTAAAAATTAACATTTTGCCATATTTTTTACTGAATAGTTGGAAAGTAACTTACAGACATTTCACCTCTAAACACTTTATCTTGTTCCTGTAGTTTCTGTAAATTTGCAGTTAGGGCCAAAGGCTTGGTGTATTCAGGTTACAAATTTTTGACATTAACACCTCACAGATGTATTTCATATTGCATCACAACAAAAGTCTCATTAATATCTGGTTGACTCACTATCTGTGATGCGGAATTTGATCACCACATCTTCCCAACGTAAGGCATGTTTTTGCTGTTGCAGTTAATAGATAACCTGTGCACTGACAACAGCAGTGCATGGATAGCCCGTTTACCAACAACCTTTTATCTGGTGGTTTTGGGATTCAATGATGATGATCCTTGCCAGAATCAATCATTTCGTCAAGATTTGCAAAATGGCGATTTTCTTTATTTTTTTTGGTCGCGCCACGTGGCATGCGGAATCTTAGTTCCCGATCAGGGATCGAACCCGCGCCCCCTGCAGTGGAAGCGAGGAATCTTAACCACTGAACCATCAGGGAATTCCCCCTGCAAAATGGCAATTTTCTATCATTCTTTTTACAATTACTGACTGGCATTCTTTAAGGAAGAGCTTTCCTTCGTCAGCTGGGAATGCACATAGGGTCATGCTCAAGTCTTTCCTTAAATTACCAGTTTTCAGAGTCAGGAGTCACTGGCAGTGATGAGAAGTGATTCAGTGTGTCACAAACAATTATGATCATTGTTTCTGATGCTCTAATTATCCCAGATTTGGCCAGTTAGAGCCCTTCAAGTAGCCCTTTTGTCCTTTGACATTACCCCTCCAATCTCTGGGCACTTAGTGGCCTTTTTTTTTTATAAATGTATTTATTTTATTTATTTATTTTTGGCTGCGTTGGGTCTTCGTTGCTGTGCGCAGGCTTTCTCTAGTTGCGACAAGGGGGCTACTCTTCGTTGCGATGCACGGGCTTATTGCGGTGGCTTCTCTTGTTGCAGAGCTCAGGCTCTAGGCGCGTGGGCTCAGTAGTTGTGGCTCGCGGGCTTTAGAGCACAGGCTCAGTAGTTGTGGCGCACCGGCTTAGTTGCTCCACGGCATGTGGGATCTTCCTGGACCGGGGTTTGAACCCGTGTCCCCTGCGTTGGCAGGCGGATTCTTAACCACTGTGCCACCAGGGAAGTCCTGGGCACTTAATGGCCTTTTGACAAAGCCATCTCAGGTTCACCTTGCACTTTAAATACCCCAGGTATGACATGAGCCATTTCTCCAGGAATCCCTGGCTCTTTTTAATAGGCAGCAATTTAGAAACCAGATCTGGGCAGTGGGCAGGCTCACTGCTACTGGGCACACTTAGCAAGTGGGCTGAGCCCTTCCAACCATTGAGTCTGCATAAAGGCAACTCTGCCCTCAGTTTCATCAGTTACATAATATCTATGTAATGGGAGACATAATTACCTCCTGGACAAAGGACTCTGGGAGCAAACAAGTCTTGTTGAGGAAACTAAACTGGAGAGAACACAAGTGTTAACGCTTACTAGGAAAGCAGCAAACTTAACTACAAGAGGTCTTTTGCCAAGGCCGTCAGCAGCGTGTTTCCAGAGGACGGGAGCTTGTCAGTCAACCTGGCAAGTGGGTTAAGTAGAGGGCAGTTAAGAGCAACGAAGTGAAGGACACCAACTGTGTTGTGTTTTAACTATGAAGTGTCTTGTTGATTTACTGTGTTGATAAGCTAATCACACTCCTTTCCCATCACATTTCCTTAAGGGAGGTTTCTGATCTAAATTTGAATTCTGAGGGTCTATTTCATGCAAAGTACTAGTTTTTCTTGCTAAACTTTTATTTGGTCTTTGAAACTTAAAGCCATTAGTTTTCACTCGACGCTCTATCTTCGGGTATGAATTCACTTGCATGTGCCTGTAAATGTACTTCCAGCCCTGTATTTCCGTTACTCTCCTCATGGCGCTCTATTTCACTATAATTATCCCACCTCAGAACACTATAACCATTGAACATGGCAAGCATGTGCACTGCGGTGATATGTATACATGTGTGTGTAAGCCTGTCAGCAGCATTGAGTCCGCTGTGTGGACAGGGAAAGTGAAGCCCAGGATGCTGACCTGAAGTCACGTACACATAGTGACAGAACAAGTGTTGGAACCCATGGCTCCAGCACTTAGTTGAGTTCTTCCTGTAAAATATTGTTAAGTGAAAACTCAGAACACAGAAAGTATGTACCTAATTATGTATTTTGATGAGATTAGAGCATTGAAAGTTTTTTGTCTCCCTTCCTGTGGAGTTTTTTAAATTCAAATCTTTATATGAGAGGAGCCCAAAAAAACGATGCACTCCCCTCCCCCTTCCAATTCTGGTCTCCCACCCAGATCTTTTCCCCGTTCAGCAACCATGTGGTCAATGACCACCTGGACCATCGGGTTTGGGCTTTACCCCTCCATGTTCCAGTTCATTCTTCTCTATCCCAACAGCCACTACCTCATTTCAGGCCTTTCATCAGCTCTTGTTTATTTTGTAGCCAGCCAGGTAAGTGTTCACCCTACCCCAGATCTTGCACCTCTCACTGTATCTGCCACATTTGCCAAAGTGAAGACATCTAACCAGGACCACCACATGCAGCTGTGCAGGTTGAGGAGTGCATGTGACTGTGTCACCATTTGCTGAAAACCCCTGAGCATCTCACCGTCAGCAGCAGTGGCTCTCACTCTTAGCTGAACGTTAGAATGACCTGAGCAGCTGATTGACTTCATTTGGGATGGGGCCTGGATCTCAGCATTTCACTGCCCAGGTGATCCTCATGTTCCAAAGCGGAGCAAGGGCAGAAGCAGCGAAGCCAGTGAGGAAGGTGTGTTTACAAGTGATTCAGAGGAGAACTCGTGGTCGCAGTAGAGGTGCTGAGAAGTGACCCAGCGCTGGGTGTGTTTTGCAGGTAGAGTACAGGACTTGCTGATGAGTTGGACTGGGGTATGAGGCAGAGAGGAGTCAAGGACGGCTGTCTTTGCTCCCAAGAGGAGAGACTGGCGTATTCATTTCTGTATCTCCTACACCAAGCACAGTGCCGGGCACATGGCCCTCAATAAATGTTTGATGAATGCATCTCTGCAGGAACCTCTGCACAATAATCAAGATTGTTTCCTCAGAAAAAAAAAATCATTTTACATGTCCGTCCAGAACTGCAAAGGGTCTGGGATTTTACTTGACTTCCAAGATAATAAACTAGCCTGTTATTTTCATGGGTGCTGGCACAAGACATGCGACTCCTGGGTCAAAGACAAAGAACTTTATTACTCATGGCAAGAGCAGTAGCCAGACTTCACATCCGAGCCAGTTACCCTTGCTTTCCCTCATCCCCACCCCAATCACAGGAGGGTGACCGGTGGGCCTAGCTGGAGGGACTGCATCACAGGAAAGCAACATCTGGGGAAATCACTCCTTTTATAGTGAACGGCAAGCAAGCATGCTGTCCTGGGACACGCTGCTCGCTGTAAACACAAGCCTGACAAGTGGCCCAGGTGAAGATACCAGCACAAACATGTAGGGATACTCAGGGCCGAGGCCTTACTGCCTCTCCCAAGAATGCCCTTTGTAGTGTATAAGACTGGAAACCCCCCACTGAGAAGGGGGGTCGTTCTTGCCTACAGGTAAGAAGAGAGGAAGCAAAATGAAGTTGCCTGTTCCAAGCCTACGGAGTAGAGGTCTTTTCCTGAAGAAAAATCTTAGGTCACACTAAATCAGACCTACACCCAAAAGTTGAAAAGTAATGATCTCACTACACTGTACACTGATTTAAAACTACACCTGGAATACTTGATCTCATTTTTGAGCATCATGCTTTACACTAGAGTGTAATACGTTACATGAAACTTACATGGTTGAAAAAAATTAGAATATCTCGACACATGAAATTCAAATTTCAGCGTCAATCAATAGTTTTATTGGAACACAGCCACACTTACTCCTCTAAATATTGTCTATGGCTGCTTTCCTGACAAAGTCGTGGACCATCAAAAGACCTGAACTATTTACCATCCGACTCTTCACAGAACAAATCAGCCGACTGCGTCTGCACAACAGGGTGCGGGCTGAGGTCTACTGGCTAAGCGACCACCACGCGAATTAGCAAAAGGAGCAACACTCGGGGTGTGCAGAGGAGGGCGAGAGCGCTAGGACAGAAAAGTCAGCCGGGAGAGCCCTGGAGCACGGAAGCGAAGGGGTACAGACGCGCACAGCCGGCAGTCCGGGCTAACACGGGAGGGGCGGCCGGCTGCCCACGAAGCGAGAGGCCAGGGCTGCCGAGACCCGCGCCCGAGCCCGAGCCATGCCGCCCCTGCCGACCACTCCCTGCCTGGCGCCCACGAGCCCCGTCCCCCTCCGAGCGGAGGCCCGCGGGTTGTCAGAGGTCCTCCCTCCCCGGAGCGGCCGGGGTCACGGACTCGCTTTCCAGTCCTGCGGAAGGAGACGTGGGTGAACTCGGCACCCTCTCCTCTAGTTACTCAGCCGTTCACTCAGTACACAAGCGGGGAGGTGGCTCCTCGGCACTGCGCCCTCCTCCCACTCTGACTGAGAAACTCTCAGTAAGCCCCTCTGCCCGATGCCCACCTTCCGCACGCCCCGAGCGGGGTAAGTCCACCCAGAGACGGGGGACCCTCGCCCGCTCCGGACGGCCCGCCGTCAAGCTGAGGGGAGAGAACGGCCAGAGACCGCGCTCACCCTCTACAGGGAGGGGTTCGGACCACAGCCGCCCCCCCGGGACCACGGCCGCCGAGCCCTCGGGATGCACGGCGCCGCCACCCCGACAGCCCCCGCAAACGCCCAGCTTCCGGCCTGCAGACGATTCTCGGACGCTGGGCGAGGCCAGGCGCGCGGGCGTTCCTGGGAAATGTGGGCGGCACCTCCCTGCGCAGGCGCACCGCCTGTCGTCGTGGCTCCGCCCGTCGCCGCCTATTTCCCCGCGCGGCGCGAGAGCACCTGCTGGCGCGCTGCGGTCAGGCAGGCAGGGCTGGAGGGAGCGGGGGCGTCCCCGGGGCAGCCTGGCCGCGCACCCCGACACCTCCTCCGAGCTGCCGCCTGAGCATGCCCTCAGGGGCGGAGGAGCTTGTTGGTGCGGATATTCAAACAGCCCCTTCTAGCCGCTCCCATCGCCTCCCTCCAAGAGTGGAGCAGCCGCTCTGGTCTCCAGAGGTGACCCTCACGTACCCGGCCGCCTGCTTGGACAGTCAGCCGGTCTCGCTTCCAACACTCACCGCCCCTTATATGGAACCAGATCTCAGCATCATATTATTTTACCTGTAAACATTTCAGTGTACTTTTTTTTTTAAGCAGGTTTTTAAAAAAAATTATTTATTTATTTATTTTTGGCTGCGTTGGGTCTTCGTTACTGCCCGCAGGCTTTCTCGGCGAGCGGGTAGGCTTCTCATTGCGGTGGCTTCTCTTGTTGCAGAGCAGGGGCTCTAGGCGCTCGGGCTTCAGTAGTTGTGGCACGTGGGCTCTGGAGCGCACGGGCTTAGTTGTTCTGCGGCATGTGGGATCTTCCTGGACCAAGGCTCGAACCCGTGTCCCCTGCAGTGGCAGGCGGATGCTTAACCACTGCGCCACCAGGGAAGCTCCCAGCTCCCCCCCCCCCCCCCCACACACACACCACACACACAGCATCTTTTAAAGTTATATTCCCTTTGCATTATTTAAATTAGAAAGCTCAATCCTTTTAAAAAGTAAAGTGAAGTACTGAAGTACATAACCAACACCAATGTTCACTCTGTCTTGTCCATTCTTAACCTGCCTCATTTGTCTGATTTCTTATTTTGTTGTTAAGAAATAAAACATTTGAAGTAGGCTCTCTCTTCCCACTGATTCCCGGCTGGCAGCCAATTTGACTCCTCTTAAAATTGGGGGGGGGGACTAGTGAGGCCCAAGACAAGAGAACTTAAGGCTGCAGGATTGTCCAGTTGTCACCGACCCTCCCGAGTCGGGTCCCAACAAGGGTCCTCCTGCCCGGTGTCATTCGAGCCAATAGGAGACCAGGCTGGGGTGAGAAGCAAACGAAGGCTTTACTCTCCGATCAGAAGGTGGAGACGACAAGCTCTCCCGACAAGTCGGCCAGGCCATGGTGGGGCTGCTTTATAGGGTCTCGAGGGCGGGAAGGGGGCGGAGTTCTGGGGGGGGCGGCCCGAGAGCTCAGTGTCGGGCGCAGCGTCTCTGCGCACGGCCCGCCGCCGCCATCTTGGACTGAGTGTCGCGCGCCTCGCTTCTGCGCACGGCCCCGAGCTGAGGTGCAGGTGCAGCCGTTTCCCGCCGGGAGCTCCGGGCTGAAGGGCCGCGTGCGAGCTCCGTGCCCGCGGCCCGCTGTGAGCGAGAGAGACTGGACTCAGCACAGAAGAGAAGAAAGGTTAGCCTTTGTTTTATTACCCAGATTCTATGTTTATCTCCCGGAATTGTTCATGGGCTTTGCGGGTGGCACGAAGCCTGGAGGGTGGTAGAAGCATCACCTTGTCGACAATGAACAATCTGTGATAGGAATAGGAAAGAGGTTTATCTGAGCCAAACTGAGGACTGTGGCCCAGGAGACGGCCTCTCAGTAGCTCTGCGGATCTGCTCTGGAGAGGCAGGGCTTTCAGCGCGGTTTTAAATCTTGTCAGAACAAAGGTCAAACGAGTCAGGGATACATTCCTTCAAGGTTTCCAAAAAGACCAGCACGGACGCAGCGGGACAGTATGGCCTTGGCGCCTGGGAGGGCAGTGTTTTCATCGAAGGGGTCCCAGGGAGGGCGGCATCGCATCTTTATTGTTAACATGGACGTTCCTTACTTCTGGTCAGTGTGCCCTTTTCTTTAATGGTTAAAGCAGACGTACGATGCATGTCATAGGCCACACGCAGGCTGTTCTAGTTAACATGAAATTCGAGTTAACTCATGTATAACGGGAATAACTTCCCCACACCTGAGTATGCGAAAACTTCTTCCCTCGCCTTCTCACCAAAGAAGAGTGGGATCAGGAAGAGGCGTTTTTCCCTTAAGGATGGTGACGAACTTCTAAGCAGGATATTGGCCGCAATTAAGAGGAAAGGAGTGACCTGGGGTCTTAGACCATGGCTGCGCCCCGCTGACTCAAAGTGTTGAAAAGAACCATCCAGAGAACCTCCTTCTAGGGGCTGCAGGAGAGGCAGCCTGTGACTCAAAGGAGAGTCCGGTCAGAAGTGTGAAGTCAGTCTTTACTGCTGGGCAACAGCTTCCCGGCAGCACGCTGTTGGCAGCAGGACTGAAGGCAGGTGTCCACAGGTGACAGCTGTTCCCTGCAGTGTGACCGGGCTGACCCCAGTTCCCTCTCATCTTCCTTATCCACCCGTGTCATGCCAGGCTCCAGCCCCCGCGCCACCAGCACCGCGGCCCACACTCAGCAAAGGTAGAATTAGCTCTGCATTTGTAGTTCCTACAGATTTCAGCCCAACATGCCAACCAGAGACTTTACAAATACTTTTAAAAAAACAACCCTCCACGGACATCTTCTCAAGCGAGCAGAGACCCTCCACCCACCCCAGCAAGCCCGATCCTTTGAGGATGTCCCCGGGGAGGAGGGCCAGTCACTGCCCAGCTGGGAAGGGCTCCTGACTCTCCGGAATCTAATTCCTCTGGACTCCCATCCCTGTCTCACCTGTGTGTCCTTAAAAATGTCATTCTTAAAGTTTATTCCACCTTTCTGTGTGCTGTCGTGGGTGCGCTGGTCTGTTGCAACCTTGTACATCAGACCAGAAGCCGTGCAAGAGCCATTATTATGTGAAAAGGTGAATCTTGGAAGCAGAGGACTTGAGAGTGGGCAGGATGCCAACTACAGGGAAATGGCGGCATTTCCAGGCGCGCTGGTTTGAGTCTTTCAATCGTGCATTTAAAGTGAGGCAAACCGCACAACTGTGTAATCTTTCTTTGAAACAAGCAGTCATTTGAATGTAGGCCTGGAGAAGGAGGCCACCTGAGCTCATCTAAAATGTGGCTTTTATAGTTAAATAAGGCTTTTGTGAGGAAGTTGGGGGCATTACAAGGAAGTAAGTGTCGTGACGGTGTCGTGGATGGAGCGCTCCCAGAGGTACAAGGGTCTGAGCATCGCAGGTTCTTGCGAGCTGACATACCTGTGGGGGGAGAGAATGGGGCTCTGAAATGGATATTCCAGAGGGAGCAGGTTCCTGGTGGTGGCGGGGCCTGTGGGGTGCAGCCTCAGCGTGAGGGCTCATGTGGGTGGCGAGGAGATACTCCAACAGCAGCGTGTCTGGGTGGGGGTCAGTCATCCTGTGGACACACGCGCTGAGCAGGAAGCTAAGACTTGGGGTGGAGAGGGGGTTTGTGGGCAGAGGTCTTCAGTAAAGAGGCCGGAGGTGGGTGGCCAGCAGGTTTGCAGGAAACGAAAACACAGTGAGCATGAAGCTGTCTCCTGGGTGCCAGGAGGTTTAAAGGAAAATAAAGCAAATAATTGAAATCTGGTTAAGCCTTCTAATCATGCTGTCCTGTCCTCTATGTATTTTTCTCATGAGGATAAGAGAAATGGAGAATCTAGGACATATTTACGTGCAATGAAGGTAGATATTGGCCATCTTTCACATATCGGAGATCTTAAGCTTGTAAGAAAGTGAAGAGAATGTTTAAAATGTAATTTTTTGTATTGTGAAAATGGTTATATCCTGGAGAATTAGAGTGGAATCGCCGTTTCACCAGTCACTCCTCATGTAAGAGAAAAGCGTACCTTTAAGTCTGTAGAAATCTTTTTAGCAAGTTAAGCACAGGGCATTCTGGGAAGATGTCTCTGACAACTTTAAAAAGTAAAAAGCAAATAAAAATCAGTGGTGTTCAAAGGAGCGGCTTTGCTCCAGTCTTTTACACTGAGTGGGTAAAAATCCCACAGCTCTAATGCTGCTACTAAATTGTAAAAGCCAGTAGGGAATATAGTTCATTTTATTATTGATTTAGAAATTAATTTTACCCCATTTCCAGGGTTTGAGAGTATTGTTACTGAACAGCCTTGGGTCTGCTCGCCCACCGCACAGCAAAGTCAATTTGCTGGCACCGGGTTTTGGTGAAGGAAGGTCAAGTGTTTAGTTGCAGGACACCAAGCAAGGAGTCTGGGTGGCTCGTGCTCAAAAGACCCAAACTCCCAGGCGGCTCTCAGGGAAGGGTTTTTAAAGGCAACATTTGGGGGAAGGCTGCTGGGTGACTTTCTTCTAGTTTGTTGGAGGTGAGATAACAGGGTGGTGTTTCAGGAATTTTAATCATCAACCTTCTGATTCCAACCAGTCTGGGGTCTACGAGCTGGTGGTCAGCATCAACCTGGGGGTAGGGGGGTGATCTTAGTTCCTGTAGAATACTCTAAGGTATGCATCAGATTGTTATGTATATCTCTTGGGAGGAACCAGGACTCTGTTTTACCACTGACCTATTGAAGTTACCAGAGTTTTTACACGTGTATTTGGAGGTTTTTCTCTCACCAAGACGAATTTTGGAAATATCCTGGGTGGCGCTAGTTGCACTGCTGAAGCTGCAAGATTAGGGAAGGACTAATGCGGCCCCATAACATGTGGATGTGAAAACAGCTAGAAGTGGTTTAAGCTCAGACCCAGACAGAGGTCAGCAGAGATGGCCCGAGTGGACTCCTCATTATGTACATGTACTTCCTGAGGAAACTGTGGCCTGAATCCAAGGGGGCTGTTCTGGGAGAGGGTGGTGGTCCTGAGCCCTGAGAGGCTTTCCTAGGAACTGAGCAAGAATGCTGACCCCAATACCGATTGCCTGGCAGAGGAGAAAGTGATCTGAGCAGGGAGTCGTCCACGGGGACGGTGACAAGCAGATCACGTGCACGGGCTGTCGATTTTTCCCCAAAAATAGATGCAACTGATCTCCTTGTGCTTCATTTTTAATTTGTCTCTCTTTCCATTCACTGATTTTCTCTTTGAGTCTGTCCAGTATCAAGCTTATCCCATATGTAGAGTAATTTTTACAAATTCCAGTGACTCTCTTTCCAAGATTTGAAGATTTCAGTTTGTTTCGTTTTAACATCACCTGTTGCTGCTTTATTTCTGATTGCTTTTTAAAAATTTTTCTTGTTCTTTTTTAAAATGGAAGTTATCCCTTTTTGTATCTCTCTGAGCATGCCACATATACTTATTTTGAAGTCTTTATTAGTCTGTTCCAAAGTGTGAATTTGGAGTGGATTCACATTCCAATTTTTTATTTTCTTGGAAAGCTTTTTTTCCTCTCTCTCTCTCTCTCTTATCCTGGGCTCATACTTCCCTGCCTAGTGGGGTTTTTTTAAATAAAAAATTATTAAAATAATAATAAATTAAATTTAATAATTTATTAATAAATTATTAATTTATAAATAAATTAAATTAAATTATTTAAAATAATACATTCATTCATTCATTTATTTATTTTTGGCTGTGTTGGGTCTTTGTTGCTGCACACCGGCTTTCTCTAGTTGCAGCGAGCGGGGGCTACTCTTCATTGCGGCGCGCGGGCTTCTCACTGCGGTGGCTTCTCTTGTTGCGGAGCACGGGCTGTAGGCATGCATGCTTCAGTAGTTGCAGCACGCAGGCTCAGTAGTTGTGGCTCGCGGGCTCTAGAATGCAGGCTCAGTAGTTGTGGCACACGGGCTTAGTTGCTTCACCCTGCCTAGTGGTTTTATGGTTGCTTGCACCTGACCCCTGGCTAAGCCATAGTCCTACAATGACATTTTAGGCCTCCCCTGTCCCACGGTGGTTTCAGAGTCACGCAGAACCAGGACGTATACCAGCTGGAGGCTTGGTTGTGAGGCTCATCTCTGTGTCCCTACCTCTCCAGTCTCACGGTCTAGGAAATGCCATCTCCCCAGGTGGCGATCAGCAATAGTTGTTTATTTTTTCCCAACTTCCTTTCATGACCTACTCTGCCTCTCACTTCCAGCGGTGAGCCTTGTGTGGAACATTTTTAGCTCTCTTTATCCCATAGGATCAAACTCGCAGTCAGTTCTGCTGACTTCTGGTCAGAGCACAGCACGCCCCAGGCTGCCGTCTTCTCTGTTGTGCATTTCTGCAAAGGGAGTATTTATCTCTTTTCTGCTGGATCTTTTCTATCTTCAGATACTCATCTTATCCTTGAGTTTATCTAGGTATACATATCTAGGTTTTCTATTTCAGTATTTTATCTGTCACTGCTGTATGTTTGGAACAGAGAAGGTACATCAAAGCATGAACTCTCCATCTTATCCCTGGCCTTTCTTCTCTGCCCCAAGTCTTTACGTCCAGTGGCTACTAAGCAAGGGAATTTTTGTGTCTATTGATGCAGTGATGTATATGGGTATGAGCTGACCACAATTTACCAAATAATCAGCTTTGATGAGACAGATGGGGAAAGTTCATTGCAGGTAGATTATTTCTGAATGACTTAGTAAATTATGAACCAACTCTCTCTTTCATGCCTGAACCACTAAAAGAGAGGTTGGATTACAAAATCTGAGAGATCTGTTCCAGATTCAAATGACCTCTTATCCATATTAAGTCATCACTTAAGAGGAATACACAACAACTAGGTTGTTTTTGAGAGTTGAATCAGTGAATTTGTAATTACCACACTTGAGTATGAGCTCATTAGCCAGTCTCATCCTAGGATGTATAACACCAGAGGACATGTTACAGCGTCATGACAGAATATCCAAGCCTGTGAAGGACTGGGGTAAAGCTGGACACATCTAACCTCGGTGACCACCTACAAGCAGGATGCCTCTTATTTAGGAAGGTCCTTTCCCTCAACCCAAGGCAGAGCCTTTGCCCATCAGAGTGAGGGAGTCCCCCACCCTTCTGGAAGAAAGCAAATATGGGTTTGGGCTCAAAAGCATGGGTTTCGGAATTTGTGAGCCTCAGTCCCAGCTCTGCCACTGGTTGACTATGAAATTGGCAAGTTAACGCTCTCTGCCTTCATTTCCTCATCTGTTGAGAAAGGAATAATAGTTGTCTTCCCTCCCAGAACTACCATGAGCACTAAATGAAATAATGAGTGTAAAGTGCTAGCCTGGAATAGCATGTATGTTCCTCCCAAAATTAATAAACACAGAATCACCATATAATCCAGCAATCTGGGTATATACTTGAAAGAACTGAAAGCAGGGACTCGGACAGGTATTTGTACTTCCACGTTTACAGCAGCATTACTCACAGTAGCCAAGAGGTGGAGCCAACCCAGGTGTCCATCGATAGACGAGTAAATAAACAAAATCTGGTCTGTCCACAAAATGCAATATTATCCAGTCTTAAAAAGGAAGGAAATTTTGACACATGCTGCAACATGGATGAATCTTGAGGACACATAATGTGAAATAAGCCAGACACGAAAGGACAAATAGTGTATGATTCCACTTATATGAGGTCCCTAAAATGTGGATCTGTCAAATTCATAGAGACAGAAAGTAGAAGGGTGGGTGCCAGGGGCTGGGGAGGGGGAGTGGGGAGTTAGTGCTTAGTGGGTAGACTTTCAGTTTGGGAAGATGGAAAAGTTCTGGACATGCGTGATAGTTGGTTGCACAACACTGTGAATGCACTTGACACTTCTGAGCTGTACACTTAAAAATGGTGAAGATGGTAAATTTTATGTTATGTGTATCTTACCACAATTTTTTCTTTTTGATGTAGAAAGGGATTTTATTTTCCACCAACCCTTGCGCAGAAATCACAAATACCAGGGTTTTACCCCTCTACTTCCATCTTTGCCCAAATAGCAAAAATACAATCAGGATAATTACTTTTTTTAGACAATCTAATTACAAAGTTGTTTCCCGCCCAGTAACCAACCAAACACATCAGAGGTATCTTATGTTTAGGTTCAAACCAAATAACATGAATTGACTTGAGAAATTCTGTGACTTCTCCTTCTAAACATGTTTACTAGTGTTGCTTCTAAGTCCCCATCACTTATCAGCAGTTTGGATTCCAGACGATATTTTCAGACCTTTCAGTATTCAGCTCACCATCCACAAGACTGTTTCTCCTGTTGGTGGCCTGGTATTTAGATGTGCTGTGATTTCTTCCTTCCTCAGGGCAATTAAGAAACAGTTTCATTTTCATGAGGAGCGAGGGCTTCAGGAAAGTCGTCCCACATGGCCCCTGGAAATGAAACGTGAATCTGTTCATGGCTGGGGTGGTTCCCATGTTAAATTCGGCCACTGGTGCTCCCCGGGCAGACACCTGGGGGGCAAACATGGCGGCAGGGTAACCACAGAGGAAGTTCCCACCACCAGACACAAGTCACAGAGGGCCAGCTCCCTGTCAGCCTCCTCCAGGATGGCAGGGTCCAGGTTTTCTCCAAACCACCCCACGTGAGGTCGCAGCAGGCCCACACATCCTGCCTCTTCACACCGGCGAAGTTTCTCCACTGGGATTCTGACATCTTGAGTTTCAGGTTCTGGAGCCCCTTTTCCTGATAAAACTGGACAAATTGGACTCTTGTAATTCTCAGCCACAACTCCACAAGAGGTACATCGAGTTTTAAATAAGCTACCATGGATTTCCAGAAGGTTCTTGGTGCCAGCCTTGTGGTGCAGCTCATTGATGTTCTGGGTGACGACCACAACCCGTTGGCCCTGCCGGTCCGGCCGGGCCTCACACTCGGTGATGGCCAGGTGCCGGGCGTTGGGCTCCTTGCTCTGCACCACCTCCCGCCGGTAGTGGTAGAACTCCCACACCTGGGATGGGTTTCAGGCAAAGGCCTGAGGCGTGGCCAGGTCCTGAGCTTGCCATTTTCTCCAGTAACCTTCTGCTCCTCTGAAAGTCGGAACCCCACTCTCAGCACTGACACCAGCCCCTGAAATGATGACTGTGTGCTTGGCTTTTGCAAAAAACTTCCAGAAGCCCGGCCGTATTTGAACTTGGACGAGCCATTGTTAGGCAAATCTTGGTTTGTGCAGAGGCTGGAGAGATCAATCCCCAATACAGCTGGGAAAGTAATTAGCTTGGGACAATCCGGAGAGGTGGCATCAGGTTTTCTGTGTCGCACTGATTATTGAGATGGGCTCGTTTCCTGCCCCTCCCTTGTCTCTCGGGCCGCAGCTGCCCCAGCGCTGTGCTGGGAAGACACCGGGCCTCGGGCCTCTGCAGGTGCGGCTCTTACCACAATTTTTAAAACAAGAAGAGCCACGTGACAGCCTCTGCACCTGCTGCGTAATTACTGTTCATTGCTTGCTTTGATCATTCTTTTTTTTTTTTTTTTTAATTAATTAATTTTTTTTTATTTTTGGCTGTGTTGGGTCTTCGTTTCTGTGCGAGGGCTTTCTCCAGTTGCGGCAAGCGGGGGCCACTCTTCATCGCGGTGCGCGGGCCTCTCGTTGCGGAGCACAGGTTCCAGACGCGCAGGTTCCAGACGCGCAGGCTCAGTAGCTGTGGCTCACGGGCCCAGCTGCTCCACGGCATGTGGGATCTTCCCAGACCAGGGCTCGAACCCGTGTCCCCTGCATTAGCAGGCAGACTCTCAACCACTGCGCCACCAAGGAAGCCCTGTTTGATCATTCTTATTGAACAGACCTTCTCCAGATCCTGTGTTAGGACTGCTGCTCCCAAGAGGAATGAGACACAGGCTCTGCCCTCAGAGCTCGTGGTTGAACAGGGGCGAGGCATCCACACAGTATGGGGAGTAAAGTGCTATAAAGTGCCCTGGGTGATAAAGGCCTGTCGACGGCATGAGGGGCACTGGGCGGTGACTGGCCAGCTCTTCTTGAGAGACCAGTGGAAGTCAGGAATCCTTTCTGGAAAGTGTATCACGTGACCTGAATCCCAACACCCAGCAAAGTGGTCATCGAGCTCTGGAGTTTGCTGGGGAGAGAATCTGGGCAGTGCAGGGCCTGGCATGTCCTGCTGCATTGGTAGCCATGAGGAGGCCGGGGCCAGCAGCAGCCGGGGTTCGAGAAGGAGGCAAGGGCCAGACCCCAGAGGGCTCTGGGCTTGTGAGAACCATCCGTCAGCAACACCAGATTGGTTAGCCTGTTTTTCATTGTTATTTCCAGACTAAATAGCAACTGGTAAAAAGCCAGAAAAGCCTAGTGTTTTCAAGCCTGCTCAGAGAGAATGATCCACATGGGTCTGTGAGGCATCAAATGCTTATTCAGACCCAAATTGCTCATCATCCGAAGGAGTGCTTAGCTATTTGCACACAAACCTCAGTCTGACATAAACCTGCTACTTTGTGCAACTCCAGCAGCAGAGAAAACGTCTCTATTCGTTTTTCTCAGCAGTGTTTCAAACTGAGCTTTATTGATTATGACCTTGTATTCATTTCAAATAAAAGACTTATGTAACCAGTTTTATTTAATATTCAAGAGCCTTGCGTATTCCCAGTGAATCAGGAAACTAATACGTTTGTACTGGCAGCTACACACAAACCTAGGCTCATTGTTGGGGACGACAACCCACAGCCTGAAGCGTGTCCCAAAGTTCTCCGTGGAATGTGAAGGAATCCCCGTCCACTATAGCCAGAAGACTGTTTCCTGTGAAGTCAGCACAGCACTGCTGGGTCTCTAGGGGATAAAGCATACCACTGACGTCCTCATGCTTTGCTGGATGGCAGCACTTCTGGTTTCCACCAGGCTGTAAGGAATTCTCACCGATATTCCAGGGCAGCCCATTTCCTGCAAACAAATATGTTCTTAGGGGTCTGCCCTAGTTCACCACGTCCATCCAGAGCAAGAACTCACCAGGGGCTTACAAATATGGCCTCCTGTTAGAGAAGGTATCAAAAAAATCTTATTTCTCGCATCAATTTCAGGGAATCAGCACCAAATAATTCAGAAAGCCTGTTCTTTGCAAACAAGCCAGTGCCATTTTGGGTTTTGTATTGAGTGAAAAGACTTAGAGCATGTCTTTGCATGCTGCCCTGGCTGTGACGGGCATCTGCAGAATCTCCTAACATCGTTCTCATCACGCACTCAGGAGTCTCGGGGCTGGGGTTCGTATCGTTCACTCCTCTGTGAAACTTCAAGTCGGCACCTCAGCTGATCTGTCAGTCAGTCTCGTGAGCACAGACCAGCAGCCACGCCGTGAGATTCCCGAGTGACAGTGAGAGCAGGTAATTTCACTGCGTTTCCTCCCTGGTTGACAGAGTCTGACGTTGCTCTCAGTGTCTAGAGCGGTGATTCTCAGTCAGTGGTGACTTTGTGCCCCAGGGGCTTTGGCAATGCCTGGAGGCATTTTTTATGTCATGACTGGGACTGCGGGGGAGTGGGGGGAGGGATGCTACAGCCATCAGGTGAGTAGAGGCCAGGGATGCTGCTAAACATCCTACAATGCACAGGGCAGCCTCCCTCCCACCCTCAAAGAACTGTCCAGTTAAAACATCAAGAGTGTCAAGATTAAGAACACCTGAGTGCCTCCATTTAGTCCTCTCAAAGTCTAACTTTTCTGCCTGACAAAATCTTCTCCCTTTGTAGCAATGGGGGTTATAGCAAGGTGCGAGGCTGGACTACATTTCCCAACCTCCTTTGCAGTTCAGTGTGGTCGTGTGACCGGTTCTCACCAATAGAATGTGACCTGAAGTGATGTCTGTCCCCTACTGCTGGCAAGATGTAGATGACAGCTAGGCTGTGGTAGCGCCACATGTTGGATCCTGGATCCCTGAATCATCCCATGGGACAGAGCCACCATCAGCTAAAAGCACATGCTGCAGTCTGGCATGTGAATGAGAAATAAACTTCTGTTGTGTTTGAGCCAATAAGCATCTTTGGGTCTGTTTGTCACAGCAGCTTAGCTCATCCCAGCTAAAAACAGACATTCCCCCAAAAGCCCATTTTGGCCCTAGGAGCCTTAGGAAGCTGAGACCTGTGAGTGAGGCAGCCATGGTGGGAATCTTTGCCCTGGGGTTAGCATGGGGCCCCCTCCCCTAACTGTCAAAGCGCACTGCCAGGGGCCCTGCTTTGCTCAGCATAACCTCGACTCCAGAATACGTTGTGATATGATCCCAGCTCTGTGTGACCTCGGCTGCATCGTAAGGATTGGGGCACTTGAGTTGCCAATGACAGAATTTCAACGGGGACCAGCTTAGGCAACAAAAGGAAGAGGCTGAGGAAACCAAACTACAGTGAAAGCAGCAGGGTGGACCTGCTCCAGAGACGGCTGGAACAGCAGGACTCCCCTCCTCCACCTCTTGCCTCCACTGTTCTGGGGGTGTTGGCTTCATTCTGGATTTCTGTGGTCGAGCCTCTTCACACAGGAGGGAAAAGGCATCTTCATCCTTGAGCTCATATCCTCACTTTGAAAAACTCCGGGAAGGACTTGGGTTGAGCATTCCTGCTGTGGCTGGAGTGGGGTGTGCTCGGGGAACAGTAAGGAACAGAGCTGTCCCCACATGAACAGTGAGCGTACACACATTCTACTCGGTGGAGATCTGCTCGCCTGCCCAGCGACCCATCTTTTCCCCAGCCCTACTGCTCTGAGCCAGGGGGTCGGGCTGTAGCCTCGGGGAGCACGTCACAGAATTGTTTTCCGCACGGCCTCTACCCCAGCTCCTACCACTGCCAGTGAGTGCTGTCTGAAATGTGACAGGAGAAAATTCTAACTGTGCAAGGTGTGATCAGTCATAAAATACAATGGCACGTGAAGTCTGCTCTGTGACTGAGAGCTGGAAATTTTTCAGCAAGATAAACCGAGTACCATCTATCTCACTTAACGCTCTCCTGTTTCTCCTGGCTCATCCTAGTTTATTTCATCCATAGCATTTATCGCATTCTGTGATTACTTGGCTTATCTGTTTACTTGTTTATTGTCCATCCCTCCTATTAGAATGCAAGCCCCCTGAGGGCCGGGATCTTGTCTGTCTTGGTCCCTGCAGTGTCCTCACCGAGCCTGGTGCCTAGCATGGCCCTGGCGTGACGTGTGCAAGAGAGCATTGCTTCTGCCGAAGCTCGGGCGTGTGGGGCTTTGCTGAGGGCTATTCCACTTGTCCTCTGTGTGTGATGACCTAAATGTCTGCAGGCTCTTATTGGAATCTGCTTGTTTGCATCACCCCTTGTAGAAGTTCCTTCAAGTCTCTGAGAACTGAACATGTGTTTTCTCCTAATTTCGAGTGTAATTTCCCACTCCTTTGTAATCCCCTTTTATTTCTTTCACTGATCACCGGGAAGAAGGGGATTTCTGGTACAAACAGAAGAGTCAAAATGAGAAGGGCATGAACCCATGAGACAGTGATCGCCCTTTGGAGATAGTGTTCAGAGTCTCACCTCCCAAGTCGTTCCCATTCGTTCCATAAATATTTATTTCTTGTCAGGGGCTCAGTTCACTCTCTTGAACCCAAATTCCCAAGTCCTTGCGGGGACCTGTCTGCAGCATTTGCCACCATTGACTGCTCTTTCTGGAACTTTCTCCACCCTTGGCTTCCACAACAGTGGTCCAAAACCCTGTTTCTTCCTCCTTTGCTGTCTTCCTCTGACCTCACCTCCAAGTTCTTTTCAGAGGCTCGCCCCCATCCCCTCCAGCATGTTAAACGACGCAGTGCCCACTGATCTGCCCGTCCGCGTCCTCATCCCGACCTCATCACTCAGTTGGGTTCAGTCACTTCTAAATGTGGTGCTTCTCGAACTCACACGTCTAGTTAGGTCCTGCGCTCTCCCAATATGCATCTCAGACTCCACGTGTGCGGGACAGAAGTCATTTTCTCCCCACACTCTCACTCCTCTAGATGCTTCTCTCTCCCTCGGTGTTTTCCTGTCCCTCATCCAACTTGTAACCAAAGCCTGTCCGTCCTGCGCCCTCAGCGTCCCTCTCTGACCCTGTGTGTCCTGCCTCTGTTCCAGCTGCATCTCTGTTCACACCCGCTCGTGCGGCCTCCTCTCCTCACCTCCAGCCCTGCCCTCCTATTGGCTCTCTCCACATGTGTCCTCCAGAGTATACACAGCACAGCCCTGTCCCAGCGCTCTCTCTGACCTGAGCTCTTCAACCCTTCGATACCCTGAAGGCGGGATTAAGCCCCACGCCCCGGTCACCTAAGGCCCTCCATGGCCAGACCCCGGCCGCCCTTTCCAGCCTCCCCTCCAGCCCTGGCACCCGCTACTCCAACTCTGTGGAACCACTTGCAGGTGCCCCGTGTGCCTGGCTACAGCACGCTGCTTCCTCTTTGCAGAAGGCCTCCCCTTAGACAACCTCGAAAATGCCACCGCCTTTAATAACCAGTTTATCGGGACACCGCCTCAGGGCCCTCTTCCTCCTTCATGACTCTGTCCCCAACCCTGTGTTTATCTCCATCGCACGCCCTATTGCACTTTGCTTCATTTATGTGACTACAAATCTGTCTTCCCTGCCAGGCTATAAACTTCACGACACATCGGAGGCTTTCAGTATGTTCCCTGAGTGAATATCAGACACACATAAACTCCATGAAAGGGGCACTTTACTTGGTCACGGCTGTATCCTCAGAGCCTGCTTCGTAGCAGATATTCAACAAATATTTGCTGACCCTGTGAGTGAATACAAATAAAAAATATACACACCAAATGTATATCGTATGCACATCTTCCAGAGGCCGAGGTTCCGGGAGTCTGTGAGTCTGTGGAGTTTCTCTTCAAAGCCCAAGGAGGCATCACCACCCCTCCTGTCCCTCAGTGGCCAGCTACCCGCCGAGCAGCCGTGGCCTCCGGCTGACTCACGGGACGGCTTTTTCTTGGGGAGGAGTGGGAGGAGATGAGGGCTAACAAAAATAACCACAGACGCTGGGGGTCATCCAGCCTCTGTCTGTGGCGTGAACGGCAGGAGCGCATCCCAGGCTCCCCCGGGCAGGGCCAGGCCGGCGTCCGTCCCCTCCGGCACCGGTGGGGCTCAAGCGTGCGCGTAGTCCGGGAGTCAGCCAGACTTACGGTCGATGCAGTAAAACAGCCGCTGCTCCTAAGGCACCCGCTGCAGCGTTACGTGCGAACATTCCTTGTAGGTTGTGAAGGAAACACACACAGGTGGAGTGATTATTAAACGTTAAGTTGATCATTCCCTCTGTGTGTCTTTTTTATTCTTTACAAAGGGCTTTATCTCATTTGATGGTAATGTCAACCAGGAAAGAAGGGCAATTTCACAGGTGAAGAAAAGACTCAGAGAATCAGTAACTTGCTTAGAGCCTGATTCTCAAAGTGGTCCAAGGACTGACAGCATCTGCATCACCTGGGAACTTCATCAACATGCAAGTTCTGGGCCCCACTCAGATCTCCTGAATCAGACGCTCTGGCATGAGGCCCACCTGTGTATCGTCACAAGCCCCCTCCAGGTGGCTCAAATGCATGCCCAAGTTAGGGAAGCCCTGACCTAGAGTCACGCAGGTGGCAGTTTACAGACCTCGGAGAACCCAAGGATGTCCTTAGGCACTGTCCTTTGTGGAGCTACTTGCATGTTAGTAGCTAATAGTTTCCTGAGCCTACTTGCTCCAGGAAGCCCTGCACACACCCGTTCCAGCTACGCCTCCCCCTCCCTCCATGCCACTCTCCCCCAGCCCCCACCAGCCTCCTGTGTTCCTCGGACATGCCCAGGTCTTTTCTGCCGCAGGACCTTCGCACAAACTGTTTCCTCTGCCTGGAGTGCCGTCCCTCCTGGCTCCATTCTCCTCACATTGGGTCTCAAGGCAAGCGTCCTCTCCTCACAAGGACCTCCTCAGGGCACT
The DNA here is from genome assembly GCF_028564815.1 of Eubalaena glacialis. Classification (NCBI taxonomy): domain Eukaryota; kingdom Metazoa; phylum Chordata; class Mammalia; order Artiodactyla; family Balaenidae; genus Eubalaena; species Eubalaena glacialis. Next base: position 3,740,441 of record NC_083734.1, on the reverse strand, counting down.
TCCATGACTCTGTCATATCCCTCTGTTTATTTTCATCGCAGCATTTGACACCTTCTGAAGTTTACCTTGTGTGCTGGCTGGGAAGTAAACTCCCTGAGGCAAGGTGCTGTCCTTCTTGTTTACTGTCACGTCTCCACAGCCCACCACAGCACTTAGCACACGGCACACACTCAAACACTGATTGCGTAAGTAAACCACAAACTAGAGGCAACTCGGAAGAAGGAAAAGGCAATTTCCTTCTCCTGTGAGAAGGGCCAGTCTGGTCTCTCCTTTGGGGAGGGGGGCAGGGAGAGCAGTTTACGGTTTCTTTGAATATCAGGGGCACCTGATGGAAGCTTCCACGCAGGACTTGGTTCCCAAGGAGAAGCAGATCAAGGAGTTAAGCTTCAGTTTGCAGAGAGGGGGGCGGGGAGGGAAGGTGGTTCTAGATGCGGTGAGTGGAGTGGTGGGACCCAGGGGAGGCCGTGGCTGCCCTAGGACTGGGAAGGGACAGCGCTTTCTTTTATTATTAATATTTGTGGTTAAGAAAAATACCATGAAATGTGCCTGCTTAACAAATATTTAAGTGTATATAGTACAGTGCTGTTACTATACGTACATTGTTGTACAGCAAATCTCTTGCACATTTTATCTTGCAGGGCTGAAACTATTATTCATTAAACAACAACTGCTCACTTCCCCCTCTCCCCTCCCCCGGCAACCACTGCTCTACCTCCTGTTTCTATGAGTTTGACCCCTCTAGGTACCTCATATAGGTAGAATCATATAGTATTTGGCTTTGTGTGACTGGCTTATTTCACTCAGCAGAATGTCCTCAAGATTCATTCATGTTGAAGCACATGACAGGATTTCTTCCTTTTTTAAGGCCGAATAATATTCTACTGCATGTATAGGTTTCATTTACTTTATCCATCCAGCCATTAACAGACATTTAGGTTGTTTCCGCCTCCTGGCTATTGTGAATAATGATGATCTGAACATGAGAGTGCAAATATTTCTTTGAGAGCCTGTTTTCGATTCTTTTGGGTAAATACCCTGAAGGGCAATTGCTGGGTCATATGGTAGCTCTATTTTTAGTTTTTTGAGGGACCTCCATACTGTTCTCCGTAGTGGCTGCGCCATTTCACATCCCCACCAACAGTGCACGAGGGCTCCAAAGTCTCCACACCCTTGACAACACTTGCCATTTTCTGGTTTTTTTGGCCATTCTAACCATTCTAACAGGTTGAGGTGATATTCCATGGCTTTGATTTGTATTTCTCTGATGATTAGTGATGTTGAGCATCTTTACACACACCTGCTGGTCATTTGTCTTCTTTGGAGAAATGTCTGTTAAGTCCTTGGAAGGGACAGCTCTTTTTTGTTTTGCTTTGTTTTTAGAAATTTATTTATTTATTTATTTATTTTGGCTGTGTTGGGTCTTCGTTGCTGCACACGGGCTTTCTCTAGTTGCGGCGAGTGGGGGCTACTCTTGGTTGCGGTGCGCGGGCTTCTCATGGCGGTGGCTTCTCTTGTTGCGGAGCACGGGCTCTAGGTGCACGGGCTTCAGTAGTTGTGGCTCGCAGGCTCTAGAGTGCAGGCTCAGTAGTTGTGGCGCACGGGCTTAGTTGCTCCGTGGCATGTGGGATCTTCCCAGACCAGGGCTTGAACCCTTGTCCCCTGCATTCGCAGGTGGATTCTCAACCGCTGCGCCACCAGGGGAGCCCCGACGGCTCTGTTTTGGAAGGAAGTTCTGCAAGAGGTGGAGACCCATCGGTGCCCTTACATGGAACGCTCTACACCGGGGGCCCTGGGCGCAGCCCCAGCACGCAAGCTTGACGGAGGGTGAGAGGTGGAGACTCCTCGGTGCCCTCCCGTATCCAGAGGGGCCACGCAGGCCACAGCAGCTGCTGAGGTGCTGTGGTGCTTACGCCATGTTCTGGACTGTGTAAACCCCTGGGTTCCAGAACAATCTTAAGGCACGCACTGTCCTGAATGTGACAAAACTCCTGTGTCTGTCTAGTTTTGTTTAAATTGTGATAAAATTCACAGAACTTAAAATTTACCATCTTGGCCAGTTTTAAGTATAAAGTTCAGTGGCATTTTAAGTAGATTATGGTGCATCCATCTGTAGAACTTTTTCTTCTTGCAGAACTGAAACTCTGTATCCATTACACACTAATTCTCCCATCCCTCTCCTTCCCGGCCCCTGGAAACTACCCTTCTGCTTTCTGTCTCTATGAAGTGGCCGACTCTAGGGACCTAAGGTGTGTGGAATCATATAGTCTTTTCGTGTCTGGCTTATTTCACTCAGCCTAATGTCCTCAAGGTCCATCCATGTTTTAGCACATATCAGAATTTCCTTCTTTGTTTTCTTCCAACTTTACTGAGATATAATTGACATACAGCGCTGTGTAAGTTTAAGGTGGACAGCATAGTGATTTGACTCGCACACATCATGAAATGATTGTCACAGTAAGTTTAGTGAGCATCCGTCATCTCATAGAGATACAAAATTAAAGAAATAGAAACAAGTTTTCCTGTGATGAGAGCTCTTAGGGTTTACTCTCTGAATAACTTTCCTGTCTAACACACAGCAGGGTTAATTATCTTGATCATGTTGTGCATGACATCCCTAGCATTTTTTTTTTTAAATACTGTATGACTCTGTAGCTTTTTTTTTTAAATTATTATTTATTTATTTATTTATTTTTGGCTGTGTTGGGTCTTCGCTTCTGTGCGAGGGCTTTCTCCAGTTGCGGCAAGCGGGGGCCACTCTTCATCGCAGTGCGCGGGCCTCTCACTATCGTGGCCTCTCTTGTTGCAGAGCACAGGCTCCAGACGCGCAGGCTCAGTAGTTGTGGCCCACGGGCCTAGCTGCTCCGCGGCATGTGGGATCCTCCCAGACCAGGGCTCGAACCCATGTCCCCTGCATCGGCAGGCAGACTCTCAACCACTGCGCCACCAGGGAAGCCCCCTAGCATTTATTTATCTTATAACTGGAAGTTTGTTCCTTTTGACAGCTTTCATTCAGTTCCCCTTTCCCCCCTCCCCCTGCCTCTGGTAACTATGACTCTGATCTCTTTTTCTGTGAGTTTATTTGTTTGTTTTTGAGGTATAATTGACCTGCAACACTATGTTCGTTCCTGTTCCACAACATAGTGATCAGCTATTTCTATACATTTAAAAATGATCACCACAATAAGTCTACTTACCATCTGTCACAATACAGACATTGCATAATTATTGACTCTTTTCCCCACACTGTACATTTCATACCCTTGACTCATTTATTTTGCAACTGAAACTTTGTACTTCTTAATCTCCCTCACCTATATCTTTCCTCCCTCCACCTCCTCCCCTCTGGCAACCACTTGTTTGTTCTCTGTTTCTATGACTCTGCTTCTGTTTTGTTAAAATCTCCTTCTTGTTTAAGGCTGAATAATATTGCATTGTATGTATAGACCACAGTTTTTTTAGCCGTTCATTCATCAGTGGACACCTGGGTTGCTTCCACCTTTCAACTATTACGAATAATGCTACTATGGACATGGGTGTATAAATATCTGTTTTAATTCTTTTGGGTATATACCTGGAAGTGGAATCCTGGATCATATGGTAGTTCTATGTTCAGTTTTTTGAGGAACCACCATACTTTTTCCCATTATGTTGGCTGCGCCATTTTACATTCCCACCAACAGTGCACAAAGGTTCCAGTTTCTCCACATCCTCCCTGAAACTTCCTATTCTTTGTTTTTGTTTTTGATAGTAGCTATCCTAATGGGCATAAGGTGGTATCTCATTGTGGCTTTGATCTGCATTTCCCTAATGACTGGTGATGTCGAGCATCTTTTCATTACCCATTCATGCATCTTCTTTGGAGACACGTCTATTCAAGTCCTTTGCCCGTTTTTAAATCAGGTTGTTTGTTTTTGTAGTCATCTATTAAACTTTCTATCTGCCATTCATGAAATGTAGTATATGTCATGGATTATGTAAGCCAGTAACACACACGATCTCATTTTATCCTCATAATAACCTTGAAATGCAGGTACAATCAATACTCGTCTTTTATAACAGAGGCATCAAGGCCCAGAGAGGTTAAACCACCTGCCCAAGGTCACACAGCTGTAAGTGGTTGAGCACGGACTTAGACCAAGCCTGTGTGATTCTAAGCCCTGCCCCATGACCCTGCAGCTCTCACCATGTGGCAGTTGATAGGGGAGGCTAGAACCAGGCCCCCTCACAAGTCACCTGGGTCTCTCCCCTAAAGCCCAGCATCCTAGGAAGAACCCCAGGTTGGGGGTTAGGAGCATGGGATATGCTAGTCTCAGCGCTGAGATGGGAAGCTTCCAGCACAGTCACCCCGTTGTACTCGGCCTGTGACAGCGTCAGAGCCAAGGGAGAGTGTGGATAGGAAAGTGCTTTGGAAAATATAACATGTCGGGAAGAAGTGATGCACAGTCAGGACACAGGAGGCAGGTATGTCTCCTGGCACCTGGGAACCTGGACCATCCCGTGGCCTGTGGCTCAGAGGGTCTGCGGTGGCGGGGGTTCGCTCTCTCCCCAGACACCTACAGGGGCCCGGTGGAGAGGGTGGGGAGCAGGTGCAGCCAGCGCTGCCCTCCACGTGGGACTGGCCTCTGCTCCTCCATCCTGTTCAGGGCTCTTCTCACGTCGACCATGAAAAAGGCAAGGGTACAAGTGTGGCAGGCAGAGCAGTGGTCCGCAGCGATGTCCACGCCCTAATCCCCAGAACCACTGAATATGTTGGCTTCCGTGGCAAAGGGGACTTTGCAGATATGACTAAGTGAGGGATCTTGAGATGGGAGATGATGCTGGAACTTCTTGGGGGGGGCAATGTCATCTCCAGGTCCTTATACGAGGGAGGCAGGAGTGTCAGAGCAGAGATGTGACAACAGAATCAGAGGTCAGAGTGATGTGATTGCTGAAGGGGAACATGAGCCAAGTCACACAGGTGCCTCTAGACGCTGGAAAGGGGCAGGAACAGATTCTCCCCTAGAGCCTGCAGGAGGAGCGCAGCTCTGCCAGCACCTTGATTTTACCCAGTAATACCCATGTCAGACTTCTGACTCCAGAACTGTAACTTAATAAAATTATGTTCTTTTGAGCCACCAAGTTTGTGGGGATGTGTTACAGCGACAGTAGAAAACAAATTCAACAACCCAATTGAAAATGGACAAAAGAGGTGAGCAGGCATTTAACAGAAAAGGAGATGCATGGGCCAGTAAGCAGGTGAAGAGCTAGCCAGCATCACCGGTTGTCCTAGTTGGCTGCCATAACAAAATGCCATAGACTGGGGGGCTTAGAATGGACATTCCCATTCCCAAAGGGGGAAACAGGAAAGAAGAGGGGGGGTGACAAGTCCCTAGCAAGTCCAAACCCTAATCTATGGTATTTTGTTTGGCAGCCTAAGGTAAGACACCAGTTATCGAGGAAATGCAAATTAAGGCCCCAATGACATTCCACTGGGTTAGCCAAAAAGTTCATCCGGGTTTTTCCATAAGATGTTACAGAAAACCCCGAACGAACTTTTTGGCCAGCCCAATACTTTAATTGGCAGAGTAATCGGAAAAAATTAGTAAGCCTGTCAATAACCAGCATTAGGGAGAAGAGGATGTGGATGGGGGAGGGGTCTCTCATACAGTCTTGAGGGTGGGGCAGTACTTTGGTGGAAAACAACCCCCTGTTAATCCTAAAGCCAAACCTTTCCACTTCTAGAGCTCTACCAGGGGTACGACAAGAACGTCAAAGAATAATCATAAGACCACTCTTCCCAGTAGCAAAAGGCTGGAAACAACTTGAATGGCCGTCAGCGGGAGGGTGGAGAAATAAACCAAGGTACACTGATACAGTGTACCATGACACATCAACCAAACGGACAGACTACAGTGACAGGTGGCAACTGGCATGATTCTTACCAACACAATACTAAGTGAAAATAGTAGCTCTGAAAAAATTACACAGAGCAAGATATTCTTTGATATATCATTATATATATTGATATATATATATAAATTATATATATATTTATTTATTTGATACAAAACAACCAAACTAAAAATAGATACCCTTTAGGATCACATAAATGCAATACAACTACCTAAAGAACGTGGAAACAGAGAAAATGGGTAAAACAAGAGTTGGGCATGATTTGAAAAGTTAAAATCTGGACAAGGACCTGTGGATTCACTAGTCTCTCCAGCTTTGGGTGTGTTTGATGTTTCCATTATATAGAGAAATGTTAAAATAATATAAAGACAAAGGCAGGGGGTCAGGGTGATGGGATACAGGGAACCCTACGATGAAATGTCAGTTATTGTCATAGGTCTGGCTTGGCTTGTTTTGTTTTGGACGGTGAGTTCATGGGCACTTGTTACATAACTAACTAAATAACCAAATTAAAGCAAGTCACGCATGGAGCAACAAAGAAACAATTTGGGAAGTGGAGGGAAATCGTGCAGTCAGCCTTGTGTGCACTTCTCAGTGGCACTGGGTCGATCGATCCCAGGACGGTCCTTCTGGAGCTCCATCTGCAAGGGGAAGCTTGGAACTTGTGGAGTCCTGGCTGCTCGCTCGTTCTCCTGCCCTTGCCAGCCCTTCTCCCCGCCCAGGCCACTTCTCTAAATCCTCTCCAGCAAAGGCCTGGGCCAGCTGTCCTGGGGCTTCGAGCTTCGTGATGAGAGCTGGTCCCATGTTTGGGACGTCACAGGTGATCTGCTTGCACTTTGGGACAAACTCAGGGGTTCACATTCATCCCCGGCACAGGGCAGCTTTCAGGGGCCCTGAAGAAGGGACCACGTGTGGGAGTGGCTGCTGGGAGAGAAGTAGGCGGGGGGAGGGGGGAGCACCCTGCAAGGGGGAAGGGGTCTTCCTTTGAGAAGAAAATGGACTAAGAGACAGGACCCCTGCATCGCGTGTGCCTGTGCGTGTATGCGCGTGTCTGTGCGTGTATGCGCGTGCGTCTTTAAATTTATCTATTTATTTATTTTTGGCTGTGTTGGGTCTTCGTTCCTGTGCGAGGGCTTTCTCTAGTTGCGGCGAGCGGGGGCCACTCTTCATCGCAGTGCGCAGGCCTCTCACTGTCGCGGCCTCTCCCGTTGCGGAGCACAGGCTCCAGACATGCAGGCTCAGTAGCTGTGGCTCACGGGCCCAGCTGCTCCAAGGCATGTGGGATCTTCCCAGACCAGGGCCTGAACCCGCATCCCCTGCATCGGCAGGCATACTCTCAACCACTGCGCCACCAGGGAAGCCCCGCGTGTGTCTTTAGTGTTCGCTCAGGGCCAGTTCTTCAGGGACGCCTTGAATTCCTCTGAGCCCAGAACTGGCCTGGCCCCTTGGCAACCTTAATGAGCAAAAACTCTTGCTCACTTCTTCCCCACACCCAGCTCTTCCGGCTCTTCTCAAAGTGTGGTCCCCTAACCCTAACCCTGTCTCCCGCCTACAGAAGGTTCTGGACGTGCCCGTCCTGCCTGACCTCCCCTCCAGCTGCCTGGCAGCTCCCTCTCCCTCTCCCCTCAGTGGAGGTCCCATTGCACCTCTCTTCACAAGCCCCTGCCCTGCCTTCCTGGCATTTTAGCAGGTAGTTACTCCCCTAGTTTCTCTTCCATCTGCAAACTTATTTGTGTCTTTCCTCCTCCTTTCCCAACTCTGTGCTGGCGTCTCCCTGAGGCTTGTCTGAAGCTCATCCCTCCAGCGATGTTCTGGACCACCTCCCAGCACCTGGGCAGGAGCCTTCCTCTCCTGAGCTCCTCCCGGCCAAGTCCTCTCCCCACATGCAAAGATGAGCAGCACCAACCTAACATTTCCAAACAAAAAATGTTTAATTATGTTGAGCATTTATTTTCTCTAAAGCAGTGCAGACCTGGTTTTGAATTCCAGCTCTCAAGGAAGCATTGGCCAAACTCTTTACTTTTTTCTAAACATTGGTTTCTTCTGCTGTAAAAAGGGCTATCAAAACATTTTTGCATGATTATTAAGAAAAGGGTTTAATATTATCAGTGTAAAATGTATTGCAGCAAATCAAATCTACAATGAGGTATCACCTCACACCGGTCAGAATGGCCGTCATCAAAAAATCTAGAAACAGTAAATGCTGGAGAGGGTGTGGAGAAAAGGGCACTCTCTTGCACTGTTGGTGGGAATGTAAATTGATACAGCCACTATGGAGAACAGTATGGAGGTTCCTTAAAAAACTAAAAATAGAACTACCATACGACCCAGCAATCCCACTACTGGGCATATACCCTGAGAAAACCATAATTCAAAAAGAGTCATGTACCACAGTGTTCACTGCAGCTCTATTTACAATAGCCAGGACATGGAAGCAACCTAAGTGTTCATCAACAGATGAATGGATAAAGAAGATGTGGCACATATATACAATGGAATATTACTCAGCCATAAAAAGAAACGAAGCTGAGTTATTTGTAGTGAGGTGGATGGACCTAGAGTCTGTCATACAGAGTGAAGTATGTCAGAAAGAGAAAAACAAATACCGTATGCTAACACATATATATGGAATCTAAAAAAAAAAGAAAATGGTTCTGAAGAATCTAGGGGCAGGATAGGAATAAAGACGCAGACGTAGAGAATGGACTTGAGGACACAGCGAGGGGGAAGGGTATGCTGGGACGAAGTGAGAGAGTGGCATGGACATATATACACTACCAAATGTAAAATAGATAGCTAGTGGGAAGCAGCCGCATAGCACAGGGAGATCAGGTCAGTGCTCTGTGACCACCTAGAGGGGTGGGATAGGGAGGGTGGGAGGGAGACGCAAGAGGGAGGAGATATGGGGATATACGTATATGTATAGCTGATTCACTTTGTTATACAGCAGAAACTAACACACCATTGTAAAGCAATTATACTCCAATAAAGATGTTAAAAAATAAAATTAAAAAAAATAAAATAAAATGTATTACAGCAATAAGAGCTTGAACCGTGGATAAAAATATTTAGTGTTTGATCCATACATTAGATGTTTTTACTTAAGCATTTATATAATCTGAAAGAGCTTTAATTTTCACTAGGCATCTTATACTTCAAATTCTTAAAACAGGAGAAGAAACTGAAGTGAGTGTTCAAAGAAAAATCATGATGAGAATTCCGTAATTCCAGGTTTGATGGTGAGAAAAGGCCAGTGCTTCTCATGTTACAAAAATTACCTGCTTAAAAGAGAATAACCGAAAGGATAAATTCCCTCTAAATAAATGATCCATCTCCCTTATAACAAACCCCCAACAAGGAACAGCAGCAGCCTCTCTGCCCTGTGTCCCTCTGGTCACCAGCCCATTCACAAGCAAGTTTCTTGAAAGAACAAGCTACATTAGCGCTCTCAACTTTCTTGCCTGCTTCCCCCTTGCTTCTCAATTGCCTGCAAATGGATTTCCTGAAGGTCGTCTATGTCAACACACGCCACCGGCATGTCAGTGCTCTGGTTCCTGAGCGCCTGCCGTGCACGTGCACGGGGGGCCCACGGGATTTTCATTCAGCAAATGTTTGCTGAGCTCCTCCCTGATGAGATCACCGGCCACGACAGCGGCATCGGGCACAGGTGGTCAGACTTGGAGAAACACGAGATGGACACCTAACCGGCTGGTGGGAGGCAAGGGAAGAAGAGGGATTGGCCAATGAAGGGATGAAGAAGGATGCTGCAGGCAGAAGAACAGCAGCATGTGCCAACGAACGGTAGAAACGAGATACGCAGTAGTATTCATGGGGTGTTGTAGTCACATGGAGGCAGGCATGGGAGGCATTCAGGGAAGGCTTCCTGAGGGAGGTGATACCTAAACCGAGACCTGAGGAAGGACTAGGCATCTGTTAAGGAGGTGAAGGACGACATCCCAGGAACATACGCAGTGTGTGCAAAGGCACAGGAGATGGCATCTTGGGAGTTCCCTGGTGGCCTAGTGGTTAGGATTCTGAGCTTTCACTGCCGTGGCCTGGGTTCAATCCCTGGTCGGGGAACTGAGATCCCACAAGCCGTGCGGCATGGCCAAAAAAAAAAAAAAGGAATATGGCATCTTGGGACAGGTGTAAGTAACACCGGATGATGACAGTGTAGCACCTGGAGAACAGCAATGCATGTTGAGTAGTTTGGACCGAAAGGGATAGAAGTCACTGAAGGGGGAGAGGTTGTGTGTGTCTGCGTGCCTGTGTGACTGTGACCGTGTCTCCCCTTTTAGAATGGTGGCTCCTGCTGCTGCGCTAGAAGGGGCAAGACTGGCGGTGGGGAGACAAGCTAGAAAGAAGGCTGTTGTGATGCAATGACTGGGGTGAAAACAACAGTCGTCCACAAGGCCGGGGCTGTACCGTGTCATGTGTATCCAGGAGGATCCATGATATCAAGTCATATTCGCAGCTGGGCTTTCAGGGTAGGCAGACCTGAGTGTGAATCCTCACCCCGCCCATTACCTCTCGAAGAGTCCATTTCCTCAGCTGTGATGTCAGGACAATAGTAAGACCGACCTCACAGCTGCTGAAAGGATGAAAGAGCACTGTACTGGCGAGCACAGAGCCCGAGACGGAGCACGCAGTGAACCCACACAGATGAGAGCTACCGCCCTGGGCACCATCACCTGGCCTCGGGGACCAGACACAGATGCTGAGAGACCTGAGTGCGCAGTGGCTCCAGGGCTTCTGGCTGCCGCTGCTCACAGCAGACAGAGCCCAGAGTGGGCAGGTTGCAGAGCAGGCAGGTTGGGAAGGAGATGTGCTCGTTTGTGGAGTCTGAAGTACCCACTGGTGGAAGAGAGGATCCTCCACGGGCCTCTCTCGCTCCTTCACATCTCGCCATGTGTGCCAAGAAGGCAGAACCTGGCCACTTTGCACCTGGACCACTCCTCAGCGCTGTGTTTATTTCCTCCAGGCTTGCTTACCGGCTTCCTGTATAAGCAGTAGATTCCCAAGCTGGGTGTCCTCCACCCTTGGTGGTGCAAACCGGCTGCGTGCGCAGCATCCCTCTGGGCCCAGCACACTGCTCCTGCAGGACCCAGGGGCCAGGGGAACTGATGCAAGTATGCTGATGCTCACGCTAGGTGCTGTGGGTGCCTGAATAGAAAGTCCTACGTCTCTGACCCAGCGTCATGTCTTCTGCCGGCATCCAAGATTCAGTGACAGGTTAACTTACCAGCTTGTGAGTTGGAAAGAGAGACTTAGAGTCATCAGTGTGTGCATGTCAGGTGAAGCCATGAGTATAAATAACAGTGCCTAGGGCTTCCCTGGTGGCGCAGTGGTTAAGAATCTGCCTGCTGATGCAGGGGACACAGGTGTGCGCCCTGGTCCGGGAAGATGCCACATGCAGCGGAGCAACGAAGCCCATGCGCCACAACTACTGAGCCTGCACTCTAGAGCCCACGTGCCACAACTACTGAAGCCTGTGTGCCACAACTACTGAAGCCCGCGTGAGCCTAGAGCCCGTGCTCCGCAACAAGAGAAGCCACCGCAATGAGAAGCCTGTGCACTGCAACGAAGAGTAGCCCCTGCTCGCCGCAACTAGAGAAAAGCCTGCGTGCAGCAACGAAGACCCAACACAACCCAAAATTAATTAATTAATTAATTAATTTAAAGAAGAAGAAAAAACATTGCCTAGGAAGAGGTCTGGGGCCGCACGCAGGGTAGCAGCAATGAGTAAAGGATTTGGCTAAGAAAGGGAGCTCCCAGAGGACGTCAAGAAAGAAGCGTGGAGGAGAGCAGTTCCTTACAGGCCAAGGGAGTGCAGTTTCCATCAAAACAGAGTAGGCAACAGGATCAGATGACGCTTAAAAGTCAAGGAAGATGACCAAACTGGAGTGGGTGAGGAATGAATGGATGTACATACAAGGTATTTCCAAGGAACTTGGCTGAGAAGGAAAGAGAGAGATGGGGCCTTGGTAACCAGAGGGATGGGAGCAAATACAAGTTTCCTTTCTAAATAGATGGAAGAGATTTGAGCAGATTACATACTGAGGAGAACAAGCCGGAAAAGAGGGAAAATTGGGGGTGAAATTAAGAGCAAGGAGAAGGACGGAACCAGGTCTCTGGAGAAGAGGAAAGAGATGGCACTCAGATCCCAGCGGGGGATGGCCTGGGCCCTCTTCCACTGAGATGGCATTGCTTCAGCCACACGCCCTCCCGCTGGCCAACCTTCCAGGGGAGTGGAGCCCACCGTCCCTAGGGAGGGGCCTGGTCAGCACGTTTCCTGGAGTCCACTTTGCCTCGTGGTCCTGCAGGTTAGAGATGAGAGGCACCGAAGTGTTTCCTGGCCGGGGTTCTCTGGAGATGCCAACAGGTGTGTTCTACACAGAAAGGGTGCAGGTGAATTTGGAAGGTGTCGCCTAGCCCTGCGAAACCAGCCTTCAGGAAGACTGAGTGTTCTCTGCCGGCAGAGGTGGGCATTTGCGAGTGGGGCGTCCAGTGGGAAGAGGAAGCCAACTGGGGGACACACAGGCCGCCCTCCAGGTACTGGGGGCTGACCCAGCGTTCACTCACAGAGTGGGAGGAGGCGAGTCCTCTGTGGGGCACGTGCACCCTGCTTGGAGTTTCTGTACCCCTTCATCTTACCCTCCCAGCTCAGCGCACACAGTGTTCTCCTCCCACACGGCACAGGAGGGTGCTGAGGACTTGCCTGATGCTCCGGGCTCAGGACACAGTGCACTTCAGCTCTCTCTGATTCGGGATCCGACTCTCCTGCCCTACAGCCCACGCTGTCCTTTCCCCCAGAGCAGCACCCAGGGCCTGGGTCAGAGGCAAGCGACACAACTGCTGCTCCTCCCGCAGCCGTGACCCTGGGACCAGGGTGGTCCGTGGTCGCGGCAGAGGAGGTCCCCAGGCGCCTGAGCCTTCTCTCTGGCAGGGCTGTGGTCAGCTTTCCTAGCACCGTCTGACCCCGGGGAATCTGCCGCACCAAGGGGGTGAGGGCTGGTCTGGCGTGGAGCCAGGAAGGGAGGGGACGGTAGGAACGTGCCGTGGGGCTGCTTGCAGGCATGCTTCTGCTTTTTCGCACGGGGGTTACCCCCAGGCCCCTTCTCCAGAGGTGTGAGAGCAAGAGCAAGAGAAGACAGCTGTTCTTTGCACCTGGATGGTCCAAACCCTTTGACACTGACTGATGCAAACAATGGGCTCTCCCTAAAAGAACACGCACACAACACGCAGCCTTGCACCTGGTTTCTGGTTCGTGCACCACCGCCCGCCGCCACTGGCCGAGTCTCAAAGGAGTGTCCGTCAGAATAAGCCAAGAGGCTGGCTAAAAATGCAGCTCGCCAGGCCCCGCCGCGGAAACTCTCATCGGGCGGGTCTGGGGCGAGGCCCGGGAGTCTGCGTTCTCAACCAGCCCTCGGACGACTTGGGCTCTGATGCTCAGCGGCGCCCACTTTGAGAAACCCGACTCTGGGGCTGAGTCCCGCCCCCCCCAACCCCACAGCTTCCATGCTCCAAACCTTCCCCACGTCGCCGAGCGCACGGGCCCCCTCCCCTCCCCTCCCCTCCCCTCCCATGAGCCTCATCCGCGCGCGGTCGTGGAAGCATCTGGGGAGAGTGGTGCCGGCCGGGAGTGAAGCCCCCGGCCGCCCCCTTCGCCCCGAGCCACCGCCCGTGAGGTGCAGCGCGGCAGCCGGCAGGGGGCGCGGCACGGGGACCACAGGGAGGGGGCGCCGGGCGGCCCAGTCGGAGCGGAGGGGCGGGGAGGGGAGGGGGGGGCACGCGAGGCCCGGGAGGCGCGCGACGGCGGAGCCGGGGGCGGGGCGGCCAGGCCGGGGCGGGGCCGGCGGGCGAGCGGCGAGCGCCGGGGGAGCGCGCCCGGGGAGCGCGGAGGAGGAGCGCGGCCGCCGCCGTCGCCCCCGCCCGCCCGCGCGCAACAGTTCCCCCAAAGTTGCCGCCCGGGAGGCGCGCGCGCCGGGTGGCAGAGGGGCGGGCGGCGGCGGCGGGGACGCGGCGTCGCGGCCCGGCGCGGAGAGCGCGGGCGGCGGCGGCATGGGCACCCGGCAGACCAAGGGCAGCCTGGCGGAGAGAGCCAGCCCCGGCGCGGCGCCCGGCCCCCGCCGCGAGCGGCCCGACTTCTGGGCGTCGCTGCTGCTGCGCGCCGGGGACAAGGCGGGGCGCGCGGGCGCCGGCGCTGGGCTGCCCCCCTACCACCGGCGCGTCGGCATGGTCCAGGAGCTGCTGCGGATGGTGCGCCAGGGCCGGCGGGAGGAGGCGGGGACGCTGTTGCAGCACCTGCGCCAGGTGAGCGCCGGGAGGGGGCGCGGGGGCGCCCCGCCCCTTCCCGCGGAGGCCCCGGAGCGCCGAGGGTCACCGCCCGGGCCCCTGCTCGCGGGAATGGAGCCCGGTCTGGCCGCAGGTGCCTCGGCGCTGCCCCTGAATTCGAGGCCTCAGGGCAGGGCGGAGGAAAAGGCTGGCCCGGTGAGGCCCGGCTGCGGGGGACCTGTTGGAATAATGTCCCCGCTTCAGTCCTCTGCAGGCAGAGGAGGAGGCTGGTCCCGGGGACGGTTCGTGGGAGGGGATGCCTGCCTGGGCCGAGGCGCTTTTCTTCCCCTCTACCCGCCGGCAGTCACCCCCGTCAAGGGTCCTCAAGGAATGCGCAGTCGTCAGCTTCCCCAGGGGGCGTCCAAGGGCGCAGCCCTGGGGCTGGTGAGATGCCAGTCCCCAGGGGCTTTTCCCACCCGGGAGGCCTCCTGGATGAGAGGCGTCCCGGATGGCGGTTCGGGTGGGCGACAAGGTTTTCTCTCCCGTGACTAACTTTGGCAGGCGCTCTGCCGGGAGCCGCCGCGGAGCAGTGGAGGGGGGCGAGGGGGGGCCGGACAGGGTTCCTACGTGACTGTCTGTCTGCAGGGACTTCAGGAGGCTGCCTGCACTCTGCCCTCAGCCTGTTCCCGTCCCTGCCCCGCTGGTTAGGGACCGTCTTTGCACATCTGGCTGGTCCCCTCTGCTTTGGGGCTGCCCTGGGGCTGACGCTGTCCCCCACCTCTCTTTGGCTTTTTTCCTTCCTCACTTTCTTTTGAGGGAGGGGGCGGCCTGCTCCGTGGATTTTGTGGAGTGGCAGAGAGGCAGGAGGGTGCACCTCCTGCATCCCCAGAGGTTGTCTTGGCGGGGCTTTGTGAGGGTAGCTGAGTCCAAGCCCCGTATTCTTGCTAGATTGACCCCGTTAGTGGTGGAGTCCGGAGGGGATGGGGGCGGGAGTCTCTCGGGTGGCTTTTCTGAAGTTCTCCCATCACTGATGAGAGAGGCTGTAGGAGAGCCTTCCCGGGAGGAGCTTCCAAAATCGAATCAGACCCACATCGCTCCTGGAGTCTGCAGCAGATCGCCAACCCCCTTTATATGTGGTGTGGGTTACCCTGGAGTGTGTGTTCCCAGGGTGTGTGCTGCACAGGGAGAGGGAAGCAGAGGCTTCTGCTCTGGCCTCCACTTTCCCAAACAGCGTCCGGAAGGCTGCCTGAGATGCCACTGGATCCCCAGGTGCCTTCTCTGAGCCCAGTCATCAAAGAAAGATGACATTTCGCACCACATAACTTTCCTGGTGTGTGTTTCTTTGTCTTTCAAAAACTGGAAACCAGTGTATGGCCTCTGTGGAAACTGTTTTGCTTTCAAACAGCATAATGGATTTTCCAGACCGTCATATCCATTTGCACACCGGGCAGTGAGAAGGTTTTTCTGATCATGTGCTGTTCCCTCGCGCTGGGGTGGGTGCTTCGGAGGATTCAGGACCGTGGAGGGGCTGACGGTGGAGGTCCAGACAAGCCCTTCTGGGAGGGTAAAAGAGCACAGCGCCGCCAGTCCGTCCGTTGGGGCCTGCGGGGTGAGGCAGAGCCTCGAGGCTGAGTGTGATTCCACATCCTGGGGAAGCTGGTTTCGGAGAGTAGATGCATCCCTGTGACCCCCACAGGGTCCCTGAGACAGAGAGCATTTCCGGAGAGGTGGTGTCTTGTTGGTGTCCTGACACCCTTTTCAGTGGCAGGACTGCGAGGGCTGCTGGAGGGCAGAGGCTAACCAGGCTCACCCTTTTCTGTGAAAGCAGCAGCATAACTTGCCCTCCAGTTCCAGCCGTGTACTGGGCTTTCCTGACCTCTGCGTGAGGTCTGTGGGCCTCTCTGGAGCCAGTGACGGGCCTGCCCAAGGCGCCTGGAGAGCTGTGTTGCCTGGAACTTGCAGATCAGGGTCCCTCCAGGAAGTGGCCGTGGGCCCTGGGCAGTGTGGGAGGGGAGCCCCGGGTGTCCAAATGTCTGTGAGAAACCAAGAGGTGGTTTTTTAGGACCCTGAGGCTGATTGGAGGAATGGAGAGCTGCATCTGTGCTGTGCACTGAAGTGGCTCTTTCTCCTAAATCGTATTTTCCTTTCCAGTTTCCTCCTCTAGGCTGGAGGTGGTGATGTTCAGAAAGGGAATGAGCAGTCACTGAGAGAGGGGCAAACACCGGGGCCTCGGCGGGTCGGACCAGCGAGGCCTCGTCAGTAACAGTGGGCAGAGGCAGAGGCGGGGTGTGCAGAGCTCAGGGGCTGGTCCTGCTGGGATGCTGTCCCAGCCCCACCAGGTGCAGGGTGGCGTTGATGAAGAGGAACAGGCGGAGATGACGGCAGCCCGACAGTCACGGCCGTCCTCACTTGCTCCTGTGTTTGACAACGTGTGTGGCTGCCCAGAGCCCGAGGCAGGGAGGAGGCTGGAGGTCCTCAGTCCCTGTGGCTCTTCACCCCCTTGAGTCCCTGAGCTTTTTGTGGCCCTGAAAGAGTTCTAGACACTCTTCCCAGACCAGTGCAGCAACATTCACAATCTTGCAAGTATTTCGGAGGGTTTCGCAGACCCCAAGTTCAGGATATGCCCCCATCTGGGACCTCCCCTCCCCCGACCATGTGACTTGCTACAGGCTCAGGATGTGGAACTAGAGACCCCGGGACCACGTGTGGCAATTCACGGTGGGCTGAAGGAGAGTGGCTGCCGCTGCTGCTGCTTCTGAATCTAGGATTCTTTCCAACCTAAGATTTGGGGGGTGGTTTCCCTGATGGGAGCCTCTGCAGCCTGTCCGTACCTGTCCCTTGCCAGAGAGGAATCAGGAGACCTCCTTAATGTTAAGGATGCCGAGCTGTGCTGGGAGTGCAGGCAGGATGCCAGGAAGCTGCCAGCTGCCTGGAAGGAGCAGAGAGCTGCCCCCTTCCCTTCAGGAGCTGTGTCATCTCAATAAGAGCCTGGGGCCAAGGGTCAGCTCGGGCAGCTTGCCTTCCGGTCCTCAGTCTGCTTTGACCTTGGACCCAGCTGATAACCTCTGTGTGGTGTTTCCTTGTTTCCCAGAGGGTATCTGAGGTACTGAGCAGAGCAAATGCTACAAAGTGTGTGAAATTGCCTTGGTTCTGCAAATCAAGACTCGTTCTCACGGCAACGATGATAAGAAACAGGAGAATCTGCTTGGGGTCTGGGCGGGCTGCGGGCAGGGTCTCGTACCCTTTTCAGGCCGGGCCCAGGATGTTTTAGATTCTGTCTACCTGACCAGGGCTCAGTCCGGGTCAAAAGCTCACTGCAAGTTCAGAAGCAGTGTGGGGCGGTGCTCGTGGGGACGAAAGAAGTCAGCTGTGGATAGAAGAGGCCGCTCCTCTCCCCTCCCCCGGCCCCCCCGTTCCTGCAGGCCTCACCCTTCCCCAGATGTTGCTTCCTAAGTCTTAGGCTCACACTTGCCATCTTCAAGGAGCCCTGGGGAAGAAGTAACCTTTAGTCATGGAGAGAGGGCGAGTGCCAGGCTACATGAGAGGTGGGGTGTCATCTCTTCAGAGCAGTGGTTTCTCTGAGTCCCCAGATCCCAGACTGGGTCATCAGCCAGCTTCACGGAGCGCCAGAGTAAGGGCTCAGTTTCCCCGGGATACACCAGGCTGAGGTGGCCACCTCCTCCCTGCTTTCCCATAAAGAGGGTCTGATCGGGTTGGTTTATTGCCGCTCGGTATGGCGCAGCCCCATTGAGCAGAGCTGTTCCAGGCTTAGCCCGCCGGTGTGGCTCCATCCACGCGGCCAGGGTGGCTGGGCTGGCCTCATGCTACACCTGGGAACGGGAACCTCACCAGCAGTGCAGAAAAGAGCCCTCAGGAACCGAGGGTGACTGGCTGCCCCCGGAGGCTGGCTAAGGGATGAGCACGTGGAGGGCCCTTGGGAACCTGGAGGCTGGGTGCTCTTTCCTTCCTGGAGGCGGAAAGACGAGCAAGAGTTGCCTTTTTCCTCCGACAGCCCCCCAAGAAGATCGCTTAGGTGAGTAGGTTGGAAGGCCACCAGACAAAGAGCAGGGAGTTCCCCACCCTCAGCCTTGATCTTGTTCTTCTCCACCTGGGATGCACTTCCTCATTTCCGTGGAATGCTCCTTACCTTTCCAAGGCCACCCTCCTGAGCCACGTCAGCCCACGACTCTGAGATCCGGTTGCCGGTTAGGCTGTGTGGATTTAATCGTGCGTACAGATGTAGTTTTCCCCCGCTGTCCATTTTGTTTGTCAGACTACATCACATGCTTCCTGAGGGTGGAGACCCCACCACTGCCTTTGTGTTGAACACCAGCTGCTGCAATCTTTAGTGAGGCGTGTGCTGGGGACGCACTGTCACGGCATGTCCTCAGCAAGCCCTTGGATCTGGGCTGTGCATCCAGGGGCTTATTTGCCCGGCCTGCTGGTATGGTCGTGAGATCTGGCGAGTTTGCTCTCATTTGGTTGGATTCCTGGGAGCCGTGTCCGCAGGGATCGGCTGTGCCTGGCAGCCCGCCGGGCGGTGGTGTTCTTGGAGAGGGGAGTGGCATGGTGCCCGGCCTCCGAGGGCTCCGTGGGGATCCCGCACAGCAGGTGCAGTCTAGGGCCTCTGCTGAGGTGGCGGGAGAGAGTGGAGCCTGACGCGAGGCTGGCCTCCACATTCCTCACTCGCTGCTTGTGCTGAATCATGTTCGTTCCATCCGCAAAGAGAAACCTTCCTTTTTAAACGCTGCTGCTCTCTGACCAGGCTGGGCATTCCCAGGGCTGCAGAAGCAGGAGGAACCCCATGCCAGGGCCTGCTCTACTGGTTTCCAAGGCCAGGGACACGGCCACCTCAGTATGGCCGGGGGGAGACGGCAGGGCCGGGGCTGGGCCAGCTATCCTGGCTTCAGGTCTGGTGCGGAGGGGGCCCTCTTCTAGAGCTAATGCCCGCCCCCTCAGAGATGCCCACAAACAGCCTGGGCTGCACCGCAGACCCCCCGCCTTGCCTAACACCGCCTTGGTGCATCAGTGCACCCTCCCCTTCCCCAGAGTCATTTCATCTCCAAGTGCACTTTGCTGGCAGAGGCCACAGATCGTATACCTGGCACAGGAAATCCTTGTCGAAAGGATTTTAAGCTTCTCCAGGGACGCTCCCCCCCCCCCCCCCGCCCCGCCCCGCCCCCCGCCAGTGTCCTCGCTCAGGAGCCAGCAGGGTCTGGCTCAGACCTCTCGAGTCATCCTGCCAGTAACCGGAGGCATTGGTACTGTCAGCCTCCCCCATCCTCAGGGTTCCAGCGGCTCCGCCGGTCCGCCCACACAGCCCACACGCGCCTGCAGGCGGGAGCCACCTGCAAAAGGGTGATCCAGGTGATTAGGGTTTCCCTGGCTTCCCCATCGGGGTGCCCAAGGGGCGGGGTCAGCGTCCGGGGAGATCCCCACCCCAAGGGGAGGTCTCAGCCAGCCATCTTCCCCCCGTCACTTTCCCACCAGGAGCAGCATGTGGGCGACCTGTGAGAAGGATGACACACACACCCCTATGCTGCATCCCCTGGCCCACCGGCTGTGTCACATCCACGCTCGTTAGGAGAAACTGGAGGTGGGAGCAGCGGTGTAAACCGGCGGGCTCCGTCACTGTCGCTGGGAGAGCCCGCTGTTCTAATGAGAGCAGTGACCTTGACAGGCCGAGCGGGGCGGGGCCGGGCCTTACAGCGCCTGCTTTCCTCCCCACCCCGCCCCCTGGCCTGAGCAGATACCACGTGGCTCTCTGGGAACATTTCCCAGCCTTTTTTTTTTTTTTAACTTTTTAGCTCAGACTCCTGGCTGCTGCAGCCATATGGAGTTGTGCCGACGGCTGCTGCTCAAGGGATGTGGCGTTTTGATGTTTCTAACTTCATCTTAGCCAGGATAGACACAGAGTCAGGCGAGAGTGGAGGGTGTCAGTGTTGGCCTGCAGGGTGGCCTCCCGTTGGACCTGAGGTCTGTGCCCACCTCCAGGGCTGCCCCTGCCTGCTCTGGCGTCCGCCTCCCGGCCTCTGTCTGCCTCCCTCCTGCCCGCCTCATGGGCCTTCTCTGTGTCTCTCCCTCTCCCTGGGAGAGAAGCAGACTTTTCGTCTCTGTTACTTGGCCCAATCTTGTTCAGCTTCCCCCTGCAGCCGCCACGCCCCAGCCTCCATGGCAGGAAGGCGGCCATGGGGGCCGTGAGAACTGGAAGGAGGTGGGGGGGGGGGGTTCGTTGTCTGGTCTGGTCGGTGCCCGGTGCCTTGGGAGGGAGGTCAGGCGCTGGAGACACCCCTCCCGCCTGCGTGCTGCTTCCCAGCCCATAAAGCATTTTCTCCTGTTTATTTTGCTCCTTAAATAGTCTTGTGAGGTCAGCGGGTTATTGCTTAAAGCAAAAAATGGTGGGTTTTCTTTTTTAATATTATAAAAGTGCAGTGCATCATCATTGTACGAAAACAAGAAAATACAGATGAGCAAAACTAAGACCTGAGAGTGATTCACGTGTCCCACAGCCTAGTGCCCGCTCTTCCAGGCACTGGTCTAGGCCCCGGGAGGCAGAAGAACCAGTAGTAATTGTCCCCCCACCTCGTGGAGGGATTGTGAGGGATCAGGAGGCCGGTGCTAGTGCAGGTGCTTAGCGGGGCTCAGAGAAAGGGCTCCGCTCTGGTGGCCGCCTTCACTGGGAACTGGGGGGACCTCGGCTCTGGTCCCGGCTCAGGCTCTAACTTGCCAGCCCCTTCCCTTCTCTGGCCTCAGTTTCCCCACCAACAAAGTGAAGGGCTGTGTGGCTGAGATGACCACTGAGGTTCCCTGCCACCACGCAGGTTCCACCAGGCTCCCGTGGATTCAGGGATGGACCCGTTCATTCCCACACGAGCCGGATTCACAGTCGTGCGCTGATGTCACTCCCTTGTCCCCAGCTTGTGCAAGAGCTTGGGCTTCTGGAGGGAAGCAGACCCCTGGGGCTGACCTCTGCACACCGGCACAAACCCTTCCTCCCTCGGGGCTCCCAAATGGACCAGGAGCTGGGCTGGGAGCTGCAGGGCGCCAGCCCCCCGCTTCCTAGTTGGGGCTTTGTCTCACCTGCCCTGCCCGGCCCCTCCCAGCGGCCCTGGTGCTCAGGCCTGTGCCTCTCCTGTCCACACCCCCTTCCCACGCCCTTGGCCCCCTGTCCCCCAGCACGTTCTCCAAGTGGTACTTTTTCAGTGGTTTGTTTGTTAAAGTGGGATGATGAGGCAGTGGAGGCCAAGATGAAATTGGAGGAGGTGGAGAGCGGAGCACAGCCCGAAGAGAGGGTGGTCCCAGTAAGGAGTGTGTTTCATGAGCTCGCTGCCCGCACAGTGGAGCGTGGCCACAGCCCTGCTCCTGGCAACCAAGGACTCTGGGGGTGTGAAGGCTATTCAGTGAGTGAGTCCAGGTGGCCCAGTGGTGCCTCATCACCTCAGTCCTTCAGTGAGATGTAAGGCAGCTCCTGGCCCGTACAGTGCCTCTGTGAGAAGTAGAAGAGGACACCTCTCTGGTTGGCAGAGACAAAGTCAAGGCTTGGTGAGTTCAGCCCCACCCAGACACCCTTGTGCAGTGTGAATCCTGCACAGCTGTACTTAGCATCCTTGGTGAAGGTGCGCAGAAGTTCAGTCTTTATCAGCTGAAGCCAGTCAGGAGGCTCACCCCTTCTCCCATTTGCTCCCTCGGGCATGGCCTTCCCACATCACCTACGGCAGGGAACAGTGCAGTGTCAGCCAGAACATGATTTCTGCCTCTGAGCTGAACGCTTGCCCTCTCCCTCCTGAATCAGGGAGCTGAAACGATCGGGCATCTTCTTCTAGAAGGTTCCAGCTCAACACTTCTGCCTCTCCAAGGGCGTTGGACAGATGCAAAGACATCTTCAGTGAGTCTGGAGTCAGGCTCAGAGGGGGAGCACCAGGGGGGACATAGGTAGATCAGAGAGTCCTTCCTTGCTGGGCTCCCATGGACTCCAGCCCCTCCCCCATGTCCTGGGGACCAGGAATTCCTCTCCAGCTTCCCAGACTGTTTGCATCCCCGCCTCCACTGATTCTGGGGGAAATTAGGTCTGGATGCTTCCACCCCCTGTAAATAACCTCCACGTCTCCAGATGGAATAACTCCCTTCAGTTTAGTTTTTCCCAGTATGAGCCAGTCTTCTGAACTTCTTATCATTCTCATCGGCCGATCTACGTTTTCCATTTTCTTCTGCAGTTGTGGAGTTTCGGGGTAAAAACTCCCATGGGGTTTCCAAACAGCTGCCAGCCCAGGGACCATCGGGAGGGGGGAGGTTCTCAGAGATGGAAACTCAGACACAAGTTTCCAAGTTACCTGTTCTGAGAATTTCCATCTCTCCAGAAATCACCTGCTGGTTGAGAATCGGCCCAGTCAAGCAGGGGGAGAATAATAGAGATGTTTTCGGTGTGACACATCTCAGTGGGAGGCTGGTCCACGCGGGAGGGCCCAGAAGAGGGCACTCTGAGGGGGACAGAGGCTCAGGAAGTTGGGGGACCAGGCCTGGAATAGGAGAGGGGGCAGCAGGACCGAATTGGAGAAACAGTTTTGGAAAGCTGGCAGGAGCTGGCCAGGAAGCCCAAAGGAGCAGGGGCAGCTGGCGGGGGACGGGAGAGCCGGTGTGTTGCACCTGGGCCATGCTTTCGGGGGGAGACGCCACCAAGGAAATCCTGTGGGCAGAACCCAGGGACCCTGGGACCGGGAGAGAGACCTGGGACCCGGGCAGGAGGCTCTGGGCCTCCACGGGCCTGTCACTTTGGCCCTTTCACTTCACCCACTTCCACCTCCACCCCGGCCCTCCCAGGGTCCCCGGAAGCTGTGGACAAACTCGGTGACCTCCCAGAGACCAGGCAAAAGCCCTCCCTCCCCAAGGACACTGCCCTTTGCAGCCTTTGAGGCTCACTGATTCTTTCTTGTTGCTGCTGGTTGTGGCCCCCGGTTCTTCCACTTGTGGGGCAGTAAGGCCCCGAGGAGGAGCAGGGCCTGAAGATGGGGAAGAGTCCACCTGGCCGGGGCTCCTTCCCTGGGTCCACTCCCGCCCTCCCCCCTGCCCAGAGAAAAGGTCTTGGGGAAATCAGCTGAGCTGGAGCGCAGGCAGGGCCTCGCCCGCGGCCGTGGACCTGGGGGACCTCTTACCCCTGCACTTGGGTGTGAGCTGCGTTCGAGCTGGACTCCCTGTCCTGTGTGACTCATCTCTGCTCACCCGGATTCTCGAGGCTGTGCCCGGGCCTTGCCTCTGACCTAGAGATTTAAAGTGGTAAAGACCCCTAGTTTGTGGGGAGGGGTTGATTTTATGTGCCATCTCGGCGAGGCCATGGTACCCAGTTTTTGGTCAAATGTGAGTCTAGATATTGCCGCAAAGATATTTTTTAGATGAGATTAACGTTAAATCAGTCAAGCTTGTGTAAAGCGGGTGACCTTCTGTAGTGTGGGTCGGCCTCTAGCGGTCAGTTGAAGTCCCTTGAGAGAAAAGGCGGAGGAATTCTGCCCCAGGCTGCCTGCCTTCAGACCTGCCAGATCCCACAGTCACTATTCCTCACACATCCCTCTCTCTCACACACACCCCTCTTGTCAGTTCTGTTCCTCTGGAGAACCCTGACTGTTACACTTGTCCTCCAAGGGCTGATGTCTGGGGGAGGCGGGTAAGAAACTTCCGGGGGCCCCCGGGGCCCCCCTGCACTGCCACTGATCACAACCCTCCGGTCCTCGACTTCTCACTCTGAGAAATGGGCTGTCCCATGAAGCCTGTCCTGCTTGGAAAGCAGGTTGTCAGGGAGCCAGAAGGAGCCTTGAAGTCACTCCTCCACCCCTTCTTCTTCTGCATTTCCTTCCACAATGGACCAAACCTTTTATTTAAAATGTACAACAGTAACCACATGGAAAGACAAATGGGCTTAAATGCATTCACCGGAAGCCATCAACAATGGATTATTTCCCAAGCACAGATCAGGAGGGCGCGGGATGGAAGACAGAGTGCTGAGGATCTGTGGAATGTAGGAGCCGGTGGACCTCAGGGACCTGCTGGCCCCAGCCTTTCTGCAGAATCATAAGCCCACAAGATGCTCTGGGGAGCGGGAGGCTGGAAAATAAGTTTGGGAAGTAGCGCGAATGCTCCCAGCCTTTCAGAGTCTTAAAGCAGTAGCTAAAACATCGGATGGGAGGAAGGCGCAGGGGTGAGGGGCACGTGCCCGGGGCCACACAGTGACCTAGGGGCTAACTCAGGCCTGGAGCCTGGGGGGCTCCTGCCCCTCCCTGAGCAGAGCCTGGGTGGACCTGTGACCACAGGGGGCAGAGCAAACCCTCTTCAGGCCTGCTGTGCCTCCCGGCTGATTTTATGTTTTTCTGAAGAGAAAGCGTCCTTTTATTTATTTGTTGCTACTGCTGTTTCTTGGATTTTAATTGCATTACACTTGGCAATGGTCAGACATCTGTTTCCAGAGGCCTGCTTTGTGCAGAGAGTGTCATTTTTAAAGACATCAAAGTTAAAACACAAATAACGTGCAGCCGTGAAGCCAGCATGCTGCGTCCTGGCGGGGAGAGCAGACCCACCAGGCACTTGTCACAGTTAAGGAGGGTCGCCTGCCAGGGTGCCCGCCTTCAAACCCTGCAGGGCCGGTGGTTGTGGAAGAGCAGGAGTCGCCAGCCACCCCTGGGGGACGGCAGCCCTGCGATGGGACCAGTGAACCGTCCTTGCCCCTCAGCCGGACAGGCAAGCGGGCAGGGCAGCGGCGGCCGGGGGCCCGAGGGGACAGTGCCCACCCTGGAGCCAGCAGGAGCAGCCTTGCCAGCAAGCAGGCCAATGCCAGCGGGTTTCTTTCAGGGAGAGGCCAATGCGGCGGTTGCTTTATGACTTTTTCAAGTTTGCTTTGCTGTTTGGTGTTTCTGAAGTCTGAGAGTGTGTGTGTGTGTGTGTGTGAGTGTGTGTGTGTGTGTGTGTGAGTGTGTGTGCGTGTGCGCCTCTGGCCTCCCTCCCCGGGGACGGGCTACACTGGACACACACACAAGGACAGCTGCCCACCCGGACCTCGGCCTCATCGTCGTGTCCCTGGGAGGTTTATGGTGTCCTTGGGATGTGTTTGTGCACACACACTGCACACACACATACACACACATATATACAGACACACATAGTACTTATGGGTGCTAGATTTTCTCAATTACGATTCAACATACTGAACTAAAAATTTTAAAGCCTACTGTTTCCCTAAGATTTTAAGTCTAACCTACAAATGCCATTATTCTGCTTATGAATCTAGTAGATTTAAATAATCACATTTAAGGGTAGAGGGCTTATAACTTCGTTAAGTTTCTTTAAATATCTTAGTGATTTTACAAATTTAATATGCCCAGTTTTCTTACGTTTATAAATAGCCATCCTAAAAAGCAGGACTTTCCCAAGCTCCTGAACAGTTCTTAAAATGTAATAAGCTTATAAATAAGGTGAATATTAAATTCTGTTAAACATTTCAAAACTGTCACAAACTCGGCCCAATCCTCCTTCAGCGTCCTGCTTAAAATCATAAGCCTAAAGTCAGTTACTCACTTACCCCTTCCAAATCGGAATTGCAGGCCTCATCTGTTAGGTACTCTGACTTACGTGATTCTCTAAAATGTTACAAGTGTGTGAAATGCCAGATGTATGAATTTCTAGGTGTATCTGAGTTGTGTTACTCCAGTATCTGCCGGTGTAATTCAACCCCTTCTGGGTTAAGAGGGAGCGGGTGAGCCCAAGAGCGACCTTCTGTCCTCAATACCCCAGACTCCTCCTCCTCCTCCAACTCCCCTATCCAGGCGGCTTCATCGCTGGGTTAGATTCTGTCTGTTGCTGTTCCTTTCATCCGTCCTTCCCTGTTCTTCCTGCCCTCAGGGCCCCACCTCTTCAGCTGTTTAGCGGTGTCCTCTTGGATGGTGCACACCCCACGCCCTTGGCTCTGGGATCGTGCATCCAAGGCCACACTAATGACGCATCCCAGGGGGCCAGAAGGAAGAGTGCTTAGCAGCGACCTTCCCTCCTGGTACAGAACTGCTACAGCAGCACTAAGGGCTCTCTCCCCACTGCTTACATAGTTCCAGTGTCTGTGAACGCACTACTTGATTTTTTTTAATTGTGGTAAAGTGTAGATAACATAAAACTTATCATTTTAACCACTTTTACGTGTACAGTTCAGTGGCATTAAGCACATCTACAGTGTTGTGCAACCACCCATCTACAGAACTCTTCATTTTCCCAAACGGAAACTCTGTCCCC
The DNA here is from genome assembly GCF_028564815.1 of Eubalaena glacialis. Lineage (NCBI taxonomy): Eukaryota > Metazoa > Chordata > Mammalia > Artiodactyla > Balaenidae > Eubalaena > Eubalaena glacialis. The sequence goes on along the minus strand of NC_083734.1, from coordinate 3,714,014 downwards.
AGTAAACACTAATTCCCCATCCCCTGCTCCCCAGCCCCTGGCAACCTCCATCCTACCTTCTGTCTCTATGGATTGGACTCCTCTAGGGAACTCATACGAGTGGAATCGTACAGTATGTGTCCTTCTGTGACTGGCTTATTTCATTCAGCATCATGTCCTCCCGGTTCATCCTGTTGGAGTGCGTGTCAGGATTCCCTTTACCACTTGTTTTTAAATGTTCTTTCTCACATGGGGCTGGAAACCATCTTAGGGGGTGTGGTCCTATAGGGAGCATTTCTTTTTTTTTCGGCTGTGCCACCCGGCTTGCGGGGTCTTAGTTAACCCTGTCCAGGGATCGAAGCCCGGGCCCTTGGGAGTGAAAGCACGGCGTCCTAACCACTGGAGTGCCAGGGAATTCCCTACAGGGGGCATCTCTGACTAGCCCAGTCCCACCTCTGGGAGCAGATAGCAAAGGAGAGTGTGTCGGGGGTACACGCATCCAGAGAGGACCCCGGGCTGGTGGAAGCAGCAAGGAGGTTTCTGCCGATAACGGTCCCAGTTGCCCACAGCTGTGCTCCTGGTTGAGGTCAGCACAGGCCACAGGAGGAAAGGGGTCCCCGCCCACTTGCCCTTTTCGCCTTGGTGCATCCCCTGGGGAAAATGCCACCGCTGTTTCCATCCGGTGTATTAGTTTCCTAGGGCTGCCGTCACAGACGACCACTGTTTTGGTGGCTTAGAACAACAGAAACTTCTTCTCTCACTGCTCTGGAGACCAGAAGCCTCAAATCAAGGTGTTGGCAGGCCACACTCCCTTGAGAGGCTGTCAGGAGATTTCACTCTTTGCTGCTTCAGCTGCTGGTGGCTCTGGCTGCATCCATCTTCCCATCCCCTTCTTCTCTGTGTCTGTCTCTTGTAAGGACACCTGTCGTTGGGTTTAGGGCCCAACTGGGTAACCCAAGATGATCTCATCTTGAGATCCTTGACTTAATCTGCAAAGATGCTTTTTCCAAATGAGATAAATTCACACGTTCTGGGGACTAGGGATGTGGAGTTGTCTTTTGGGCGCTGCCATTTAGTCCGGTGCATCCATTTCTGTTTCTCACACGTGGTGTGTGCCTTGCCCCAGGTGTCCCCTCCATCCCCGGTGGCACTTTTTTTTTTTTTTAATTTATTTATTTTTGGTTGCATTGGGTCTTGGTCGCTGCGCATGGGCTTTCTCTAGTTGCGGCGAGCGGGGGCTACTCTTTGTTGCGGTGCGCGGGCTTTTCATTGCGGTGGCTTCTCATTGCGGAGCACGGGCTCTAGGCACGTGGGCTTCAGTAGTTGTGTCACGTGGGCTCAGTAGTTGTGGCTCGCGGGCTTAGTTGCTCCGTGGCATGTGGGATCTTCCTGGACCAGGGCTCGAACCCGTGTCCCCTGCATTGGCAGATGGATTCTTAACCACTGCGCCACCAGGAAAGCCCCCGGTGGCACTTTTAAGACTCTGCCCACCTTCCTTAGAGGCCGTCGTCTTCATTCACACCGAGCTCCTCTGGCTTCTCCCCCTGGCGGCTTCCTGGGGCTGCATTTCCCCGACAGCACCTGGCAGTTTCCGTCCGCCCCTGGGAATCCCCGAGGCAGCCAGAATGTCAGGGGGGAGGGGACACGGAGATCGGCCGCCCAGGCAGGCCAGTACTCTAGACTGTGTCCGTCCCCCGGAAGAGCGGCCTCTGATGCTCCGGAGGAGGACCGCGTCCGATCACTGCCTCATTATCGCCCCGCACACGCGGGCTCCGGTGGCTTCAATGCAGCTGGCAGCTGTCTACCTTTTCTGGTTAATACGTGGAGCCTGCTGCCTGCTCCTTCCCCGGGCTCGGTCGCAGGAGCCGTAGCTTCATGCCTGGAGGAGAGAGACAGACACAGGCTCGTTTCCCGCAGGGCCTTCCTCCTGGGAACAGGCCTAAAACCTGGAACTTAAAAGGCAAGAGGGTGCTTGTGGTTTAAAATAGCGAGTGCGTGGCAGCCTCCTGAGCGGCTTCCGCCTAAAATACTTGCGGAGACACACCAAAAACAGAGGAAAATTCCTGAAAGCCAAGAAAGGTGGGCGGCCTGGGAGGAACCCCCTCCAGCTCTGAGACAGACAGAGCTGCCCCGGCTCCCCCCGGAAGCTGAGGCCTCCCAGAGGAAGGGGAAGCCCCCTTTCCCCAGTCGGAGGAGGTCAGGCAGCTGCCCCTTTCCCACGCGGGCAGTGATTTGGGGGCAGAAACAGTACCGTTGAGCGCTCCCCTCGCTGCACCCTCCCCAGGCATCTCTGCGTGTATTTGGAGAAAGCCACCCTCAGACGCCACCTCCACCGGGCAGGCGGGAGAGAGGGAAACCCGCGAGCTGTGGCCGCTGGCAGTCCAGCGTGGCCCGTGGGCTCAGCCAGGGGTGGGAAGTCCTGGGATATGGACACCACTGTGGGTTTCCACAGACTCCATCTTTGGAGTTTTGGCGGCCCAGGCTGTGGAGGTGGGCAGAGATGTCCCTTCCCAAGGTCAGAGTCGCATTAGCTCCATGTCCAGGGTGTGGTCCCCAGGCTGGGCTCCTTACAAACCAGAACCTGAGAGGTGGACTCAGCTCTTATCCAGGGAGGCAGCCGTGGGACAAGGTCAAGATTCTGGTTAAAATTCCAATGTACGGGTGTGGTTTTCACACACACCAGCTCGACACGAGCTGGGTGTCCTACAATTCAACTCGATTCTGATGCTCTCTACCCAGAGATGGTGTCCGATCCCACAGGTTAAGGGGATCCCACAAGGCAGCCCCCCACTTCAGACTCTAATCACAAGTCCAGGTTGTTACCCGTGCTTCTGACCAATCAGCTATAGGTTGGAGGTTCTCACGACCCTCTCCTTGGGTTGGATTAATTTGCTAGAGTGGCTCACAGAACTCAGGAAAACATTTTACTCACTAGTTTATTATAAAAGGATGTAACTCGGGACTTCCCTGGTGGCGCAGTGGTTAAGAATCCACCTGCCAATGCAGGGGACACGGGTTCGGGCCCTGGTCCAGGAAGATCCCACATGCTGCAGAGCAACTAAGCCTGTGCACCACAACTACTGAGCCCACGTGCCACAACTACTGAAGCCTGCATGCTGCAACTACTGAAGCCCGCGTGAGCCTAGAGCCCGTGCTCTGCAACAAGAGAAGCCACCGCAATGAGAAGCCCGTGCACCACAACGAAGAGTAGCCCCCGCTCGCCGCAACTAGAGAAAAGCCCGCGCGCAGCAACAAAGACCCAACACAGCGAAAAATTAATAAATTAATAAATTAAAAAAAAAAAAAGATGTAACTCAGAAACAGCCAGATGGGAGAGAGGCACAGGGCCAGGTGTGGGGAAGGACACGGAGCTTCCATGCCCTCCAGGTGTCCACTCTCCACACCTCCTCGTGCTCACTGACCCAGAAGCTCTCCGAACCCCGCACTTTGGAGAGTTTCTGGAGATTTCATCACATAGGCTCGACTGATTACCTCGTTGGCCATTGGTGACTGATTCTCTTCATCCCCTCTCCCCTCCCTGAGATAGGGACGGGACTGAAAGTTCCAACCTCTAATGACATGGTTGGTTCCCCTGGCCCCATCCTCAGGTGGCCAAGGGAGCTTCCAAAAGTCACCTCATTAACAAAAATAAAGTCATTAAAAAAGTCATCTCATAACAAAAGACACCTCTGTCTCTCTCATCAGTTAGGAAATTCCTCAGGTTTTAGGAGCTCTGTGCCAGAAAGTACAAAGACCAAATATCTATTTCTTATTATAAATCACAACATCAAACTAGACAGGTGGTGGATGGGGGTCTCACTAGATCGCCCCTCCTTCAGGGGTGAGCAAGTGGGGAAAATAACCCTGTGCATCAGATGAATACTGTGGAGGCTGGACCCTGACTCTGGAATGATCTACGACAGGATCCGGGGGAAATGAACTTTGTGGGGAAAGAACAAAATGCCCCGAAAAGAGGCAAAAAAGAGATGGAAAAAAAACAGAGGGTGAGATGAAAAGGGAGATTAATGAGCAAAATAAGAATTGCAAGGATTCGAAACACTGGCCAACACGCAGTCCTGGCTGGAAGCAGTGGGAGTGGGGTTGACGGTGCCGGACACGAGGTCAGTGGCCGAAGGCAAACCCGGCCCGTCCACGGGCGTGTGTTACGGGGTGAACACGAGAAGAGGTCAGCTCAGAAGGCGCTCAGAGCCAGCATCAGCTCTCCTGATGAGGAGACAGGCTATAAAAAGGTCCATGTTTGTAGATGGAATGACCCCAACACTGAAGGTAAATTCAAAGAAAACACCCACAACTAGACACACAGTGGTAAAAAACTGTAATAACCAGGTGTGGCAGGCAGAAAAACAATGGCCAGAAACATGTGCTCCCTGGTAGCTCAGGAAGGTGTCTGTTTTTGCCTGCCTGGGTCTCAGGACCTTTTTTAAAATTTAAATTGTTGCAAAATGCACATCACATAAAATTTACCATCTTAACCATTTCTACACTTCAGTATCGTTAAGCACATTCACATTGTTTTGCATCCGTCACCACCATCATCCTCAGAACTCTTTTCATCTTGCAAAACTGAAACTCTGTCCCCATGAAACAACAACTCCCCAGCCTCTCTCCCCCAAAGCCCCTGGCACCCGCCATTCTACTCTGTGTCTATGAAGTTGACTTCTCTGGGTACCTCATATGCGTGGAATCATCCTTTTGTGACTGATTTCTCTTAGCGTAATGTCCTCAAGGATCATCCACAGTGTAGCATATGTCAGATCTCATTCCTTCTTATTCCATTGTAGACATATACCACACTTTGTTTATCCATGCATCTGCAGAAGTTGATGGACACTTGGGTTGTTTCCACCTTTTGACCATTGTGAGTAACGCTGCTATGAACATAGGTGTAGAAGGATCTGTCTGAGTCCCTGCTTTCAGTTCTTTGGCATATGTACCCAGAAGTGGAGTCGCTGGGTCATATGGTAACTCTGTTTTTAATTTTTTGAGGGATCGCCGTAGTGTTCTCCACGGTGGCTGCACCACTTCACATTCCTACCAGCAATGCACAGGAGCTCCAGTCGTGTGTCCATCCTCATCAACACTGGCATCTTCTGGTTGGAGTGGGGCTGGCGGTGGTTTGATCTAAGAACTGGATGAGCCAGAGAAGTTGATTTGATTTGTATTAGGAAGGGAAGGGCTGGGTGCTGAGAGGGTTTGCAGGGTGGAGATGAGCGATTGAGGGACACGTGGGGTCTTGGGGGAGATACAAGGAAGGGATGTTAGGAGTTTTGGTGGGGTGTCATGAGGGTGCCCTTTTGGTGACCTTGTGAGATTGTTGTAAAGACATCAGCTGCTTTTTGGGCTACGCTGTATGTTGAACTGATGTTCCTGGGAAGGGGACCGTGTGCTGGGACCATCCAGGAGAGGCAGCTAGAGGTTATTGGCAAAGACAATCCCATGGACGTCTGGGCAGAAAAAGCAGCTAAAGACACAAAAATCAGGCTGCCTCAGAGTCGCCTGCCATGCTGAGTACCAGGGGGCTACCGCATTTTGAAGGTTAGTTTCTCTCTAGCCAGGTTGCCTTCAGGTGCGACGTTAACATAAAGGATTTTTCAGGTAGGCTAGAGCTCAGAAAGTAACCACCCGTGTATTCATTCTGGATGACGTTCTCCGGCAGCGACGGCATGAGGTGCAGGTATGGGAGCAACTCCAGGGACGGGCTGAGCGGTGGCCCTGAATGCTAGCTCAGTCCCAAAGACTTGCAAATCTGTGTTCAAACTGAATGCAAATGGCCAAATTTTATCATCGATAGAGTACCTTTAACAATTAAATAAAAAACCCACAAACTAAGACAGTAAGAGCAGTGACCTGGATCTAAAATCTCTGATTATACCCACAAAGGCCAAGAAGGGGAGAGGCTGGCAGTCAGGCAAGTGTCAAAATTCCCCGCTGACCCTCCACCCCAAGCGCTGCCGAGGTCCTGGGTTGCCCCCTCTGCAGCTGCCCTGGGTCCCCACGGTGCCAGCTCACTAGTTCGGGGCCAGCCCCTGGGATTGATATTGTTCCTGCTCCCAGACACCAGCCACGAGCTGTGGGCATGGGCCAAGCTTCCTCTCCCAGACCACCCGCCCTGCTCCACCACCAAAACTACACCCGCATCAACAGGGAGCCTCGCTGAGGGTCAGAGTGATGGGCGAGAGCATAGCAGGGAAAGCAGGGAAGCTAAACCCTCCCCGGGGGCTCCCTGGCTTCTAGCCTGGCTCAGCTTAGCCCCTTTCTCCCAGGGTACCCCATGCTTCTAGCCCTGCGGTTCTCCAGCTGTTTTCGGCATCAAGAGCCCTCTTTGTTTTTTCTAATTTAATTGTTTTTGTTCTGTTTTTTTTTTTTTTTTTGGCCGTGCTGCGCTGCGTGCGGAACTTTCCCAACCAGGGATCAAACCCACGCCCCCTTGAGTGGAAGCGCGGAGTCTTAACCACTGGACCACCAGGGAAGTCCAAGAGCCCTCTTTATACTTTTTTAGCTCTTTTAAATTGAGATATAATTGACCTATAACATTGTTTAAGGCCCACAATGTACTGACTTGATACATTTATATTGCAATATGGTTGCCATTGTAGCGTTAGCCAACACCCCTGTCTTGTCACATAAATATCATTTCTTCTAGTGTTGGTAACAAAAGTTTTGTTGTCTTTCATAGTTGTACTGTGTATTAGTCTCCAGGACTTATTTTTCTTCTAGTTGCAAGTATGTACCTTTAAACACCATCTGCCATTCCCCTACCCCCCAGCCCCAATCCACTCTGTTTTTCAGAGTTCCGTTCTTCTTAGGTTCCACATATAAGTGAAATCATACAGTATTTGTCTTTCTCTGACTTATCTCACTGAGCATAATGTCCTCAAGGTCTATCCACGTTGTTGCAAATGGCAGGATTTCCTTCTTTCTCGTGGCTGAAGAGTATTCCATTGTGTATATAGACCACAACCGCTATATCCAGTCATAGGTTGATGGGCACTTAGGTTGTCGCCGTGTCTTGGCTATTGTGAATAACGCTGCAGTGAACATGGGAGTGGAAATATCTCTTTGATAGTACGTTTTCATTTCCTTTGGATATATACCCAGAAGTGGGATTGCTGGATTGTATGGTAGTTCTGTTTTTAATTTTTTGAGGAACCTTTATATTCTAAATTATTGAGGACCTCAAAGAGGTTTTCTCTATGTGGGTCATATCTTATAAATGCTATCTGCTGTATAAGAAATCAAAACAAAAATATTTTAAAGATTTATTTATTCATTCATTTAAAGTTAATAAGCTTGCAATGTGAAAGAAATTTTTGTGAAAATAACTATATTTTCCAAAAGAAAAAGTGTAGTGAGAAGAGCGGCATTGTTTCATAGTTTTGCGACTCCCGTTCGTGTGTGGCTGGCTTAGCAGAAGACAGCTGGATTCTCACACCCACCGCTTCTGCATTCGGTGTCTTGCAGTAGGTTGTTCTGGTTGAAGTCTACAAAGAAAATGTAGCATCATGCTGCTGTGTCATTGGAAAAGAGGCCCTCACAGAGGCCCTGAAAGGGTCTTGAGGAGCCCCTTCACACTTTGAGAAATACTGTGAATCTCTGCTCGCTTTTTGGAAAGCCGTACCCCTCACTCTTCCCACTGGAGTGAGTCCCCAAACCTGGTTCTTCCAGCTTCCGTAACATGGGAGCCCCACTTCCTCGAGGGGACACGTGCTTGCCGTTCACCCCCTTGGTCGCAGGCCAGCGACACTCTCCGTGCCAAGCTGCCCAAAGCAGTGACTCGGGCGCTGATGTTCGCAGGTTTTCTGATCGGGAACCATCCACACGCACAGGTCCTAGAGATGGTACCATTTAGATTCGTAATGAGGAAGCTAGGAGTCTCCTCAGTGCCTGGTATTTGCAAGGCAGGCCAGCCCCTCCAAGGCCAAAGCAGTCGCCCGGGGCAGCCTGGCGGAGCCGCACGTGGATTTGGTTCTTCCACCCCCCTCATTCCCCCACCCCGACAGGCAGCCAGGGCAGAGCGGAGCATTGAGGTCCCTGGTGGGCAGGGTCGGTAGCACTGTCAGTGCAGTCATGACACATTTGTCCCCAGCGTGGGTGACAATGTGGCTGGCTTGGTGGGTGACACGGAGAGGACACCAAGGACGCCAGACGTGGCCCGAGGCCCTCAGGACATGTGAGGTGTCTGAAAGCCGCACAAGCATTCCGGGGGCCTAGGTGGGGTCGAAGTAAAGGAATAAAGCGATAAAAGTGCAGCAGCGTCTGTCAGGCCCCCATCTGGGTCTCCCTTTGCAGCTTCTTGTAACCCGGAGCCCTGGGACCTCCGGGAGCCCCACCCCAGCTGGAATTCACAGGGCGGGTGGTGGCCATGACTCACACGTAACTTACCCAGAGCACGGGAGCAGAGCCACATCTGCCTTCCTGGGGAGACCCCCTCCCTACCCCCTCCCTTCCTCCCACCCTCTGCCCCCTCCCCAGCCACAATTCCATGACCCAGACAACAGCAGCAGCATGGAGAGAGGGACCCACTGTCAGCAGGCTGGGCGCCCTGACTGACAGGGAGGGTGGGACATGCAGGGCGGGCCGTGGCAGAGGGGCGGGGGACTGGGGAAGGGCAGTTTACATCCCCACACCTGCCCCAGCGTCCTGGGTTAGCAGCTAGAGTTTTCTTGGTCCTTCCAGGATGGGATGGCCTCTACTGGCCTGGAAAGGAGGGGAGTGGGAAGACGGGGCAGGGCTGGTAGGAACCCAAGAAACCCAAGCAGCTGTCCAGTCTGGGGGTTTCAAACTTCTCTGGCAACAGAACTACTTTAAAAAACAAAAACAAACAAAAAAAAAACCCCGAAGGGCAGCCAGAGAGCTGTTCTGTGGAGAGCTGGGCCCAAAGCCTTGCTGACTCTTCTGGCCTCTCTTCTGTCATCATCAGCCCCAAGGTCTTGGGACACGGCTCAGTAACTACGAGTGTGGTCTGTTTGCCCATTTCACAGATGGGGAAACGGACCCTAAGGGGGAAGAGGTCTCTCGTCCACAAATTGACAGCCTGAATTCCGCTTCCTGTATTCCCAGCCTCTCCTGCCACACAGAGGGCGGCGCCGGAGTTTGCACTTTGCTTGGTGACGATTAGCGTCCCCACGGCCCCGGCACGCCCTGCTGACCGTGAGGCCGGCGTGGACTGCGCCAGGCTCACTGTCCTGCCCCGGCTCCCGGGCTTTTCTAGACAGAGAGGGCATGGCTTTTGTCACGTTCTCAGATGGGCCTGGTATCCAAAAAGAGGCTAAGAACCTCTGCACGTGGCGGGGGGGTGGGGGGGGGCACCGAAGCGGGAGGGGAGCTCAGCTGGTGATTCTCTTCCCTGCGGAGGCGTTACCTTGTGTTACTAGGTTTATATCCCTCGCCCACCTGTGACGCGGGGTCACTGTCCCCATTTTACATACGAGGAGGCTGAGACGCAGTGACACAGGTAGCTTGCGCCGATGCCTCCCGGGAGGCTGAGGGGCTAGACAAGCAGGGTGGGGACGGGTCCACGGCAGGATGGGACCTGTCCGCACCCTGATCCGGCGCCTCCCTCACCGCCTCCACGCCGGACCGTGTCAATTATCTCCGCAGCCAGAGAACCTGGCGCCGGGCACGGCCACTGCCTCTGAGGCTCATTCCTGCCGAACAGAAACAGCCCAAGGCTGGCCCCTTGTGTCCTCGATGGCGCTCGAGGCCCATTTCTTCCAACAGGGAGGTGGGGGCAGAGCTCCCGAAACCATTGCAGGGGGTGGGGGGGGACCCTGCTAGGGCCCGGGCTCGCGAGGCTCCCCATGGGGCAGAGAGCACGGCCCCGCCAGATACCCCAGCAAAGCCCTTTCTTTCTTTGCTCTTAGAAATGTCAGCGGCCAAACCACAGGGCAGCATCCCTGCCCTCCAGCCTGCTTGCTGCCCAGCTCACCCCAGGGGCAGACAAGGCAGATCCTCCCAAGACAGGCCCCAGGCCCACGTGGAAGCCCACCCCTACCATTCCTCAAATTCTTTTTTTTTGTTTTTAACATCTTTATTGCATGCAATTTATTTTTCTTTTTGTGTTACTGAGATATAATTGACTTGGCACTAAGTTTAAGGTGTACAGCATATTTACTTGACTTACAAATATTGCAAAATAATTACCACAATAAGTTTAGTTAACATTCATCACCTCATATAGTTTGAAAACATGTTTTCTTCCTTGTGATGAGAATTTTTAGAATCTACTCTCCTCACAACTCTTAAATATACCACACAGCTGTGCTAACTATAGTCACCAGTCGTACATTCCATTCCTGAAATTCTGATGGTTAGCTAAAAAAAAAGTCAGCTGCTCTGAGCCTTAGCTTCTTCATCTGTAAATTGGGAATAACGATACCCAGCCTACTTGCTTTCAGGGATTTCTAAGAATCACATGGGGAAGGTATTTAGAAAAGTTCAGGATAACTCACCGAAATGACAAGGGAGCAAACCTGTCACCGCACATTCCTGTCTGCAGGTCGCTGGACCATGGCAACCCGGGCTGGGAGCCTTCCTTCTCTGGGCGGTGATGGGGCAGCTCCACATACAGCTTGGGGGCCCAGGGGACCTAGGGTGGGGCAGTCCTCAGATGGGAATGTCCTTGTCCCTTTCTGCTCTGTGCAAGGCCCCAAGCTAGGAGGGAACCACAGCTCCCGCCGAGGACAACAGAAACTGGGGAGGGGGTTTGAGAAGAGTCAGAAGCCATACCCAAGCTCTTCCACAGACAGAGGGCACAAAGTTTAGTCCAACACCCTGGGGTAGAAAACCATCTTCCTTTACTTCTCTAAAGCAATTAACTCTGTTTCAAGCCCCCGCCAGCTTGGCTGGTGGGAAATTCAAGCTTAGCCGTGTCTGGGGGGGTCTGCCCCTTTCCTGGGGTTGGACAAGAATCTTCGGGTCTTGTACAGTCCAGAACATTTGGAGCGCGGCCCTGGGGGTTAGGACCCAGACTGGTCGCTGCTCTTGGCCAAGCCTGTGGGGTCTCTTGCTGGCGGACAGGGGTCTCTGCAGATGCTCCCAGCCCCTTGTCCCTCCCCAGGCTTGGGGAACCTCTGCCCCAGAGGTTTCTGCCATGGCCCCCGCCCACTCCATACCCCTTGCCTCTGTGCTCCCACCCCCCCCCCCGTTACGAGGACCTCACTTGACACCCTTTCTTAGGGGGAGGGCTGGTGGGGTTTTCTTCTGGGTGCCTGCCAGCTTCTCCTTTCAACCCCACAACTCAGAGACCCACCCTCCAAGGCAAAGGAACACCAAGGCGGGGTCCTTACAGAAGGAGCAGTAAAAATGACCTCAGAAGCAAAAAGAAAGCAAATAAATATCAATACATGGTCCTGTCACAAAGCACGGGAGTTTTACTATCACGCCGTTTCCAAGTTTCGTCCCAGGTGGAGAAGCAGCCACCAGCGCTGTGGCCCACCACCCTTGACTTCATCCTCGGGGGAACTGGAGAGGCAAAGGCTGGGGGGCTATCTGGGGAGGGCCGTCTCTGCAGGGGCTTGTCTGGCCCCCGGGGGAATTTTTGTAAATGCTTCCGTGTGGGATGGGAAACCTCTTTGGAGGGGTCTCCTCCCTGGCCAGGGGGTACTCTGGGCATGTTGGGCGGGGCTCCAGGGTAGGGTGGGGCCTCGCTGACCTCTGGGCCTCCTTCCCTCTTGCAGGACCTAGGCATGGAGTCGACCTCGCTGGATGACGTCCTGTACCGCTACGCCAGCTTCAGGAACCTGGTGGACCCCATCACACACGACCTCATCATCAGCCTGGCACGCTACATCCACTGTCCCAAGCCGGTAGGGTGGCCGTGGTCTGAGCCAGCGAGCTCCGGGGTGTAAGGGGGGAGCTTCCTGGGCAGAGCAGCCCGGTGCCCGAGGGGGGCTGGTCGGCGCTGCTTGGGCCCCTCGTGCAGCACCTGAGGTGCCCACCCTGCCCTGAGGCCCAGCATCCACGGCGGAGGCTGCCTACAGCACCATCAGCACTGGCCTTGTCTGGCCCACGGGCTGCAGTAAATCTGGATTCATTGCCAACATGTAAACCTCAGAGTATTTCACACAATCCCCATATTAGCTGCCCTTGAGAAATGGGAAGCTCCTCATTTCTACAGGCCTGGAGCTGAGTAGCCACCCCTGTCACATGGGGCCAGAGCCGCCAAGTACGGTTGTGTAGGCTGTACCCTGCACAAAGATGTGTACACAGAGGTGGCAGGGGTCGGGGAGGCAGGAGACAGCTTGGTCCAGCCCTCTCTCTGCCCACCAGCCGGGGGCACAGGTGCAAGACTGTGTCCACCTAGAGATGGGCTTTGTCTTCTTTGCACAAAGGCGCTGTGTGAGCAAATGTAGCCGTGGCCCTACATGCCACTCTGTTTGCTGCAGTCCCCACTACGCCCACTTGTCCTCCTCTCTGAGGCCGAGTGTCATCTTACACCCACCCACTTCACTCCTGTCCACTTCCTGCCTGGCTCCGAGGCTCTCCAGGCTCCGCGGGCGCTGCCCAGCCCCTCTGGGTCTGGGCGATCTGCCCCTCTTCCCACTGGCTCCACAGTCCAGGCTGGGACCCAGGCAGGGACAGGAGAGCCAGGGCAGGGCAGCTCCACACTTGGGCTTTTCTCTCTGTTTTGGTTTCTTCTCTCCCATCCCTCAATTTCCAGCAGCTTCCAAGAGATGCACTTCTTGCAGCAGGAAGGAAGGGGCAGGAAGCCAGAGCAGGATGGAGGAGTGCCTGGGGCGGCCTCCACTTCAGAGCAGGACCTAGGATCGGGGCGAGAGGTGGTTCCCAAGCCCACCCCACACCTGGCCTGGGCGCCCAGGGGCTGGAACCTTGCTCTGGGGTGGCACCTCCATCTGGGGCTTTGTCTAGGGCCTTCTCTCTGGCTTCTCTCCGGACTGCCTGGTGTCAAGACTTCAAGGTGGGGGGCTGGCCATGGAGGGCTGGGAGCCCATCGGGGCAGGTGTTGGGTGGGTTGGTGGAGGGTACAGCAAGAGGCAGGGGTGCTGGGCTCAGACATGTGACAGTAATGAGCATCGGCGGACTGGGAGCCCCCAGGCCTGGGGACGAGGAGCTGGTGCAGGAGCCACAGGGGACCGGCTGCGGCTAGAACCGCCCGCTTCTCATTCAGGGTATACCTGGCTCGCCTGCGGAGCTGAGACCAGGCCGTAGGAGGCCTTGTGGGTGCCAGACCCCTGCCCTTTCCAGAGCATGGATTTAGTTGCCCACAGGTGAGAGGAGTGACAGATGACAGGGCACTCAGAGCAGCTCAATAGGAGAGGACCATTTTTTATGCCCATCTTAGAGTTGAGGAAGACGAAATACAGGTGATGAAGCGATCTGAGAATGGTTGCGGCCCAGGTGAGAACCCCAGCGTTTGGGCCCCAGTGCTGGGCAGGGCAGGCCAGCGTTCAGGTGCTGGATCTCTGGGCCATCAGTGCTCCGTGGGGCTCGCAAGACCGGGGCTGGGCTGGGGAGGAGGGGCCTGTTTGGGGGCAGCTCCAGTGCCCCCCTCCCTCCACGCAGGCGGGTCTGCAGGTGGCCAACTGCCCACGTCGACCCCAGGAAACAGGACAGGGCTAAGGGGCTGCGGGCTGAGGCCAAGGGGTCCTGCACTGCCATCTGTCCCCTCCACTGGGGAGGGCTAGAGGGCCATTCATAGGTGGTTTTGCTCAGGCTCCTACCTCAAATTACCATTGACTGGGTGGCTAATAAAGAACAGACACTTATCTCTCACAGTTGTGGAGGCTGGAGGGCTGAGGTCAGGGTGCCGGCCCGGTCAGGTTCTGGTGAGGACGCTCTTTGTGGTTTGCAGACGGCCACCTTCTCCTTGTAGCCTCACGTGGCAGAAAGGAGGGGAGCTAGCTCTCTGGTCTCTTCCGATAACCCTCATGGCCTCATCCAATCCTAATCACCTCCCAAAGGCCCTCCCTCCGGACACCATCACATTGGGATTGGGGTTCAACATATGAACTGGGGGCGGAGGGGGGACAAACATTCCGTCCATCGCACAGGTGTAACCTTCTCAGGTCACTTCATTAGCTGAACTTTGTTTTCCTCAACTCGAATGTGGACGTAGCCATACCCTCCCCTATAAAGCTGTTTCGAGAGCTCAGTGAGATGACTTACAGGAAGCATGGGCATGTGCCTGGCACGGCCAAGAGCCTCATGGCCAGAAGCCGAGGTGTAACCAGTCTGTGGGCACTGACCACGTGCCAGGCAGGGTGCTCAGACTTAGCAGGTCAGTTGTGGGACACAGAAGCAAGAAAGTCACGGCCTCAGGCCCAGCCCCTGTGGACTCAGAGTCTTGGAAATCAACAGGCTGATCTCCAACCCAGATTTCCAGAGGCAGCCAGAGCGGGGTCCACCCTGCTGGAGGCCCAGGGCCTGGCCAGTCCCCTACCCATACCCTAGGCCACATGGCAGGAGAGGCCCTCTGGAAGGACTCTCCCAGCTGAGGTTGAGGCATGGGTGGGAGATCCTGGCTCTGGGGTCCCCAAGCTGATGATGGGGGCGGCCCCTGCACACACACACCCACCCCCATGTGAGCTGGCTCAGGGCTAGCCAGGCCTTGCTGCTAGGACCTCTTTCATATGAGAATTTCAGATCAGCCCAAGTGTGTGCCGAGAGGTTGTAGACAAAATGGGGCGGGGGAGGGGGAGCGGGATCTCCCTTAGCTGTGAGATGGGACGAAGAAAGTAGCCCTTTCTGGTCCAACTCCTGGTGAAGCATCCACAAGACAAATAATCCTTCTCACTGCTAAGACGACCACCTCGAATGAGTCCTATTTTCTCAACCTACCAGAAACCCCCTCCTGTACCGCAGCAGGGTGTGGGCCGAGACCCTAGAAAGGGCTGGGTCTGTGCCTGCCCGCAGAAGGGGGAAGAGGCAAAACCCCATCCCGCCCCTGATTGGGTATTGATGAATCCCAAGTCTGTATCTGCAGCCTGGCTTTAGACTCAAAAGTCTCCCCGCTCCTGGACATTTCTGCCTGGGTGTCCCTAAATCACCCAGAACAAATCCCCCTATCAGCGCGGATCATGTAGCGGGAAGTTTTAGGGACTTTCCTTCCCACCCAGCACGTCTGTTCCATCATGTCCACCATCAGGCTTCCCACCAGCAGACACTAAAATGAGGGTGTGTGCTCAGTGATTTGCTGAGGAGCTCTCCCAGAGCCACCTTGTGTTTTTTTTCTTCTTTTATATTTTATTGTATTTTCTGTTGCTGCATAGCAAGTCACCCCAAAGCATGGTGGCTTAAAACAACAGACATCCATCGTTGAACCATCTCTGCAGGTCGGGAATTCAGGAGCAGCACAGGCGGGGGGTTCTAGTTAGGGGCTCAGGACATTGGCCCAGGCTGCGAGTCCTGGTGGCTCGACGGGGACTCGCAGGGTAGCATACCCCATGGCTGCTGGTGGGAAGCCTCAGCTCCGAGCCCCGTGGCCGGTCCACAGGACTGCTTGAGCTTCCTCACATCAGGGCAGCTGGCTTATCCCAGAGGAGGTGATCCCCGAGAGCAAGGGAGAAGCACAATGTCTTCTATGAGGCAGCCTCAGACGTCACATACTGTCCCTGCTGCCGTAGCGTATTGATCACCCAATCAGCCCTAACGCAGTGTGGAAGGAGGCTGTAGCCTGCCAGGAGGCCAGCATCCGTGGGGGCCGACTTGGAGGCTGGCTAAAGCAGGGCGAGAGTGAGAAGAGTTAATCCTGGGCCTTTCTCTCCTGCCCTCTGACCTCCCTCCCGTTAGCTGAGTCCCACTGACAGCCAGGAGCAAGAGGGCCGGGTGGTGCCGTCTGTAAGAGCTCAGCCTTCCCAGCACAGAGAACGGGGTGGGGAGTGAACAAAAAACCCAGCACAGTCTCCGGATCTGGAGCAGCGTCCAGGGTGCAGTAGACAGGGCAATCGTGTCTGATGACTGAGTGAGGAAGCCTTGGGTGCAGAGCGGTCGGGGCTGTGCTTGCTACAGTTCTTGGGGTGGGGGGTTGAAGACGGCAGGGGGCGTCGGAGGGACACCGTGACCCGGCCCGGAGGGGCCTGCAGGTCTGCCGTGGGCCTCTCTCCTGACAGGTCAGTGAGTCCCTCAGGCAGGGTCTTCTCCAAGGCCCGCGGTCAGCGGCGCTGGGCCGGTGCCCAGTGTACCCGACTTGCGCCACAGCCCTTCCCCCTCCTTCCTTCTCCACGGGTGGGACGGAAAGCTGCAGATTCCGCAGCCTGCCTTGCAGCCTCCTCTGTTGCAAGCAACAGAAGCCCCCGCGGCCTGCCTCGAGCCAGGAAGAGGACTTATCCTTCCCGGTGGCAGCCAAGCTTGCAAGAGGCACTAGAACCCCAAACAGCACAGACACCTGCCGCCCTCGCTCTGCTCCACCCGGCCTCACTCCCCGCCCACCCCTACCCACACCTCATGGCTGCCCGGGGCTCCTGAGTTGACTTGTCAGTGTTCAGCCCCCAAGGAGTCTTGTCCCAAGTCGGGAATCCCGCAGGGTCCGCCTCTGGACCAGTCAGCTGTGGCTTGGGAGTGCGGTGTGGTCCCACAAAAGCGCCACTGGGCTCCACGGCTTTCTGATTAAGAGGAGAGGGGCCAGCATCCTCCTTCTTCTCCTCCTTCCTCCCCTTCCTTCCTCATCCTCCACGCTGGGCGACTCCTGCTTAGTGCTCTTCCTGCAGGAGGAGGCCTGGAGGGGGCTTCCAAAAGTGATGGAGTTGGGAAAACGTGGGTGGGCTTGCTTGAGGCTTTTCTGGTTGCAAACAATAGAAGCTACTTGAACCAACCTTCGCAAAAGATTCATCCCTCAAGGGCAGAGCAGAGCCCAGCCTCAGAGCGACTGCAGGGTTTGGATGCTGATGCCATCCTCCATGTCGCGTGGCCTGCCATCCCCTCCACTTCTTGGTGCCTCCGTTCCTGCATTTGTCAAGCGGGATTATAGGGGCCCCTGTTTCATGGAATGGCTATGAGTTAGTGCCCAGCGCATAGTAGGTAATATAACTTGGTAAAGGTTAGCTGTGTTTCTTTAGTCCAACAAGCGGAGGGGCTCTCACTTATGAGGACATTAGCTCACGTTTGGTCTCAGGTCCGCTGTTAAGTGACCACATCTTCCGTCCCTGTTTAGTAAACGAGGAAACAGGCTCAGGTTGGGGGCCTCGCCCTGCTCGCGGCTGCCCCCTGGTGGCAGTGTCGGCGCACTGCGGCGGCTGCTTTACCGCCTCTTTTCCTGTTTCTTCCTTCCGGGCCCGGAGGGCGGAGGGAGAGTCTGTGGCCCCTGATCTTGGAACCCCTGCGGGAGGTTAGGTTTAGGGCCAGGAGCTCATTCCTCGGCTTTGGAACGGGTGCTGTGGGAGACTGGCCACGTTCTGTCCCGGGTGGTCGCAGGGGTGATGCCGGGCAGACCACCACATCCCACCCACTGGTCCTTCTTGTCTTTAAAGTGTGTCCACCTAGCAGCACAGGGGAATCACCAGGGGAGCTTTTAAAAGTCCCCGTGCCCGAGCTGCCCACCCATCGCTGCGGGGTGGCCCAGGCAGCCGTGTTGTCTAAAGCTCTGGGTGATTCCAGCATGCAGGGGTCCTGGGTGCAGACCCTCAGCTCGAGATGTGCCAGCCCCTCCCCTTCTCCCTTTGGCCTCCAAAGTTGGCCTTCACCCCGGCCAGCACCGTGACCCTTGGGATACGTTCCAAGACCTTCATGGGATGCCTGAAACCGCAGATAGTACCAAACCCTAAAAACACTGTTTTTCCTATGCTAGAGGGCAGGTAACATATACAGCGATAATGCACTGTACAAAGGGATGATTTATGTCCCAGGCGGGAAGGAGTGGGACAGCACGCAACTTCATCACGCTACTCAGAATGGCGCACAATTTTAAACTTCTGAGTTTATTTCTGGAAGTTTCCACTTGATATTTTCGGACCGAGGTTGACCACAGGTAACCTGAAACCTGGGAAAGCCACACAGCAGATGAGGGGGGACAGCACTAGCAGAGTGACGATGATAGTGGTAATAATCAAGCCGGCCTTTACTGAGCAGCCACTCTGTGCCAGGCGCCCTGCTGGGCACTGGCCCCTGGCTCATGGTTGACCTCACCACATCGCGTTGCTGTCTGCAGGTGGGTTTGCATCCGTGCCTGGCACTTCCTGGCCTTGGCCCTTGGCACTGGACCATCTGGTGGGAGCACACGCTCTGGGCCACTCAGTCTCGCAGGCCTCGGGGACTCCTCTTTGTTGAATTGACTCCCCTTGGGACAGAGTTGGAGCCTCTAAAATCTCTCTGCTGCATCCTT
Source organism: Eubalaena glacialis (assembly GCF_028564815.1). Classification (NCBI taxonomy): domain Eukaryota; kingdom Metazoa; phylum Chordata; class Mammalia; order Artiodactyla; family Balaenidae; genus Eubalaena; species Eubalaena glacialis. Next base: position 3,695,737 of record NC_083734.1, on the reverse strand, counting down.
TAACCCAGTGTATTTGTTTGCTGGGGCTGCCGTGACAAAAATACCACTTAAACAACAGAAATGTATTTCCTCACAGCTCTGGAGGCTGAAAGTCCGAGATCAAGGCGTCGGCAGGGTTGGTTTCTTCCGAGGCGTCTCTCCTTGGCGTGTAGACGGCCGTCTTCTCCCTGTGTGCTCATATGGTCTCCCCTCTGTACATGTCTGTGTCCTGATCTCGTCTCATGAGGACACCAGTCATATAGGATTAGGGCCCACCGCAGTGATCTCATTTTACCTTAATTATTCTTTAGAGGCCCAGTTTCCAAATAGAGCCACATTCTGAGGTATTGGGGATGAGGACTTCAATTTAAGAATTTGGGGGGGGACACAATTCAGGCCATAACACCCAGGGTCTCAAGGTCAAATGCTGATGGGCCAGACAGGTAACGAAGATGAATGAACTGGGCCGGGAACCACTTAGCGCCTCGTTCTTTTATTTTCCCACCGTTGACATGGGCAGAAGAGACGTGGTTAAGTATTTCACTGTCCCCTTTGCCGTGTGGAATACGCGAGCAAGGACGTTTGCTTGTGGTTGAATCCCCAGCTTCTAGAGCAAGTGCCCGGCACCTAGGAGGTACCCAGCGTGTATTTGTCAGGCGAGCGAGTGAGCAAGATGGCCCTGGGCGTCGGGGAGCGGCAGGGACCGTGGCGACCGTGGCTAAGGGGTCAACTGTCAGATCACCTGGAATCCAGACCTGTATAGAAATCTCAGATTGTTCAACGATAGCAACGAATTCACAGAAACTAAAACCATCGTGCAGATGAGTTTGCAACCCCTGCTCCCTGCTCAGGGCGGCCACCTTGGGCCCGCACAGCAGGCCTCCCCAGCTCGGCCTGGGGTCCATGCTGGTCCTGCAGAGGCAGGAAGCTGGAGGTGGGCGCCTGGGCTCCCTGCCTCCTCCATCGACTCAGGGACCTGTGGCTTCCTCTGCAGGAGGGCGACGCGCTGGGCGCCATGGAGAAGCTGTGCCGGCAGCTGACCTACCACCTCAGCCCCCATTCCCAGTGGAGGCGCCATCGCGGGCTGGTGAAGAGGAAGCCACAGGCCTGGTGAGTCGCAGTCACCTGAGGCGGGTCTCCCCTGCCGCCGCCCAGCCGCCTCCTACAAGGGCAGCTCAAAGCCAGCTGTGCTGGGCCGGGCGTTGAGGGGACAGCGCCCCGTCCCAGGGACGTGGGGAGAGGGCAAGAGCTGCTTGGAGAAGGTGAAGTGAAGGGCTGGGGGCCGGGGGAAAGTGGCAGATAGGTTGGGCATTCCAGGTGGGCAGGAGCCCTGGGAGATGCTGGTGGCTGGGCCCCGCTCTGTGTAGTGGGATCTGGGGGTGCGCGCCCGTTCTGATGCTGGGGAGGGGGACAAGAGGGGTTTCTGATCCTGGTGCGCTGAATGCGGGCACTCGCCCCACCCCCTCCCCCCAGCCCTCCTGATGTCTCCCAGGGGGACCCAGACCCCAGCCATGTCCCTGGCGTACAGCAGTGACGACCCTCAGGGCCCTGCTGGCACGCAGCCTCCCCCTCCAGGCCCCACAGACGGGAGGGGAAGCCCAGCCCCCTTGCCGAGCAGAAGTGCTCTGGGCCCCCCTCCCTTCTGCTGGACACCCCCCCGCCCCCCAAGGCAGGAGAGGAGATGGATCCTCAAGGGCCCTTCCCTGGTGGAGGAAGTCGCCAAAGGGGGCTCCCAGTGGGCTGAGGGCACGGACCAAATGCAGGGACAGAGCAGTTCTGTCTGCTTGTGCGCTAGTTCTGGAGGAGGAAAAAGCGGGAGGGTAAGCTCTGCTGGGACCCAGGGGCCTCCTGTCTCCCCAGCACACAGGGCGCTCAGTCCATCCTTCGTTCAGAAGCCTCACTGCTTGGACGCCTCCCTGTCCCGCTGACTGAAACCCTCTCAGGCCCAAGTGATGGTCTCCACCCCCCGCCCACACACTGGCCTTCCTGCTGGTTCACAGACACACTGAGCTCAGCCAGCCTCAGGGCCTTTGCACTTGTGTTCCCTCCGCTGGGACTCTTACCGAGCTCTTCCCTTGGCCTGGTTTTTCTCCTGTGAGGCTGATGGGAAGCCCAAGCTGTGATCCCAGGGCTGCTGCCGGTAACAGGTGCTGAGCCCCGTCCAACTCCCTGTCCTTCCCAGGGTTGGAGCCTCGGGGCTCGCCTGGGGTATCTGGAAGCTGGGAGATCTGGGCCCCCGAGCAAGGGAGCGGGTGGTGAGAAAGAAGAGCGAGGGGTGGCGGGCGGCAGGGAGTGGAAGGGGGGGGACAGCAGCCCACCCAGGCTCGGGGCCCCTGCGCCCTCCCCCGCCTGCTGTCCCGAGGGCCCCCCCAAGGACCCTCTGTCTGGCGGGGAAGATGGTCTTGAAGGAGGGGCCTCCGAGATCTGTGGCACTCGTCAGGGAGCTGGGAGCTCGGCCGTCCGCCACCCTCCTGCACAGGGCGCCGTTCTGACTGCGTTTGTTATTTCACACGACAACCCTGTGGTACCCAGTTGGCTTCATTTCTCAGGCAAATAACAGAGGCGCAGAGGTTAAGGAACTAACTAAGGGTCGCATGAGGGACGAAGCCCGCCTGCCGCAACGAAAGATCCTGCGTGCCGCAACTAAGACCCAGTGCAGCCAAACTAAAAAATAAATAAATAATTAAAAAAAAAAAAAAAAAAAGTAGGAAGGAAGGAGTCCAGTGCAGACCCCGGCGTTGGCCCCAGAATGTCCCCCTAGTCATTGCAGAAACACTTGGGCCTTGCCCTGTGATCCGCAGGCTCTGCCCGCTGGGCAGCCAGGCTGAGATGAGGGCAGTGCAAGGGGACCGGGGCCCCTGGTTTCTGCCCCGTGGGCAGAGGGCTGAGTGGAGGCTGCCTCCGGAGAAACGCCTGCCCCACCCGCTTGAACCCTGCTGTCTCGTCTCCCCTTCAGCCTCAAGGCAGTCCTGGCCGGGAGCCCTCCGGACAACACAGTGGACCTGTCTGGCATCCCGCTGACCCCCCGTGACCTGGAGCGGGTGACCGGCTACCTGCAGCGCTGCGGGGAGCAGGTGGATAGCGTGGAGCTGGGCTTCACGGGCCTCACGGACGACATGGTCCTGCAGCTGCTGCCGGCACTCAGCACGCTGCCCCGGCTGACCACGCTGGCGCTCAACGGCAACCGGCTGACGCGGGCCCTGCTGCGCGACCTCACTGACGCCCTGAAGGACCCCAGTAAGTTCCCCAGCGTCACGTGGATCGACCTGGGCAACAACGTGGACATCTTCTCACTGCCCCAGCCCTTCCTGCTCAGCCTGCGCAAGCGCTCCCCCAAGCAGGGCCACCTGCCCACCATCCTGGAGCTGGGCGAGGGCCCGGGCAGCGGGGATGAGGCCCGGGACGAGACTGTGGGCCAGGAGGACCCTGGAGGGGCCCAGGAGGGCAGGGAGACTATAGGTGCATCTCAGACGTGACAGGGAGGTGGGGGCCTCTCCAGGGAGTCCTGCTGGGGTAGGATGGCTGGGGCAGGGTGGGCGTTCCCAGCGGGGTCGCAGGCCACCATCCAGAATGGGCCTGGCAGCACCTCCCCCGACCCAGGAAGCCAGATGGTAGCATCTAGGAAAGGAGGACTGTAATTCCTCTCTGGTCCTCTCCATCACCCCCTTGTCAATCCACATCTGCCTTTTGGCTCCTGAGCAGTCATCCCTGGCTCAAGAGGAACCAACCCTCAGCTTCCCAACTTGCGGGTGCCGTGTAGGGGCTGGGGATGCTGGAGGCTTGAGTTAATGTGAACGGTCAGAGCTTTCCCCCCCAGAAAAGGAAGTGTAGTGGGTGGGGGCTCTGCATCTAACCCGGGATTTGCCAGTCCTGAATTACAAATATCCAGATGCTGGATGTGCCCCTGATCAAGGCAGGTCGGAATCTCTAGCTCCTGGCTGAAGGTTGGGGCAGGGGACTGGCTGCCGGAGACCCCAGGAGCCTCATCCCCATCTGGACTGAGGGGTGTCTGCCTCCTCCTTGTGGCGCCCAGGCTCCTTGGGACCAACTTCTCGGTCTCAGCTTCCATTTACAAGGCTCACCCTTCAGCCTGTGACCCCAGAAGCCTAGCCACGGGACCAGCCACCCCCGATACCCTTCACTATTTAGGGCATCCTAGAAGTCTGGGGCAGACACTGCATGCCACTCAGAAACCGCACAGCACCTCCGCAGACTAGTGGAACTCCACACGCGTCAGTGTTCCTAGGGTACAGGCCAGAGTGAGCCTTGCTTCCTTTTAAAAGGACCCTTTTCCCATAAAATCCCTCTCCATGGAGTCCCCAAAGTAATCCTTGCTACTTTGAGCACATTCCCGAAAACCCAGGACCACAAAGATGAGGTGCCTCCAAGCAAGACAACTGGGAGAAGGGGAAAAAAATAAACTGGAGGTTCCCAAGGGGAGAAAGCCAAGGTTTTCACCCTACCTTCCCCTTACCCAAGGCCTACGGGTTAGAAAGTCATCTCTTTCAGGCACAATTAGCAAGTCCAGGGAGATTGGGAACCAATCATTCTTCAGCTAGAGAAAATCATTCTGGGTGCCCAGTGTTGGTGAACCAGAACCCCTCAGGCAAACAGCAGAGGGCTAGGGAAGCACAGCCTGACATGCCTCCAGCCTCATGCCAGGTAGGGTAGCCAAGACCTTCACACCAGAAGGCGGCAAGATGGGGGTGGGTGAAGAGCCAGACGGTGGGACCTTGCCTGCTGCTGTCCGGGCAGGTGTGGGGTAGAGCTTCAGGAGCTAGAGGGAGGCTATGCAGAAGGGCAGACAGAGCCCAGAGGGACAGGGGCTGGACTCACGTGTTACAGATGCCTTAAAATGCTTTGGGATTTTTGCCCCAGTCTCAAGAGGGGAGAACAGCTTAGACCTACTTTAAGGGAAGGTGACAAGTACTAACACCTGGACCGCTAATATGTCAGCAGTGATCAAACGACTTTTTCCTCAAATACACATTTGTAAGAACCAATACCAAAGACCACACTTTTATTACACTGTTTATGGTTAACTGCATGGAGATAGAAATTTAAGGAAGTTTCCAGTTCAAAAACCTCAGGCTCTCACCCAAGAACACATTCATACAATATTTAAAAGTACAAAAGCTCCTTTTGGTTAAGGGACGATACAAGAAAACTCATGAATTTAATGACACCATTAAGTGCCAGTCCGCGCGGTCCCAGAAAAATGCCAAATCCATTTCTTGGCTCTCTCATTGGTAAGAATGTCCCTCTGATAATCAGCACAAGGTGGGTGTTTCTACACCAAATGTGGGAGCCTAGGTTTTCAGGGTCCAAGTTGATGGCCGCCCCTGGTCCTTTGGACTTCAAATTCTGCCCCTGCTGCAGCATAGCCTGCAAGGAAACTAAGTATCAGTTAATCTTACTTTATACTCCAAGAACAGTCATTCACAGCCTAAAAGATATCTTCAGAAAACCGTAGGTTCACCACCACACAATCTGCCGGTAATTCCAGCTTTTTTAGGTGATTTCATCATTTGATATCCTTTTCTGCAAATCCGTTTCCACAAAACTAGCTGCTTATCCATTCTACCATGGGGGTGGTCATTGTGCAGACCAAATCTTACCTCTTCTTGGGCTGTGGTGCTGCTGCCACTGCCGCCCGCTTTAGAACTCTGCTGCGCCGATCCCACTCCTCAGTGCTCAAAACCTGGCGGGATGAATGAGGCACCCATGGACACAGAGCAGATGCCAAAAGCAACTGGAGGCAGTTGCCACTGCTTTAACCTCCGTTCAGTCACGTTATTGCAAACAAACCTAAGGCTGTCAATTTTCAGAGCATCTCAGAGCAGATAAGCACTTTGTTCAGGACTATACAGCCATGACATCAAAAGGAACTCCTGGGCGGGCTCTGCAGTCTGGTCCAGACATCCCGAACCAAAATCATTCTCAGATATTCTCTCAATAATGCTCAAGGGCTGCACCGACACAAGGTATTAGGTCAGCCGGACGACACTGCCAATATCTGGTCCAGTAGCAACTTCACATGAGTCAACTCAACAGCTAGGCCTCCTCAACCACGAACCTCTCCAGAGCCCAAAGCTAGCTTACCTCGGAGCAGGCCAACGCTTGGGCTCCCATCCTCAGCTGTTGGTGATCACGCACTGGCCACCCTTCACTGACTTGCAACCTGGGTGAAGAGAGATCACGGGTCACAGTTCAGACCAGCTTACTCCTGGGCACCAGCTACTGGTGAGGACGCGTGACTGCAGTCAGCCAGGAACGGTTATCGTCAGTTATCGCTTCTGACGGCACTTCCTATTAGTGATTTCATCAGAGCAGCCAAGCACCTCACCACAGTACCGCCCCAGAGACCCGGGCTTCGGCTAAAACCGCCTTAAGGCATCTGCTTCTGAACACAGATGCAGCTTAGACATAACTAGGAGCTGCAACCTGCTAACCGTTGCAGTTATGCAACGAGGCAGTGCATAATTATGTCAAACGCATGAAAGTGACAACAGTGACAAGACATCAGGCAGTTATCAGTGCATTTAAGGTTGCAAGACTGACACGGCTAAATTACAATACGTATTAATCCTTACCCAAACTGGCTCTCAACGTCGGGTAGGGGTGCTGCTCCCGTCTCCAAAAGCGAGTGTGTCTGCCCTCTGAAACAAGGATTAGGACGTGCATTTAGGGCAGACTCTGGCAGCTACAGTAACGTAAAGCATCAGGTGTCAGCGACTGCGGTCGGATAGGCGTAGAAATCGTCAGTCCTCGCATCTGACGGCACTTCCTACGGAATCAGGATAGCCGAGCAAGCCTCTCTCGCGGCCCCACAGCGAACCTCGTTCCGCGCCCTAGGGTGCAGGCAGCCCCGCTTACCTAGTTCTCTCGGGGGGTGCTCACTCCCAGCGGCGAGCCCGGGGTCAGGGGTCCCGAGACGGCGGCTGCCCGGCCGGACAAAGGCGCACGCGGTCCTCAGGCCTCGGCCCCCAAACTCGGACACAAGGCCACGGCGCCCGCCCCGAGGCCCGCGTGGACGCAGCCTCCCGCCGCCCTCCAGTTAGGCTCCCCGAGGACATCGTTCGGGAAATTAGAAAAGCGCTGGCTCCCTCGCCCTTGCGGCCCGCGGACCGGCCTAGAGGAACTCACCACCAGCCGCCCGACACCTACGGTAGAAAGGCCAGACCTCCACCGTCCCAGCCTCTTAAGGAGTCGGAACATTCCACGCCTCACAGAAGGGAGGCGGATCATGGCAAAAGACTCAACGGAACTTCCGGCCCGTTTAATGGTGCAGGCGCCGTCCCCGGACTCCCCCCTCCTGCAGAGCCTATGGTCTCTTCCGAGGCCGTGGAATTCTGGGTCACAGGGGCGCAGCGAGCCCCAGCGCGCGTGCGCGGGGCCAGTGCGCGCCCGCCATTTGGAGGCTTTCTCGCCGCCTCGTCGTCCCGCCGCCTCGCCGCCTCGCGGTCCCGAGCGAAGAGTTCGCCGTCGTGAGCTTCCGGTTGCTCCTCTGGAAGGTGGAGCGACCGAGGCCACAGACGGCGGTTCTGCGCATCACGTGCGATCCCGCCCTTGAAACCCTGTAGAGCCTGGGCGCGCAGCAAGCGTGCAGACACCGTAGCTGCTCCTGGCCCTGGGGGGGTGGTGCCGTCTGCTCTCCCTGCACGAGCCTCTCCAGCCCCCTGCGCTCGGACTCCCCTTCTCAGTCTCCTTCCTCCGTCCCCTGTCCCTCGGGACTCCTCCAGCTGTGCCCCGTCTCACCAGCGGCGAAACCTCTCCCTCCGTCCCAGTGTGGGAACAGGCTCGGCTCTTGCCACTTAAAAAACATGCAACCCGTGCACGCACGTCTTAACGAACACACATTACCCTAATGGTGAAAATGGGAAAGGCGGTAGTGAGACAGAGGTTTTTGAGCTGGTTTTAGAAATAAGCGTAGCATCTTAATGGAGGGAGGGGAGGCTTCTAGGGAGAGCCAAGCCTAGGAGTCACACACACACGAGGTCCACCATCCTGCGCGAAGGATACTGCAAGTGCCAAGGAGAGCAGGGAGGCGTCTGCAAAACCGCGGAGGGCTGGGGATGCCAGCTAGGGCCCCCGTGGGCGCCGGGAGCCTCTCAAGCCTTCAGAGACGCGGGTAACTTGTTGCCCTTGTGTCTCAGGAAGGTCCCTCTGGCTTGGAAGGGTGGGAACTGCGCAGGAAGCCAGCGGGGAGAGGAGGCAATAATCCACAGCCTGAACTAAGTAAGCCCAGGAGCGCAAAGGCTTTGAGAGACGTCCTGGGGTGGCTTTAAGGGGTGTCTGGAGGCTGTGGGAGAGGAAGGACAGACGGCTGTGCTTGCTGGTGTCCACCACCTCGCGTCTGCGGTGACAGCAGGCACAGCACCTCGGCCAGCTGCCTGCACCCCGAAGAGGGCAGCTGGGGGGCGGTAGGTGAGGGTCCCTGTGCCCAGGAGAGGGCGGGAGCAGCCCGGCCCCAGACACAGAAGTGAGCTCACAGAGACATGCAGACGCCGACCAGCCCAGCGGCCCAGTACCTTTTTTTTTTTAATTCTTTTTTATTTTATTTTTGGCTGTGTTGGGTCTTTGTTGCAGTGCGCGGGCTTTTCTCTAGTTGCAATGAGCGGGGGCTACTCTTGTTGTGGTGCGCGAGCTTCTCATTGCGGTGGCTTCTCGTTGCAGAGCATGGGCCCTAGAGCACGCGGGCTTCAGTAGTTGCGGCACGTGGGCTCCAGAGACCGTTGTGGCACACGGTCTTAGTTGTTCCGCGGCATGTGGGGTCTTCCCGGACCAGGGCTCAAACCCGTGTCCCCTGCATTGGCAGGCAGATTCTTAATCACTGCGCCACCAGGCAAGTCCTGGGGCCAAGTACCTTTACTCAACTAACGTTTCCAAGAGAGTTAACCACAAGAAATTACTTATTTTTGCCACCGAAGTCCCTTGAGGTCCCAGAGCCAGTAGGTGGGGCTGGAAACATTCCGTGCTCTGTCCTCCCGGCCCCCTGCTGCATCAGTGGGACTCAAGGAGCTGGAGGGGCACGTGGTCTTCCTCCATGGCACTGTCCTGGCTGGATTGGGAGGCCAGGGCTGGGTTCTTCAGGGCGCCTGTGAATGGGATGAAGGGAGTGTCCCCAGGACGCAGGCACCAGGGAAACAGCCATGAAACCACGTCATGCCAGGGGACAGCAGCCTCGGGGTCCCCAGCAATCCCTCTCCTGCCTCCCTGCTTCCGCAAGCATCTCCTGAACCCCTGCCAGGTGCCAGTCAGGGACCTCCTCCCAGGAGCTGAAAGTCCCTGCAGGTGACAGGCCTTTGTGTTAGAGGCCAGAACACCCGAGGTGATGTGCTGAGGAGCCAGAGGGAGGGGAGCGTCAGGTGCTCAGAGGAGAGAGGAGACCCCACCGCCAGCGGTGGGGAAGGTGGGGCAGGGACGCCCAGAGGATGGCAGGGCACTTACAGAGACAAGAGCCCAGGAAAGGAAGGGATGAGGAGCACTGGGGAGGGACCGGCCGGCACATGGAGGGAGATGCGGGGAGGGGGCTGGACAGTGGCTTTGGGCCTTGACCCCCGGGGGCAGGGGTGCGGCCTGCCAGGGAGTGGGAGGTGGTGTGTGGTGAGGCTGTGTAGTTTTCGTCTACGTAAGAGGGATTGGAGTAGGACGAGCCCGGACCTAAAGCCTTGTCTGGGGTCTGGGTGCCGGCTGAGCATCCACCCCGTGGTGCAGACATGGGAGAGGTGGGGGGCAGGGCAGAGAGGCCCGTGGCTGGACCTCAGCCACCGGAGGTCCCGAGGACCCTCAGCACCAGGGGGAGGAGGAGAGACCCGCAAGGCCTCCTGCCTGGGCCGGGAGGGGCGGGCCGACGTACAAGGCCCCGGTAGGGCAGCCCAGGGCTGTTCCTGTTGGGGATGTCCAGCTGGAGGCGGCGGCAGGCGGGTGGGGTAGGGAGTCGGGGTGGCTTGGGGCAAGATGAGGGACAAGGGCACTTTCCGAGTCTTGCAGGGATGGGACGGCAGGACTCGGAGGAAGGGCGACACAAAGACGGGTGCGCAGGAAAGCTGTCGCTTAGTGAGGGCCGCGGTCAGGGACCCAGGAGCCTGGGCGGCCGGAGGAGACTCCACGTACAGGGTCTTGGGTGGCCACGGCAAGTGGAGGGGTGGGAAAGAGCACGAGAAAGGAGAGGAGGGGGAACGAAGACTTGAGGTGGGCGCCTGCCGGCCGTGGAGGGGGACGAAGGAGTCGGGGTGGAGGGGGCCAGCGCCACCCTAGAATGGAGGGGACGCGGGCCTGACGGGGGCAAAGGCGGAGGAAGTGGCCTCTCAGCGGTGTAGCGGCAGCGAGGCTGGCCTGTCGGGGCGGAGCCACGGGGCTGGGGGGCCTCCCTAACTTGTCCCCCTGCTGGCAGCTCCGCCCAGGCCGGGAGGAGGAGGGAGGGGAGGGTGCCCAAGAGCCGGTTTCCCAGGCAACGGTGGGGGGGGGGGCGGGAGGAGGGGGGGAGCGCCGCTTCAAGGGGCAAACCCTTTACACACACACACACACACACACACACACGCACGCACTCACTCCACAGCTACTCACCAGGGCCGCCTGGCCCCGAGGGCTCCTCGCGCACCGTGGGCAGCGTCTGCTCCCACGCAGCCCAGTTCACCTCCTCTACCCTGCGGGCCACAGGGCAGCTGTGAGGCTCCCGGAGGCGAGGAGGCAGCGCGCTCTGCCCCAGGAGAGGGGCCCCCAGGGGTGCACGCCAGGACCGGGAGGCGGACGGGGCTTCTCTCCGCAGGACGCTGGGCCACCCAGCAGCCCCCGCGAGCCCCGTCCTCTCGGCTCTCAGACTGCCGCCCCGGCCAGGCGCCCACAGGGGGGAACAGGCGTCTGTCCCCTCTGGCTGTTCACGGTGACCTGGGTTGCCCCCAGCATCCAGAGAGGAGTCTAGATCAGCTGGATCTGTGTGTTCCCAGGTTCTGGGGCCCTTTCACGGCTACTCCATGTGACTAAGACCCGCCGCCCTTGCTTGGCTGCTACCTCAGGAAAGTGTGTTGCTGGCCGTGCACTTGTCACTAGGTTCCCGCCCCCACGGGAGCGTCTGCTCTCCGTGGAAGGGTTGTAGCCTCCGTGGTCAGGACGGGGGCGTTGGGAGGGCAGAGCAGACCAGCCAGGGGAAGCTTAGCATGCTCTAACCCGAGGATGCCTCTGACTTCTTGGCCTCCTAACTGTGCCCCATGTCAGGGCAGAAGGAGTCGGTCAGGGACCACTGGGGAGGGACCTCCAGTTTCAGTCAGGGGGCCAGGAAGGTGACCAGACTGGAAGAGCAGGCAGTGGAGGCCGGGCCTATGAGATCCAGCATCTCTGACCTCGCCTGTCCAGGGCGGAGTTCCCCGGCGCTCCGAGGCCCTGCCTTTCCCACCAGACCTGACTCCTAGCCGCTGTCGCCTGGTTTTCAGCAAGGTCCCCAGGCCGCCCACTCCCCCAGCCTCTCCACTCACCTGAAGCACCAGCGCTCATCGGGGCGACCGTCCGGCCTGGTGCCAACTGTCAGTCTCACACCTGCCTGCTGCTTCTTCCTCCTGCACCACCAGTAGCCGTTCTCCATCTCCAGGACAGAGATGGCTTTCTGGGGACAAAGGATACATCAGACAGAGCGGCCAGCACTTTACAGCAGAACTCAGCATCTGCTAAGTGCATGGATTTGAATCCAGCCCCGAGGTTTGATTACCTATGTGGTGTCAGGCCCTGCATCCCTCTGAGTCTCTTTCCCCACTTACAGACTGAGGCCAGTATGCCTTGGGTGGTTGCTGGGAAGTCAGCATGTGACGAGCGCCCTACAGTTCCTTGCGATTGCATCGTTACAGGTTCTAGAATTCCCTCAGGTACAGAACGTCACCTGTGCCTGCTGCTATCACACAAGCGAGCTGGGGGTGGGGGGCGGGCACAGAACCTTGCAGGTGAGGCTCAGAGAAGGGGCTTGCCCAAGGTCAATGGTGAATTGGTCACACAGTCCAGCCCCCCAGGCGAGGTTCTCCCTGCACCAACTGCCTAGGCCCACCCCCGACCCTCCCCAGTCAAGCAGCAGCTCTTGCTTCCACTGCAGGCAGGTGTCACATCAGCTCCCAGCTACCCGAGCCCCTGCTCCCCCAGCTCCTCCAGGCTGGGCCAGCTCCAGGATCGCGCATCCCGCCTGCCTCGTCCACCAAGCCAACCCCACGGAACAAGCGACGAACACAGAAGGGGGCTGTATGAGGGCGAGGTCTCCGTCTTGTTCTCCGCCGGGTCTTTAGAGCCTAGAACTGTGCCTAGCCCTGCACCAGGCTCTCAGGAAACACTTAATACTAATGACGATGGTGACTAACACACTGAGCACCTACTGTGTGCCAGGCACCGCCCTCAGGCCTTACTGCAGCCTCACGGCAGCCCCGCGCAGGAAGGAGTGGACGAGGGAGGCCGCCGTGAGGGCCGGACCCACGCGGGGGCCCAGCTCGGTGGGTTGTGCGCGCTCCTGCCGGGCCCAGAACACCGGAGGGGACGGGGCGCCTGGCCGGGCACCTGCAGCTTCCAGATGCTCCAGCTGTCGCTGGCGACGCTGCTGACGGTCTCGTTCATGAGCGCGATGAGCATGTTGAGCAGCAGGACGTAGGTGAGCAGCACGTAGGCCAGAAGCAGCAGCAGCACCGCCCCGCGGAAGCGCAGCCGGTCCTGGAAGGCCAGCTCGCCCATGCCGACGGTGAACTTGAACAGCTCCAAGGCGGCGTCCAGGACGCCCTCGTACGGGGCCGTGCTGCCCTCCTTGTCCCCCTTGCCCGCCGCCTCCGTGCTGTTGGAGCCCGCAGGGGCCCCGGGGTCCTGGGCCTCCCGGCTCAGGCTCACCAGTGCTGAGGAGAGAGGCAGGGGGTCCTCAGCCTGGGGAGACCAGCGGGCAGCCTCGAGGCGGGGCAAGGAGTGGGTGGGGGACAGGGGGGCCTTTACCTACAGCGAAGCCGAAAAGGAAGACTAAGTAGACCAGGAGGAAGCGGAGCAGGTCCCGCAGGATGACCTAGAAGGCACGAGCCGGTGGGTGGTTCAGCTTGGGGGAGGCACCTGCCTGCTGGGCCCACAGGGAGCCCCCCCGGGGTGCGGTGTCCAGCCCTGCCCGGTCTGGCTGCACGGGGCCACCCCTGCCTCTCACCTTCTGGATCATGACACTGTAGATGCCCGTGTGCTGCAAGCCGCGCATGTAGTACAGCAAGTTCACCCAGGCCAGCGCCAGCGAGCACACGTGCAGGGGCAGGTACCACTCGATGGCCAGGAAGCACAGCACCTGGGACAGCACGGCGAGCAGCGCCTGGACCAGGCTGCGTGGAGGCAGGGCGGGCTCAGCTCGCAGGCCTCCTGTGGCCAGCGCTGGCCCCCGCTGCCTCGCCCCCCACGCTCTCAGAGATGAGAAGTTCCACCTCTGGGACTGGATCCAAGCATCCTGACCTCCACCTCGGGCAAGGCATTCAACCCCCGTGGGCCTCAGTTCCCTTCCCCGTACAACAGGGGTAACAGTAATAATGCCCGGCTCAGAGAGTGTCGGCGGGGATTCAGGGAGACACGCGTGTAAAGACTTCAGGCTCCACTGGTGCAGAGCGAGGGCTTGGTCGATGTGACCATCATGCTCAGGACCCGGACCGGACAGCAGCCCGACTCCGGAGTCTGGTCTGCGAGCTGCTCCCAGCCTCCTGGAGCTCCCTGGCCCAGGGTCCTCACCCCCAAAGCCAGCCTGGTGCCCCCTCCCAGGCAGGAGACAGGGGAGGAGGAGTGAGGCCACACGTACAAGAGGATTTCAAAGTAGCTGTCCATGAACGAGATCCAGATGAACAGACGGCGTCTCCAGAAGTACCACAGCTGCGGGGGAAGGAGGAGGACAGGCCGTGACACCTGCTCTCCAGGCCACAAGCAGCCCCGTTGCCCTCAGGGCCACCGGCCGGCCTGCTTGTAAAAGTCTCGCCAGGACCACCTCAGGGGCTTGGGCGGCAGCTTTGAACTTTGGGGGTGCTCGTGAGTCCTGCTGATAGCTGAGAAAGTTTGGACCCTATTTCCAAAAAGTGCAGACACCCAGACAATGGCAGGGGCCTCCTGTCTCCCTGTGGATCCAGGTGGAGAACTCACACTCCATGTGGTGAAAGAGGCTCCTTTCCCTTCCCCTCCCTGGCCTCACAGGGACCACCGGGTGCTCCAGCCAACCTGGCCTTGGTGCCTAAGTCCTGCCCACTCTCAAAGACTCACTCAACGAGTCTCAATGCCACGGCCCAGCCTGTCTCCTGCAAGCTGGCAGCATCTTCCCCTGAAGAGGCCGTGCTGGAGGCACTGGGCTGAGTTCCCCCTGCCGCTACCCTTCTGTGCTCCCCAAGTGAGGAATGAGCCAGGGACCTGGGGTCGGGGGCTTCCAGCTCCATTCCCAGGGGAGCAGAGCCGGCACTGCCAAGGAATCATAGAGATACCTGCTGCCCCGTGGGCACCCCAGAAAGCACAGCAGGGAGGGTACCCAGCCCAAAAGGCAAGGCCGGAACCCTCGGCCCTCAGCTGCCCTGAGGCTGGCCAGGATGGGACCAGGTGTGGGATTCAGTTTCCCGTAAATGGAGGGACTGTCGTGAACTCACTCCCAGGCTTCTTGTAGCAGAATTCCAGGTTTGGGGTGGGGGATGGGAGGAGCCCTCACCTGGCCCATGAGGATGTTGGCCCCCACGACCAGGATCAGGATGTGGCCCAGCAGCAGCACGGAGTTCCCAGCAGTCACTTCCAGCGGGAGGAAGTCCTGCACGAAGACACACTCGGGTCGGGCCTGGGGTCCCCTCCCGGCAGCTGCCCGCTGAGAGCGAGGCTGGGGGCCCATTCCTCGTGAGCGCTGTGGGGAGGCCCCCAGAGCAGCAGAGCGAACACGGACTCTGGAGCCAGACTGCCTGGGTTCAGATCCCAACTCCACCACTCACAGCCTGTGTGACACTGGGTAAGTCCCTTAAACTCTCTGTGCCTTCCTTCCCTCAAGAGTAAACTGGCGATGATAAGAGTTCATCATCTCAGAGGGTTGTTGTGAAATTAATTAAATACATTAACACACGTCGTCAATCACTTGAATACTTTCTCACGTGTGCTGCACACTCAGTAAGTACTATTACTGTTGTTGTTACTACTATGTTGTTACTTCCATATCGTGACCAGCTGTGTAAGCGCTGTGGGCGGACCACCAAGCGGTCAGGCCTCCGGTCAGCATTTGCAGGACGGGGTTGTAATCCCTGCCCCATCTTCTGCCAGGGTTGTCTCCAGGAGGCCTCCCCAGGATGTGCCCCTCCCTGCCTTGCCTCGTCCAGGGCAGGCTGGTGGTAGGTGACAGCGGTGAAGATGGACACGTAGGTCAAGTAACACAGGAAGTTGAACAGGAACCTGGGGATGAGCAGATTCCACTTCTCCTGCAGCAGTTTGTTCAGCGGCTCCAAAACCACCATTCGGTGCCGGTGCTGGGATGGGAAGGCGAGAGCCAGAGGCGCATTCAGCAAGTACATGTGGAGGCACCAGGGGAGAGCGGAGAGGGTGCGGAGCCCCGAACGACCCCTCCCCGCCGGCCGCCACCCCACCCTCATGGCTGTGGAGTGACCAGTCCAGAGCAGGTGCTGGTCAACAGAGAGGCCCCCAGTGGTAGCCACCGGGACCCCGGTGTGACCCCCGTGTCGGGTGGGACCGGCGTGTGGAGCAAGCGTGTGCCCAACGGCCGGGTTCGCACGTGCAGCCACACCCCGACTGCTCGGTTAAAGGGCAGGGGCGGTCCTGCAGGCAGCCCCGAACTGTGGACCTTGCAGGGAGCTCTGCCAGGCCCCCTACACACACCCCCGCCCCCGGGGTGAAGCAGGCTCACCGGGCTTTGGCAATGGAAGGCGATGATCTCCAGCACTGAGTTCTCCTCCCAGCTGTCCACAGAGGCCAGGTCATACAGCGACACCCGCACAGGCCCGTAGGACCACTCCGTGAACTTGCGGGAAAGGGACTGGCTCGGCCCCAGGAACTCCCGCTGCAGGATGTGTCTGAAAATCTACAGGGCAGGCACGTGAGCTTGGCCTGCACAGAGCTGCCCACCGCCCAGACACGCGAACACGCCCTGCACCCACGGGTCCTTGCGCGTATGAACTCTTACACAGGTCCACGCACACTCAGCCACCATGTAGACACTCCCACCCACCCGCCTATGCCAGCCTGCCTCTTCCTTCCGCACTCCTGCCCCAATGCCTCTTTCCTGGACACTCATATGGCCGAGGGACCCCCAATCCAAGGGTCCTTAAGGCCCCATGAGATCAGAGGCTACCAGCTACACACGTGTGTGCACGTTTGTGGCCAGAGTCTAGAGCTTTCAACAGACTAGAAGCCACCCCTAACCCGGACAGGTCCAGAAGCAATTTGGTTTTACAAATGAGGAATGGTGGGGAGGCTTCCCAGATTGGGGAGCGGCTTCCATAGGCCACACAGTCATGCCTCTAGACGGCAAAGAGAGGTACCCACACCCCCACAGACCTTGGAGGGCAGGAAAAAAACATAAAACTTCCGCTTACGTTTATTTTTATCTTAACCTTTAAAAATACCTGTGTTCTAAGCATTGGGCCCTGTGTCAGCTGTGTGGGTTGTAAGCTCCCCTAATAATAAGGATCAGACAACAGGAAAGTCGTTTGGGAAAAAAGTAAAGCTGGATCATGCTAATTTTTTTTTTTTTTTTTTTTGGCCGAGCGGCTCTTAGTTCCCCAACCAGGGATTGAACCCGGGCCCTTGGCAATGAAAGCAAAGAGTCCTAACCATTGGACCACTAGGGAAGTCCCTCGTGCTTACTCTTTATAAGGGTAACCTATAACTTTCAGATAAATCAAAGTTTTAGGCATTAAAAATCAAACTGCAAAAGAAAAGTCTGGAAGCAAATATGGATATGGAATATACACACTCACGTGCACACATACACATGCAGACACACAAAGTTTTAAAACCTTGTAGAAGGAATTAAGCAATAGCAAAACCAAGGAAAAGATAATAACACTTGGATACATAAAAATGTAAAAATTCTGTGTAGCAAAAAATGCCATAAAAATTTTTTTTAATGTTGAACTGGGAGAAAAATTTGCAACTGTTATAGTAAACAAAATGATGATACGTTCGTTATCAAGAACACTTAGCCATCAATACGAAGAAAACCTGAGAGCAAAGAACATGAGAAGACTGTCTCCTAATCAAGAAACCCAAGTGACTTAAAAAAACAATCCCTGGGAGTTCCCTGGTGGTCCAGTGTTTAGGACTTGGCGCTTTCACTGCCGTGGCCTGGGTTGAATCCCTGATCAGGGAGCTAAGATCCTGTAAGCTGCGCAGCCAAAAGTAAATAAATAAATAAAATAAAATCCCTGTTTTAAAATGTAATATATTCATTCTGTAGCTCATGTGTAATTTATCAATAAACACACACACAGGAGAGGTGCAGGCTGAAACTGTTCTGAGCTAGACACCACCCCAGGCTCTTTCTGCAGAAATCCCGGGTTGAGTCCTGCTGCTTCCTGGAAAGGGGGGCTGGCCACTCACCTCAATTTTGCCCTCCTTGGCAGCCAGCTTCAGGGGCGTGAGGCCCTGCAGGTTGGGGATGTCCTCGAGCTGCACCGCGGGGCAGAGGCGGGCGCCCGCCTGGAGCAGCCCATCGTACATGCGGGTCACCAGCTCTGTGTTCTCGGCCGAGTTGTCTGCGATCATCACCAAGGCGTGCAGGGCCGTGTTGCCCAGCGAGTCGGCGGCCTGCAGGCTGGCGGGCTGGTGCGGGTTCTCCAGGAGATAGGTCACCACGTCCCACTGCTTGGTGCACGCAGCCAGAGAGAGGGGCATCTCGCCTGGGGGCCGAGGGGACAGCTTGGGCCTCGGGCCTCCCAGCGTCCACCCGCCTGCTTCTCACGCTCCCTGGACCTCCTTGAGGCGGGTCAGGCGCCCACAGGAGAGGATACGCACTGCCTTGGGGTCCCGGGCCCACCCAGGCCAGTGCAGTGAGCGGAGAAGGCCCCGGGCCCCGCATCCTCCTAGGAGCCCCAGTCAAGGTGGCTCTGTCCAGCTCTGACCCAAGGGAGAGGGGCCCAAAGCTCTTTACCATCTAAGGGAGCAGAACGGGAGCCTGCCAACCAGGGTTCCCGCCCCCCTGCCTCTTTCTCTTTTCTTTGCCGGGGCCCAGACACCCCTTTCTCCAGGCCCCGTCTGGTCGAGTCTCATCACACATCAGTTCTACGCCCCCCTTCCCCTGCCCTGGTCTGAGCTCATGTGTGGCGAGCTTCCTTGGCCAGACAAGGATAAAACACCTCTTAAGACAAACTGCTTTTGCAGGCGGCCTAGCTATTAGAAGCATGAGCCTCAGGGTCAGACAGATCTGGGTTTAAGGGTCACATTAACCCTGTGACCTTGGGCAAGGCCTTACCCCCTCTGCAGCTCAATTTATCCAAGAAGGCTCCTCACCGAAGTAGAAGCAGGTCTCTTGGCTCTTCTTCTGGAAGAACTGGCCACAGGCCTTGGCATGCACGTCGGCCCCATTCTCCACCAGGAGCTTCACACACGGCAGGCTCCTCTTCTCGATGGCGATGTGCAGGGCGCTGTGGCCTTGGTAGTACTCATCTGTGCACTGGGCATTGACCAGAGGCCGAGGATTGCCGGAGTCCCGGTCAATCTGCAGCAGCGGCTCAATGCAGGCGTTGGTCCCGTCCCGAAGGTTCAGCACGGCCTTCATCAGGCATGTCTTCCCTGTGGAGCCCTCTGTGGGAGGAGGGGGGGTGGTCACCGCGGTGCTCAGGCCACCCACCCGCCTGTACAGTGAGCCCATGCCCCAAAGCACCCCGGCTGGCTGGAGGGAGCCCAGCCATGCTGCAGGGAGTTAAGACTACAGCCAACAGGTGTTAGAATACCAATAGGTATGACTACAGTTTCTGCCCTAGAAATTAAGTTTCTAAGACATAGCTCGTCATGTGTGCAACACTGTCTACACGAGAACATTTGGAGCAGTATTTCTTTTCTTTAAATGTATTTATTTATGGCTGCGTTGGGTCTTCGTTGTGGCGTGTGGGCTTCTTATTGCGGTGGCTTCTCTTGTTGCGGAGCATGGGCTCTAGACGCGCGGGTTTCAGTAGTTGTGGCATGTGGGCTCAGTAGTTGTGGCTCATGGGCTCTAGAGCACAGGCTCAGTAGTTGTGGCCCACTGAACCAGGGATTGAACCCGTGTCCCCTGCACTGGCAGGCGGATTCTTAACCACTGCGCCACCAGGAAAGCCCCTTGGCCTCTCTTAACCTCAGTTTTCCTCACTGTAAAATGGGACCATTCCAGGGTTATTGTAAGGATCACATGGAATTATATACAAAATTCTTAGCCCACAGAGGGCCTGGCACACAGCGTGTTGAGGCCAAAAACTACACACAACCTAAATGACCACCAATAAGGGGTTAGTTAAGTAAATTGTGGTAAATGTACAGGATGGGAAACTGCAGGTTGTTACAGTGACTGAGTTAGAGGCCTGTGTACTGAAATGGACTAAGTTGGGGGAAAGCCCATTACAAGCACATCATTATGTATTTACATCAATGGCATGACCCCATTTATGTAAATGTACGCCTAATGTATTTAAACAGTTTGAAAAGATGTACCCCAAATCATTATCAGGGGTCCAGGATGACAGACTGTTTTTACCCTCAGCTTTATACATTTCATTACTATTTGAACCTTCTAGAAGGCACACATGTTCTTTTCCTAATCAGATATCCCCAAACAATACAGATATTTAGATTTGGGGCAAAGAATGCTCTGAGATGGATAAAGTGTAAGGTACGTGTATTAGATCTCAGCGATGCTGTTACTGAAAAAGAGAGAGAGAGACAGGGAAAGGCTGCACTGAGGAAGGCCGTGAATATCCATCCATTCGGCCAGTGAAACGGCTGAGGGCGGCAGAGGCAGGCTGGGAGCCGGTACGGTGAGTGGAAGGGGGAGCGGGCTGTCCTCCGCTCTGTCAGCAGGGCCCCTGCAGTCGTTCTGGGAGGAGGGCTGCTAGGACACCGCCCCTCCTCGCCCTTCAGCTGCTGACTGCGGTCACCACCCAGCCGGCGGCCTGGTCTCGGCACAGCACACGGCGGCTCTGGCCCGAGCAGCAGGCCTACCTGTGTACTCCGAGTCGGTGAGGTACTTGCTGGTCCGGCGCAGGTACTCTGGTAGCCCCACCAGGTCCTCGGGGACCCCCCGGGCCACCACGCTGAAGAGCCGGTCACGGTCGAAGCGGTTTGGGTCTGGCTGGCTGTGGGGATGTGCTTAGTGACTGACGCTGCAGGAGAGCCCTGGGCCCCCAGAGAGTCCCGCTTCCCAGGGAGCCTTTTCTGGGGCCCAGGAGCCCCACGGGAGCCTTTTGAGAGCCTCTACGCACCCAGGCAGGCCAAGGAGACCGCAAGTGCTCAGACCCCCGGAGGAGGGGCCCGGCTGGGGCACCGGCCACGCGTCCTGGCTGCAGGCACCCCCTGTCATTCGCCAGGTGCCCCGCGGCTCGCAACAGCTTCACTGTCCGTTTCAGCACAGGAGCTCCTCGTGGCTCTTGAGCTGGGCTCTGGGGCGGGGCGGGGCCACCGGAGGTGCCCACGGACTGTTGGGGGCCGTACGTGCCGCTGGCCTCCACCAAGAAAATCAAGAAAGCCCCACGTCCTCTCCGAAACCATCTATGGCCAAACGACAGAGTAACTGCCCCTTTGGCCCTCGCTTCTGCCCTGCGTGAGTAATCTCTATTTTCTCCATCAGACAAACAAGGAGGTGGAGTAACTTTCCCAGAGCCGCATGGTGCAGAGCTCACGGGCTGTGGGGTGCTTGCTGTTCAACCAACTCTAGACCCCGACTCCCCACCCCAGAGAGACGCCAGGCTGGACAGACGGAGGTTTCTCAGAGGCGTGGGGTCCAGAGCGGACACCAGACGCTCACAGAATTTTCCTGAGAAGCCACACCTCCGGGAAAGGCCCCAGGAGGGGCCGGTAGCCCTTCTGAATCCAGCGTGTGTGGGCATCCCTGCCTGGGCTCGCCCCTGGGGCTCCTGGTACCACGACCAGCAGATATGAAGGGACAAGAAAGGGGGGACTGTTTGATGCTTTGGGGACCCTCAGGCCTGCCATGGAATGGATCAACCAAGAAAGGGGTGAGGGCTCTGATGAGTGGGGGGATTATTGGGATCAGTCATGTTTTAAGCCATGATCGCGTGACTGACAGGGCAGGAAGCTGCCTGGCCAGACGCAGCATCATCCGTCCAACAGACCATGCGGCCACGACGTGACCAAGAGGTCACTGCGGCTGACTGGGGAGTCCCGTGGGCAGTCCGGCCGGGGGAAGAGGCTATTTGGACAAAGCACTTCCTGTCACAGGGCGGCATCACGGTCCTGAGATAGGGAGGCCCAACGGGAGCACAGATTGAAGCACCAAAGGGCATCGAGGGGCCAGTTCTGCCTCGGGCAGGTGACCCCGCTCCCAGGAGCCTTGCAAGCATCCTCTCCTGCCCTGGTCTGAACTGACCTCGGTCCTGCAGCACAAACAGGACAGGCGGCTCTGGGCTGGGAGGCCAAGGCTGGGGGCCGAGTCCCAGGCATGAGCAGGGAGGGAGGGGCTTCCCTGGCAGAGTGCTGCCTGGCCCATGCAGGTTCTCCAGCCTCGTATGTCAGACCTCACACTGCGGGGATCCAGGTGCACCCTTCCCCCACACCCACAGGACTGGAGGTGGCGCTCCCGCGAGAGTGGCTCCCACAGTCTGAATTAGAAGACATCACGGGAAGGTCACAGTGAAGGTGGCTCCGAGCAGGAGGCCACCGTCCTCAATCCCCAGAGTCCACGACCCCAGGGCAACAGGTCCAGCCTTGGAGCAGAGCCCGGGAACACCCGGGACATTTCCAGATGTCCTTGATTCTCTTGGACTGGAGCGTGGATCTTGCTAGCCCCCCCCGCAGGGCCTGTGGCTGGGAAGGGGACGGCACCAACAAGGGACATGCCAGGAGGTGAAAGAGTATGTCCCTACAAGAAGAACACAACCCCAGGAGGCAGAAGGCCAAGAACGGGGAAGGTTCTGGAAGGAGCAACCCCAGAGAGCAGAGCAGGGTTCAGCCTGTCGGGCCCAGGAGCCATCAGGGCCAGACCCAGGACCCCCAAGGCTGTGGCACAGGGGCACTGGGGCGGGGCTAGGCCACCCAGTCTGACTCTGCTGGCGGCGAGGCCCCCGGCTCCCCCCGCCCCCCCCCCCCGCCCCGCTTGCTGCCTCACCTGGCACCTGCCGCCTTTCGGAAGCTGAGGTTCACTTTGATCTGAGGCGAGAAGTTCCGGTCCTCGCCCTGGAATGGTGACTCCATGGGGGGCGGCCTGGCACCACCGCCCAGTTTTCCTCTGTCCACCTGGGCACCACTTTCTTGGCCTCCATCTGACGTCTCGAGCCTGAAAGGGGGAGGGCTGGAGGGCGAGGCCATCCTAAGGCGAGGCTGTTCCTTCTGGCTGGAACCTCTGTGGGGACGGAAGTGTCACAGGCATCCGCTCCTCCCAGTAGGCGTGGGGGTAGGAGGGCTGGCTGAAGCCCGGGCCCAGAGAGGGTTAGAAGCTGGGTACAAGCAGACCAGCAGCCAGCGCGCGAGGCCAGCCCAACAGGAGCGGGGAGGGGAGCAAGAGGAGGGAGGACCAGGATCTGTTGGAGGAACAGGGCCCACAACTGTCCCTGACTGTCCCTCTGGGACTTCCTGATCTCTGAGAGGCCACAGCCCCTGGTCCGAAAACATCTGTGTTAACAGCACAACCCTTTCTCTACACAACATCTTGCCCAGTGGCCAATATTTACATCAAAAAAAAATGCAGTTTTGGGTGGGGCAGGTCACTCAACCTCCCACACAGGGGGTGTGGGGTGCCCTGGGGAAACCGCTCGAAAACCCCTGGCCTATCAAGCCCCTCATTTTGCTGCCAGGAGGACTAGGGCTCAGAAAGGGGAAGTGACTTGCTCAAGGTCCCAGGCTGCTGGCAGAGCCTGGTCTGAAACCACCTTGGCCTACCGGGACGTTCCTCTTCAGGTCTCAAAACCTTTCAGGGCCCGTCTGTACTTTCAGTCTCTGAGGAGTGCCACCTTTCTGTGCCTTAGGGTCTCTAGGGGCTTCACAGCAGGAGGGACACGCCTCGCTGGTGCGCAAGCTCCCCTCACCCAGCAGCTCCCTGGCAGGCCCGAGGCCAGGCGGGGGAGCTCAGCTCAGGGCACCACCTCGACCTCCCGGGAGAGCTGAAACCACAGCCGCCAGCGCTCGCCAGGGCGGGGCCCCAGGGCGGGGAGGGGGAAGCCCCGGGGGGCCCCCCCCAGTGGGTGGGCAGAAAGAAGGAAAAAGAGTCCAGAGTTGGGGAGGGGGGGAGACAGCGGGGCTGGCGGGGAGGAGAAGGGGGCAGGGAGGAGAGCAGAGCTTGGGGACGGGAAGCGGAGGGTGGGAAGGTCAGGGCCTGGACCATCTTCTGCGCAGCTTCAGCCCCGGGAGGTGGGCGGGGGGCCGGCGGGGGGCATCTTCCCACAGCAGCAGGAGAGGCCGGGGCCTGTCGACTGCCTCATCATGCAGTTTCGACCCTGCGTCTTTCTGCCCACCCTGGGGCGTCCTTCCCGGCCACACGCCATTTAGCCTGGCTGATGTCCCCAGCCCCTCACCATTCTGCCTCCCAGCCCACTGCTCCCAAGTCTCCGCAGCAACAGCTATCTGCCCAGCCGCTGGACCCCCGGACCCCCCATCCTCCCGGCCGGGGAGGAAGGATCTGGTAGGCCAGGTGGAGAAGAGAGCCGGAGCCCCTCGAAGACCCTGGCTCAGGGCTGGGGGAGCAAGGCGCCCACCCGGGCTTCCTGGCCGCCACCCTTCACCGTCAGGATTCGGGGCCCGGGCCCCTGGGAAGCCCGCATCATCCCTGACTCACCGGCTCGGCGGAGGCTGCGCGCAGCGCGTCCGGGCGGGCGGCGGGGCTGCCGAGGAAGTGCGGCCCGGAGGGGCGTGGGCTGGCTGGGAGCCCCGCGAGCCGGCTGGGTCCGTCGGCGTTTCGCACGCTCAGCCCACCCGGCCGCCCGCCTGGCCGCAGCGGGGTCAGCTCTCCCCCGGCAGGACCCGCTGGCCGGGAGACTGACCCTCCGGACCATGGGCCACACCCTCTCTGGGGAGACACGCCCCTCCTCCCACCCGACCCACCCCACTGCCTGCCGCTGAGGCCCCCAGATGCGGGGGGGGCAGTCAGAGGCAACCCTTGGGTGCGGGGCCCTGCCTCGGGGGGAGCTGGCGTGTCGCGTGGGGCGGGGAGGGGACTCGTCCCACTGCACGGACATCCACCCCTCCCCTTCCCCACCACTTGCCCCCCAGCGGCCATGTGGCTCAGCCTGGGAACTGGTTGACCCGTCGCAGGGCAGGGAGAGCTGATGTGGCCGCCCCCCGGAAAGGAGAGACTCAGCCCAGCACCTCCCCCTGGAAATGCACCCCGCCCACCCGACCTTCCGGGGCCTTCCCCCAGCCCCCCAGGCCCCCAGCCAGGGGCCCTGACGGCCGCTGCCTTCCTTCCCTGAGCTAAAGGCGCTTCCAGCACCAGCCAGCAGGGGCGGACAGGAGGCCGGCCTGTGCTTCAAAATTAGACCTCCCTTCCATACCAGCCCTGGTCCAGACTCAGCGCTGGGGCTTGGGGACGCAGCCATCATCCAAGTAAGTATCCAGCCCTAGGTCACCTCCCTCTCCCTCACTCCTAAAATCCAAGCCGTCAGGAACCCCACACCCCCAAACCTACCAATTTGTCTCTATCTCTGCCTGATGCAAGCAACTATCATCCCTGCCGGGGAGACCACAACTGTCTTCAAGCTGGTCTCCCTGCTTCACTCCTGTCCCCAGCACCCCCATAATCGATTCTCCTTACAGCAACGAGAGTGATCTTTCAAAAATGAAAACCATATCACCTAACTCCCCTCCCCCCAACTGGTGGCTTCCCTCGACACTTGGAATAAAAGGCAAAGTCCATACCAAGCCGGTGCAGTCTGGATGCCCTTCTCCACATTCCACCTTCATCTCTGATTGAAAGTACACACTACACTCCAGTGTAAACACCTGTGCTGTCCAATGTAAGGTCACCAGCCTCAGTGGCTATTTAAATTTAAGTCAGTTACAATAAAATTAAATCAAACATTCAGTTCTACAGTCACATTAGCCACATTTCAAATGCTCACAGTCACATGTGGTTAGTGGCCGCCACATTGGATAGCACAGAGATAGAACTGTTCCGTCATCGCAGAGAATTCTATTGCACAGTTCTGCTCTAGACATTCTGAACACATTTCAGTCTCTCCCGATGCCATGCTCTCTTCTGTTGCCTCCAAGCCTCCAAGACTTTGCACAAGCTGTTGCAACTGCCAGGAACACACACACGCACACACACACAATCACACACTGCCTTGCTCTAGCCAATTCCTACCTCTCTGTTTAAACATCACTTCCTCTGGGTAGCCTTTCCTAGACCCTGGACTGGGTTGGTGGTCCCCACTATGTGTTCCATGACACTTTGCATTTCTCTGATCATAATTCATTGTCCAGTATTGTTAACATTTATTTAATCATCTGGCTTCATCTTTTTTTTAATAAATTTATTTATTTATTTATTTTTGGCTGCATTGGGTCTTCGTTGCTGCATGTGGGCTTCTCATTGTGGTGGCTTCTCTTGTTGTGGAGCATGGGCTTCTAGGCCCGCGGGCTTCAGTAGCTGTGGCTCGCGGGCTCTAGCGCACAGGCTCAGTAGTTGTGGCGCACAGGCTTAGCTGCTTCACAGCATTTGGGATCTTCCCAGACCAGGGCTCGAACCCATGTCCCCTGCATTGGCAGGTGGGTTCTTAACCACTGCGCCACCAGGGAAGTCCCGGCTTCATCTTTAACAATAACAGATGCCTCGTGAGCAGTCACTATGTGCCAGACGCTGTGCTAAGTGCTTTACGTGCAACTCTCAGAGCAACCTTATTTCACAGATGAGGAAACTGAGGCTGGGCAAGAGTAGATACCCTGTCCAAGGCCACGTGGCTGCGAGGTGACAAAGCAAGGATTCAAATCCAGAGCCACACCTTTACCCACCAAGCTCTCCAAGAGGTGAGATGTTGCTTTTTCTTTTGCTGTATCTCATCACCCAGCACAGCGTCCAGCCCCCAGTTGGTGCTCAGGAAGGCTTTGAATTATGATCATAATGCAGAGGGCATTACTGTGCTGTTGGGGAAAAATTAAAGAGTAAGTGGAGACCTTTGAGTCCTTCAGAGGCATCACCACATCAGGTGACAATGACAGTTGGGCAGACAACTCTAATTGCAAATCAAGTTTATAAAAAGTTCTCAGATTATCAGTCATCAGGAAGATGCAAATCAAAACCCACAATGAGATACCACTTGACACCCACTAGGATAGCTATAATTAAAAAGACAGATAATACACTACATTGTAAATCAACTATACTTGAATAAAATAAATTTTTAAAAAAGACAGATAATAGTAAGTGTTGGTGAGGATATGGAGAAGTTGGAACCCTCATACACTGCTGGCAGATTATATGGTGCAGCCACTTTGGAAAACAGTCTGGTTGTTCCTCAAAAAAATTAAACATAGAGTTACCATATGACCCAGCAATTCCACTCCTAGGTAAGTACTCAAAAGAAATGGAAACTTAAGTCCACACGAACACCTGTACGCAAATGTTCACAAGAGCATTATTTATAATAGCCAAGTGGAAACAACCCAAATGTCCATCAGCTGATGAATGGATAAATAAAATTCTCTCTATACAATAGAATATTATTCAGCCATAAAAAGGAATGGAATAATGATACATGCTACAACAGGGATGAACCTTGAAAAAATTAGGGTAAGTGAAAGATGCCAGTCACAAAGGATTTATATTGCATGATTTCATTTATGTGAAATGTTCAGAATAGGGGACTCTACAGAGACAGAAAGTAGATTAGTGGTTGCCTAGGGCAACAGGACTTGGGGGGTAATGGGGAGCTGAAAGGTACAGGGCTTCTTTTGGGGGTGATGAAAAATGTTCTAAGTTTGATTGTGATGATTGTTGTAAATATGCCAAAGACCATTGAATTGTACGCTTTAAATTAGAGAACTATATGTGAATTTTATCTTAAAGAAAAAAAAGGTCCTCTGAGCAGAGAATGCCTGTGTTTTTAGTCAGAAATGAATCAAGCAGAGAAACACAGCTTTCTCAATTCCAATGCCACCGGACTCATGTTTCAGAAAGCTTCAACCAGTCCAGTCTCCATGCAAGGAAAATCTCCCCCAAGCAGTCTTTAGGCTCAATCTTTCCATGTGTTTCACTTCACACTTAGTAACTTTTTGTAAAGGCATGTTTTTTTCACTTGAATTGATTTTCAGAGTCGATTTTTAACAAAAACAAGTGAGAGGTTCAAAAAATGTGCAGCAGGGGACTTCCCTGGTGGTCCAGTGGTTAAGACTCTGTGCTTCCACTGCAGGGGGCATGGGTTCCATCCCTGGTCTGGAACTAAGATCCCACATGCCGCGCAGCCAAAAAAAGAAAAAGAAAGAAAGAAGAAAGTGCAGCCGAGGTATCCTCTGGAGAGGGGAACTAAGGGTGGAGGGTGGGAAGGCAACTTCCTTTTTGATATGCATCATTTGGACTATTTAATTTTTTACCACTGCCTTTAGAAAAACAAATATGGCATCTCTTGCAGAGTTAAAACAAACAAGCAAACAAAAAAACCCAACTCAACCGTGCAAGATGTCTAAAGCCTGTGCATAATTAATGTAAATTCTAAAGAGAGGTGGGAGAGAGGGGTCCAGAGTGGGAAGGAGGGAATTGCTCTGGCCTCGGAAGGAGGGGAGGGTGGGACTTGAGGGGGAAGCGGGATGCACAAGCCAGAGCCTGCACCTTTGCTTCCCCCAAAACTTGGTCCAGAGCCTGGGCTGGGCCTGTTTACTGGCCAGATGCAGCCTCTCTGAGCAGCTTTGTGTCTGAGACTGACAGAGAAGAAATAGAAATAAGCCAGTTTAGGAGGCTGGACAGGCTTCCTGGAACAAGGGAGACAGGGACTGGAGTTGAGCAGAATCGTACTGGGAGAGGAAAATACTAGCTGAGGTGGCCCTGGCCCTCAGAGGGCCACGGAGGCCAAGGGTGCCTCCTGCAGGAGAAGGGGACCGAAGTCCTGCTGGTGTGGGCGGGACCCTCCTGGCCTGGGAGGCTTCTGGCTCTCAGGGAAAGCGAGCTGCCCCTTCCCACACTGCCTCAGCGCCCCGGAGGCCACTGCTCAGCCAGGCCCAGATGTGGGGCCTCTCTCCCGGGACCCAGAATAACCACAGCCAGGCCGAGGGCCAAATCCGGGGGCCCAGTCCCAAGCGCATAGCCTCTGGGGAATTTCTCCGACCTCGGGCTGGATCTGGGCCCGTTCTCAACAGCCCCCGCTATTGGCTAATGGATGTCTGATTTTACTACCGAAAAGACCGGGAGAGAAGGATATTCTGTCGTCTGGGAGACAAAAATAGAGAAAGGGGGGGTGGGGAGGCGGAGGCGAGATAAAGACGGGGCAGAGAGAGGAAGCTCCGGTCAAAGGGACAGAGTCAAGCCCGATAAGAGGGGCACAGCCTGAGGCCAGATAGGCAGGCCAGAACCGGCGACAGCGACAGGAGAAAGACCAGACGCAGGCTGCGTCAGCCTGGACCAAGGAAGCATCAGATAGCCTGACCGAGACAAAGGATGAGCCGGGATGCGTCCGAGGTCGAGCCAAAGAACCCGCGGTCGAGCACCGAGGGGTGAATGCCAATCAGGAGACCAAGCGGGTGACGCAAAGGCCCCGCCTCCACGCCTCAGCCACGCCCACACCCGCGACTCCTCCCCTCCGCGCCTCAGCCACGCCTCCACCCACGACCCCTCCCCTCCGCGCCTCAGCCGCGCCCACACCCGGGACTCCTCCCCTCCGCGCCTCAGCGTCGGTCGTCACCCAGTTTCCCGAGGGAGCCCCTCCCTTTGCGTCCCCTCAGTTACCCGCCCAGGTGAGGCACCGCCCCTTTCCCCGACGCGCCGCGGCAGCCCGGTGACCGCGGTCCTGCTGGGGCTGCCAGGTAAGGCCGCGGTAGGAGCGCGGCAGAGCCTCCCCGCGGACGACCCCCTCCCCTCCCCTGTCACAGCGCGGGTGTGCGGGCGTCCGGGCTGGGGCCCCTGCCTCCGTGCAGGGGAGCGGGTGCGCGTCCGCGGGGCGCACCCAGCGGGTAGGGAGGCACCTGCCTCGGGCTCTATGGGCGCGGGCAAAGGTGGAGGCACGCGCTCGAGCCGGCGCCTCGCAGGCATTCTCCTTTTTACGCCCCACCTCCACGCTGGGAGGGAGATCTGTGGGCGTCTCCGTTTCAGAGAAGCGGAAACGGAGTCTGAGGGGTGAAGTTAACTGCTCGCTCGCGATTACAGCTCAGTTCGCAGGTGATGGCGGTGGGATTGGAAGCAGGCGGTCCCATCTCCCTTTGCGTTCCCATCTCTGTTTTTTAAAAGTCAGGTTTATTGTAGTATAACTTACACCCTTTAAAACTTTAATGTGCTTTGTAATTTTTAAGAATTTACACCCCTTTAAGGCCAACAGGTCAGAGAGTTTTGACAAAAATATACAAGCATATGACCACCACAGTGGTCAAGATACAGAACATTGCCGTCACCCCAAAGTGTGCTCTGGTGCCCCTTTGCCCGCCCCTCCCCCACCGCCCTGCTCTGGTAACCACTGATGATTTCTGTCCGCTACGTCTGCCGTCTCCGCAATGTCATGTGAGTGCAGTCACACAGTATGTGTCATCCCCGGCTTCCTTTCAGGTCCCACATGTCTTGCTTTTGCTGCAGTTCCCCTTGGCAGTGTCTGACCACCTCCCAGGCCCCTAGACTTTGAGGAAAGTTTGTTGTCCCTGCCTGGGGCTAGTGCAGGCCTGGAAAGGAAGGATGCTTTGAAGGTGCCTTAGTCCATTCAGGCTGCTACCACGGACTAGGTAGCTTATAAACAACAGACATTTATTTCTCTTAGTTCTGGAAGCTGGGAGTTCAAGTCAAGGCCCCAGCATGGTCACCTACTGGTGAGGGCCAGAATGGTAGCCAGGGCCTTCTCCCTGTTTCCTCACCGGATGCAAGGGCAACACCCCTCTGGGTCTCCTTTATAAGGGCACTAATGTCATTCATGAGGGTTCCATCCTCCTGTACTAAGCACTTCCCAAAGCCCTACCTCCTAATACTGTCATCCTGGGCAATAGGATTTCAACCTGTGAGTTTTGGGGGGCACACAGGCTTTCAGACCACAGCAGAGGGAAGGACAAGTTGACTCAAGAACCAGGGACAGGAGTGCAGAACAAGGGTTTAGGACGTTTCAGAAATACCACTCACATTTAGACTTTATCATGTAAGTTGTGCAGGGTGAGTTAGAGTTGAATGTTAGACCCTCCCTCAGAGCCCCAGCATGCCCCAGGGGGATGCCTCAATGTTAAAAACCTCAATGTTAAAAAAGGTTGTTGGCCAGAAAGGCTGAGTGTCCAGGCCAGCACAGCCTGAAAGCAGCACTTGGGTCCAGAGAGTTGGAGCGAGAACAGGAAAGCTTATGCATCAGAGTCTCCTTTGTTTCTCTGTGTGGTGTCCTTTGGTCCCAGTTCCACTTTTTCTGTTTGTTTTGGGGGTATCTCTGCCTTTCATGGAAGAGGCTTTCCTCGAATGTCTGGCACCAAAAAGCCAGCTGTGTAGATGGGGCTTCACTGAGCATCCTGCATGGGTGATGTCACAGTTCCCACAGTTTAGCAGACAGGTGTCCACTTCATTCCCCCCGGTCAGCAGGGTCTCCTCTGTGCTTGGGTTCCCAGGGCACTAGGTCTCAGCTTCTCTACTGAGTTACGAGTGGCCATCCACCATCCATGGCGCAAACACTGCTGGCCGTGCCTCTGCCTGGTCTCCCCTCGCACTCTCTTTGTCCTTGTGGATTTACGTCTTTTTTTTTTTTAATCTTCTATGATCACTTTAGAGGGGCTTGGGGAGGAAGCCATTTTTAAACCATGGTTGTGATGTTTTATTTCTTTTTTCAAGACAATCTGAAGTCATCCCCACCCCTTCTGCCCACAGAAGGTGAAGAAGTTGAAGTTGGGACAATGTGCAGACCACCCTTTGGAGGTGTTTCATTACACAGGGAAGCAGGGGGGTGGCCCAGTAACCGTAAGGAGACATGGGGTCAAGGTGGGGGGGATTGTTCGTTTAAAGATCAACTATCCATGAAATGACAGATTCTGTTTGTATGCTGATGCACGTCCAGTGGTCAGTGCAGGGGGGAGGGTACCTGCAAGAACAGAGACCTCGGGAAGGTGAGAGGATGGCCCAAGTGGAGGCTTTCATCTCTGTTCACGGAGCGAGAAAAGGAGTCAGGTGGTCCAAGTGTGGACAGGTTTCAGGCCAAGGGTGGGAAGGTCTGATGGCCGGTGTTTCCTCAAAGAAATGTGAGGTCAGGGTCACCATGTGGGAGTAAGGGTGTGGGAAGGTTGAAGAAATAGAGCCTATCACCTCTTAGAGAAATGGAGGAGAATTGCAGGGCAGTGTGCAAACCCCTTCGAGTTTTGTCGTCATGAATTTAAAATGAAGCCAGTCAGCTGAGGCGTGTGATACCCTCTCCCGAAGGCGGGTGCAGGACTCTTCCAGGCTTCAGGTTTTGCTAGGTGACTAGGGAAGAGGAAGAGGTGTGTTTCCAAAGGAGGGTATATGCCGGGATCAGACCCTCTCCTCCCTCCCCCACCCCAGCAGCTCCCAGGGCCCTGGGTACTCCAAGGCTAAAGGGGTTCCCAGCCTCTCTTGTAAATAAGCCAGGTGCCACATGACAGCTGGTGCACAAATCTGCCCGAGCCTGAGAAACTCAGGGAGAATGTCAGAGAAGGAAAAAGAGGGAAGGGGCTTTCCAGAGGCTGAAGTAGGGGGCATTAATTAACCTCCAACCCAGAGAGCTGACCCTGCCCAATAAAGGGCTCATGCCAGGGGCTGGGGCCCTGAATTCACTTCTGTACCTCAAATCTGCAAAAGTGCCAAGGCTCTACCCAGCTCTGAACTCACGTGTGCAAAAGTTATTTTAATTCTGACTTCAATGGTTGGTTTTATGAAAGTATTTCCTCTTTTTCTTTGCTCTTAGCTATATATATTTTCCTTTTTTCTTTTTTTTTTTGGCTGCGCCTTGTGGCTCGCGGGATCTCAGTTCTAATTAGAGTTTTTGTCTTTTTTGGATATATGCCCAGGAGTGGGATTGCTGAATCAAATGGTAACTCTATTTTCAGTTTTTTAAGGACCCTCCATCCTGTTCTCCATACCCTCTCCAGCATTTGTTATTTGTAGACTTTTTGATGATGGCCCTTCTGACCAGTGTGAGGTGATACCGCATGGTAGTTTTGATTTGCATTTCTCTAATAATTAGTGATTTTTTTAAAATTTTTATTTATTTTTGGCTGTGTTGGCTCTTCGTTGCTGCACACAGGCTTTCTCTAGTTGTGGCGAGCGGGGGCCACTCTTCGTTGCGGTGTGCGGGCTTCTCATTGCAGTGGCTTCTCTTGTTGTGGAGCACGGGCTCTAGGCACATGGGCTTCAGTAGTTGTGGCAGGTGGGCTCAGTAGTTGTGGCTCTCAGGCTCTAGAGTGCAGGCTCAGTGGTTGTGGCACGTGGGCTCAGTAGTTGTGGCTCATGGGCTCTAGAGTGCAGGCTCAGTAGTTGTGGCGCTGGGGCTTAGTTGCTCCACTGCATGTGGGATCTTCCCAGACCAGGGCTTGAACCCGTGTTTCCTGCACTGGCAGGTGGATTCTTAACCACTGCGCCACCAGGGAAGTCCCAATTAGCGATGTTATTAGTTAGCACATCTTTTCATGTGCTTCTTGGGCACCTGTATGTATTCTGTGGAGAAATGTGTATTTAGGTCTTCTACCGATTTTTTGATTTTTATTGAGCTATATGAGCTGTTTGTATATTTTGGAAGTTAAACTCTTGTCGGTTGCATCATTTGCAGATATTTTCTCCCCTTCCATAGGTTGTCATTTCATTTTGTTGATGGTTTCCTTTGCTGTGCAAAAACATATAAGTTTGATTAGGTCCCATTTGTTTATTTTTGCTTTTATTTATTTTGCCTTTTCTCCCCTCCATTTTTATCTCCTTCTTCCAGGACTCCTATTTTCTAAATGTTACCACGTCTACTTTTATCCTCCATATCTCTTAGCTTCTGTTTTATATTTTCTGTTCCTTTGTTCTTTCTTTTTTCCTTTTGGGGAATTTCTGTTCTTCCAGTTGACTAATTCATTCTTCAGCTGTCTATTTTCTGTTCCTTTGTTCTTTCTTTTTTCCTTTTGGGGAATTTCTGTTCTTCCAGTTGACTAATTCATTCTTCAGCTGTCTAATTCATCCATTCAAGAGAATGTTTAAATATTATTTTTTAGTTCAACTATTACGTATTCAATCTAGTCTCTCTTATTGGTTCTTTTTGATGTTTTTGTTTTCTTGTTTTGTAGTTCCAATAGCTTCCTTATATCTTTTAACATGTTTATTAATCTAATTTAAAATTCTTATTCTGAAGATAATGCAGTGTGCAGCTTTTCTCTTGAAAGTGGTGATGTCCTTAACCTGTGGGATCTGACCTGTCTCCGAGTAGATAGTGTCAGAATTTAGTTAAATTGTAGGACACCCAGCTGGTGTTGCTGAATGGGTTGGTGTTGGGGAAAAAAAAAAACAACCTCACATTTGGTGACCAGAAGTATCAGAAGTGCCGTACTGAGAGCAGAGGAGGTTGCCATACTATATCCTCTGGGTATATTCTGTTCTGTCCGCAGGTCCCAACGAGCTCAGCGCATGGGGAGTAGATAAACCCCCGAGGGAGGCTCCAGAAAAACACAGCCAGCCACCCCTCGACCCACAGAACAACCCCTCCAGGCCTGTTTTCACACTGTGCTCTCCAGAGGGAAGCAGCATTAGGACGGCTCACCCCTACAGTGTCATCCGTTAGGCCTGGTTGTTTGGAGGGGGGATGAGTAGGCAGTTGCCGAAATCAGTCAGTCCCAGCCTGTTTTTCTCAGCATCTCCCAAACGCAGGAGGTCTGGGCCGCCCTGATTTGGCTCCAGAGGCCTGGAGCGGAGATCAGAGTCACTGGAGGGGTGGCAGCAGGTACTGCGTGTTCCAGCGCAACGGTGGGGCAGAAGCAGGAGCAGAAGCCAGTCCTCCACTTCATCGTCCCAGTTCAGAGCAGCGCGTCGCTCCCCAGCACCACGGGAGACTTTCACACCCTCCCGTCTCTTGGGGAGGAGCCCTCAGGGCGCCTGACCCTGACCTAGCTTGGTATTTATCATCCCTGGTAAATGGGGATGTTACAGGCCTCTTCCACTTGATGACTGAGCATGTTTGTCTGGGCGGCCTCAGCACTTTGCACAGGGTAAGAAGAACCAATTTTTTTTTTTTCCTTTTTTAATTTTTTTAATTGAAGTACAGTTGATTTACAATGTTGTGCTAAGCTTTGCTGTACAGCAAAGTGACTCAGTTATACACATATAGACATTTTTTAAAATATTCTTTTCCATTCTGGTTTATCCCAGGAGATTGGATAGAGTTCCCTGTGCTCTACAGCAGGACCTTGTTGTTTATCCATTCTACATGTAATAGTTTGCATCTGCTAACCCCAAACTCCCAGTCCGTCCCTCTCCCTCCCCTCCCAGAAGGACTAATGTTATTTCTACACACGTGAGGCTTTGGAGTAAGGCTCAGAACTCGTATCCCCAGGAGATGTTTAGGCCCGGATTCACACAGAGCTGTTCGGCCCCATCTTTCCAGATGGAAGTGGTGACATTTGCTGATCTCTGGGTGAGCCCAAACCATGCGCCACAGAAAGTTTGTGTCTCCACCTTCTGCCCCTTACATTCCGTGTTCCTGGGTCACCCCAGAGAGCCTGCACAGATGGTGTATTTACTTTGGGGTATGTCTTTAGGCGTGGGCCCCGTATTTCACTATAAATCTCCATGTGAGGAGACCCATTGCAGGCCCCACTCACCTGAACCCCGTGGCCAGAGCGTGGAGCGTGCTGCGCTGCTCTGGCCTGAAATACAAGTGGGGAGGGCAAAGCTGGAAGTGAGATGAGTGAATTATTTTAGGTGGGTGACGTGAGTGTGCAGGGGAGCAGCCTCTTAGAGGAAACCATCAGCACTTTCGTGGGACTGAGCGGCCTCCACCTGCCTTCTTGTGGTTTTACAGAAAAGAGGAGAGGAGGTCGCAGAGGTTTCAGCGTCGGCGGGGGGCGGGGGGGCGGGTGCCAGAGGAGCGCAGAGGATGCGACGTGCAGACCCTTCCGGCCCCCGCCGCACCCCTTCAGCCTCTGTCTTCTCGCCTTGGAGGTCTCTGTCTGTCTCGGCTCCCTGCTCACGCCCTTGGGTGGCTCGGGGCCTTGGTCCCTCCCGAGGTCCTGGCTGGTGTGGGGACAGGAGCCTCCAGGAAGAGCTCGGGGGAGGAGTAGGATCATCTAAAAGGCCGTCAGAGCATCTGAATTTAAGTATTGGCTGCAAAAAGAGAGCAGGCCGCTTCAGCTCCTAAAGGTGATTACGCTCAGGCCTGATGCTCAGAAAAACAGCTTTCACCGGAGTGGGAGGGGTCGGGGTGCCGATTCTCAGAAGCCAGGGCAAAGCAGGAGGTGTTGGAGCTGCCAGCTAACCCACATGTAGCAGGGAGGGAAGGCCGAGGGTTATGGAAGGGGAGAGCATTCTCCCTGGGAAGTAAGGCCTTCTCTGGGTAAGCCCCAAAGGCCCTTTTCTCTCCCAAACGCTGAAGCCTCCCCTTTGCTGGATGCCATGGTCAGGATTCTCCACTCTGACTCAGGGTGAGCAGAGCAGTTCTGAAAACGAGAAGAAAGGCAGTCCTCCATCGGCCCTGCCCCTGCTCCAGAGCCTGCTGTGGGGATGGATGTGAACTTGCTGCTGCTTTGAGGAGCAGCCTGAGTTCTGGGACCAGGTGGCCCTGCTGGCACAGCCCCTCCACTCCTTCAACACGTGGTCCGTGCCTCTCAGACACTGGCCTTGAGGGATGGAGGGAAGGCCCCCAATTTTCAGAACGGCTCCCTCACTTCTTTGGCCCAGAAATCATAAAGAAAAAGATGGGCAGATTCTTTTTGAAATCCAAAACTTCGGTTTTTACAAAGACACCATAAACAAAAAGTGAAATAACCCTCTGAAAGACACTATTTATCACAATTATAACAGAAAAATGATTACTTTTTAGAATGTATAAGGCGGTCCTACAAACTAATAATAATAACGGGCAAAGATGTGAACAGGTAATTTGCAGTACAAATTAATGTCAAAAAATGCAAAAAGGGGCTTCCCTGGTGGCGCAGTGGTTGAGAATCTGCCTGCCAATGCAGGGGACACGGGTTCGAGCCCTGGTCTGGGAAGATCCCACATGCCGCGGAGCAACTGGGCCCGTAAGCCACAACTACTGAGCCTGCGCGTCTGGAGCCTGTGCTCCGCAACAAGAGAGGCCACGATAGTGAGAGGCCCGCGCACCGCGATGAAGAGGGGCCCACGCTTGCCACAACTAGAGAAAGCCCTCACACAGAAACGAAGACCCAACACAGCCATAAATAAATAAAATAAATAAATTTTAAAAAAATGCAAAAAGTGTTTAATCCCACAAGTTTAATCAGGGACATGCAAATTAAAACACAGTGTCATTTTTGCCCTTCAAATTATCCAAAATTAAAGTGATTATTAATATATATTGGATATGATCACCTTATCTTTGATAAAGGAGGCAAGAATATACAATGGAGAAAAGACAGCCTCTTCAATAAGTGGTGCTGGGAAAACTGGACAGCTACATGTAAAAGAATGAAATTAGAACATTCCCTAACACCATACACAAAAATAAACTCAAAATGGATTAAAAACCTAAATGTAAGGCCAGACACTATAAAACTCTTAGAGGAAAACATAAGCAGAACACTCTATGACATTAATCACAGCAAGATCCTTTTTGACCCACCTCCTAGAGAAATGGAAACAAAAACAAAAATAAACAAATGGGACCAAATGAAACTTAAAAGCTTTTGCACAGCAAAGCAAAACATAAAAATGACAAAAAGACAACCATCAGAATAGGAGAAAATATTTGCCAATGAAGCAACTGACAGAGGATTAATCTCCAAACTTTACAAGCAGCTCATGCAGCTCAATATCAAAAAAACAAACAACCCAATCCATAAATGGGCAGAAGACCTAAATAGACATTTCTCCAAAGAAGATATACAGATTGCCAAAAAATGCATGAAAGAATGCTCAACGTCACTAATCATTAGAGAAATGCAAATCAAAACTACTATGAGGTATCACCTCACACAGGTAAGAATGGCCATCATCAAAAAAATCTACAGACAATAAATGCAGAGGTGTGGAGAAAAGGGAACCCTCTTGCACTGTTGGTGGGAATGTAAATTGATACAGCCACTATGGAGAACAGTATGGAGGTTCTTTAAAAAACTAAAAATAGAACTACCATATGACCCAGCAATCCCACTACTGGGCATATACCCTGAAAAAACCATAATTCAAAAAGAGTCATGTACCAAAATGTTCATTGCAGCTCTATTTACAATAGCCAGGACATGGAAGCAACCTAAGTGTCCATCAACTGATGAATGGTTAAAGAAGACGTTGCACATCTTCAATATACAATGGAATATTACTCAGCCATAAAAAGAAATGAAATTGAGTTACTTGTAGTGAGGTGGATGGACCTAGAGTCTGTCATACAGAGTGAAGTAAGTCAGAAAAAGAAATACAAATACTGTATGCTAACACATATATGTGGAATCGAAAAAAAAATTTTAAAAATGGTTGTGAAGAACCTAGGGGCAGGAGAGGAATAAAGACGCAGATGTAGAGAATGGACTTGAGGACACGGGGAGGGCAAAGGGTAACCTGGGACGAAGTGAGTGGCATGGACTTATATATACTACCAAATGTAAAATAGATAGCTAGTGGGAAACAGCCACATAGCACAGGGAGATCAGCTCGGTGCTTTGTGACCACCTAGAGGGGTGGGATAGGGAGGGTGGGAGGGAGACGCAAGAGGGAGGAGATATGGGGATATATGTATACATATAGCTGATTCACTTCGTTACACAGCAGAAGCTAACGCACCATTGTAAAGCAATTATACTCCAATAAAGATGTTAAATATATATATATATATATATATATATATATATATATATATATAGGGAATTCCCTGGTGGTCCAGTGGTTAGGACTCCATGCTTCCACTGCAGGAGGCGCAGGTTTGATCCCTGGTCTGGGAACTAAGATCCTGCAAGTCGGGCAGTGCAGTCCCCAAAATATATATATATAAGGGTCTGGAGAACTAGGTACTCTTATGCAGTATTGGTGGGAATTCATATTGGTATAGTTCTCTTTTTCATTGTGTTAAAAAATACATAACAAAATTTACCATTTTAACCCTTTTCAAATATAAGATTCAGTGGCATTAAGTACATTCACATTGTTATGTGACCATCACCATTATCATCTCCAGAGCTTTTTCGTCATCCCAAACTGAAACTCTACACCCATTAAACACTAACTCCCCATCCCCTTTCCTCAGCCCCTGACAGCCACCATTCTTTCTGTCTCTATGAATTTGATTACTCTAAGGACCTCATATAGGTGGAATCATAGAGTACTTGTCCTTTTTGTCTGGTTTATTTCACCAAGATTCATCCACATCGCATGTGTCAGAATTTCCATCCTTTTCAAGGCTGAATAATATTTCGTTGCATGTGGTACCATCTTTTTGAAGGGCAACTTTGTAGTAATCACAGATTTCAGTGCCATATTCTTTGATGCCATTCCACTTCTAGCTATATCCTGAAGAAATATTTGCACATCTGAGATGAGACGTTCTCAAGGATATTCATTGGAGCATTGTTTATTTATTTATTTATTATTTTTTTTGCCACCCACCGCATAGCTTGTGGGATCTTAGTTCCTGACCAGGGATTGAACCCGTGCCCCCTTCAGTGGAAGCCCGGAGTCCTAACCACTGGACCGCCAGGGGAGTCCCTGCAGGTTTGTTTTAATAGTGAAAAAAACCCACAAATATGCATCAGTAAAGAGATGGGTAAAATATGGTCTATCTGTACTGTGAAATATATTGTAGCAATTCAGAAAGAAGCAGGGAGATCTATATGTGCTGGCTTCAAGCTACATGAGTATGTTCTGTACAATTCCTTTTATGTATAATTTTTAAAGTATGTTTTTATATAATACATACATATGTAAACACATTAGAACAACCTGGTGGTAAATACACCAAACCTTTACCAAGTGACACAGAGAAAGATAAGTGTGGAGAGAGATTCCGAGGAGGGACACTGAAAAAGGACTTTCAAGTTTTATTCTATACACACACACACAAACACACACACACACACACACACACACGTATCCATTGATTGAGTCTTGACAACTGGATCACACTCACTGTTATTTAAGTAAAAAATACTGAGAAAATAGGAAATATGCTAAATTGAGTATATTTGGATTGTAGGGGTTTTTTTTGTTTTTTATTTTATTTATTTTTTTATTTATTTATTTTTGGCTGTGTTGGGTCTTCGTTTCTGTGTGAGGGCTTTCTCTAGTTGTGGCAAGCGGGGGCCACTCTTCATCGCGGTGCGCGGGCCTCTCACTGCTGCGGCCTCTCTTGTTGCGGAGCACAGGCTCCAGACGCGCAGGCTCAGTAGCTGTGGCTCACGGGCCCAGTCACTCTGCGGCATGTGGGATCCTCCCAGACCAGGGCTCGAACCCGTGTCCCCTGCATTGGCAGGCAGATTCTCAACCACTGCGCCACCAGGGAAGCCCTGGATTGTAGGTTTAATGGGTGCTTTCTTTTTCTGTATTTCTCAAGTTAATTACATTGAGTATGTATTACATTCATAATTAGGAAAGCAATAAAATTTTTTAATAGCGCTTTTTTAAACCATTTTAAAAATTGAAGTATAGTTAATTTACAATGTGTTAGCTTCAGGTGTACAGCAAAATGATTCAGAATATATATGTTCTTTTTCAGATTCTTTTTCATTATAGGTTATTATAAGACATAGAATATAGTTCCCTGTGCTATACCATAGGTTGTTGTTGTTTTTTTGGTTTTTTTGTGTTTTTTTTGGCCATGCCGCCATGTGGGGTCTTTGTTCCCTGACCAGGGATCGAACATTTGCCCCCTGCAGTGGAAGCGTGGAGTCCTAACCACTGGACCGCCAGTGAATTCCCGGGTCCTTGTTTAGCAATAAAATTATTTTAAGGAAAACATGGTGTACCTACTATGAATTATTATGCAGACGTTAGCAAGATTGAAGTAAATGTATACATTGGGACATGTATACACAAATGTGTCTGTAGTGGCATAGAAATCCAGAAGGATACCTACAATGTGTATCCTTACGGTGTCCTTATGAACCAATAAGTAATGTTCCCGTCACCCCTGATATAATTTCATTGCACTCTTCTCCTTGCTAAGTTCCTGCTATACAGGCCATCATATTGATCTTGAATTTAAGCTTTCTTCTGCCATAGGACCTTTGCACATGATGTTCCCTTTGCCTGGAACACCCTTCCCCCAGATATCATGAGGCAAGTCCCTCTTTTCCTCCAGACCTTTGCTCAAATGTCATATTATCTATGGGGCTTTCCCTGATCACCCAATGCCCTTTATTCTGCTTTATTATTTTTTTTTACTATAGCACTTTCCATTATCTAAAATATGATGTATTTACCTATTTGTCTGTCCCCTCTCCTCTTTAATGTAAGTTCCGTGAGGGCAGACTTGGTCAGTTTTGTTCATTTCTACATTTCCAATGCTGGAAACACAGTAGACGATAAATATTTGTTCAATGAATAAATGGATGAAAAAATAGTCTCTTTCAATGGTTTGCTCGGGGGGGCGTGAGAGAGGTAAGAGGGGATTTTTCACTTTTTACTGGATACTCCTATATATCATTGGATGTATTTTATCAAGAGCTTGTATCACTTTTGTATTTTAAAAAAATCAGGTAATTTTTTTAAAAATCACATGTCCAAAATTTACTACTGTTTTGTCTGTTAACCGCTGATGAAGACAAGCCATAGCAGGTACCAGCTGACTAAGAACAACTTACAGAAGAAATATTTAACCTGAAAAGTCTTATCCATTTCCCTGTGAGTTGGAAAAATGTTTTCCTTTATATTGTTCTCTTTTGTATTTGTGTTGCTCTATTTTTTTAAAAATTTTATTTCTTTATTTCTTTATTATTTATTTTTGGCTGTGTTGGGTCTTTGTGGCTGCGCGCAGGGGCTACTGTTCGTTGTGGTGCGAGGGCTTCTCACTGCAGTGGCTTCTCTTGTTGCGGAGCATGGGCTCTAGGCGCGCAGGCTTCAGTAGTTGTGGTGCGTGGGCTCAGTAGTTGTGGCTCGCGGGCTCCAGAGTGCAGGCTCAGTAGTTGTGGCGCACAGGCTTAGGAGCTCCGCGGCATGTGGGATCTTCCCGGACCAGGGCTCGAACCTGTGTCCCCTGCATTGGCAGGCGGATTCTTAACCACTGCGCCACCAGGGAAGCCCCTGTGTTGCTCTATTTTAGTAGTAGAATATCCAGACCCAGTTCGTGACACTCCCTGAGGCCAGCAATGTTTCTGCCCTGCAGAGGCCAGGAAACCAAGCAAAATCAGCAGTGCTGGGTAGGGAGATGGGAGGGGTCATGGCTCTAACAAGGTTTCTCAAAGTGTGAGGGATGTTAACTGATTGAAAAGTTAAGTGGAAAAAGAAAAAAAAGTGAAATTGGAACACACTGGGTTGAACCACATTAAACCAGTTCCTTTAAGGCAGAACTTCTTGGAGTCTTCAAGACGGTCTCCAAGGGGGAGGTAACAGACAACTTCCTGAGCTCCTGTGACCACAACATCCTTTCACAGTGGTTGTAACGTTTGGAGGACAGAGTTTGGGAAACACTGATATCAGAAACTTGTGAAGGTAAAGGTGTTCCTTAAGAGGAGTCCCGGCTGGTGTTCCATGGTCAGAGGAGTAGGTGCTAGAATAAATCATAGGCGTTGACAGACCTACTAGCTGGAGAGTGAACCTCACCACTCAGCTTCTGATGACCCCGAAAAAGAGGGGGAGATAAGGATGGTGATGGGATCGAGAAAGTATGAAAAAAGGAAAATCTCAAAACTTATTTCCCAGTTAGTATCGTTGCACTAAGTGCAAGATCCTTTCTCAGAAATCAACATTTATCTAAAGCTTCCATTTGGAGTTGGCTGGGCCTGATTGAAAGAGAGCCATGACTTGCCCCTTCGGATTATTTGAGGAATGAGCAGAGTGTATCTAAAATGAAGCTTGTGATGGGCTTCCCTGGTGGCGCAGTGGTTAAGAATCCGCCTGCCAATGCAGGGGACACCGGTTCGAGCCCTGGTCCGGGAAGATCCCACATGCTGCAGAATAACTAAGCCTGTGCGCCACAACTACTGAAGCCCGTGCACCTAGAGCCCATGCTCCACAACAAGAGAAGCCACCTCAGTGAGAAGCCCATGCACCGCAACGAAGAGTAGCCCCCGCTCACCACAACTAGAGAAAGCCCATGCACAGCAATGAAGACCCAACGCAGCCAAAAATAAAAATAAAATTTAAAAAAAATAAAATGAAGCTTGTTGAGGTTCAGTAATCTTGTTGAGGTTCGGTAAGTCTCGTGAGATGTAGTTTCCATGGAAAATGAAACAGAGACTTGTGCAAAATAAGTCTTACTCTGTGCAGTTTGGGAGTGCGGCCTGACTTCAGGGGCGGAATGACTTTGCTGGCCCTTGAACAGGGGCCCACTTGTTGTGAACACTGCTAGTCCTCCTGGAAGCCTGGGGGTAGCGATAAGGAAGCTGAAATACATCTCCCTTCACAATCCCCCCTTTCCTCTCCTGAAGCCACAAACAGGGGCCCACCCATCTGCGTGCTTGTGCACATGCGCACACCTTTTTCTCTAGCATTTTTCAGTCTTGAATGGTGTTCCGTGAGTTCCTTTCTCCTTCATTCCGTTGAACTACTGCATTATCATCATTTAACCACTCCCCTTTGATGGGCGATTAGCTTGTTTCCAATTTTGTTATTACAGTAGCATTGTCAGCACTAGGCAAGTTTTTCCATTGTTTTAAGCACTTCACATGTGATCCTCATAACTACTCTGATAGGTATAACTACCCCATTTTTATAGGTAAGGAATCTGATGTACTGACAGGATAAATGAGTTGCCCAAGGTTACAAGCCAGTAAGTGGTGCAGGCACATATGAACTCAAGTAGTCCTGCCTCCAGAGCAACACTCTGATTCATTACATTAGTCATTTTTACAGAGGGCATATTATCTTTTAAATTGAATATACCTAATTTTTTTTTTTTTTTTTTTTTGGCCATGGCTTTCTCTAGTTGTGGCAAGTGGGGGCCACTCTTCATCACGGTGCGCGGGCCTCTCACTATCGCGGCCTCTCTTGTTGCAGAGCACAGGCTCCAGACGCGCAGGTTCAGTAGTTGTGGCTCACGGGCCTAGCTGCTCCGCGGCATGTGGGATCTTCCCAGACCAGGGCTCGAACCCGTGTCCCCTGCATTGGCAGGCAGATTCTCAACCACTGCGCCACCAGGGAAGCCCTGAATAGACCTAATTTTATGTAAAATCCGCTGTGCCGTTCTCATATTTTTCATTTCACTGAGAACTGGCAAAAACTTATCTTGGCGTGGCAGCAGGCTACAGACCAGCCCCTGGGACCACTGCTTTCAGTATACCAAGCACATCTTTGCACACAGGTGTGAGCATTCTTTCAGGAAAGGTAACAAGAAGTATATTAACAGAAACTCTTTTATCAAATTCCTAAGTAAAAGGGAAACGGTGAAGATTACAAGTGGGGGTGGTTAAGTGGCAGCTTGTTCTGCAGGCTCTGGCATCTCAGGGCACGTGATGATGTGCAGTACAAGCAGTTCTGATAAACACAGGGAATCTGCTTTCCAGAGATAGCACAGGTCCAAGATTAAGTTTAAAATAATTTGCAAGGCTGACCCACATATACTTTGGACACCAGCCTAACAAGTCACAAAGGTCCCATAAGCATCCCTCTGTGTTATTGTTTCTGAGGTTATAAGGGGTGGAGAGGTCCAGGGAGACATTCCCTTAAAGGAAGGGCGGGTGAAGTATTTGCACCGTGGGCTGTAACGGAATATACATGTATCTCCCTTCCCATGGGCTCTTTAACATTTGGACCAACACTGGACTTGAGAACTATATTCCTGGCAGTTGGATGAGAAGCTAACTGGACAGGGAACATTGAGATGAGTAGGTGATAGGACTGAGAACTCTCTTGGCTTGAGATACATGAACAAATCTTTATCATCTATCAACTCTCCCATCCCTTTCTAGGTCATCCCAAAGTTCCACTCCTAATCACATTTCCCCTCTGCATTGCTGACCCCTCAGTCAACAGGAGTCGGCTGGAACCACAAACCACAATTGGCCTGTTTTATTCAGTGTAGAGCAAGGTTTGAGGCCAACAGTGAAAAACCGACTTCCAAAACCAACTGATAGCACAGGCTGTTGAAGACCAACGCACTTAGAGAGACTTCTCCTTGCTCCGATTTCAGGTTGTGTACAGAGTGAGTTTGCTGAGATCCATGAATACCTTAAGGGATCCCTACAGATAGGAAGAGATCCTGAGAGAATTAAGAGGAACAGCTGAAACCTTTTTTCCTCAAGGGATTCACAAGACTGCAGACCTGCGAGCCTGTCGAGTCAGTGATTTGGGAGAAAGGCCAACACAATTGTGGGAGTCCTATCGCCCAAACCAGCACTAGTCTTCACTTACTCAGGT
Source organism: Eubalaena glacialis (assembly GCF_028564815.1). Lineage (NCBI taxonomy): Eukaryota > Metazoa > Chordata > Mammalia > Artiodactyla > Balaenidae > Eubalaena > Eubalaena glacialis. Next base: position 3,650,853 of record NC_083734.1, on the reverse strand, counting down.
GAAACGATTTTTCAGGTTTATTAAGTGTAAAGTGTAGGAAAGAACCTTTAATCCTCAAAACCCAGCTTTACCAGCAAAAGGCCTAAATTATTAAATATTCAGCAAAACACCTGTCCTGCAAGCAGCAGTTTGAGGGCAAGGAACCTAATAAAACTTCATGAATTTTCTGAGCTATGTCAGAGTTGACACTTGGATTCCAGTCCTTGGTTTGCCTGTAACAAAAACCAGGCCTTGAGCAAGTCAAAACACTGGGACTGGGAAGGATATACCTTCCAATCTGACAGTGAATCTAATGTGTTCTCTTAAGTGTAAGGAAGGCTTTTTAAAGGCTTGATGTTTCATTACCACTTTTAATGGTTTAATATAAGCAGTTTCCCCCCTTTCTGGCCCAAGTTTTTACCACTCCAAGGAGTTGAAGCATTAACAGTCTAAAATTAAGAGCTACCTCGTCTAACTTAACCAAGAAAACCAGGTTAAGTATTCCAATTTAGTATTTCTAGGACAGAAGTTTAAGAAAAGCTACCGCTAAGGTAGAGTTCCTAAAATTATGCACCGAGCACTTCTTAGGTACACCTGGAGTTACCAAAAGTGTATTTCTAGACATGATGCTTGGCTTTCTACATTTTTATAACGCACCTCTGAGTGATTCTTACCCCTAACATTGCTCTTGCGGTTACACCAGCTTTAGTACCCGAAGAGCTACTTCCCTAGCATAGTGCAAAACTGAGATAACCAGGAGGGCTTCCAACTCCTCCCCGACTTGCACGTCCCTCCACTCACCACTGTTTTGTCCCAAGTTGAGAACGACCACTGAAGTTACATTACAGCGAGTTGACTGTGAAAGGGGAAAAGGTTGAGAACTTAAAAGTATTGTAAAAAAAATAATAGAATACCTTGTGCCCAAAAAGATTCTTACTCCCTCAGTTTTCTATCAGTATTGGAAACATACTGCCTAGTGTTTATTGGTATGGCAGCACAAAAACTGCTTGTGTAGGGCTTAGACAAGATTCTTACCACCACCTGAATTAAGAGAATCTCCTTTACTGGAGCAATCTTACCCTTACAGAGAGGCAAAGCTGTCATTAGGAACCAATTATGTTAGGAACCACCTTAATTTGCTGCCTAACACACCCAAGTCAGCAAACTGCCTTGGGTTAATATACCCTTTTAACTCAGGAATTCTTTCACGCAATTTGTCTCTCCACCTTTGTTGACTAGGGCTCCACTTGGTTCTTGGCTCAGTTCACATAAAGTAGAATTAGGGTTCTATATCATTATCTAAGGCTGAACACTTAAGTGTAATGCACTAGAGAGAAAAAAAGCACAAGAGATAGTCAACAAATAATCACGAGATTGAAAGCACAGTTGAGCAGCCTGGACCACCATCTGAGGTGGAGGCTCACAGGCAAGTTTGCTTTCTCTCAGTATGCCTCCATATTCAATAGTTTTAAATTCTTACACTTTGAAATGGTTTTAATGACACCAGAATCCTAACTTGTAAATGATCTTGAACAAAGGACAAAGTCCCTACACCTTGGCATACCCAATGTTTATCAAAGTCAAGTGACTTAATTTTGGTCACATGACAACCTCAAGTTAAATCCCTTCTTTGAACACCACTTTAACCAGTTAGGAGTCCCCACCATCACTACATAATTTCAGGACAAGAGACACCAAATATGCTACCATGCAACAAAACCTTTATTAACATTTTGAACAAGTTTAGCTATTACTGTAACTATCTTAAATTGGGGCAAATAGCTAGAGTGCAGAGTGATGCCAATCATTGGGCATTATGAATGCAAGACTGAATAATTAACAGCCACCCCTCAGACGGAGGACCAGGTGCAGGGTTGACTCTTTCTGGATGTTGTAATCAGAAAGAGTGCGGCCATCTTCCAGCTGTTTGCCTGCAAAGATGAGCCTCTGCTGGTCAGGGGGAATGCCTTCCTTATCCTGGATCTTGGCCTTCACATTCTCGATGGTGTCACTCGGCTCCACCTCCAGGGTGATGGTCTTGCCGGTCAGGGTCTTCACGAAGATCTGCATACCACCCCTCAGACGAAGGACCAGGTGCAGGGTCGACTCTTTCTGGATGTTGTAATCAGAAAGAGTGCGGCCATCTTCCAGCTGTTTGCCTGCAAAGATGAGCCTCTGCTGGTCAGGGGGGATGCCTTCCTTATCCTGGATCTTGGCCTTCACATTCTCGATGGTGTCACTCGGCTCCACCTCCAGGGTGATGGTCTTGCCGGTCAGGGTCTTCACGAAGATCTGCATACCACCCCTCAGACGAAGGACTAGATGCAGGGTCGACTCTTTCTGGATGTTGTAATCAGAAAGAGTGCGGCCATCTTCCAGCTGTTTGCCTGCAAAGATGAGCCTCTGCTGGTCAGGGGGGATGCCTTCCTTATCCTGGATCTTGGCCTTCACATTCTCGATGGTGTCACTGGGCTCCACCTCCAGGGTGATGGTCTTGCCGGTCAGGGTCTTCACGAAGATCTGCATACCACCCCTCAGACGAAGGACCAGATGCAGGGTCGACTCTTTCTGGATGTTGTAATCAGAAAGAGTGCGGCCATCTTCCAGCTGTTTGCCTGCAAAGATGAGCCTCTGCTGGTCAGGGGGGATGCCTTCCTTATCCTGGATCTTGGCCTTCACGTTCTCGATGGTGTCACTGGGCTCCACCTCCAGGGTGATGGTCTTGCCGGTCAGGGTCTTCACGAAGATCTGCATTTTGACCTACAAAGTAAAATGTTAGTGTTTCACCTCAGGATTTTTTTACTGTTTTCATGGCTAATCAATTCTTTACAACGAACAATTTATTATTCCCAACTGCCTTAACTGCGTTAATGACTCTCACAAACCTCCCCCAATTACTAAACTAACCATTAAGTTAGTCACTGAACACAAAATTCCTTAATCAAGATGGCAACCTAAACGGGATGGAGAATCGAAAGTGCTTTCTGAGATTAACATCCAGCTCTTCCTCCCTTAACTGCTGCAGACATTTCGTTAAGATGACCCCGCCCCAATTTCCCCCAAGCCTAGTATCATGGCGGCATTAAAATAAAAATCCTGATTAAACGGAGATACAGTGCGACACCTTCTCCACGTCGGGATTCAAATTAAAACGTTTCCAGAAGCCCCAGCCGACTACCTCTCTTCCACCTTCCCCCCCCCCACAAACAGACACGCTGGAATCTCCATCGGTTAATTATCCGTTGGCCTCTGCGGGCTCGCGCGCCAACCGCCCCGCTCCCGACCCGTAAACAAGGCCCGCTCTTCCGGAAAGGCCGGCGCCGCGTCACCTCGCCTCCCCTCCCCCACCCCTCCCCGCGGCCTCCGAGCCCCCGCCCGCTTGCCCTCACGGACGCCCCCCTCTCCAGTTCTCCCGGCGCTCGTAGACCGTGGGCCAGTACCTGTGAGCGAATCCGAAGATGCTGCGAATTCAACTACACTGAGTCGCCTCCACCGCAACACAGCAGGACCCAACAATACCAGTCGCCTCTGAACGCTCCGGCTCGGCGGGGCCGAAATTTATGCAACGTCTGTTGCGTCACTTATCACTCTTACGTAGGCGCCGTGTCCGTGCGCCGCTGAAAGTAGTTCGCTCGGCCCCACCTCACGCGACGCAGTTAGGCCCTTCGACTGAGCCCTAAATTGCTTAGAGCCGAGCAAAGGATCCTAACAAATCAGCTCACCTCTATTCCAGGTGATCCTTCTCCTCCTTTAGGAAAAGGTAGGAAAATTATCGGGCGGATGAATTCGAGTTAAGGGGGCCTTCCTCGAAAGCTCTGGAAACTTCCTTGCGGCGCCGGCGCTGATTGGTGAGGCCTGTGAGGCGAGGCCGGCGCTGATTGGTGGAGAACGCGGCGGCTCGGCTGTTGCTGGGCTCTGGCTGGAGTGGTTCGGCGCCGACGTTGCTTAGTAACTGAGTGCGCGTGCGCGGCAGAGGGGCGCCTTCGGGAGAGAAGCGTACTTCCGGCCGGGGGTGGAGGAGGGGACCTTCGCTCTTTCCTCCAAGGCCGCGACCCCTTAAATGTCGTGTTTTCAGGGCTTTGGTTGGGACACAGCGGCTCCGCGGCGACTTTCCTGAGAAGCCCGGCCGGTCCCGGTCTGGCGGTGCCCAGGCGCTGGGCGGCGGGGCCCGCAGTAGTTTTTCCCGGTGTCTGCTCTGAAGCATAAGCCCCCCTCACACTGGCCTGTTTTTATTTTTGTTCTTGTCTGGATCAGCGTTGCGGAGCTTTAGTCATGCTTTACAGTTAGGGTGCTTTGGTCGTGCTCTGAGGAGACGAAATCTAGACTCTGTCGGTGGACTCTCTGCTGAGCCCCGGTTTCTCCCCCAACCGAGGAGGACCCCTCCTCCACCGCGGAGCTCCCCGCTCCCACCCCATACCGCGGAGGTTCCTCCTGAGCTCTCTCATCGCGGAGCACCCCTCCCCCCAGCTTCTCCCACGGCGAGGCCTCCCCCACTCCCCATCCCCCCATCGCGGAGGACACCCCCCCCCTAGGATCCCCACGCCAACGCACACTGCGAAGGCTCCCTCCCTCTTCCGCATCACGGAGGCCCCGCTCTCCCCCTCCCCCAACGCGGGGGGGGGCCCGCCCCATCACCCTCCAGGTGACCCGGCGGCCGTGCTTAGATCTGGCACCGACCAAGCCTGCGCATCCCTTTCCCTCCTTGCAGTTTGTCCAGACTCTGGTGGGGAAAGAGAGGGAATGTGGATTAGGGAGCCGAAAACCCACTTGGAGAGACAGAGAATCCATGTACGAGAAATAACTAGTATTTTTAGTGTCCCATCAATGTGTTGGTTGTGCACGCTACAGTAAAGGTGGGCCTAACCAGCTCGGACTGGTTTCCGCGCACTGGGGGTGTGGCCGCTTGTCCGCAGGGAGATAACCCAGGGAACGTAAGGCAGGCGTGTTTGGATCCGGAGCCCCGCGTCTAAGTCATGCAGGTGGAGGCGTAAACAAACATGCGAGCGGCTGTTTGTCACGTAATAGCAGCCTCCCTAAGTTAAGAGGTGGTGTAAAGATGTGCACATGAGTACCAACTGGCTAGCTATCACTTAGAAAAGGTCGTTAGTCATTAAATGACATCTCTAAGCTTAACATTAAGACTATGTCGGTGGAGCTGCAATGTGACAGGTTTATGCGTTAACGCCTAGACAGCTCTGAATTTATTAAAACTTGGTAAGATCTACTTACAGGAGTAATAGGAGATGGAAATAAAGTTTCTTTAAGATCATTTGGATTGGGAGGTAGTTGATAAAATGTTTATTGCGCAAAGTATAAATTTTCATTTTTGTTAACCTGACAGTGAGTAGTCTGAGCTTGTTTCACCAAACCGCAGTTCCTCCTGAGTCATACATGTGAATTGGTAGAATGATCTAGAATGGAGATCTCATGGTTTGATATGATGACTTGGCTGGGAATTCTAGCAGTTGCCAGAAATAAGTTAGTTATACACCTTCCTGGTTTAATGTTTTACCGAAGGGCATTTGGTAACCTCAACGCAGCAAACTGTTTTCAGAAAGGAGGCCTGTGCCTTCCTTGTATAATAAAAGCAAGATGAATTTTTTATGGTATGTTTATAAATAAAACTTTTAATAATAGCATCATTTCTGGTGATAAATTGTAAAAGGTAATTGGTAAACAAATTAAAGACGAGACGGGCAAAATCCCCCAAATCCGGAATTTGGAAATCTAGCACAATTCTTGGTATTGTGCTCAATAAATGTTCGTTCAGTGAAGTGCAGTTTCCCTTTTGTTCAACTGGGAAAAAAAACCCCAAACAACTGTGACAGCCTTAGACACTTAAAATACAAAACAGAAAGACAGTACTTATTTAACATCCATAGGCAAATAGTTTTTGCCTAGGCAGTTTCTTTGAAAAAAACGAAGAGGATTTGATTCTGAGATTCAAAGTGATGTTTTACTTAGCTAGATGTCTTTTAATAAAAATCTGTGAGAAAACTATGTTTCCAATTATAAATTCACAATTGTTTTCTTGACATTATCAGCTGATATTTAAAATATGGAGTTAGTCTGTGGTTTGTCATTTCCTTGTTTGGCAATTTATCTCGACAGAATTATGAGACTAATTCCTAATTTCTTACCACCGAGTTAGAAACTTTGATATTGAATGCCCAAATGAACACAGAGCAAAATTCTAAATTGTCTTTACACTGGGCCTCAAAATTACAAAAATCTGTCCATTTAAATATAGGTACTCAAAAATGTTTTTACTGTGAAATATTACATACATATATGAAAGTTGGAGGTAATATAATAAACACCATATAACCACCACCCAACTTTATTAAATCTTAACATTTTGCTATTTTGCTTCAGCTTTTTTTTTTTAATATATAAATTTATTTAGTTTATTTATTATTTTTGGCTGCGTTGGGTCTTCGTTGCTTTCTCTGGTTGCGGCGAGCGAGGGCTACTCTTCGTTGCAGTGCGTGGGCTTCTCATTGCAGTGGCTTCTCTTGTTGCGGAGCATGGGCTCTAGGCACACGGGCTTCAGTAGTTGTGGCACGTGGGCTCAGTAATTGTGGCTCGTGGGCTCTAGAGCGCAGGCTCAGTAGTTGTGGCTCACGGGCCCAGTTGCTCCGCGGCATGTGGGATCTTCCTGGACCAGGGCTCGAGCCCGTGTCCCCTGCACAGGCAGGCGGATTCTTAACCACTGCGCCACCAGGGAAGTCCCAGTATTAGTCATTTTTGGACTGGCTGATTTCACTTAACATAATGTCTTCAAGGTTCATCCGTGCGTGTGACAAAATTTCCTTCTTTTTTAAGGCTGACTAGTATTCCATTGTGTGTATAGAACACATTTTGTCTATCCATTCATCTGTCTATGGATATATTGGATTGCTTTCACCTCTTGGCTGTTACGAATAATGAACTGCTGCGATGCACACGTGTGTGCAGATATCTCTTTTTAAGACCCTGCTTTCAGTTCTTGTGGACAGACACTCGGAGGTGGGATGGCTGGATCTTAATGTGACAAAATTTTTAAGTTTTTGAGGAGCCTCCATACTGTTTTCCACAGTGGTTGCACCACATGCCCCCCCAAAAAGGCACAGCCACGATTGTTCCACTTCCTCAACAACATTTGTTACTTAAAAAAAGAAAAAAAATGGTGGCTGTCCTCACGGGTGTAAGATGATATCTCCTTGTGACTTCGATTTGCATTTCCTTAATGATTTATTTTTTACTTTAAAATAATTACAGATTCACAGGAAGTCGCAAAAATAGCAGAGAAGTCTCAATGTACCCTTCACCCATTTTCCCCCAGTGGTAACATCTTACACAACTGTAGTACAATATCAAAACCAAGAAATTAACACCGGTGCAACGCACAGACCTTTATTCAGACTTCAGCAGTTTTATGTGCGCTTTTGTGTGTGTGCATAGTTGTGTGCAGTTTTATCACATGGGTAGTAGATTCATGTCACCCCCACCACGGTCAAGATACAGAGCTGTTTTCATCACCACGAGGATAACCTCTTGATACCGCTTTATGGTTGGTCACAAGCTTCTCCCACCCCTTCCCCCAAAGCCCAGGCAATTATTAATCCGTTCTGTACCTGGATAATTTTGTCATTTTGAGAATGTTACATAAATGGAATCATACGGTGTGTAACTTTTTGACATTAGCTTTCATCTAAAATTCATCCAAATTGTTGCATTTATATTCATAGTTCATTCCTTTTTGTTGCTGAGTAGCATTCTGTGGTATATGTGTCCCACAGTTGGTTTAATCATTCACCTACAGATGGACTTTCGGGATGCTTCCAATTTTTGGCTATTACAAGGCTTAAGCAACAAAAATTCAACTGAGTAATGGCTTTAATCAACAATTTGTGAATCAGGCAGCATCCCACCTAGCAATAGAAAGGAGCTCTGTAGAGCTGAAGAAAAGGAAAGGTTTTTATTTTTTTGGCCACTCGCCGCGTGGCATGGGGGACCTTAGTTCCCCGACCAGGGATCAGACCCGTGCCCCCTGCAGTGGAAGTGCAGAGTCTTAACCATTGGACCGCCAGGGAAGTCCCAAGGAGAGGTTTTTAAAGCCAGAGAGGAAGCAGAAAAAAGGAAAGAATTAGCAAAGAGTACCTTGTTTTAGGCGAGGATGCCCTCCTAAGGGGAAGGGAAGGGGTGTACCCACGGATTACCTCCTAGTGCTAACTAGGACATTCCAGGTTGTCTGGTTAAAGGTCACATTCCCGGGGAAGCTTGGAACTGCAGTTGGGTTAGGTATTAAGTCTTGGTTTGCTGCCCTGGGGCCTAACACGAGTGACTCCATTTGGGGCATTTTGTCTCCTTTTAAATTTTTTATTTTTTTGTTTTTTATTTTTGGCCACACGGCGCAGCATGTGGGGTCTCACTTCCCTGACCAGCGATTGAACCCACACCCGCTGCAATGGAAGTGTGGAGTCTTAACCAGTGGACCGCTAGGGAAGTCCCTTGTCTCCTTTTTAACACAAGCTTCTATGATCATTCATGTACATTTTTGTGTGAACATATGTTTTCATTTCCCTGGGATGAATGCTCAGTATTGTAATTGCTGGGTTATATGGTATGTATATGGTTAGGTTTTTAAGAAACTGCTAAGCTATTTTCCAGAAGGTCTGTATTATTTACTCTCCCACTCCCAGTGTCTGGGAGATGCAGTTTCTTTGCATCCTCACAGCATTTGGTATGGTCACTATTTTTAATTTTAGCTACCTAATACTTGTGTAGTGATATTTCATCATAGATTTAATTTGCATTTCCCTAATGATTGATGATGTTAAACATATTTTCATGTGCTTATTTGCCATGTGGATATCGTTTTTGCTGAAATGTCTGTTCATGTCTTTTGCGCATTTTGTAATTGGATTGTTTGCCCTTTTACTGTTGAGTTTTGAGAGTTCTTTATGTGTTCTAGATACAAATTCTTAGAAGAAAATACAGATATTTTCCTCCATTCTATAAGTTGTCTTTTAACTTTTTTTTTTTTTTGGCCACACCATACAGCATGTGGAATCTTAGTTCCCCAGCCAGGGATCGAACCCGCGCCCCTTGCATTGGAAGTGTGGACTCTTAATCACTGGACCGCTAGGGAAGTCCTGTCTCTTTACTTTCTTGATGGTGTCTTTTGAAATATAAGTTTGTTATTTTGATGACGTCTCAACACCCTATCTTATATCACTCTTACCTGATCTCTTCCACAATCACCTCCATTTCACCTAAGCAATGAACCTTGACATCACCGGAAACTGACTGAATTGTGCTTTCTTAAACCCCAGTATTCAACTCTCAGAGCCCAACCTCTTGCCTGTCTAGCTGTCTTTCTACCTTGTTTGCATCTGCTCTGTAAACCTTCTAAGGCCTGCAGTTCCCCAGTTCTCTGTTTTTTCCTCTTAACAGCATCTTTCACAGAGCAAAATTTTAAAATTTTGAAGTCCAATTTATTGTTTTTTTCTTTCTTTAATGGATTGTGCTTTTGGTGTCATGTCTAAGAGCTCTTCACCCAGCCCTAGATCCCAAAGATTTTCTTCTGTGTTTGTTTGTTTTTTTTTTAAATTATTTTCCCTATCGGTTTAGCATAGATTTGTTTGTTGTTGTTATTGTTGTTGTTTTGGCCGAGAGGCATGGCATGCGGGATCCTATGCGTGGAGTCCTAACCACTGGACCGCCAGGGAAGTCCCATTCTCCTGTGTTTTTTCTACATGTAAATCTATGATTCATTTTGAGGTTTAAGTTGAGGTTCATTTTTTCACTTTTGGATGTCCAATTCCTCCAGTTTCTCCATGGAAACACTATCTTTCCTCCACTGGATTACTTTTGCACCTTTGTCAAAACTCAGTTGGCTGGACTTGTATGGATCTATGTTAGTTGTTTGTTTATTTTTTAAACTATTCCCTTTCCAATAACAATTCTTTCTTTCTCTTCCTGAATGTAACACAATGCTGAATTCGATGTTTATCAACCCCGGGAACCTTTTAAGACTAATAATATAAATTTATGTTTCCGTAAATATTACATGTTGGTATAGATTGACTGTGACCCCCCAGAATTCATGTGTTGAAACCTAATCCCCAATGTGATGGTATTTGGAAGTGGGGCCTTTGGGGGTGATTAGGCCATGAGAGCAGAGCCCTCAAAAATGGGGTTAGTGCCCTTATAAAAGATCCCAGAGAGCCCCTTTGCCCCATGTGAGGACACAGGAAGTGGGCCTTCACCAGACACTGAATCTGCCAGCACCTTAATGTTGGACTTCCCAGCCTCCAGAACTGTGACAGATACATTTCTGTTGTTTATAAGCCACCCAGTCTGTGATATTCTCTTAGAGCAGCCTGAATGGACTGGGACACCTGTTTTTAGACTTTATGTAAATGATGTCATACTCTACGTATCATTCTACAACTTCCCTTTTTAAATATTGTTTTTGTGATTTAGCTGTGCTGATAAATCTAGTTCAACTGCTTTAGCTGCTATACAGTATTCTGCTGTGTGAACATATCACAGTTTAACATTAGGGTATTCCTAGTTTTCACAGTTACAAACAAAGCTGCTAAAAGCATTTTAAAATTTTATTTTACATTTATTTTATTTTTAAGAATTGTGGTAAAAGACCCATAAAATTTCCATCTTCACCATTTTATGTACACAGTTCATTAAGTACATTCATATTTTTGAGCGGCCATCGCCACCATCCATCTCCAGAACTCTTTTCATCTTGCAAAACTGAAACTGTACCTAGTAAACAATAACTCCCCATTCCCTCCTGCCCCTGGTCCCTGGCAACCACCACTCTACCTTCTGTTCCTATGAATCTGCCTACTCTAGGTACCGCATATAACTGGAATCATATAGTATTTGTTCTTGTGTGTCGGGATTATTTCACTTAGCATAATGTCCTCGAGGTTCATCATGCTGTAGCATATGTCAGAATTTCCTTCCTTTTAAAAGTTGAATAATATTCCACTCTATGTATGTACCACATTAAAATATATATATATATATATATTTATTTATTTATTTATTTATCTATCTATCTAGGCTGTGCCAGGCATTGTGGCGTGTGGGATTCTTTTTTTTTTTTTTTTTTTTTTAGTGTGGCGTGCAAACTCTTAGTTGTGGCATGCATGTGGAATCTAGTTCCCCGACAGGGATCGAACCTGGGCCCCCTGCGAGCATGGAGTCTTACCCACTGGACCACCAGGGAAGTCCTTGTACCACATTTTGTTTATCCATTCATCTGTTGATGGACTCTTGGGTTGTTTCTATCTTTTGGCTGTTGTGAATAATGCTGCTATGAACATGGTGTACAAATATCTGTTTGAGGGGCCCTGCTTTCAAATCTTTTGGGTATCTACCCAGAAGTGCAATTGCTGTATCACATGGTAATTCTGTTTTTTTTTTTTCTTTTTTTCTTTTTTTTTTTTTGACCTTTTATTTTTATTTTTTTATTATTTATTATTATTTTTGGCTGTGTTGGGTCTTCATTTCTGTGCGAGGGCTTTCTCCAGTTGCGGCGAGCGGGGTCACTCTTCATCGCGGTGCGCGGGCCTCTCACTATCGCGGCCTCTCTTGTAGAGCACAGGCTCCAGACGCGCAGGCTCAGTAGTTGTGGCTCACGGGCCCAGCCGCTCCGCGGCATGTGGGATCCTCCCGGACCGGGGCACGAACCCGCGTCCCCTGCACTGGCAGGCGGATTCCCAACCACTGCGCCACCAGGGAAGCCCGGTAATTCTGTTTTTAATTGTTTGAGAAACTACCATACTGTTTTCCATAGCAGCTGCATCATTTTACATTCCCACCAACAATGAAAGCATTCATGTATATTCTTGTATGGATGTGTGAAAATGTCTCTAGGAAATATACCTAGGAATAGGATTGTGGGATGTATCTTAAACTCTACTAAACTTTGCCAAAGTGCTCTCCAAGTGACTGTACTAACTTACACTCCCTCCAGCAGTGTAGGACAGTTCCCACAGTTCTGTATCTTCAGCAGCACTTAGGATTGGCAGACTCTTAAAATTTTGCCAACCTGATGGGAAGACTTTTTTTAGAAAACAAGATTTACAAAGTCCCCTTCAGTTTACTTTATAAATATGAACCTATTTGTTTTCAGATGGGTTTTGACTATAGGGAGGGAGACACCCCTGAGGCAGGTCTGACATCTGGTAGATTTGGCCACGAGAGGTCTGTTGGTGTGAGGCTCTAAGGAGCCTCTTGGGAAGACCTGTATGAGGCAGTGAAAGGTGACTTGTAGCTGCTGATGGAGGGTGTGAGGATGCAAAGGAATGTTGGGTTAGCTCCTACAAACAAATTGCCTTTGCAGTGTTTGGTGATTTTTTTAAAATTTATTTTATTTATTTATTTTTAAAATTTTTGGCTGTGTTTGATCTTTGTTGCTGTGCGCGGGCTTTCTCTAGTTGTGGCGAGCGGGGGCTACTCTTCGTTGGGGTGTGTGGGCTTCTCATTGCAGTGGCTTCTCTTGTTGCAGAGCACTGGTTCTAGGTGCGAGGGCTTCAGTAGTTGTGGCACGTAGGCTCGGTAGTAGTGGCACACGGGCTTAGTTGCTCCGCGACATGTGGGATCTTCCTGGACCAGGGCTCGAACCTGTGTCCCCTGCATTGGCAGGCATATTCTTAACCACTGCACCACCAGAGAAGCCCCTGGTGATTTATTTATTTATTTATTTAACATCATTATTGGAGTATAATTGCTTTACAATGTTGTGTTAGTTTCTGCTGTATAACAAAGTGAATCAGCTGTACGTATACATATATCCCCATATCCCCTCCCTCTTGCGTCTCCCTCCCTCCCACCCTCCCTATCCCACCCCTCTAGGTGGTCACAAAGCACCGAGCTGATCTCCCTGTGCTATGCAGCTGCTTCCCACTAGCTATCTATTTTACATTTGGTAGTGTATATATGTCAGTGCTACTCTCTCACTTCGTCCCAGCTTACCCTTCCCCCTCCCCGTGTCCTCAGGTCCATTCCCTACGTCTGCATCTTTATTCCTGTCCTGCCCCTAGGTTCTTCAGAACCATTTTCTTTTTCTTTTAGATTCCATATATATGTGTTAGCATACGGCATTTGTTTTTCTCTTTCTGACTTACTTCACTCTGTATGACAGACTCTAGGTCCATCCACCTCACTACAAATAACTGGTGATTTATTTTTTTTTATTTGATTTTTTTATTTTTTAAAGTATTTGTTTATTTATTTATTTATGGCTGTGTTGGGTCTTTGTTTCTGTGCGAGGGCTTTCTCTAGTTGCGGCAAGCGGGGGCCACTCTTCATCGCGGTGCGCGGGCCTTTCACTGTCGCGGCCTCTCTTGTTGCGGAGCACAGGCTCCAGACGCGCAGGCTCAGTACTTGTGGCTCACGGGCCTAGTTGCTCCGCGGCATGTGGGATCTTCCCAGACCAGGGCTCGAACCCGTGTCCCCTGCATTGGCAGGCAGATTCTCAACCACTGCGCCACCAGGGAAGCCCTGGTGATTTATTTTTAATTTAAAAATGTGGTAATTATGTCAGATTTGTCAGTAAATCCTTTTAGGAACCTAAGGCAGTGTGCTGCAGCAACAAGAGCATGAGATTTGGAATCAAACATGACTGTGTCAGATTCCCAGCTTGATTTCACCACTCCTATGACTATGTGTATTTTACTCGCCACTTTTAAAAAAATATATTTATTTATTTATTTGGCTGCGCCGGGTCTTAGTTGAGGCACTCAGGATCTTAGCTGCGGCATGCATGCGGGGTCTAGTTCCCTGACCAGGGATTGAACCCGGGCACCCTGCATTGGGATCGCAGAGTCTTAACCACTGGACCACCAGGGAAGGCCCTCACCACTTTTAACCTTTAACTTTCCTATCTGTAAAGAAAAATTGTGGACTAGGTGTCTTCCTAGCTTGTCAGATTGTGGTGAGTCTTAAATCTAGGCAAATCGCTGGGCACTTGGTGCTGAGAAAATGTCATTTCCACACCTTTCTCTTTGCCTTTTTGCTCGGTTTCCTTTGCCAAGGAAAAAAGAGAGCTGCCCTTGGAAAGACTGGTATTTTCTTTTTTTTCCAATACCTTTCTAGGGAATTCTCAGACTTAGTCAATGAACCAAGAAACTGAGCCTTAGTGTATCAATTTCTCAATCTGTTAGAAAATTGTATTAGGTATCCAGAAATGACTAGGCAATAGTTACTATTATATCCTTGGATAAATAAATTAATCTTAACACCATTCCCTTAGACTTCAAGGAGTTATTCTTCATTTCTTTTTCTGATTACCATCGACTGTTTCCCAATTTGTTTTTCAGGGTCCAGAACTGATTCTAGGATTTAAGTGACATTTTAAACTTTTATTTATTGTGTTTAATATTTGCTGTCAAGTGAAAGAACAGAATAGCTAGACAAAAGACACAGATGGTTTTTTAAGTTGATGTGTTATTTTTGTTGGCTGTGTCACATTTAAACATAGATGAGATTTATTATGGGATCTGTCTTGAAAGCAGCCCTTTGCCCCTATTTTGCTGTCATAGGGTTGGCTAGTACATATTCTGATACTTAATACAGTCTCTGATACGTAAAGGAATTTCCTTATCTCACATTCAAAATGCAGCAAACATGCATATTAAGTCAGCCTTCACATCAATCAGTTCTCATTGCTGTGTATTTACAGCAACAGATTTCTAATCTATTATCATAATCTCCTCCAGGCAACTGTGTCTGGGCACCGTGGACTCTTGAAGTTTCTCTTTCCAAGAGAAAGACTAGGTGTATTGGTTTATTCACTCATTCAGCAGACATGGGTCCAGCAACTTCTGGGCATGGGAGGCCTTGGGGTTGCTGACTAGGGAAGGACATGCGCCCCACCCAAGGGGGTCATGGTCTCAGCACCAATAAGGGGTCGTTGTGATGCTGAGAGTAGTTACCTTAAAGAGTTGTTGGACGATTCAGTGAGTTAATTCATATAAAGGGCTGAGAAGAAAGCTCAGCATATAGGGGGTGCTTGATAAATGCTAGCTACCGTTATCCATCTTAAAAGGCAAAAAGGGCTTAGTGGTTAAAGTACAGACTGGACTGGGTTGAGATCCTGACTCTACCATTTGCTCATTGTGTGACTGTGGGTGAATTACTTAACTTCTCTGGGCCTCAGTTTCTTCATCCATATGGTGGGGATAGTAATAATACCTAGCTCAGAGACTTTTTGCGGGTTGAAGGAACCTGCCTTGCAAGGTTAGTTTCTACAGGGAGAGTGCTTCGAACAGTTTCTGGCACATAGGAGGCACTCAGTAAATGTTAGCTGTGTAAACAAGGAGAAGTACATGGACGTCTCTGGGGGCACAGAGGAGCAAGGAGCAGTCCAGCCGCCTGGAGGAGGGTAGCAGAAGAGCCCGAAAGTTACGACTGACGTATTATTTAGAAGCCCAATCACAGGAGGAGGAAGGATTGTCCAGAGAGAGGGGAGCAGGTGAAAAGTGAGAAGGCATGGTGTGATGAAGAAATGGTGGGTGCCTGTGCATGTCTGGGATTCGGGGGCTTCAGGTGGGAAACAGGCTGGAGAAGCAGGCAGAGGTCAACTCCCCAGCAACTTCACTACCTCCAGTTGTCCTGGCTAGCCCAGCTGTTTCCCACTTCTGGACCTTTGCACTTGGTGTTTCCTTTGCCCACAACTCTTCCATGGCCACTTCTGTCTTTCTTTTAGGTAATGTAAACGTCACCTCTTCATAAAGGCCTTCTCTGACATCCATTCCTCCTGCCAGGACTCAATTGCATCATCTTGGTTATTTCTTTCAAAACGATTTCATGTTTCCCCAATCCATAATTATATTGCATACGTGGTTATCTCTTTATTCACTTCCTCCACTGGAGGATAAAGTCCGTGAGTGAGGTACAGATCCTGTCCCTCTGGTTTATCACCATACCTCCACACTTAGCCAGCTAGCATAGAGCCTGGTACATAATCAGCACTCAGTAAATATTTGTTGAAAGAATGAATGACTAATGAAGGACCTGCCTTGCCATGCTGAGGACTTTAGATTCTTCCTGCAGGTGTTCTGCATGGGAATGACATGATCAGATTCCTATTGTAGAACGATAACTCGGTGACATCGTAGCAGGTGAATAGAAGGGGGATGAGACCAGCACTCCAGAGATGGTGGCCGATGGTCAAGCAGGAGATGATGAGCATCTATAAGTAGACCAAGTCAACAAAATCCAGCATCCCTAAAGAAAGTGGCAGGAAAGAACCAATAAAATCGAATAAAAACAGAGCATTGTTTACTTATACTTGGTCCTTGTTTCCGGAAAGGACCAAGATGACTGACTTAAATGTTTACAATGTAACAAAATAAAATGAAAGAAAGGTAAATGGATGGGGAACTTATAACAAAAGGAGAGGAAAAAAGAGAATATGAACTTAGGAAGAGATTAGAAAGTGCTGGCTTTGAAGTCTATCCTTTTGCTAGAGGTGGGCCATAGATTTAGTATTTTGGTAGTTTTTTTCTCCAGCCAATGTGGAGAGAGAGACACACAATCAATTACATGCATAGTAAGTCCTTGTGATAAAGTGTAATACATCCGTACAATGGAGCACTGCTCAGCAATAAAAAGAAGTGAACTATTGATACACATAGCAACATGGCTGAATCTCAAAATCATTATGCTGACTGAAAGAAGCTGGACCAAAAAGGGTACAAACTGTAGGATTCCATCCCATATAAAATTGTAGAAAATGCAAACTAATCTATAGAGTGAGAAAGCAGATCAGTGGTCACTTTGAGATGGGGCAGGGAGAAGGGATGAGGTGGGATGGATTATAAAAGGCCGGAGAAACTTTGGGGGCAGGGTGAGGAAAATGTTTATTATCTTGATTTTGATGATGACTTCATGGGTACAAGCATATATCCTAACTTAACAATTTGCATACTTCAATTAGGTACAACTTCTTGTGCATCATGTACACTTCAATAAAGCTATAAAAAAGTTAAATTAGATAAACATCTGGCAAAGCAGTCCCTGAGAGCTCAGGTAAACCCTTGATGAGCATGGAGGTATCTCAAGAAGTTAAAGTAAACTGACTTCAGCAATAAAAATTTAAAAAAATATAGTTTTTAACAATAAATATCAGTCTCCTTTTATAAAATATAAAGATATATTTACCCAGTTTGAGACCTCTTAAATTAGGTTAATGTACCAGACATTAGTGTTACCCTAATATATCCCCTCTGTTTGAATTTATTTGACCTCAAACGGAAGCTAAAGCACAGATTCTTTAATTACTTTGGAATTAAGTGCTGCCCTTTGAATCCAAACAGACGTATTGTCAGAGGCTGTATCAGAAGACATTAATAGTAATGAACGTGTAGTGACCAAGGGTCACCCTAAGTAATGAATGCCTCAAGCAGGACGCATATCTTTTCCATGTTTTCCCATCCTGTTGGGCATATAAGTTATGCTCCCTTGCTACACGATGTTGAGAGGAAGAACCTCCCAGATGCAGATTTAATTCTCATGGCAACTTTTCCAAAGACTCTTGTCTGTAGGCTATGAATAGCAGATTAAAAATAATAATAACAGTAATCAGTTTATGCAATTCTGAAGTAGAAGAAGTCTCTGTGTGTGTGTGTGTGTGTGTCTTTCTTAGGGACCAGAAAATACTAAAGGTAAGAGGAATATGACCACACAGAACTGCTTACGTTAAAGTGAAAATGATTACATTTATGCTGATTGTTTTGCCAGGCCCTATGCTTAGCATTGTATCCTTTAATCTTTACACCAAAATAACTTCCCAAAGTAAATAATAAACTTCCCATTTTATAAATACTTGGGAAGAAGAAAGATAAGTGGCCCACAGTCACACAGCTAAGAGGTGGCAAAAGTGAGATTTCAACCCAGGTTGCCTGACTCCAAAGTCTTAAACCTGAGGCTGATTTTCTCCAGTGGTCCTTTAGGGTTATTAGAAATAGTCTGCAGATTTACTGCTAAACTACCTAGTAGTGGCCAAAGCAAAGAGGGAAACATGATTAGGCATTTATCACACTGTCCCTAAGACACAGACAAACTGATTCACGAGAAACAGCACGTTTCCTGCAAAAAATGTCTTCTATAAGTTCTAACAAAGAGTATGCCCTGTGATGAATGGATAAAACCTTCCATTGCATCCCTCCGGGAGAGAGAATCAAGAATTTTACTGGGCTTCCCTGGTGGCGCAGTGGTTGAGAATCTGCCTGCCAATGCAGGGGACGCGGGTTCGAGCCCTGGTCTGGGAAGATCCCACATGCCGCGGAGCGACTAGGCCCGTGAGTCACAATTGCTGAGCCTGCGCGTCTGGAGCCTGTGCTCCGCAACAAGAGAGGCTGCGATGGTGAAAGGCCCGCGCACCGCGATGAAGAGTGGCCCCCGCTCGCCACAACTGGAGAAAGCCCTCGCACAGAAACGAAGACCCAACACAGCCATAAATAAATAAATAAATAAAAATTAAAAAAAAAAGAATTTTACTACAGGGACTTCCTGGTGGTCCAGTGGTTAAAACTCCACACTTCCAATGCAAGGGGTGTGGGTGTGATACCTGGTCGGGGAACTAAGATCTCACATGCCGCGAGGTGCGGCCAAAAAAAAAAAAAAAACAGTTTCAGTACAATAAGATGAATAACTTCTGGGAATCTAATGTAGAGCATGGTGACTATAGTTAATACTGTATTGTACATTTGAAAGTTGCTAAGAGATTAGATCCTAAATCATCTTAATTTAATCATCCTAAATCATCACGCTATATATCTTGTACTTACATAATGTTACTTGTCAATTATATATAAACTGGAAAGAAAAAAAGGATTTCACTACAGCTACACCCTATGCTGGCCCTTGATACAGACTTGTGCCCAGCTGTTCAGCGAGGGTCCAGCCCAGTTGTCCAAAATCTCAGATGTTTTTCAGGGAAAACATATCTGGACAGATAGAGGCCACATGCCCTCTGGTCAATCCATCATCACTACTGTGTCTCAAGAACAGTCTTGGCAGCAACGAATTGGTCCTGGAGCAAACCCAAATGTCCTTAGGTACTCAGGGCTGTCCTCAGTTGCACCCCACCCACATATCTCACCAGGCCAGTCATCTGCGCCCCCAGCACACGGCAGAGCTGAACAGCTCCGTGTCTGTCCTGAAGTATGCATCATCCAGTGGAATAGAAAACGTGTCGATAAATAACTCATGCTGTGTGAGAAACACTGTACAGAGGCGCTTATAAGAAGCGCGGGTGACGTAAAGGATGTGCTCAGCCCCAGCTGGCAGGGGTGGGGGAGTTCTCCCTGGGCAGACCCTGGAGTGGGATTCACCAGGACGCCAAACCTCCTGCTCAGCCCGATACCCACGTGGGCTGCCAAGGCTCGGAGGATTTGCCGTTTATCGGGAGGCCTCCGCATCTCACCACTGTCGGATTCCCTAGCTGGCTAGAAGATGGCTCTTCCGATGCTTCTTCTGCGTTCGGGCCTCCCGGCTCCGCGCTGAGCACAGGGCAGTGTAGACCGGGCACGTTCCACTGCTGGAGAGTCTAGCAGCTCACTCGCTGCCTGGCACTCCTCTGCTTCCCGTTGTTCCCAAAGAAGATCCAGAGCCCTTGCCGTGGCCTCCCTTGCAGCTCTGCCCCCGCCATGCGCCCCCTAGTCGCTTCCGTCCCGCCGGGACGGCCTCCCTTCCGCCTCGCGGACTCGCCGGGCCGCGCTGGTCTCGGGGCTGGGGCTCGTCCGCCTGCTTGGCCTGCTCTTCCTTTATTTCTCGTCGTTCAGGCGTCAGCTCGGGAGTCCGCTCCTCAGAGAGGCCTCCTCTGACCACGCTGCCGTACTACACTGGAATGTTCTTGTGTTGCCTTCAGCACACTTACCGATGCCTGAACTTGCTCGGCTCATTCATTTTTTATCCCCCCTACATTGGAAGCCCCAGGAGGTCAGAGACTCTGTCTTATCTTGGTGCCCAGAGCGATGCCTGGCACCCAGCAGGCGCTCAGTGGGCGTCTACCGGCTGTCGTGCTCCCTCCCAGACCAAATGGGTCGATGTCCGGGCCCAGTGGAGGGCGCTGTGGCACAGGAGGCCGTGGGGCTCCTGCGCTGTGCCTGGATGAGGCCTCCAGTGCACGAATGTTGTCCCCCAGACCCCAGTGGACGTCAGCAGGGACCAGTGACCCATCTGGTGCAGAGTCAGTCCCTTTGCTCCAAGGAGACACATCTGCTTCTGGTTTCAGCAGTAACGCCCTCATCTGGCTCACTGGGAGGACCTGCCCTGCTTCCAACTCCTGAGTACATCCCAGAACAGAAAGAAAAGTGAACACGTAAGATGGATAGATATTTGGGATGTAATGGAGGAAAGAAGGGTTTAAAGCACTCTGTCCACAGTCCTGAGACTGACTGAATTAATGTGGGATAGAGAAGCAGGGTCCACAGGAATCCCAGGGAAGGCTCTAGGAACATGAAGAGGTCTGGCCACCAAGGGGAAGAGTTGGGGTTCAGACCCCAGGATGGCTCCAGAGAAACCCCAGGCACTAAGAAACAAGGTGTTTCCAGAGGAAAAGAAAGCTCTCACCTGCTTTGAGTGTTTTGTTTTTTTAATAACAAAACCAAACGTTCATTATTACACATTTACTGAAAACAGAAACAGTTATGGCCCAATAAACCAGCCGCTAAACAAGCTGGAATAAGAGGAAAAAAACTGATTAATTTGCCCAAACGGAGAAACATACCATGTTTTTATTTTTCTTTTTTGGCCACGCCACGTGGCATGAGGGATCTTAGTTCCCACACACACCCCTTGCATTGGAAGCACGGAGTCTTAACCACTGGACCGCCAGGGAAGTCCCCCATACCATGTTTATGGATTGAAGTGCTCAATATCGTTAAGACGGCAGTTCTCCCCAAGTAGATCTATAGAGTCAATGCAGTCACTACTGAAATCCCAGCAGGCTTTTAAAAATAGGCATTGATGACCTGATCCTAAAATTTATGTGGAAACAGAAAGGACCTAGAATAGCCAAAGCTATTCTTTGGGAAAATAATGAACAAAGTTGGAGTACTTAGCCAATTTCACACTCACTGTAAAGACATAATAAAGACAGTGTGGTGCTGGTATAAGGATCAACATAACATAACAGAGAGTCCAGAAACAGATCTTCCCGTTTGTTAACAAATGATTTTCTCGAAAGGCACCAAGGAAATTCAATGGGGAAAGGATAGTTTTAAATAAATGGTGTTGGAGCAGTTGGATATCCATATGCAAAATAAATCTTACACCATACACACAAATTAACTCAAGATGGCACATAGAACTAAATGTAATGAAAAACTAGAAATCTTCCAAATGAAAAAAAAAATTTTGTGTGTGACCCTGAGTTAGGTAAAGACTTCTTAATTATGACATCACAAATGTAATCCATAAAAGAAAACACTGATAAATTGGAATTAATTAAAATCAGTCTGCCCAAGCCCTCATATAGAAATATGATGGATAACATATTTGCAAATAAGACTCTAAAAATCATTAGGTAATGAAATACTATTCTCCCTGGGAAATCTTGAGGGATTGTGGCCAGTTTTTTTTTTTAATTGATAAACACTAGGCAAATATTTCTAGAACTTAGGAGAGCTGTAGCTACATGTTGCAACTCAGAGAGCTTGCCTGGGGTTTTTCAGAAGCCTCCTGATCATATGTATGATCTTGTTCCTTTCATTCATTCAGCAAATTTACTGAGTGCTTACTATGTTCCGGGCATAGGTCACGGCCCTGAAGACATAACAGTAAACAAGACAGATGGAGTTCCTGGTCAAGGAGCTTAGTTTCTAGTAGGGAGGTAGACAACAAAACCAAACCGTCTTTAATGTGTTAGGTAGTGATGGGGGCTGAGGGATAAAGCAGGGGTTAGAGAGACATGCAACTGCTCTTTTACATAGCACGATGGCCCCTCAGAAAAGGTGGTTATTTGAGCAAACACCTGCTTAAGGTGAAGGAGCCCGTCATGCAAATAAGGGGCAGAGAGTGGTGGTGGGGGGTAGTTTCTAGCAAAAACACAGCCAGAGAATGCTTGTTGAGGTCCAGGGGTGTGAAGGAAGGTGTGACTGGAGCTCAGAGGGAGAGGGAGTGGTGGGCAACGAGCTGGGGCTTGTTGTGCGGATTGGTTTATTGGCGGTGGTGAAGAGTTTGGATTTTATCCTAATTTTTTAAAATTAATTAATTTATTTATCTATTCATTCTTGGCTGTGTTGGTTAATCGTTTCTGTGCGAGGGCCTTCTCCAGTTGTGGCGAGCGGGGGCCACTCTTCATCGCAGTGTGCGGGCCTCTCACTGTCGCAGCCTCTCGTTGCGGAGCATGGCTCCAGACGCGCAGGCTCAGTAGTTGTGGCGCACGGGCTTAGTTGCTCCGTGGCATGTGGGATCTTCCCAGACCAGGGCTTGAACCCATGTCCCCTGCATCGGCAGGCAGACTCTCAACCACTGCGCCACCAGGGAAGCCCAATTTTATCCTAATTTTGATGCGAAGCCCCCAGTCTGTCTTGTTCACTGTTGCATCCCCAGGGCCATGAACAGTACCTAGCACATAGATATCAGGTTTGTCTGGTTTTTTTCCCCAAATCAATCTGTAGATTTAATGCATCTCCAATCAAAATTATAACAGGATTTTATGGGGACTTGAAAAGCGAATCTAAAATTTATATGGGGACTTCCCAGGTGGTCCAGTGGTTAAGACTCCACGCGTCCACTACAGGGGGCACGGGTTCGATCCCTGGCTGGGGAACTAAGATCCCGCATGCCGCTCAGCACAGCCAAAAATAAATAAATAAATAAATAAAATAAAATTTATATGGATGTGCAAAGGGCCAAGAACAGTCAAGACATTCCTGAAGAACCAAGATATCAAGGCTTTATTACATTTTTGTTTTTTAATTTGGTTGCGCCGGGTCGTAGTTGCGCCATGCGAACTCTTAGTTGAGGCATGTGGGATCTATTTCCCTGACCAGGGATCGAACCTGGGCCCCCTGCATTGGGAGCACAGAGTCTTATCCACTATGCCACCAGGGAAGTCCCTCAAGCCTTTATTACATTTTAAATTTATAATAATTAATACAATGTAATTGGCTCAGGATCAATGAAACAGACTAGGAGCTCAGAGAAAGAGCTGTGCATATATAAAAGCCTAATACACATGCATTGGGTAAAGAAGGGACTATTGGAAAAAATGAAAATAGATTCCTATTCTGCACCACACCCAAAACTAAATTATGGGTGAATTTAGGCCTTAACTGTGAAAGGCAAAACTTTGTATTTTTTAGAAGGAAATCTAGGCAAATATCTTTAAGAACAACCAACCCACAGGTTTTGTTTTTTGTTTTTTGTTTTTTTAATTAATTAATTAATTTATTTATTTTTGGCTGTGTTGGGTCTTCGTTTCTGTGCGAGGGCTTTCTCCAGTTGCGGCAAGTGGGGGCCACTCTTCATCGCGGTGCGCGGGCCTCTCACTGTCGCGGCCTCTCTTGCTGCGGAGCACAAGCTCCAGATGCGCAGGCTCAGTAGTTGTGGCTCACGGGCCCAGCTGCTCCGCGGCATGTGGGATCTTCCCAGACCAGGGCTCGAACCCGTGTCCCCTGCATTGGCAGGCAGGTTCTCAACCACTGCGCCACCAGGGAAGCCCTAGGCAAATATCTTTATGACCAAGGTAAAGAGCTTTGGTAAATCTTTCATAAATTCAACTACATTAAAATTGGGACTTTTGTTCATCAACATACCTAATAAAGACAGCAAAGGGACTTCCCTGACAGTCCAGTGATTAAGACTTGTGCTTCCAATGTAGGGGGCATGGGCTTGATCCCTGGTTGGGGAACTAAGATCCCACATGCTGCGGCGGCCAATAAATAAATAAATAAATAAGCAAAAAAAGACAGCAAGAAGACTGGCCATAAACTTGAGGAAGAGACTTGCAACACATAGTTCACCAGGATCAGTATCTAGCATGGGGCTGTCCAATAGCATTCTGCAATGATGGGAATATTCTATATTTGCACCATCCAATAGCCACTGACCACACGTAGCTATTGAACGCTTGAATTATGGCAAGTGAGACTGAGAAATTCAGTTTTAAATTGTGTTTTATTTTAATTGTAGTCATATATGACTAGTGGCTACCATATTGGATAGCACAGATCTGGAATATATAAAGAACATAGAAGAGGAAATAGGATGGAATAAACATACGAAGTTGCTCAACCAGATCAGGAATAAACAAATTAAAACCATGATGAGATACCACTTCATAACTTCCAGATGTGCAAAGATTAAAAAGTCAGACAATAGGGACTTCCCTGGTGGTCCAGTGGTTAAGACTTCGCCTTCCAATGCAGGGGGTGTGGGTTCGATCCCTGGTCAGGGAGCTAAGATCCCACATGCCTCATGGCCAAAACACCAAAACATAAAACAGAAGCAGTATTGTAACAAATTCAATAAAGACTTTAAAAATGGTCCACATCCCCCCCCAAAAAATATCTTAAAAAAAAAAAGACAATATCTGCTGTGGTGAGAGTTTAAATTGTTACAACCCCTTTGGAAAACAAAATTGAGGAAGTGTATATCCTAGACCCAGCAATATCACTTCAATTATTATAGAAGAAAATTTGTCCTTAACCTGACCTGTGGGGTGACATAATTCACAAACAGGTAGCATTGCTAATAAAGTATTTAAGCAGTTTTATGACAGATCATAATCAAATTAAGATCTCTTCTGAGACACTAGATATCCATATTCTAAATCGACTGTCAGCTATCAATCAAGAGTCTAAAGATCTTTAATTAGACTTTTCTTTTGTACACAATCTAACTGATTGTATTACTGTGATGCTGGAGCAGTGATTACTGTGATGATGTGATTTCTAAGAAATTGGGCTTAATCCCCATTCCTACCACAGAGCTCCTAAAACCCTAGGAATTTTCTAAGTGATCAGAGTGATAGAGATGTCTTGTTATTCATAACAAGCCCCTTTTAAACTTCCCAGAGTTTGTGTCAATGAGGCGACTTTTGGAAAGGCCTTAAATTTGGGGGCTGATTGCCACGGGAATCAACCGTGTGATTAGAAGGTTGGAAGTTACAGCCCTACTCCCCCACCTTGGGGGAGGGGAGAGGGGCTGGAGGTTGAATTAATCGTCAGCGGCCACTGATTTTATTGATCATGCCTACCTAACGAAGCCTCCGTAAAACTCTCTAAAGTGCGGCGTTTGGGGAGCTTCTGGCTGGTGAACAGTGGAGGTGGGAAGAGCGGCCCCAGAGAGGGATGGAGGTCTGCACCCCTTCCCACACGCCCTTGCCCTGTGCATCTGTTCCACCTGGCTGCTCCTGAGATACATCCTTTCTAATCAACCAGCGGTCTAGTGAGTAAACAGTTTTCCTGAGTTCTGTGAGCCGATTGAACAAATTAATCAAACCCCAGGAGGAAGGAGGTCATGGGAACCTCGGCTTTATAGCCAGTGGGTCAGAAGCACAGGTGACAACCTGTACTTGGAATTGGTGTCTGAAGTGGGGAGGGAAGGGGACCGTCTTGTGGGACTGAGCCCTTAACCTGTGGGATCTGATGGTAACTGCAGGCAGATGGTATCAGTGTGAGTTAAATTATAGGACACCCAGCTGGTGTTGGAGAATTACTTGGTAAAAGACCCCCCAGACATCTGGTGTCAGAAGTAATGAAGTATGGAGAGTAGAGGAATTTTTTCGTTTAAATTGCCTAGTCAAAACAAACAGACAAACAAACCCCAAAACAAAACAAAAAAAACAAACAAAAAAACCCCGAAAAACAAAAAAAGGGAATTCCCTGGCGATCCAGTGGTTAGGACTCTGACCTTTCACTGCCAAGGGCCTGGGTTCAATCCCTGGTCAGGGAACTAAGATCCCACAGGGCGAAAAACTAAATAAATAAATTGCCTAGTCATTTTTCCCGCTTTAAGTGTTTCTACCAAGAGAGAAATCTTTGGCTTGGTCCATCAGAGACCTTTGTTCTTACAGCAAGACTATAATAAAACTTTGGCATGTACTCATAATCAAGTTGTCTTAAAAGATTTTTAAACACTCTATCCTAGAGAATCCCCTGCATACCTGCCCCAGGGGATATGAACAAGAACGTTCACAATAGCAAAAACTAAACATGTTTCTCTATCAACAGTGAAATGGACATTGTGGGATGTTCATATGATGAATACTAAGCAACACTGAACATATATCAACTCCAACTACACATGTCAACAGCGATGGATCACAAAAGCCTAGTCTCAGCAGAATGCATACAGTATTATTCCACTTACATAGAATTCAAGAACAGACGAGACTAAATAGCATCCTCTTTAGATGTACATACACGTGTGATAAAGATTAGCACAAGAGTCAGGACTGTGGTTACCTCTTTGGTAGCAGGGAGGAGGACGTTGGGGACATCCGCGAAATGGACACTGGGCATTCTTTTTATTAATATTATTTGAGCTGAACGTACGCATTATGTACGGTAGTTACTATAACGATAAGGCGCTACTGCGGCACGGGCGCGGGGACCACAGTCAGGAGGAAGCCGCGCCCTGGGGCGGGACTGCGGGCAGGTGTGGGTGCAGGTGCGGGCGCAGGGCCCCTGCCCTCGGAGCAGGTTCTTCCGGTGCTAGGCCCGGGGGCTGCTGCAGCTCAGCCTGTTTACCTGGAAACAGCTGGGCCGTATTTATGGAAAGGTATTTATGGGCAGCCAGACATGCCCACTGCACCCCTGGGCGCTGGAGGCCTGCCCACCACCTGCCCCGCCCTGACTCGGGACAGCGGGGCCCTGAGGGGTGTCCGGGCGGGGGCTTCGGTACCACGTGAAACCCAGTAAGTTAAGGAAGGAGCAGCTGCTTCCTCGAAAAAGAAGAAAGAAAAACAAAACAAAAATAAGGAGCTGAAAAAATCCCTCTTGCTGCTGTGAGGGAGTAGACGGGGAGGCGGGGGATGTGGAAGCAGGGAGCTCTTCGGCGAGGCTGTGCAGCGGCTGGGACTCCGTGAGTGCAGTGGACGTGGGAGGGACTTTAGGGCCGCCAAGGCCATGGCCCTCCCCTCTGGCGGGAGCTCTACCGCCTGCTGGCCCTGTGAGCCTGAGTTACTTACACCCTCAATGTCCATAGCAGAAAAATGTGCACGCTAACCGTGCCTGCCCTGTGCCGAAGTGCCTCTCGGCACAGTGCCTGGTACTTAGGCCGTCCCAGGGCCACCGCGAGGGGCTGCCCGGAAGGAGGGGAGCTTTCTCTAACCCAGCAGCATCAGTCAGCTTGCCAAGCCCTGTGCCTGCCAGCTTGTGTGCCCGGAAGGAAGAGTCTTCTCGTTCTGATCGGCACAAAAGTTAGTGGTGGCCCTGCATATGCTCAGAAAACAGAAGTTACCACTGGCATGTTCGTAGGAGGGAGGGATGTAGGTGTTGATATCAATGGCAGCAAGGAAAGCAATAGGCCTGTCCCAGGAGCTGAGAGATTTGGTTGCCCCTCCTGTGGTTGAGAAGGACGCCACCCTAACCTCTGTCAGGTGCTTTCCCCATCTGCAGGTAGCTGGAAAGCTTGCAGGTAGCCTCCCGCACACCTGCGGGTACAAAATGATACCTTTGACAGTGGGCACTAACTCCCCGAGCCTGTGCCTACCTGGTCGGTACGACACAGGGACTCCTGCCCCCTGGTGGCCAGTACGGATTCTGCACACTCCCTGGAGCTAAAACAGCCAGGCGCCTTCAGTCTCCAGCACAGGCAAACCATATCTGAAAAGCACGTTTGCCTCTGGAGGGCAATGTTATTTACTCTCTTATGCTTCTATATTTCTAGCAGTTCTGGCCGAAATCATGGGAACTTATGCTTTTGAAAAAAGCAAATCGAACACACTGTACTATTTTCAGATTCCTTTTTCCTGAAATCCTGTACAGATTTGCCAGGGGTTTTTGTGTTTTCCCTTTAAAGTTGAGTGTTACCTGTCCCCTTTCTGCCAGCACATTACACGCTGGACTGGTTTCTCCACAACTGGGGTCACCAGAGACCTTGTCATGTTGGTTTTAGGGGCTAGACTAGAACCAAAAAAGCCCACTTAAATTAAAAAAAAAAAAATTATGGTAAAGGGAATTCCCTGGCGGTCCAGTGGTTAGGACTCCGCACTTTCACTGCTGGGGCCTGGGTTCAATCCCTGGTCAGGGAACTAAGATCCCGCAAGTCGTGTAGCATGACTAAAAAAAAAAAAAAAAAAAAAAATATTATGGTAAAATATACATAAGATTTACCATTTTAGCCATTTTAAAGTGTACAGTTCCATGGCATTAAGTACATTCACATTGTTCTACAACCATCACCACCATCCACCTCCAGAACTTTTTTCATCTTCCCAAACTGAAACTTGGTACGTATTAAACAATTACTCTCCATCTCCTAGAACCACCATTCTACTTTCTGTCTCTATGATTCTGACTACTCTAGGTACAAGTGTGTACATTTTTGATTTTCACAGGTGGGCTTTTATATTATGACTCTGCTGTCTTATTATGTATCCACACTGTGCAAAATGAGGAGTTCATTACTTTATATATATTTTTAAATATTTATTTATTTGGCTGCGCTGGGTCTTAGTTGTGGCATGCGGGATTTTCATCCCATCACTTTATATTTTTACTTGTGCTCTAAAATCTAGGAAGAATTTTTTATTGTGGTAAAACATACATAAAATTTACCATTTTTTTCCTTTTTTAAGTGTATAATCCAGTGGCATTAATTACATTCACAGTGTTCTGCAACCTTCACCACTATCCATTTCCAGGACTTTTTCATCATCCCAGACAGAAACTGTACCCATTAAACAATAAGTCCCCATCTTCCCTCTCCTCCCCCAGCCCCTAGTCACCTCTCTTCTACTTTCTGTCTTTATGATTTTGAACCCAGGAAGAAGTTAATGTTATTTCCTTTTATTTCTTTTTCTTCAATCAGAGAAGAAAAAGTAATAAAAGGAATACAAATTGGAAAAGAAGAAGTAAAACTGTCACTGTTTGCAGGTGACATGATACTATACATAGATAATCCTAAAGATGCTACCAGAAAACTACTAGAGCTAATCAATTAATTTGGTAAAGTTGCAGGAGGATACAAAATTAATGCACAGAAATCTCCTGCATTCCTATACACGAACAACGAAAGATCAGAAAGAGAAATTAAGGAAACAATCCCATTCCCCATTGCAACAACAAAAAGAATAAAATACCTAGGAATAAACCTACCTAAGGAGGTAAAAGACCTGTACTCAGAAAACTATAAGACACTGATGAAAGAAATCAAAGATGACACAAACAGTTGGAGAGATATACCATGTTCTTGGATTGGAAGAATCAATATTGTGAAAATGACTATACTACCAAAAGCAATCTACAGATTCAATGCAATCCCTATCAAATTACCAGTGGCATTTTTTACAGAACTAGAACAAAAAATCTTAAAATTTGTATGGAGACACAAAAGACCCCGAATAGACAAAGCAGTCTTGCAGGAAAAAAACAGAGCTGGAGGAATCAGACTCCCTGACTTCAGACTATACTACAAAGCTACAGTAATCAAGACAATATGGTACTGGCACAAAACCAGAAATATAGATCAGTGGAACAGGATAGAAAGCCCAGAGATAAACCCACTCACCTATGGTCAACTAATCTATGACAAAGGAGGCAAGGATATACAATGGAGAAAAGACAGTCTCTTCAATAAGTGGTGCTGGGAAAACTGGACAGCTACATGTAAAAGAGTGAAATTAGAACACTCCCTAACACCATACACAAAAATAAACTCAAAGTGGATTAGAGAACTAAATGTAAGACTGGACACTATAAAACTCTTAGAGGAAAACATAGGAAGAACACTCTTTGACATAACTCACAGCAAGATCTTTTTTGATCCACCTCCTAGAGTAATGGAAATAAAAACAAAAATAAACAAATGGGACCTAAATGAAACTTAAAAGCTTTTGCAAAGCAAAGGAAACTACAAACAAGACAAAAAGACAACCCTCAGAATGGGAGAAAATATTTGCAAATGAATCAACGGACAAAGGATTAATCTCCAAAATATATAAACAGCTCATGCAGCTCAATACGAAAAAAACAAACCACCCAATCAAAAAATGGGAAGAAGACCTAAATAGACATTTCTCCAAAGAAGACATACAGATGGCCAAGAAGCACATGAAAAGCTGCTCAACATCACTAATTATTAGAGAAATGCAAATCAAAACTACAATGAGGTATCACATTACACCAGTTAGAATGGGCACCATCAGAAAATCTACAAACAACAAATGCTGGAGAGGGTGTGGAGAAAAGGGAACCCTCTTACACTGTTGATGGGAATGTAAATTAATACAGCCACTATGGAGAACAGTATGGAGGTTCCTTAAAAAACTAAAAATAGAATTACCATATGACCCAGCAATCCCACTACTGGGCATATACCCAGAGAAAATCATAATTCAAAAAGACACATGCACCCCAATGTTCATTGCTGCACTATTTACAATAGCCAGGTCATGGAAGCAACCTAAATGCCCATCGACAGACGAATGGATAAAGAAGTTGTGGTACATATATACAATGGAATATTACTCAGCCATAAAAAGGAATGAAATCGGGTCATTTGTAGAGACGTGGATGGATCTAGAGACTCATACAGAGTGAAGTAAGTCGGAAAGAGAAAAACAAATATCGTATATTAAGGCATATATGTGGAACCTAGAAAAATGGTACAGATGAACCAGTTTGCAGGGCAGAAATAGAGGCACAGATGTAGAGAACAAACGTATGGACACCAAGGGGGGAAAGCGGCAGGGGGGTGGGGTGGGAGGATGAATTGGGAGATTTTGATTGACATGTATACACTGATGTGTATAAAATAGATAACTAATAAGAACTTGCTGTCTAAAAAATAAATAAAATAAAATTCCAAAAAAAAAAAGAAATGCCAAATTTTTCATGAAACTTCTGGCCGGTGAACTCATATGGCAGTTACTTTTTACTTCCTAGAGGATGAGCTGGTTTTAATTCAATAAAGTGAATAGAAACCCACAAAAAAGAAATGCCAAATTAACAGGAGGGCAAAAAGGGAATGAAGAGAAACTTTTCCAAACCAATGCAAAGAAAAAGAACCAACAACAAGGTAAGATATAAAATAAGTATACATTGGTGGATACAATAGAGCACAGATTCCAGTTTGTAATAATTGCAAAAGAGATCAATTCTCCTATTTAAAAAGAACAAAGATAACAGATTAAGTTGTTAAAAATCCATCTATTAATTATTTAGAAAATTTAAAGAAGAGTTGAAAACAAACGGATGGGTAGATATAGGTCATATAATACAAACAAACAAAAAGAAAGCAGGATGGGATACTGCCATCAGATAAAATTTAAATCAAGGCCAGATACATTAAAAAATGAAAAAGGCTGTTATTTAATAAAAACACACAATATTGTACATGTATGTATACTGTAAAATAATATACATTTTTCATACTTATAATTAAAATTCATAATTATACATCATCTATAAAAACAACCTAAGAACCATAGATATTTATGTACTAAACATGGCCAAATACATAAATGATATTCACTTTCAGAATTTAACTAATTAGGCAAAAACAAAGCAAATCATAGAGGAATTGTATAATACAGTTTATAAGCTTGATATAACACAAAGAGAAATTTCGAATCTACAGAGAATATATATACCCTTCATGTCAATAGAAATCAATTATATGCCACAAAGAAAAGGATAATAAATTTGAAAATAACAAGAGATTCTATAATTCAGAAGCTTTAACTATAGCCCAATACAGTTAGAAATCAACCACAAAAAGATTTTTTAAATTTTCGTTTGGAAATTAAGGAACAGTCTCTCAGGTCTAAGAGGAAATCAAAATTATTGGGAAAATTAGTGAATTTAGCAAGGTCAGTGGATACAAGGTCAATATACAAAAAACCAATTGTTTCTATATACTAGCAGCAAACAGTTGGAAAATGAAATTTAAAAATACCGTTTAGAATAGCAGCAAAATATTTAGGAATAAATTTAACAAAAGACATATTAAGTTTATAATTGCTGAGAGAAATTAAATAAGATTTCATAAATGGAGAGATATATTTATGGATTGGAAGACTATATATATTTGTATATATATATATATATATATTTTTTTTTAAACGGCTGAAAAGAGCACAAATTTATTATCTTCCAGTTCTGGAGATCAGAGGTTCAACACAGATCTCACTGGATAAAATGAAGGTGTCAGGGACTTCCTTGGTGGTCCAGTGGTTAAGACTCCACGCTCTCAATGCAGGAGGCCCGGGTTCAATCCCTGGTCAGGGAACTAGATCCCGTATGCCACAACTAAGAGTTCGCATGCCCTAACAACTAAGAGTTTGCATGCCGCAACTAAAGACGCCGCATGCCACAACTAAGACCCGGTGCAGCCAAACAAATAAATATTTTTAAAAAAATCAAGGTGTCAGCAGGGCTACATTTCTTTTTTTTTTTTTAATTGACGAATAGTTGATTTACAGTGTTGTGTTAGTTTTTGGTGTGTAGCAAAATGATTCAGTTATACATATTATACATTCTTTTTTATATTCTTTTCCATTCTGGTTTATTACGAGATATTGAGTATAGTTCCCTGTGCTCTACAGTAGGACCTTGTTGTTTATCCACCCTGTATATAATAGTTTGCATCTGCTAATCCCAAACTCCCAATCCATCCCTCTCCCCACCACCCCCACCTTGCGACCACAAGTCTGTTCTCTCTGTCTATGAGTCTGTTTCTGTTTTGTAGATAGGTTCATTTGTGTCATATTTTAGATTCCACATATAAGCAATATCACATGATATTTGTCTTCTCTGTCTGACTTACTTCACTTAGTATGATAATCTCTACTTCCAAACGTTATTTCATTCTTTCTTATGGCCGAGTAGTGTTATATATATGTACCACATCTTCCTTATCCATTCATCTGTCAATGGACATTTAGGTTGTTTCCATGTCTTGGCTATTGTAAATAGTGCTGCTATGAACGTAGTGGTGCATGTATCTTTTTGAATTATAGTTTTGTCTGGATATATGCCCAGGAGTGGGATTGCTGGATCACATGGCATCTCTATTTTTAGTTTTTTGAAGAACCTCCATACTGTTTTCCATAGTGGCTACACCAACTTACATTCCCACCAACAGTGTAGGAGGGTTCCCTTTTCTCCACACCCTCTCCAGCATTTGTTATTTGTAGAGTTTTTAATGATGGCCGTTCTGACCAGTGTGAGGTGATACCTCATTGTAGTGTTTTTTAAAATTATTTATTTGTTTATTTATTTATTTATTTATTTATCTTTTGGCCACGTTGGGTCTTCGTTGCTGCGCGCGGGCTTTCTCTAGTTGGGGTGGGCGGGGCCTACTCTTCGTTGCGGTGCGCGGGCTTCTCACTGCAGTGGTTTCTCTTGTTGCGGAGCACGGGCTTTAGGCGCTCAGGCTTCAGTAGTTGTGGCATGCGGGCTCAGTAGTTGTGGCTCATGGGCTGTAGAGCGCAGGCTCAGTAGTTGTGGTGCATGGGCTTAGTTGCTCTGCGGCATGTGGGATCTTCCCGGACCGGGAGTCGAACCCATGTCCCCTGCATTGGCAGGTGGATTCTTAACCACTGCACCACCAGGGAAGTCCCATCATTGTAGTTTTGATTTACATTTCTCTAATAATTAGCGATGCTGAGCATCTTGTCATGTGCCTCTTAGCCATCTGTATGTCTTCTTTAGAGAAATGACTATTTAGGTCTTCTGCCCATTTTTTGATTAGGTTGTTTGTTTTTGTTGTTGTTGTTGAGTTGTATGAGCTATTTGTATATTTCGGAAATTAAGCCCTTGTCAGTCGCATCATTTGCAAATATTTTCTCCCATTCCGTAGGTTGTCTTTTTGTTTTGTTTATGGTTTCCTTTGCTGTACAGAAGCTTGTAAGTTTGATTAGGTCCCGTTTGTTTATTTTTGCTTTTGTTTCTATTACCTTGGGAGACTGACCTGAGAAAACATTGGTATGATTTATGTCAGAGAATGTTTTGCCTATGTTTTCTTCTAGGAGTTTTATGGTGTTTTGTCTTATATTTAAGTCTTTAAGCCATTTTGAGTTTATTTTTGTGTGTGGTGTGAGGGTGCATTCTAACGTCTTTGATTTACTTGCGGCTGTCCAACTTCCCCAACACTGCTTGTTGAAGAGACTCTTTTCCATTCTATATTCTTGCCTCCTTTTTTGAAGATTAATTGACCGTGTGGGTTTATTTCTGGGCTCTCTGTTCTGTTGATCCATATGTCTGCTTTTGTGCCAATACCATGCTGTTTTGATTACTTCAGCTTTGCAGTATTGTGGAAGACGATATTTTTAAGAAGTCATTTCTCTCCACATTTGTCTACAGATTCAATGGAACTACAGCCCAATATCCCAGCAGTTTTTTTTTTTTTGGTATAAAAATACAAAAAAAAAAAAAAAATCCTGGTAAAATTTCCACCCTGAACACTAGGTCTCTCACTTTTGGAACTCTGAGCTGCCAAATATAAAAACATCTGAATTCTCTGAGGCCACCATGTTGTAAGGAAGCCCAAGCCATATGTTGAGGCTATGGGTAAGTGCTCCAGGTGACAGCTCAATTGATCTCCCAGCCATCAGCCAGCGTCAGTTGCAGCATGTGAGTGAAGCCATCTTTGACATCCAGCCTGGTGAGCCTTCAGGTGACTGTGGCCTTAGCAGACATCCCAGTGAATTGTGCAAGAGACTCCAAGCAAGGACTGTCCAGCCAAGTCCTTCCTGAATTCTTGTCCCACGAGATCATCAGAAAGATAAAATGGTTGTTTAAAAAAAATCACAGCAGCCTTATTATAATAGCCCCAACCTGGAAACACTCTAAATGTCCTTCAACAGTAGAAAGAATAAATAAAATGTGGTATATGCATATATTGGAATACTGCACAACAATGAAAATGAACGAATCATGGATTCATACAACAACATGGATGAAACTCACAGACATAACATTGAGTAAAAGAAGTTATACACAAGGGTACATATTGTATGAATGCATTTATATGAAGTTCAGAATCATGGTGATAAAGCAAGACTAGTGGTTATCCTTGGGTGCATTGATTGGGAGTGGGGACAAAGGACCCTTCTGAGATGCTGGAAATGTTCTCTGTTTTGGTCTGGGTGCTGGTTACAAAGGTATGCATATATGTGAAAACACTTCAGTGTGTGCAAGGTTTAGCCCAATTTAAAAATGAAAAACATGGGACCCCAGAAATAAATCCATGTACTTATGGTCAATTAATCTATGACAAAGGAGGCAAGAATATACAGTGGGGAAAAGAGAGTCTCTTCAATAAGTGATGCTGGGAAAACTGGACAGCTACATGTAAAAGCATGAGATTAGAACATTTTCTCACAGCATATAGAACAATAAACTCAAAATGGATTAAAGACCTAAATGTAAGATTGGAATCCATAAAACTCCTAGAAGAAAACATAAGCAGAACATTATAAAGAACTCTGTAAATAAGATGGGATATATATATATAAATAAAATAGAATACTACTCAGCCACAAAATATAATGAATTTTTTTTGCAGTTACAATTGGTTTTTATTTGTTCATTCTTTAGTGGAGATGTATAATGACTAGTCAGTATACCTTATATAAAAGTCCCTGAAGATCAGCCATAGTTAAATTACCACTTCAGCCTTCTTTTCAGGGACAGCAATCTGTTTCCTTACATAAAAAATAATGAATTTTGTCATTTACAACCACATGGATGGACCTGGAGGGTATTATGCTTAGTGAAATAAGTCAGACAGAGACAAATACTGTATGTTATCACTTACATGTGGAGTCTAAAAAATAAAACAAATGGATATAACAAGTAAAAATGAAAAATATGAATTAGGCTTAAAAAATTTTTTTTGAGGTATAGTTGATTTCCAACGTTGTGCCAGGGTTTTATTTTATTTTGGCTCCACCGTGCAGCATGTGGGATCTTAGTTCCCCGACCAGGGATCAAACCTGCGCCCCTTGCACTGGGAGCGTGGAGTCTTAACCACTGGACCACCAGGGAAGTCCCCAGAGTTTTATTTTAAAGATATTATACCATTAAGTTGGCTTGAGGTGGAGAACACAAAGTTATTGCACACCCAAAACCCAAGAAGGCGATTAAAAAGGTATGTTCTTGGAACAGTCTGAGTCTAGGAATGAATGAAGTGATTTGATTCAATCAAAGAGTAACTAGAATAATATGAAAAATATTAGTTGGTCTAGCTCTCAGAAGAGCAGTAGTGAAAGAATGAAAATTAAAGGAATGAAGTTAGGAATATTAAATTGGAGGAACTGAGGGATTTTCATAGGAATATGGTTGATAGCGTAGAGTATCAAGCAGATTTTTTTGTAGAAATTAACAGCTGATTTTATACTTTATATGGAAATGAGCAGGACTTAGAAAAGCCAAGACAATTGGCTTTGAAGAAGAACAAATCTGGAGGACTTACTCTGATTCCAAGACTAAGTAATTAAGGCAGAGTGGTCTTGGTGTAAGGAAAGGTAAGTAGCTCAATAGAACAGAATAGAGGATTGAGACATAGGCCACAGGATATCAATATGGAGGGAAAAAACAACAACAACCTGGTGTTTACCTCACACCATATGCAAATTAATTTGAGTTGGATCATACACTTACGTATGAAAGCTAAAACTATGGGGACTTCCCTTGTGGTCCAGTGGTTAAGACTCTGTGCTCCCAATGCAGGGGGCCCAGGTTTGATTTCTGGTCAGGGAACTAGATCCCACATGCTGCAACTAAGAGTCCACATGCCGCAACTAAAAAAAAAAAGATCCCGTACATAGCAATGAAGATCGCACGTGCGGCAACTGACCTGTGCAGCTAAATAAATAAATAAATATTAAAAAAAAAAAAGCTAAAACTGTAAAGCTTCTAGAAGAAAAGATAGGAGAAAATCATGAGCTTTGGGGTAGACAAAGATTTTTTTTAAACCTGACACAAAAAACTCAACCATAAAATAAGTAATTCACAAGTTGAATTTTCTCAGAAGAAAATACCCAAAATAAAAAATTTCTACTCATCCAAAGATATTAAAGTGAAAAGGAAAGCCACGACTCAGAGAATATATTTTAGATAATATATGTCTGGCCCAGAACTCATATCCAGACCTAAAGAACTCCTATACATCAAAGAAGCCAATTTAGTGCCTGTCAACAGGCATTTTACAAAGAAGATATACAGGGACTTCCCTGGTTGCGCAGTGGTTAAGAATCCGCCTGCCAATGCAGGGGACACGGGTTCGAGCCCTGGTCCGGGAAGATCCCACATGCCGTGGAGCAACTAAGCACACATGCCACAACTACTGAGCCCATGTGCCACAACTACTGAAGCCTGCGCGCCTAGAGCCTGTGCTCCGCAAGAAGAGAAGCCACCGCAACGAGAAGCCCACGCACCGCAACAAAGAGTAGCCCCCGCTCGCCACAGCTAGAGAAAGCCCACGCAGCAACGAAGACCCAGTGCAGCCAAAAATAAATAAATAAATAAAATCTATTTTTTAAAAAAAAATAAAAGAACGGCCATCATTAAAAAGTCTAAAAATAACAAATGCTGGAGAGGGTGTGGGAAAAGGGAACCCTCCTGCACTGTTGGTGGGAATGTAAGTTGGTGCAGCCACTGTGGAAAATAGTATGGAGATTCCTCAAAAAACTAAAAGTAGAGATGCCATGTGATCCAGCAATCCCACTCCTGGGCATATATCTGGACAAAATTATAATTCAAAAAGCTACATGCACCCCCTCTGTTCATAGCGCTATTCACAATAGCCAAGACATGGAAACAACCTAAAATGTCCATCAACAGATGAATGAATACAGATGTGGTACATATATATATACAATGGAATACTACTCAGCCATAAAAGAATGAAATAATGCCATTTGCAGCAACATGGATGGACCTAGAGATTATCATACTAAGTGAATTAAGTCAGAAAGAGAAAGACAAATACCATATGATATCACTTATATGTGGAATCTAAAATATGACACAAATGAACTTATTTATGAAACAGAGACAGATGCACAGACAGAGAGAGCAGACTTGTGGTTGCCAAGGGGGAGGGGGGCGGGCAGTGTTGGATTGGGAGTTTGGGATTAGCAGATGCAAACTATTATATATATGATGGATAAATAACAAGGTCCTACTGTAGAGCACAGAGAACTGTATTCAATATCCTGTGATAACCATAATGGAAAAGAATATGAAAAAGAATATATATATGTATAACTGAATCACTCTGCTGTACACCAGAAACTAACATTGTAAATCAACTATACTTCAAAAAAAAACTAAAAAAACCTCACAAAATGGCACTTTAGCAGTGTCAATTACTCCATCTTCCTTTCTTCTATCTAATACCTACTGTAAAAAAGTTTTTAAACAAACTTACTAAAAAGTTAAATCAGATTTATTTGAAATTTACCCCCTGAGTGGAGTCATAAACTGACCCAAAGGTGGCAGCAGAAGAAAAAGGTGAAACCGATGGAGTATCTTTTCGCTACTCTTGTTAAAAAAAAAAAACAATCATTTAGTAAAATGTCAGTTATCTGCTGAAGGACATCTACACAACGTTTAACTCATTGAATTTTCTATTTACCAGTGAGGCATAAATATATTAAAAACAGTAGAAGAGTTTGAAACTAGGTAGAGGTGGTGACAGTATAGCATTGTGAATGCAGCAAGTACCGCTGAACTGTACACCTTAAAATGTTTAATTTTATGTTATATATATTTCATCTCACTTTTTTAAATGAATTTTGTTTTTGCCAGGCCACGTGGCTTTCGGCATCTTAATTCCCGGACCGGGGACTGAACCCGCACCCTCCACAGTGAAAGCGGGGAGCCCTAATCATTGGACCGCCAGGGAATTTCCCATCTCAATTTTTGAAAGTATTCAATAAAACAGTAGAAGACAAAAAAAGCTATGTGCCTTTTGCTGAATGTAAACTACACCACCAATGAAACCCTAATGCATACAGCTAAAGCTATACTCAGGAAAATTTATAGTCATTAATATTTTATTAACAAATATACTAAAAATAAAGGAACTATGTATTTAATTCAATAAACTATCAAACTAATGATAAAACAAGTAACAAAGAGGAAAGTTGATATTAAGGAAGTAGAACACAAAGAGTAGAAAAATGAGTAAATGAAAATGTTATTTCTTTTAAGATATGAATAAAATAGAGCAACAAAATAGGTTTGTAAAAGACTTGGGTTCCATCAGTGGTTCTCGTGATTTTGTGTTTAAACTTTGGTGCTGTGTTCAACAAAACGATAATAATGGGATTTGGTGCGGAGTTCATTTATTAAATTGAAAAAAATCTGTTGACCATCGGGATCCTGAAGACGCTGTTTTATAATCTGGCAGGAAAGCCCAAGTTTAAGAATTCTGATTTCAGCTGCTACCTGTCCTGCAGTTGAGGGTGCCTGGCCATTTACCCACATTGATTAGCTCATTCAGGCACGCGATGGCTCCGGCCAGGAAGGTGCTGTCCTCATCTTGGAGATGAAGTTGCCCCGGGGCCCCTGCTGGGATGTGGCTGTGAATTCAGGGTGACCCAGGCCTCAGGAAGGCAGGAAGAAGCCCTCGGGGTTCAAGGGCCCCGGAGGCGCCTCGGCAGGTGCAAACAGGCTCCGCGTGTCGGGAGCCGAGGCCAGAGGCGCGGTCCCGCAGGGCCTGCCGGCCGGAGCGACTCAGGTGAGGGCCCCGCGGCGGGCGGGCGGGGTGGGTGCGCTGAGCTGTGGCCAGGAGCGGGTCGGGGAGGGGGCCGGGGCCGGGCGGGGCAGGCGGGCGCAGCGCCCCCTGCGCAGACGGGGCAGCGGGCGCGCGGGCGGCGGGCGCGCGCGGGGAGCAGCGGGCGCGCGGCGGAGCGGGAACGCGCGGCGGAGAGGCCTGCGCGCCAGGGTGCGGGAGCCATGCGGCGGGCGAGGAGTGGCGCGGCGGCCAAGCCACGCGGGCAGAAGCGGTCCGGGGTCTCCAGGGCCCCCGCGGCCGCCGCCTCGGCCCCCGGCGCCGACCGCGCACGGAGGCCCGCGGGCCAGGCCGGGGGCGGGAGCCGGGCGGCGGCGAGGCAGCCGTCGGCCAAGCGGCGGCCGCAGTCGTCGCCTCGGGCGCAGGAGGCGGGCCCCGGAGAGCCGCCGCCGGAGCCGCCGCTGCCCCCGCCTCCGCCCGCGGCGCCCTCGGCGTCCGAGCTGGACCTGGGCGAGCAGCGGGAGCGCTGGGAGACGTTCCAGAAGCGGCAGAGGCTCAGCTTCGAGGGCGCCGCCAAGCTGCTGCTGGACACCTAGTGAGTGCGGCGCGGCCGGGCCGGCGCCTGTAACGTCCCCGCGGCGCCCGAGCCGCGCACCGGCCGGACAAAGGCCTCCCCGCTCGGCCAGCGCCGCGCGCCAAGGCGGCGGCCTTCCCGCGAAGAGGGTCGGCCCGGCTCTCGGGTCCCTGAGCCGCTTTTGTGTTTGCGCACGTGTGTTTGGAGAGTGGCTGCGGGGGCAGGGCCGGGGTGAGAGGCGCTGGGACAGTTCGGAGCCGCCTGGGAGGCCGGTGGCCCCTGTTACTGCGCGCGCCCTGCGCGGAGCCGGGCGGCGGGGAGGAGCGCGCGGGCCGCCCGTGTTCGGAACCGCCGCGGGCGCCGGAGGGCCGGGGCTCCGCGTCCCCCGGCTTTGCCGCCGCGGGACGAGGACCCCGGCTCCCCGGCGGCCGGAGGAGGACTTCGGAGGGTCCGTGGAGCTCGCAGTGAGCTGTTAGCTCTGGGGGGCGCCTCGTCGTCTCCAGACGGGGCCCCTGCCCCGTAGCACAGTTGTGCTACCGAGAAGTAGTTTAGCGCCCTAAATATCTCAGAATCAGTCGTCTTATGCTAGAAAACCCCAGAGAAAACAAAGCAACCTAACAATTGCATAGCAACCTGAGGATTACTCCTTTTCTTGAACAAAAATGTTCCTTTGTCCTTGTTCCGTAAGAAATTCTCTTCATTAGGACGAGTCTTCTCAGAGATGGAATATTGGGTTTTCCGTGTGTTTCACTTTTTGGTTCCTGATCTTGGACTGTAGGCTGAACATTTTTCAGTATACATCATTCAGTGTTTTTGAGCTAAGGTGTGCCAGCTACTGCTCAGTGTGGGGAATATAAAGATGTCAGAAACGTAGAACGAAAGTTTGAATTTATACTTTAAAACAAACTGATAAATGGCCAAGAAAAAGATTTTAAAATGTTGACATGAAAGGATGAGATTTTTTTTTTAACCTATCAGATTGGCATAAGTTACATACATTTGTTAAAGAACCAAAACTCAGCAAATTAAAAAGAATATATTAAACAATAATCGCTGTTATTGTTAAAACATTATTGTATGGAAAATAGTCTCAGGAACATAGAGCAAACAGGTAACTGTGGATTCCTCTGGGTGTTAGGACTTAAGAGACTTTCATTTTTTACATTATCAAATGTTGTAATGTTTGCGTTTTTTACCATAAGCATTATTTGTGTCTGCAGAAAAAAATACATCAAATTAACGGAGTCAACTTGTACAGAAACGTGAAAAAGCATTCAGTCTTGGTAACCAAATAAATGCAAAATAAGACTGCAGCGAGCTATTTTTCCTGTAATTATTGCTTGAGAAGATTCAGTGAAATGTTTTCTCAATCATTACTGATAAGAGTGTTCAGCCCTTTTGGAAAACAGTTGGATGATATTTATCAAATCTTAATAATGTTCAATGAAGGGCCTGACTTACAAGTTTTAAAAAGATTAAAGTTGTACGTAATGTGTATGGATAGCTCTGTAAAAAGCCACGTATATGCAAAATACCGGAGGAGAATACAGCAGAATTACAGGAGCCTTTTGTTAACTTTCTCCAGACTCGGTCAGGTCTCCTTTCTTTTTCATGGCAGCCTGTACGCCTTTATCACAAGTCATGTAAATATTCAGTTTATTTGTTTGATGGCTGCTCCAGATCCCTAAGGCCAGGACCACATCTGCTGTATCTTGTTTACTGCCTTCTCCCCAGTGCCTCGCTGCTCGTGAAAAATCTTA
Organism: Eubalaena glacialis; assembly: GCF_028564815.1. Classification (NCBI taxonomy): domain Eukaryota; kingdom Metazoa; phylum Chordata; class Mammalia; order Artiodactyla; family Balaenidae; genus Eubalaena; species Eubalaena glacialis. Next base: position 3,608,658 of record NC_083734.1, on the reverse strand, counting down.
ATAAGTATTTGCCATGTAAATAAAAAGTTCGGGTGGCTGGATTAGGATCCTCCACCCAATTCTCTTTTTTCCATACTTTGGAATGCTTTATTTTACGACTTAACAAAATAGAAGTGGAAAAAAGAGAGCTCACAGACAAAGAAGGTACTGAATCCTTTTATAGAACTGACAGTGCCTCCTCAGAAGCAGGAATGCGTCTGGTTGTCCCGTAAAGACTTCTGTCCCATCTTGCTTCTTTCTTTCAACCATGGCCTGACTATTCAGAAACCCTCATCTTCCTGATTTGTGTTCCCTTCAGTGAATACCAGGGCCTGGTGAAACACACAGGAGGCTGCCACTGTGGGGCGGTTCGCTTTGAAGTCTGGGCCTCGGCAGACCTGCACATCTTTGACTGCAAGTGAGTGTTTTCTCTTCCCAAGTTGCTTAGATGTTAGAAGTTGTGTTAGATGTTTCCATTCATGAAGAAAGTTTTAAAGACGGGGGCGAGGCTAGAAAGAACAGCGTGCTGTGTGTGACACAGCTCAGTCCTGCAGCACAGCCCCAGGGGATGTGGAGCAGGGCCCTCGACTTGTGCCCAGCAGAGTGCCCCAGAGACACCGGTGCAGGGGCGGGGGGCTGGTGGTGGGACTGCTTCCCCGGAGACCGTCCGGCTGGGCGCTGAATGAAAGGCCTTGAGCGGAGTCTTTGGGAGTTGGGTGAGGTGAGGTGAGGGCGTGCGCACCTGGAAGCGTGCCATGCCCCAGGCCACCTGGCCCCGTTGCTTCAGGTGAGGCAGGCAGTGCTGCCAGGATCGGTGGGGCGCCTGCCGTCAGCACCTCCCAGGCCTTGTGATAGAACAGGGTCTCCAGGCTCTGACTTCTGACCCGCAGTTGGTGTGTAACTGATTATGCAACAGTATCCAGTCCTTTTGCCCCTTGGTGCTGTGGTGCCTGAATTATATGTGAAGAATAAATGAATAAATACCGTGGAATTCCTCCCACGGGGAGCTGACCCTGCTACTAAGCAGTGTGGTCCAGATTGAAGCAGCCCCTGGAATAAGTTGTTAGAGGATTTTATACGAAATTAGAGTTTTTTAAAAGGTGGACTAAAACGGGGGGGGGGGGGACTTATATTTAATTCTGAGGATGTGATTCTGAGGACCTGTTTGACGTGGCGCTGGGCTTTCTGTGACGTGCAGATGAGGACAGAGGGAAACCTAAGCTTCCTTGTCCGTTTCTGGTGAGGATACCCCAGGGGCAGAAGGTCGTAGCTCTGCCTGATGCTTGTTTTCTACTGTCTCCAGAAGCCAGCAGTTCCCTTCACCGTAGTAAGCCAGGGGTGGGCGGCAGGAGTGTGGCTCTCCGGGTCCTGGTTTCCTGAGGGGGGCGTGGCCTGCTCTGCTGGCTGTGGGACCCGCGGGCCCTCCTGCACACGTGGAGCAGAGGCCCCAGGCCGCTGGCCCGCCTGCCCCAGCTGCCCTTCCTGGGACGGCGCTGCAAGGGGCTTCACCTCAGGGGTCAGCTGGCTCCTGGGACGGGGCAGGTTGGGCCCCCGGGGGAACTCAGAGGGTGCAGGTGGTCATTCACAGTCTGGGGTCTGCTCTTGTCTTGCTGTAGCTGCAGCATTTGCAAGAAGAAGCAGAATAGACACTTCATTGTTCCGGCCTCTCGCTTCAAGCTCCTCAAGGTGAGTGTTGCGAGTGGGGCTTACAGGGTGCCAGGCGCAGGGGGCCTCCCGGGCCGTATGCTTTCCCCTGTCACCCAGCTTTCATTCCCCCCTTTATATTGGGTTGGCCAAAAAGTTTGAGTTTTTCCGTGAGATGTTATGGAAAAACCCGAACCAACTTTTTGGCCAAGCCACTATTTTTTGGATATATATTTGATATTACAGTGGAAACATGTACAAACACAGAGAATCAAAAATAAATAAGATCACCCAAATCCTGTCAATCAAAGGTAACCACTGGTTGTGTTCTGCCGAATATCCTTGCGGGTTATTTTGGACGCGGATGAATACATCTAAATAAATCGTGTATGTTTTTATCAAGGTAGAATTTTACCTTTTTATCTGCTTTATAACTGACTTTTATCATTTCCCGATGAAAAATAAATGATTGAAAAGATTTTTAACTTTAGTATTTGGGGGAGTTTTTTGTGCTTGGTACCGGATTTGCGAAGTACAGAGTAGATACATACACGGTGAAAGGCCTCCCCTCCACTGGCCCTCAGGCCCCTGGCCTCTCCCCGCGCCTACAACTGTTTCGTAGTTTACTTATACGCTTCTTGCTGTGTCTGTAGCATATTTCGTTGCGTGAATGTACCACGAGCGACCTTCTACGTTTGAACTTCTAGGTTGAGTGCAGTGCTGTCGTAAACCTCCCTGTGTATAAATCTTTGATAGTTTAGACATTATTTCTTTGGATCAATTCTCCTGGAAGTAAAATCTCCGGTCAGAGAACACAAACGTTTAAAAAAGGCTTCGGCGTGCTTTGCTCCGGGGGGCGGGGTGGGGCGGGGCTCTGGCCCGTCCTCCGCTCCCGTTGCCCCCGACAGACGCCTCGCCTTGGGAGTAGTGCGCTGTGCGTGGCGGGTCGGGAGGGCTTCCCGGAACCACCTTTGGTCGAGTCTGCGCTCCTGGCCCCGGGGCCCCGGCATCCAGTGGCCCCTCGGTGAGTGTCTGGGAGGAAAAGCTGAGATTTAATTCCAGACGCTTCGGGCCAGGGTGGCTCCTTGTCTGTGTCTGCCCTCGATCCTGGGGTGGGCGTCTGGTCGGGGTGGGAGCGCCGGTGGGCAGCGGAACTGCCCTCGTCTTTCCCGCGAGCCCCCCTCGGGTGCCAGCTGGAGGCTGTGGCCCCAGCCCCCCAAGACAGGCGGCTCCCGAAGACACGCGGGCGGCCGGGGGCTCGCGGCCTCGGAGTTGGCAGTGCCCCGCCATCCCACCCCCGTGGGCCTGCTCCGGCGTCGCCCTGGCGTCTCGAGCACCGCTCTCTTCTTCTCCCTGGCCTGGTGAAGGAGAGAGCAGTTTTCCGTTTGTTCTTTAAGTACAAACCTCCTTCCTTGATTCAGCAGTGTTTATGGGGCAGCTGCTGTGTGCCAGGCTCCATTCCACTGAAACCCCACAGCTGTCGTGGCAGACAAGGCCCTTGTCCCTGGGATCTCACGCCTCATGGGGGAGATGGAGGAACAGGACGAGGCCCGGAAGTGCCCTGTGGAGGGTCGGAGCGGGGCAGCGTGACGGAGGCTGGCTGGTGGCGGGTCTTGGCGGCTAGGGCAGGCCCCGCTGGCGCTTCGATGGCCGAGGCGTGGGGGTCCTGGGCACGGGGCGGGCACGGCGCCGGGGGGCCTCTCGGCGTGTCTGAGGAGCTGCACGGTGGCCCTCGTGGCCGGAGGGTGGCCGCAGGGTGGAGGTGAACCAGCGGACCGAGCTGGAGCTGGAGAGAGGCCGGAGCGGATGAGGAGGCAGGTTTTGTCCTCTGGAGAGAGAAGCCTGGGGAGGGTTTTAAGCGGGGCGGGGACGAGACGTGCTTCAGTGTTGGAAAAGCATGCGGTGGCCGCTGCGTGCAGAGCGGATGGTGAGGAGGTGAGTACGGAGGGGGGGGGCGGCCGGGAGAGGGTGGCAGTCGTGGGGACGGGCAGACAGGGGTCATTGGAGGTGTGTTTTGGAGCGGGTGGTTCTCGGAGTCCAGGGTGTGCACGGCCACCGGAGGGCTCGTTAGACAAGTCGCTGGGCCCCCTCCTGACTGTGCAGGTCTTGGGGGGCGGGGTGGGCACAAGATGGACGTTTCTCGCAAGTTCTCAGGTGACGGTGACGCGGCTGGTCCTGGGACCACACGCTGAGAGCCGCTGCTCGAGAGGAAGGACGGGGTGTGAAGAGCGGAGAAGGAGGTTGGGCCTCCGAGCGGCCGGTCGCCTGGAGACGCCAGGTCCTGGGGGAGAAGCCGGCGCGGAGGGTGCTGGACTCAGATCCTTCTTGAGAAGGTTGAGGTGAAGCGTCGTGAGCGCCGACGGAGGCGGAGCCAGGGGGTGGGCAGCCGCACGCACGTGTGTCTGGAGTCGTGGGGTGAGGGCAGCTGGGCAGACAGACGGTGCAGCCAAACACGCGGGGGCCCAGGACCCAGCACGTACAGGGAGCGGAGCGGAAGGGGCCCGGGAAGGACGGCCGGTGGGGAGGGAGGAGGAGCCCGCAGGGCGGGGTGTCCTCAGAACGGAAGGAGTGGTACTGAGGGCCAGGTTCAGAGGGACGAGAATCCGGGGGTCAGGAGAAGTAACCGTTAGGTTTGTCACGTGGTGGACACGGGTGATTTCTCATTGGGCAGGAAGACAGAAGAAACGAGCAGGGAGGGTGAGCGTATAGCAGCGTCCTGACGATGGACCACGCGCTGTAGCGGCCAGCGGGGTGGGGGTCAGGCAGGTGGACGTGTGGACGCTATGGGACGGGGTCTGCGTGTCACCGGTGGGCCCTCGTGCTGAATGAGGTCCAGGAGGCTGTGAGCCGGCTTCTCAGGCCTCCCGAGGGTTTCCTGGGGGAAGGCGTACGCTCAGATAACTCTGCAAGGTTTGGGACCCCTTGGCTGTTCTTTGCGGCCTCCCGGTGGGGTGAGAAGAGGCCCCCCTGGGAACAGTCTTTCGATGCAGCTCTGAGGGCCTGTCTCCCGTGGTGGCCGGGGAAGACCCGTAAAAAGCTCTGACCCTTCAGTCCCCCAGTGTCTCCCTGGAGAGAAACTGCTGCTTTCTTTAAAAGCACATGCCAGGATGTATGTATGCTTTTTAAAAATAGGAATGTTAGTATGCTACACAAATTGTTTTAAACCTTGCCTTTGCACTTAACTTTGTAACCTTGGAGATTGTTTCCTAGTAGTATTTGTAAGTAGAACTGCCTTATTTTTTGCAAAACTTGCTGAGATTCCATTTTTATGCCCGTCCATGTTTGCTTTAACCAGTCTTCTGTTGATGGACAGTTTCAGAGTTTCTAACGTTTAGCCTTTACAAATGCTGCATTAACATCTACATACATGTCATTGGATAAAATACGGAATTTTAATTGCAGGATACATTTCTAGAAGTGGAATTGCTGTGTTAAAGAATATGTGCATTTTAAAATCTTTTTTTTTTTTTTTTTTAATATTTTATTTTATTTTTTTGGCTGTGTCAGGTCTTCGTTGCTGCACGCGGGCTTCTCTCTAGTTGTGGCGTGCGGGCTCCAGAATGCGTGGGCCCGGGAGTTGCAGCGTGTCAGCTCTAGTTGTGGCACACAAGCTCTGTAGTTGTGGTGCATGGGCTTAGTTGCCCTGAGGCATGTGGGATCTTAGTTCCCCAGCCAGGGATTGAACCTGCGTCCCCTGCATTGGAAGGCAGATTCTTTACCGCTGGACCACCAGGGAAGTCCCTGCATTTTAAAATTTTAGTAGACGTTACCAAATTTATGGATTTACATTCCTGTGACTCGTATCTGAGTGAGTGTTTCTCTACACATGCAATATCGAGTTAGCTCCCTGTTTTTTTTTTTTGTTAAATTTATTTATTTATTTATTTTTGGTTGTGTTGCGTCTTCGTTTCTGTGCGAGGGCTTTCTCTAGTTGTGGCGAGCGGGGGCCACTCTTCATCGCGGTGCGCGGGCCTCTCACTGTCACGGCCTCTCTTGTTGTGGAGCACAGGCTCCAGACGCGCAGGCTCAGTAGTTGTGGCTCACGGGCCCAGTTGCTCCGCGGCATGTGGGATCTTCCCAGACCAGGGCTTGAACCCGTGTCCCCTGCATTGGCAGGCAGATTCTCAACCACTGCGCCACCAGGGAAGCCCGTTTTTTTTTTTTTAAACGTAAAAATTGTATTAGCCCTCAAATTAACTACAACTTTCAATTACCTATAATACGCGTATACCTTAGGCTTATATTAAGGTGGTGTTTTTTTTTTTTAACATCTTTATTGGAGTATAATTGCTTTACAATGTTCTGTTAGTTTCTGCTGTATAACAAAGTGAATCAGCTATATGCATACGTATATCCCCATGGCCCCTCCCTCTTGCGTCTCCCTCCCACCCTCCCTTTCCCACCCCTCTAGGTGGTCACAAAGCACAGAGCTGATCTCCCTGTGCTATGCGGCTGCTTCCCACTAGCTATCTATTTTACATTTGGTAGTGTATATATGTCAATGCCACTCTCTCACTTCATCCCAGCTTACCCTTCCCCCTCCCCGTGTCCTCAAGTCCATTCTCTACGTCTGCATCTTTATTCCTGTCCTGCCCCTAGGTTCATCAGAACCATTTTTTTTTGATTCCATATATATGTGTTAGCATATGATATTTGTTTTTCTCTTTCTGACTTCAATCTGTGTGACAGGCTCTAGGTCCATCCACTTCACTACAAATAACTCAATTTCGTTTCTTTTTGTGGCTGAGTAATATTCCATTGTATATATGTGCCATGTCTTCTTTATCCATTCGTCTGTCGATGGGCGTTTAGGTTGCTTCCATGTCCTGGCTATTGTAAATAGAGCTGCAATGAACGTTGTGGTACGTAACTCTTTTTGAATTATGGTTTTCTCAGGGTATATGCCCAGTATTGGGATTGCTGGGTCGTACGGTAGTTCTACTTTTAGTTTTTTAAGGAAACTCCATACTGTTCTGCATAGTGGCTGTATCAATTTACATTCCCACCAGCAGTGCAAGAGGGTTCCCTTTTCTCCACACCCTCTCCAGCATTTATTGTTTGTAGATTTTTTGATGATAACCATTCTGACCGGTGTGAGGTGATACCTCATTGTAGTTTTGATTTGCATTTCTCTAATGATTAGTGATGTTGATCATCTCTTCATGTGTTTGTTGGCCATCTGTATATCTTCTTTGGAGAAATGTCTGTTTAGGTCTCCTGCCCATTTTTGGATTGGGTTGTTTGTTTTTTTGATATTGTAGCTCACTTTTTAATTTTTGCCCCGACAGTGAAAAATACCTCATTGCAGTTTGTGAGTGTGGATATCATGTCACAGGTTAAAGAGATTTGTTTTCCCCATTTCTCTGAACTGTCTGTTCACGTTCTCTGCCCAGTTTCCCGTTTGTGTTCTCCATTAAGGAAATTAGCCTGTGACGTCTGGCAGATGTTCTCTCCTACTTGGTCCTTTGTAGATGAATTTGAGTCCAGTGAGTGTGTTCTTAGGACCTTGAGTGGTGCTGTTTGGGGACACGGGGACCCAGTCCCTCGGCTGACACCCCCCGTTTAGGCCGGGGATGCAGGGCAAGCTTGAGGCCGGGGTGTGTGTGTGCAGCTGACTAGGGAGAAGCCCTGAGCTGTCACACTCCAGGCTGACGGGTCTCTGGGCCATGCACATGGGGCCCCGACCTCAGGTTGGACGTGACCCCGGGAGCCTGGCGAGAGGGTTTCCCCACTGAGCCTTTTACACGATTTGTCTTTGTAAACGACGACTGAAGCTCCTTGTCTGTGTCCCTCAGGGAGCCGAGAGCATCACCACATACACCTTCAACACCCACAAGGCGCAGCACACCTTCTGTAAGAGGTGCGGCGTCCAGAGCTTTTATTCTCCCCGCTCCAACCCCGGAGGCTTCGGTGAGTGAAGGGGGCCAAGCTCGGGGCACCGACGCCCTGCGGCCACGCGGATGGGAAGCTTGGGGGGGGCGCGCTGGTGTCACAGGCTGCCTCCTGCCCGGCCAGGCCCCTCACACGTGGGTGAGGAACGGGGCTCACCAGCAGAGCTCTCTCCTGGCCCTGGCCCTTCCGAGACCACCCGGATCCTGACTCGCATTTCCTGCCGCCGAGGGAGCTGGACTTTGCTGGGGCTGACGTGGAGGCTAGAGAGAGGCCGGGGGGAGGCCGGGGGCCTGGGGGCGGGAGAGGGAGTGAGGAGCAGGGATGATGCCAGTTAAAAAATTGGGTTTGTTCAAACACAAGCACGGAAACCCCAAGCCCGTCTTCGGGTCCTACTTAGATCTGGGGGCAGACTGTCCCACCTTAGACAGTTGTCGAGAATGACACCAGCTGCCATGCGAATCGGGTGGGACGTAGCCGTGGAGGAAGCTCCTGGAATCCCAGCCCCGCAGAGACGCAGCCTCCAGAGCTGCAGTGGGGCGGCTGCGACAGCCTCGAGCCTTGGCGGGGGGCGGGCGGAGAGCGTGATGTCACCCCTGCCCCCCCCCCCGCCCCGTTCTCCCCGTAGCAGCTCCTGTTTGCTCCTCATCTGTCACACGGAGAGTCTTTCCTGCTGACCTTCCTGTACGGATGGGGAGGTGTTTAATGCTCAGAAAGCTGTCCCTCCGAGCCCTGGACCAGGCCTGTGAAGCCTCCAGGCTGCCAGGCAGAGGTGGCTCTGGGCTCGAGGCCTCCCCCGCCTTTGTCCTCCCAGCTTGGTACTGAGTGAGGTCCAGCCGCGAGTCCCTGGCCCCCATCTGAGAGATGGGGGGAGTGGGCCAGGGGCGGGGGCGCAGGGCCCCTCGGAGAGCCCGCCTCCTGCGACACCTGCGGGCTGGGTTGGTCTGAGAGCCAGCCCGCTGCCGGGTCTCACGCCCCACTGGCTTCCCTGTAGGGATCGCCCCCCACTGCTTGGACGAGGGCACCGTGCGCAGCGTGGTGGTCGAGGAGTTCAACGGCAGCGACTGGGAGAAGGCCATCAAGGAGCACAAGACCATCAAGAGCATGTCTAAGGAGTGAGCCCCTGCCCTGTCCCGCGCAGGGGCCCCGGCCGCCCCCGTCTCCACGGTCGGCTCCGGCCCCAGTGCCTCCAGGCAGCTCCTGTCCTCCCTCGGCTCAGATTTTGACATAGGCTAGCTGACACCCTTCTATCTCTTCCCGACTTTTGTGTGATCTTTTAGAAAAATAAATATTTTTAACACTAAAGCGGTTACTGCGGTTTATCATTTTCTCTGGACGTTGACCTCGCTGCTGAGGCCAGTCACTGAGCGGCAGGTGTTTACTGGGCACTGTTCTGGCGCCTGCAGCCACGTCGGGAGGGAGGAGGGGTCAGGAGACAAACTCAGGGGCTGTTAGAAACGCGCCGTGGTGAATGAGCTGGGAAGAGAACGTGCGTCTAGGAGACCTGCGGGGAGTGTGATTGGAGCCTTTTGTTTTGAGAGGTAAATCAGCTTCTGATTTCTTCTTTTTTGTCCCAGTTGTGGTAAAATACACATAACATAAACTTGACCGTCTTCACCATTTTTAGCACACAGCTCAGCAGTGCTGAGTACATTCATGTTTTTGTGTCACCGATTTCCACGGCTCTTCATCTTGCAAAACTGAGCCCCTCTACCCATAAATAACACCTTTGAGCCTGTGTTTTTAAAGGAAGCAAGATTTGGGAAGAGAGAAGGGAGAAGTAGCTGTGGACAGAGGTCCGGGCACAGGGTAAAGCCAGGTCACTCTGGAGGCTTGTGGTGGGAAGAAGCAGTGGGTCAGAAAAATACGTTGAAGCCGACGGCTGCAGACAGTCCTGGGTCTTTATCTTACAGACGTTGGGAAGCCTTTCGACTGGTTCCCTGTCCCCACTCTCTGTGTCTCATGTCACTTCCTGTTATAATCAGTGCTTTTTATTACAAGATGCTTTCCTAAAGCATTTTTCCATTACCAAATGCTGGGTATATACATAAAGGCAAACGCCTAATAAATAATTGGTCTTTGCTTTAGGAAGGTGAATCATGAAATGATCTGGGACATAGAATAGACCAGAAAAAGGGGCGGGAGGAGGAAATACAGACACACTGACTGGGCTTCCGTGTGGTCACCATGTCAGCTGACAGCCGGTTGGAAGAAGTTGGTAAAAAGTTGTATGGGTGAAACAGGAGTATATCCTGGTGCAGTGAATGTCCCCTCTGACCTGCCTCTTGCAATGATATATAAAACACATAGTTTTGTGTCTCTTTAATACTATTTTATTTTAAAAATTTATCTATTTGTTTACTTTTGGCAGCGTTGGGTCTTTGTTGCTGTGCGTGGGCTTTCTCTAGTTGCAGCGAGCAGGGGCTACTCTTCGTTGCGGTGCGTGGGCCTCACTGCAGTGGCCTCTCCTGTTGTGGAGCACGGGCTCTAGGCGCACAGGCTTCAGTAGTTGGGGCACCTGGGCTCAGTAGTTGTGGCTTGCGGGCTCTAGAGCGCAGGCTTAGTAGCTGTGGCGCACGGGCTTAGTTGCTCCACAGCATGTGGGATCTTCCCAGACCAGGGCTCGAACCTGTGTCCCCTTCATTGGCAGGTGGATTCTTTTTTTTTTTTTTTTTTTTGTGGACTGCCTTTTCTCTTTCTTTTTTTTTAACATCTTTATTGGAGTATAATTGCTTCACAATGGTGTGTTAGTTTCTGTTTTATAACAAAGTGAATCAGTTATACATATACATATATCCCCATATCTCTTCCCTCTTGCGTCTCCCTCCCTCCCACCCTCCCTATCCCACCCCTCTAGGTGGTCACAAAGCACCGACCTGATCTCCCTGTGCTATGCGGCTGCTTCCCATTAGCTATCTGTTTTACGTTTGGTAGTGTATATATGTCCGTGCCACTCTCTCACTTTGTCCCAGCTTACCCTTCCCCCTCCCCATAACCTCAAGTCCATTCCCTAGTAGGTCTGCATCTTTATTCCCGTCTTGCCCCTAGGTTCTTCATGACCATTTTTTTTGTTGTTTTTTAGATTCCATATATATGTGTTAGCATATGGTATTTGTTTTTCTCTTTCTGACTTACTTCACTCTGTATGACAGACTCTAGGTCCATCCACCTCACTACAAATAACTCAATTTCGTTTCTTTTTATGTCTGAGTAATATTCCATTGTATATATGTGCCACATCTTCTTTATCCATTCATCTGTTGATGGACACTTAGGTTGCTTCCATGTCCTGGCTATTATAAATAGTGCTGCAATGAACATTGTGGTACATGACTTTTTTTTTTTTTTTTACACACACACAAACACACACAGTATTTTATTTTTACAGGACATAAATAAACTGACACCAGGCATTGTAAGTGGATGACCACAACAAAAGCAACAATGATTGCAATTACCAAACACGAAACACACTCATACTATGTCATAATATTGACATTCAGTCCAGTAATCCTCCACTGTAACAGCTCCTTTACTTTGCAGTGAAAATTGATTTGTATATTTTTTGCCTCTGAGTCCTTGTGGGAATTTTTTTTTTTTTTAATTCAAACAGAAAGTCACAAAAATTATAATCATCCTCATCAGTTCACTCAGTCCCATGTAATTAATTTGTTTTTCATCTTGATCTTTTGTTAGCACTTTTATGAATTCATCAGTTTTCCATTAGAGTTCTGAAAATGCTCATTCATTCAGTTCAGCAGTATAGTCAGTTACCAGAAACCTGTACTTGTCAGTCTTTTCCATGAATTCCTTGAAGATGAAACCCTTTTATAGGAACATATTTGCAAAAGCATCAGAGTACACCCAGAACTGTCTGTAAATGACAAAAGACTTAAAAATGACCACGGTTAAAGATTTGATGAAAGTTCATAATAATGCAATTGACAAGGAAATTTAGTTATTTCTGAGATATACATTTTAAAGTAATAACTAGAATTATGACATAACATTATACCAGAACATATAAGATTTTTAGAAATTTCATGTAATGTCTGAAACATTTATATTAACATATTTCCATACAAATAACCCAAAGAAAGTTTAGTATTAGTTGTTTTTTTGTTTGTTTGTTTGTTTATACTGCCGGTTCTTATTAGTCATCAATTTTATACACATCAGTGTATACATGTCAATTCCAATCGCCCAATTCAGCACACCATCATCCCCACCCCACCGCGGTTTTCCCCCTTTGGTGTCCGTACGTTTGTTCTCTACATCTGTGTCTCAACTTCTGCCCTGCAAACCGGTTCATCTGTACCAATTTTCTAGGTTCCACATACATGCGTTAATATACGATATTTGCTTTTCTCTTTCTGACTTACTTCACTATGAGTCTCTAGATCCATCCACGTCTCTACAAATGACTCAGTTTCGTTCCTTTTTATGGCTGAGTAATATTCCATTGTATATATGTACCACAACTTCTTTATCCATTCGTCTGTCGATGGGCATTTAGGTTGCTTCCATGACCTGGCTATTGTAAATAGTGCTGCAGTGAACATTGGGGTGCATGTGTCTTTTTGAATTATGATTTTCTCTGGGTATATGCCCAGTAGTGGGATTGCTGGGTCATATGGTAATTCTATTTTTAGTTTTTTAAGGAACCTCCATACTGTTCTCCATAGCGGCTGTATCAATTTACATTCCCACCAACAGTGCAAGGGGGTTCCCTTTTCTCCACACCCTCTCCAGCATTTGTTGTTTGTAGATTTTCTGATGATGCCCATTCTGATGGGTGTGAGGTGATACCTCATTGTAGTTTTGATTTGCATTTCTCTAATAATTAGTGATATTGAGCAGCTTTTCATGTGCTTCTTGGCCATCTGTATGTCTTCTTTGGAGAAATGTCTGTTTAGGTCTTCTGCCCATTTTTGGATTGGGTTGTTTGTTTTTTTTGATATTGAGCTGCATGAGCTGCTTGTACATTTTGGAGATTAATCCTTTGTCAGCTGCTTCATTTGCAAATATTTTCTCCCATTCTGAGGGTTGTCTTTTCCCCTTGTTTATGGTTTCCTTTGCTGTGCAAAAGCTTTTAAGTTTCATTAGGTCCCATTTGTTTATTTTTGTTTTTATTTCCATTTCTCTAGGAGGTGGGTCAAAAAGGATCTTGCTGTGATTTATGTCATAGAGTGTTCTGCCTATGTTTTCCTCTAAGAGTTTGATAGTGTCTGGCCTTACATTTAGGTCTTTAATCCATTTTGGGTTTATTTTTGTGTATGGTGTTAGGGAGTGTTCTAATTTCATTCTTTTACATGTAGCTGTCCGGTTTTCCCAGCACCACTTATTGAAGAGGGTGTCTTTTCTCCACTGTATATTCTTGGGCAGGCAGATCCTTAACCACTGCGCCACCAGGGAAGTCCTTTGTGTCTCTTTTAAAACATAAATGGCATTCTGTACGTTTTGTTCTGCAACTTGCATTTTTGTTTGGTAACATCTTGATCTCATGTCAACATACAAATCCTCATTATTGGCTATTACATAGATTTGCGGAGTATGGGTCTAGTCTATTTAACTTTTTTTTTTTTAATGCAAATTAGGGTTTCCAGTTTCTGCTTTACAATCAGTGTTGGCAGTGAGCATCCTTTTACAGGCCTCTTTGTACATGTGTATTATTTGAGCCTATAGAAGATGAATTGCTAGGTTGAAGATATGCATATTTTAAACATTAAAAATGCTCAGTTTCCCTCAGAAAGTATATACCAGCCCCTAAAATGTCCATGAACCCTGTAAATAGCAGTGCCCTCACCAACACCTGATGTTATCGGTCTTTTTAATTGTGACCAATCTGTTGGGTGCAACAGTTTCATTTCTTTATGTTTCCATTTTCCTGATTACCCTGAGTTTGAGCATCTTTTATGTTTTTGGACCCATTTTTATTTCCTGTCCTGTAAGTTCCTTGATCACGTCCTTTGCCCATTTTTCTTTGGGGCTATTTTCTTTTCCATCCACATGTTAAAAAATATTAGTAAATAATGTGTTTCAGATACTATTTTTAAAATTAAGTTTTGGTGCTTTATATGTTCAGGATATAAATCCTGTGATGAATTTTGCAAATATTCTTTTACAGTTTGTCACTATTCTCTGTTTATTAGGGTTTTAGATTTTGAAGCACTCAAATTTATCAGTCTTTTTTTTTTTTTTTCCTTTATGGCATTCTGACTTTTCTGTTTCCTGGCTTTTGTGATTTATATCTTGTTTGGGAATACCTTCCTATCGAGCTTATAAACTACCTAGATTTTCTTCTACTGCTTTCATAGTTTTTTGGTGCCTTTTTTTGGTTTTGTTTTAACATACAGCTCTTTAATCTGTCTGGATTTTTTTTTCTGAGTGGTTTTTATTTTTTATTTTTGTCTGTGGTATGAGGCTGGGGTTCAGCTCCCCACCCTCAAAATGGATAACCACTGCACTGACCCTTCCACTGAGTAATCCATCCATTCCTTACTGATTTAAAATGCATGTTCTAGATGAGGTTGTTTCTGGACACTACTTTTTTTTTTAATTTATTTTTCTGTAGTCCCACAGATACCAAAGCATTTTAAATCCCTAAAGTTTAATGATGTGCTTTAAAAAACCTGATAGAATAAATCTTCCTCATTATTCTTTTTTGATTATTTTGTCTTCCAGATGAATTTTAGAATTAGTGTATCGAGTGCCATATAAAATCCTGTTCGGATATTGATTGAGAGCGCGCTGAGTTTATAAATTAATTTGGGGGGGTGGGGACAGGCTTCTTTACAATACTCAGTTTCGTCCTCTGGGAAAGTGCGCTATCTCACCAGTTGGTTTTGTTCCTCTCTGCTCCTGTCAAGCTTCCTGCTGTTCTCCATGTGGCAGCCGTGTGGATGGCGCATTCTGTGCTAGGTTTATTCCTGGATGTCTTATGGTTTTTGGTCGTCCTTGTGAACGGGATCTCTTCTCCACTTTGCAGTTGGTTATTGCTGGTGGAGAGGAATGCTGTTGTCTTTGGTATGTTACATTTTATCCGGCTACTTGTTGAGCTTCTGGTGACTTTCTAAGCCAGCCTCCTGGAAGCATCCCTTGGCAGTGAGGTCACCGGGCGGGCCCCCGGGTGGAGACTCCCGGCTTCAGCCCCCTGAGCTGTCTGTCATCTTAGACGTTGGTATTTTCCCACATGCTTGGGGCTCAGAGAAGGCAAGAGTGTGATGCTGGCCAGAAGGAACTCTGGCTAAGACTGTGCCTTGGAACATTAGATGCTGTCGGTAGCAGCCTGGCACCTGTCGCTTTCCTTTTGGTCGCGGCCAGGAAGCTGCCTCTCTGTGACAGTCCCATACATGCCCCGTAGAGGAATCTGAGGGCATCTGTGTTACAGCTTTGTCGTACACCTTCTGAATTCATAAAGGAAGGCAACAGTCCTAAACATGGCAGGAACTTCCAAAAGACAAGTTCAACTAGCTGTGGTGGGTGGAAATCCAAGCGCTGGGATTCTCCCAGGATTCTTTCTTTCCTGAAATCAACCCTCACCCCTTTAAGGCCCGGGTCACGGACCAGTGCTGCTTTTGTGACTGAGGAGGTGCTCGGGGACGGTCTGTGGACCCCCGGCTCTCCCTCCATTGCTCCCCTCGGGCGGGGAGAGCAGCCTTGGCGCTAGGACACAGCCGTTGCTCGGGGCCCAGGCTGGCAGACGGCTTCCGGGAGCGCACGTTTCTGCTGTTCCTGGTGGTCTCCTTTCAGGCAGCAAGGCTGCCACCGTGATCATCCATACGGAGTAGACCTAGATCAGCAGGAGGAACGACCCTCAGCAATTCCGTGCTCATAGACTCTGATGAACCCTGTAGACCACTGGGATCCTTTCCCTTGAAGACCTCACCGCTCCCAAACTCCTCAAGACCTTCCCCCCAGGGGCACTGGATCAGACCACGTGTTATCCAGCTTATAATTACCGAAGTTGACTACACTTCATGTAGATTTTCCTGGTAATACTGTCTACGAGGGATGGGAGCCCCTGGCAGGGGTACCTGTAGGATTCAAACTTGACCAAGACCTTAACACTCTGATCAAACCAGAACCATGTTTCTGCTCCCCGACCTCTTGTGGGCCCAAAAGCATAAATGTCCTGTTCTGTCTGTCTCTCCACACAGTTTGACTGGCTCACTTTTCCCAGGATTCACTGACTTTACATGATAGGCTGGTCGGGTGGTCTCCAGCGTAAGGTGTGCTCCCTCCAGGAGGTGCTCAAGGTGGTCCATTATGGGTGGGAAGAAAATGTTAGAATTCCTATTTATCCTTTAAAGTTTTTTTTTCTGTATGTTTTATAATGTGCACTTAGAATATATACATTACTGAAAACTCAAAAGTCGGGAGATCATTGCTCTCGCTGCTTGATTCTGTTTTCCCTCTGATCAGTGCTGCACATCAAACAACTATCTGTGCATCTTTGTATGAATTTCTACTTCCCAAGGATAAGTGCACGTGGAGTCCAGGGATATGTACATTTTAAAGATTTCTGACGTACTTATTTCCAGAAGATTCCACCATCTTCTGTTTGCCCCAGCAGCATATATGTGTCCATTCCCTCACCTACAGAACACTGGGCGTTACTATTGATAGACCTCTTTGCAAATTAGATAAGTGAAAATGGCATTTTCATATAATTTGTGTTCCTTTAGTTAGTAGTGGGATTTTTTTCACATTTATTTCGTGTGTGTGTGTTTGTGAGAGAGAGAGAGAACGAGAGGGAGAGAGAGGGGGCAGACCTATTCATGTCCTCTGCCTTCTTCATTTTCTTCCCTGGAAAACTCCTACTTTAATCCAATCACCACCTTCAGTGAAAAATAGATTTTCATCTTTGCCTTAATTTGTAGCCCTGGCCACTACTGAGGTTGAATAGTTTTTCCTGTTTAATGGCCATTTAGATTTCCTCTTTCATGAATTTTCCATCCTTAATCCATTTTTCTTTTGGGATGTTTTCTTATCCATCTTTATATATTTGGGCTATTAACACATCTGTGATACCTGTTAATTTCAGAAACTTGTGAAATATGTTTTTTTCCTTTACTCCTTTTATGAGTTTCCAGCCTGGCTTCATAAGGGCTGCCCCATTCCAAGGTATATATGCATTTAGAGTCTCCCAAGTTTCTTAAACAATATTTTAATTTTTTTGATTTTTATGTATAAATCTGTAATTCATGTACAGTGTATTTTTGTACTTGGTATAAAGAGTGGAGTCTTTGTTTTCTTACAAATGCCTGACCAGCCATCCTGAAACAATTTATTAAATGTTTCTCCACCGAGTTAAAATGCCCCCTTTACTGTACAGTAGCTCTCATATAATTTGGATCTGTTTCTGGATTTTCTCTTCTGTCCAACATCTGTGTACTCCTTTGCTTGTATCATACTGTTTTGGTTGCAATGGGTTTGTAAGTTTCAATGTATAGAAAGGCAGGTCCCATATCTGCATTATTTTTAATATTTATATTTTGGCTATTCTTGGACATCTCCTCTTCTAATATATTCCAAAAATAATTTTATCCAAGTCCAGAGATAATCCATTGAGATTCTGACTGCAACTACATTAAATTTATATGTTAACTTTGTAAGAATGGGAATTGATGAATATAACATGTAAATATATAAATTTATAAATTGGAACTTGTATATACTATATATATTTGGTGCTATTCAGTTTATTTATTAACTTTGTAAGGATTTTATATTAAATCTCTCTATCAGGGAACCCACGTGGTACAGTTCTCCATTTATTCAGGTCTTGTTTTATGTCCTGCATTAAATTTTTTTTTAACTTTTAAAAACTATATTTAAAAGAAAAGCAGTGGGGCCTCCCTGGTGGCACAGTGGTTGAGAATCTGCCTGCCAATGCAGGGGACACGGGTTCGAGCCCTGGTCTGGGAAGATCCCACAGGCCGCGGAGCAACTAGGCCCGTGAGCCACAACTACTGAGCCTGCGTGTCTGGAGCCTGTGCTCCACAACAAAGAGAGGCCGCGATAGTGAGAGGCCTGCGCACCGCGATGAAGAGTGGCCCCCGCTTGCCGCAACTAGAGAAGGCCCTCGCACAGAAACGAAGACCCAACACACCCATAAATAAATAAATAAATAAATAAATAAAGCATTAAAAAAAAAAAGAAGAAAAGAAAAATACTAGAGGAATAATCCCATTAAAAAAAAAGAAAAGCAGTAAGCACTAAAACTGGGTTAAAGTACAACTAAGATTTGTACTCTGCAGTATTTACTAGGCTAGCAGGTAAGGTGGGTATCACCAGGTTCAGAGAGCGATGCCAGCTTTATCATGTGCGTATCCTTAGAGTAAGCGAGAACACTTTAATGCAGTATTATTTCTTGAATTGAGATATAATTCATGCACCATAAATTTTACCCTTTTAATGCATAGAATTCAGTGATTTTTATATATTCACAAGGTTGTCCAGCCTTTACCACTGCCAAATACAGAACACCGCACACCCCCAAAAGAATCCCCCCACTCCTCAGTAATCACTCCTTTCCCCACCCCCAACCCCTGGAAAACACCGATCTGCTTTCTGTCTCTGTGGATTTGCCTGTTGTGGACATTTTACATAAATGGATTCGTACAGTAGGTGGCCTTTTGTGCCTAGCTTATTTTACTTAGCATAATGTTTTTCAAAGTTCATCCTCGCTATAGCATGGGTCAACACTTCATTTCTTTTCATGGCTGAATAATACACAAAATGCCATATTTATCTTTTCATCAGTTGATGGACATTTGGGTTGTTTCCACTTTTTGGCTGTTATGAATAATGCTGCTATGAACACTCGTGCACAAGTTTTTGTACGGACATGTTTTCAGTTTTCTTGGGTGTATACCTAGGATTGGAATTGCTGGGTCTGATGGTAAATCTTTAAGTTACTGAGGAAGAGCGAAACTGTTCTCCACAGCAGCTGCACCGTTTTACATTCCCACCAGTAATGTTCGAGGGTTCCAATTTCTCCATATGCTCACCAACACTTGTTATTGTCTGTGTTAGTTTGTTTTAATCACTGCCTTTCTACTGGGTGTGAAGCAGTATCTCATTGAATTTTTTTGTTTTGTTTTGTTTTTGTTTTTTTGGCTGTGCCGGGTCTCAGCTGTGGCTCGCGGGATCTTTCGTTGCGGCGCGGGCTTCTGTTTGTGGCGTGCGGCTTTTCTCTTCTCTAGTTGTGGCACGCGGGCTTAGTTGCCCCGCCACATGTGGGATCTTAGTTCCCCAACCAGGGATCAAACCCGTGTCCCCTGCATTAGAAGGCGGATTCTCTACCACTGGACCAACAGGGAAGTCCCCTCACTGTGGTTTTGATAGGCATTTCCTAATCACTACTGATGTTCTTGTGCTTGTTGGCCATTTGAAAATCTTGGATAAATGTATATTCAGGTCTTTTGCCCATCTTTTAATTAGGTTGTCTTTTTGTTGTTGTTTATATATTCTGGATACTAGGTCCTTATCAGATATTTGATTTGCCAATACTTTTTCCCATTTCACTTTTTTTTTAAAATAAATTTATTTATTTTATTTATTTATTTTTGGCTGCGTTGGGTCTTCATTGCTGTGCGTGGGCTTTCTCTAGTTGCAGCAAGTGGGGGCTACTCTTCGTTGCTGTGAGCAGGCTTCTCATTGCGGTGTCTTCTCTTGTTGCGGAGCACAGGCTCTAGGCGCGCAGGCTCAGTAGTTGTGGCTCGCAGGCTCTCTAGAGCCCTGGCTCAGTAGTTGTGGCGCATGGGCTTAGTTGCTCCGCGGCACGTGGGATCTTCCCGGACCAGGGCTCGAACCCGTGTCCCCTGCATTGGCAGACGGACTCTTAACCACTGTGCCACCAGGGAAGCCTCCATTTCACTTTCGTGATAGTGTCATTTGATGTACAAAGGTTTCTATTTTTCCTTTTGTTGCTTGTGCTGTTGGTATCATATTTAAGAAACTGTTGCCTAATCCAAGGTCACAAAGATTAACATTTGTGTTTTCTTCTAAGAGTTGTATAGTTTTAGCTCTTACATTTAGGTCTTTGTAGTAGTTTTTAACATTGGGACATGTGAGTCTTACAACTTTGTTCTTTTTTTAAGATTGTTTTGGCTTCTGAGTCTTGCAATTCCATATTGTTTTAGGATCAATTTGTCAGTTTCTGCAAAAAAGATAGCTGGAATTTTAATAGTGATTATAACATTTAGACAGATCTTATATCTTTTATGTTGAGCTTATTCCTAGGTATTTTATAGTTCTTGAAGTTGATGAGAATGGGATTTTTCCCCCCATTTTCATTTCTGTCACATTATTGCCAATTAAAGACAGTCTATTGATTTTTGTAAAGATACCTATTATCCAGCTGCCTTACCAAATTCCCTCATTTATTTTAGTAGATTTTATGGACATCTCTTGGGTTTCTAAACATAGCGGTCTCTTCCAATACTTATATCAGTTATTTTGTTGTTCTGTCCTACTTCATCAGCTTCACCCTTCAGAACAACCTTGATAATCATGATGATGGCAGCTTACCTTTCTACCTTGTCCACTTGGTTTTAGGTGCTAGATTTCGGTAAATAGTGTTTATTATATTTACATTGTATTCTTTTTTCCTATTTTTCTTGAAAGTTGTTATTAGGAATAGTGACTGAATTTTGTTATCTTTCGGCGCCTATGCATAGAAGAATATGGTTTTTCTTCTTAATTTGTTGATGTAATGAATTATGTTGATGGATTTCCCAAAGTGGAACCATTCTTGCATTCTGGAATAATACCCTACTTGGTCATGGAGTAGTAATTCTTTTGATGCACTGCTGGATTCAGTTTGCTAATATTTTCTTTTACATTTTTGCATCTATATTCACAAATAAAATTGTCAGGGTTTTTTTTGGTGCTATTTCATGTTTTGTTATCTTGTCTGTGAATTGGAGTACTTTTCTATTTTATGCTCTAAATAATATTGGAATTATATTTAGATAGCTGTAAAACCATCTAGACTAGGAATCTTAAAAAAATCTGTTATAATTACCTTTCTAATTTCTTCTGTGGTTATTGGGTCTGTTCCCTTTCAGTTTTTAAGTCAATTGTAGTCATGTAAAGTCCAATTAATAAGGTGCCCACCATTGGATATAATCCAGTTCTTGTTCCCTAGTTCCTATTCTCAAATGTGGGTGGCCAAAGCTGTACTGGGGGGGGTGGGCGTGGAAGGGGGTTTGGAGGCGACCCCCAGATGCGACTCTCTCAGTTTAAGGAGAGCGTTTTTTACTTTGCAAGGGCTCAACAAAAGGAGCAGTGTGCAGTTCTCCAGTGGGCGGAGACAGCCGCCACGCCAGCCGCAGCCCCTCGCAGAGCCTGGCTCCTCTCCCTCTCCCCACCGCTGCCATGCATTTGGTCCCGAGCATCTTGCTGCACAGGTGTCCCTCCCTCACTCCTGGAATCGGCCAAGAAAGCAGGACAGCCACCTGCCCAGGAACGCTGACCTCCTTCAGGTCTTGGGTGCACAAGCTTGATGCCGAGTCCTTGGAAAATTAAAAAAACTGGTTGTCATTCATCTTGCAGTGATGCAACCCTGCATTTTATGGGATTGAAGTGTTTGGACCCTATCTGTGACATTACGGTAGGGTCTGGCGGTGGTCCAGCATGTACTCGGAAGCCATCCATTTCCTTTCGATTTTCAGTTTTGTTGCCCTGGACTGTGCATAGCATCTCCTATAGTTTTCTCAGTCTCTTCCATTTGTGGGGCTGTCCTATCCACTCTGTTCCCAGTAACGGCACGTGTGTCTTCTCTCTTTCTGAATTGGAGCTTCCCCTCTTTGGGCCACTTCCTGTACTACCAGCTGGCTCGGAATAGCTTCCAAGCCAGACCCCTTGCTGCCCTTTTGTTTGTAGCACCATTTTAGGACATAGGTTCTTGAGTGTTAAGCTCCAGATCTCTCTTCCTATTTCCTGCTTCTCCCGAAAGACTGATAGTGAGATATTTGATGGTATGCCGTTAAACGGACATGTCTTCTCTAGATTCAAATCTGATATGTAGGCCACAAAGATAAATCCAAGGAATTATGGTTGAACTAATTCAGTATAGGCCATTCTTTTGTATGTGTTTATGTCTGATGAGCCCGCTTTGGAAACAAGGTAAAAATACAGTGCATTTAAGAAGGGATTTCAGGGCACTTTACGTTCATTTACGACAATTGCGTGTCTGTGTTAGGGGGCTGACATACGTTGTGCCGTTATGTAAATTGTCTTGCACAAGAGCTTGAGAAGCTAGCAGGGTGGCTATTTTCCTTGGGTGGTGTGTGTTCCGGTGGTTCTGGTTTTGTTCCCCAGAGGAAGAAGCTCAAGTCTGGACAGCCCGTTGGCCTGCAGGGCCTCCCTTTGCTTAGAGGCCGAGAAGCTTGGAGGAGAGGGGCCCGGGACGCAGCCTTATGCTGGGATCTCCTTGGCTCCGGGAGATGAGTCGCTCCAGACACACCCCGGGCTCCCGGCCGTTTTTCTCTCTGTTCCTTGGGTCTGAGAGCCCTGCCCGGCTCAGAGGAAGTGCAGGGAGTTGATTCTCATGTAGCGGGAGAAGAGCACATAGAGGTGGCGGAACCAGAGCAGCTGGCTGCGGTGGCAGGACATGGCTCTCTGGAAGAATCAGAGGACCGGTCATGAGTGCTGGCGCCGGCGGTTTGTCGTTTTCGCTCTGCTTCCTCTCCTTCAGGCCTCCTCCCACCCACATACTGCAAGCTATGGCCTGATCTGGCTTCTGCTATGCCCTTCGAACCCCTCTGGATTGGCCTCCCTCTCCCGTCTCCTGAAACCCGATGTGATAACAGCAGAGGATGCTGATGCAGCCGAGCACTATCTCAGTGTAACAATCCTGTGAGTAAAGGACTATTATTATTGCTTTTTTTTAACAGATGAGGAAACTGATTCATCCGTCTCAAATAGCAAGTAGGTAGTAAAGCTGAGATTGAACCCAGAGCCATCTGGTTGGTTGTGGAGCCTACATTCTTAATCCCTTGGCTCCACTACCCTGCATAGATAACTGATATAGGGCTGTTTTGTGCCCAGACTCCTATGGATCAGCTAAGCTGGGTAATTACAGTCACTCTTAGAAGAAGAAGAAAAGGAATAGTACCCATATGTACTGGCTCTCCTTGCCATACAGTGGGGGAAATGTTATCCTGTTATTCAGATCTAGTGTAGCTCACTTTTTAAACAGAATAGATCACAACAACTGATTTAACTAGATGTAACCTATATAAATGGTTCCTGTTTTTCTCTAAGTAGCATAATTAATGCTTTTAATCTAAGCTAATATCATTGCAAACCTTTATGTAAAAAACTCATTTTATATTCACTATCGGAACATCCGTGGCTTTAGAGATGTAAACACCCCTGTGATGCCTGCGAGCTTTAAGCTGATAAAGAGAACTGTCGCCATTTCAACAGGAAATACAACTAAAATTTTTAAATAAAAATGACTTTCAGAAACAAAATGGATGTGTGAACTCACAGAATAGTGTTTCAATTTTGAAGACCATAGTGAGAATAAAATGTTCATTTTAGAAAAACGTTGAGGGAAGGTAGGAACTCTGTGGTCCAAACACACTTGTCTACTTGTGAGAGATTCCGAGTCACAGGGGCTTCCCACATCCTGCTGCCCAGGTGGCCAATTTTGTAGATTCCCTCATCTTTCAGTGGCTGCAGCACCCACTCAATAAGATGGGCACTTCCAGTAATTATATATTTATGGCCAGTTTGGTTTTTTACAAGCTTTTCTTCCTATTACTTTTTGTTCAAAATTTTCAAAGGAATACTGCAAAATATCACAATTGTTTCTATTTCCTCCCTACTTTTGGAACATTTTCACTACATGTGTTTCAAAACTCTGATTGTTCTGATTATATAGTACCATATCATTTATCTGCTAAATATTAGCTCCTTTTTTGGGCCTCATAAATTATACTAGTGAACATTCTTGTACATCAGTCTCTGGACACAACTTTATTTCTTTAGGATAAAATTCTGGAAATAAAAATTAGTGGGTCAGAGAAAGTATAGATTTATTGATATATTGCTCTGCAACCCGTTTGTGTCTACTTAATGTACCAAGAACTTCAAAAGATAAGTACAACTTCTGAGAAGACTTCTGATATTTACTGCTGTTGCTTCCCAGAAAATGATAGCCATTTACACACCTATTTCATTTAATGGCTCAACATGGGTTCTAGCCTTTGAACCTTTCCACTTGGATAGCAAAAATGGAAAGGGCCAAGGCTAGAACTCCTCAGCAGCCTTCTCAGGCCACCTGCCCCACTGACCACCAAGAGTTTTCACCAGGAGGGCCTCGCTGGGCCTGACTCCTCAGCCGGCAACCTGTGGTCAGCCCCAGTGGCTCTTTACAGAGGCTCCTGGCAGGTCTGAGTTCCTCTTGGCTCAAGCTGGGAGCTCTGGTCCACGTGTAACAGGGAAAAACCGGTGAATCGAGATGTCCAACCGTAAGGGGTGTGTGACCTATTTTATGGTGCGCCCATGCCATGGAACACAGGCAGACATTACAATGTGAACACCTAATAACCCTGGAGAAAATGGTCATGATGTTGCTAAAGTAGGTTTCAAATAAGCAGGCTCTGTGCCTCCCGCTCTAAATGCCTGTGTATGAATACTCTTTATGGAGGGCGTATATACTGTCAAGAGTGACTACCCCTGAGGGGTGGGCTTGCAGGCAGTGGGGTTTCTGCT
Organism: Eubalaena glacialis; assembly: GCF_028564815.1. Lineage (NCBI taxonomy): Eukaryota > Metazoa > Chordata > Mammalia > Artiodactyla > Balaenidae > Eubalaena > Eubalaena glacialis. The sequence goes on along the minus strand of NC_083734.1, from coordinate 3,584,412 downwards.
TTTATGTATTTCCAGATTTTCTACACTGAGCCTGTATTGTTAATTGTTTTTTTTCCAGCACATATTATTGCTATAATCAGAAGAAAATGTGCAAGTCCCTGGTCTACGGCTCCCAGGGTCTGGCTGCGGGCCAGCTCTGGGGACAGAACCGCTGTGGAAGGCCTTGGTGAGGGGCTTCGAGGAGCCAGGGACGGGGCGCAGACCTGGGGGGGGAGTACAGGGGTGACCGGGGCGGTGCTCACCTGGGCCTGGGCCACCTCTCGGCGGCTGAGCACGAAGAGGGCGTCGCGGGCGAGCAGCAGGGAGCAGGGCAGGTCCAGCAGTGAGAGGTACTTGCGCAGCAGGTTCACAGACCGGAGCGTGAGCACCGAGCACCCTGGGGGGTGGGCAGAGGGGGGACCTGCTGCCTCAGGCAGATCTTCCCGAGCACCACCCCTCCCTCCGGGCTCAGGGCAGGGCAGTGTCACCAGAGCTGCTCTTTGCCCATCATTCTCACAGACAGGAAGGGTGAAAGGGCCCCAGAACACCTGGCGGCCGCCCTCCACCTGCTCTGCGCCCCCAGCAGGCAAGGGTCGGCTGCTAGAGGCTGGGATCGAGGCCCAGGGAGAGGGGATGCAGATAGGATTTCTGTCCTGGGAGGCCAGAGACCTGGTTCCTGCTCGTCACTAAAGAACTGACGGGCTTGGGGAGGTCCTTTCACCTCTGTGAGCCTCAGTTTCCCCACCTGTATGATGGTGTTGGTCCTGAGTGTGGGACTGGCCTGTTTCCCAGGGTTGATACAAGGATCAAACACATTAGAGTCGTGTTCCGAAGCCCCCGTGGCACCACCAGCCAGAAGGGCCATCATTCCATCCCCAGGGCTCTCCTGTGAGGGTGCACATCGTGACAGAAGCCAGCTCCGGGAGGTTAGGGGGTGTTGCACAGAAACTGGCCAAGCGGGTCAGACGCCTTCCTGTGAGTTGGGAAGAGTTTCAGACCCGTCCGGCACCCATCCGTCACCCACAGCCTGGCCAGTTAACTGGGGGATGGGTGTGGGTTTGGGTGGACATCCTGAAAGGGTACCAGAGGCGGAGCAGACCTGGCCAGGGAGAAACCAGGTGGGTGAGGGGCAAGGCCTGCGGAGGTGGTTAGCTTCCTGTGTCAGCCCGACTGGGTCCTGCGTGCTCAGATACTCGGCTAAACGTTGTTTCTGGGTGTGTCTGTGTTTCACGGTTGAATTGGATGACTTGGTAAAGCAGAAGGCTTCCCCAGCATGGGTGGGCCTCATCCAATCCATTGAGGGCCCGGACAGAAGGCGGAGGAAGGGAGAATCCATTCCTGTCCATCTGACTGCAGAGCTGGACATCGGTCTTCTGCCCCGAGACTGAGATTTACACCATCGGCTCCCCTGTTCTCAGGCTGAGTGACGCCCCAGCTCTCCTGGGCCTCCGGCTTGCCGACGGCGGATCCCGAGCTTTCTCAGCCTCCGTAATCGTGTGAGCCAATTCCTTACTTTATATGTATATATATAAGTGCATATAGCACCATATCTGTCTACCTGTGTGTCCTGTGTGGTTGTGTTTCTCCGGAGAGCCCCGACTACACGCTCCTCCCTCACACCCGGAGGGTACTTCCCAGTGGATACAACCTGATTTCAAGACCCCGGGACCCGCCGAGACAGGCACACTGAGCTGCGTCAGGAGAGTGTGGCCCTGCATCCCCCCACCCCCGCCCTGCCCGGCTTGGCTGAGGGCAGCTCTCTGTATGTTTACCAGTTTCACTCTACAGGGATAGTAACAGTGACCTTTTACAAGAGGGACGGGCCTTACCTTTAGGTAACTTCCCTTCTGCATGCAGGGTCCTGGAGGAGGGAAAGGACAGGTGAGAGTGAGCGTCCCTCTGCAGTTAACAGGCAGGGCCTTCAGAGCCATGCCTGCCCCACCCTGGGGTCCCTCCACTGTCGGTTTCTAGGCAGTTTCTTGAGCATAAGTCACCATATAGATTCCCTGGATTCCACACCTTTGGCTACAGCTGAAGGGACCAGGGTGGGTCCCTTACCCAAGGTCAGCCGATCTGGAGGTGGCCAGTGGCTTATGAAGTGCCCCGGTCCAAGCTTTGCCCAACAGATATGAAGGTAAGGACACTGGACTCTTTGAAGTTTTTCTCTTTTGAAATTGAGATGTGAGAGTGGTGGAGAATATTTAAAATGTTAATTGGTATTTCCTCTCTGATGCCCCTTTCTCCTATTTGACACCCTGCCCCACCCCTTCTGCCAGTAGAGGCCCTTCTGTGCTCACTGCCTTAAGAGGAGGGGTGAGGTGGGTCCACCAGCAATGAACTTGTTGTTTTGAAAGCTGAGGGATGGAGGGATGGGGCAGAGTCCCCTCCCCCCACCAACACACAGACACACGTACTCATCTGGAAGGGATCCTCGGGAGCAGGGGTTAAAGATGAGAAGTTGGGAGGGAACGGATAAACTTACAGGCCTGCCACCCGCCCCCCGGCAGAGCCTGAGGAATAGAAAACCCTGAGGTCAGAGGCGGCTTGTCCTGCGCTCTGGGTAGAGCCCTGGGGATGATCTCCAGGGAAAGAGCTGGGAGGCAGCATCTAGGTGGAGGAGGAAGAGGCCCTGGAGACGCGCCTGGAAACGGCACTTCAAGCCATGAAAAGCATTGGGCGCGTTCAGAAGAGGGTCATAAAATCAGTCCTTCACATCAGGCTGCCCCCTCCTTCTCCAGGCCACGTCCAGCAAGCTGCTCACGGGTCCAGGGGGAGCACGGCTCCAGAGGTCAGGACACACGCTCTAGGTCTGCGTGACCCCGAGTAAGTCCCTCAAGATGTGTGAGGATCAGGGTTTTTTTACTGGTGAAATGCAGGTGCGTGTCAGTAAAATGGAGAGGCTGCAAAGAACAAGTAAGGTTTCCTATGACGTGCACATCCTCCTTCTCCAAAGAAAGATCTGAAATTGTGCACAAAATACACAGCAGGAGAGAACAAATAAGCTGGAGTAAGAGGAGGGAAAAGAGGGTGCAGCCAGGAGGGACGCCGATCCACAGAACTCAGTCCTTAGTCCTATGCGTGTGCTACAAGGAGCTGAAATTTGGCCCTAAAGCTTTCTGTGGCCAAAGCAGAGGGATAGATCAAATCCGTTCCCCCACTTGCCGTATCCGGGGTGGGGAAACTCAGCTGTTCAGGAGACGAGACCATAACACCAGGACTCGAGGGTGGACCGCGACGGGGAGACCAGCCGCCCGGAGAGTCAGAGCGCCCTACCTGGCAGCCGCATACAGAGCAACGTGGTTGCTGTGGCCGCTCACACCCCCCGCGTCGAAGGTCACCACCTGCAGAGACACACAGGGTTTCACTCCGGGCCGAACCTGTCTCTCCCACCTCGTCCCCGCGGCCCGGGAAGGACAGGAGGACCCAGAACCCTGCGCCTGTTCACGTTCTGAGTGTATCTGAACGGACGTGGGAGCGGGTCGGGGGTGTGTGACCATTGTTCGGCCGACTGTGTGGACACCGTGGCTGTGGGTTTGACTGTTCACTGTTTTTCTTTTTTTTAAATAAATTTATTTATTTAATTTATTTATTTTGGCTGGGTTGGGTCTTCGTTGCTGCGCGCAGGCTTTCTCTAGTTGCGGCGAGCGGGGCCTACTCTTCGTTGCGGTGCACGGGCTTCTCATTGCAGTGGCTTCTCTTGTTGTGGAGCACGGGCTCTAGGCGCACGGGCTTCAGTAGTTGTGGCACGCGGGCTCTAGAATGCAGGCTCAGTAGTTGTGGCACACGGGCTTAGTTGCTCCGCGGCATGTGGGATCTTCCCGGACCAGCGATCGAACCCGTGTCCCCTGCATTGGCAGGTGGATTCTTAACCACTGTGCCACCAGGGAAGTCCCGAAATTTTTTTTAAAAAGGCATATAAGCTAATCGCATTATGGTGGATACGTGTCATACATTTGTCAAAACCCACAGGACGTGCAGCACCAGAACTGAACCCTAAAGTGAACCAGGACTTGGGGTGATGATGCTGTGTCAGCGCTGGTTCACTGACTGTAACACATTGTGGGCTCGGGGGCTATGTATGTCCTTTCTGCTCAATTCTGCTGCGAACCTAAAACTGCTCTAAAAAATATACTGTATTAAAAAAAGGTCACCCCAGAACTCAGGTACCCTGTTCTGAGCCCACCCTTCCCCGCAGCCCAGTGTGGGCCCTGTGTCCACTCCCACCTCTGACGCTAGCTGCCCCCGCCCCTCAGGCATGTTGCAGCATGTCACCCTGGGAGTGATGTCAACTTTCAGTGTCTAGGTCTCCTCATCTGTGAGACGGGAAGAGTGAGGCCTGCCCGCCTTTTCTCTCTGGGTCAAGGTGAAGGTCAAGTGAAGCCACGTGGGAGTGTAGGACCTGGACAGCAGTCAAGGCCGAGTGTCCGCTGCCCTCTGGTGGAGGTGACACCGGGGCTGGGCTGTCACTGGCGAGCTGGGGCACACTCCCTGGTCTGGGGACTTGGGGCCACTGCAGTTTGGCTCCATCACTTCTGAAATTCTCCAAGGTCTTGTTTCTTCTTCATCCTATACTTTCTGATAAGCCCCCTCTCTTCCTGCTTCGAGGAGGGCTGAGCTGATCTGTCTCTAGCCCTGGACTCGTGCAGGTTAGGACCTGACAGCAATGGCGTCTGCGGTTCTTTGCAGAACTCCATCCACCTTCCCTGCTAAACTGCAGAAATCTCTGGGCAAATGAAGTCTTACCCAGACCCCAGTAAACAAGAGGGAACAGTGGGGCTGCTCTCGCTTCTCGAAGATAGTGGCTCACAAGACATGGTCTGTACTTTAGAGGATAAACAGCAACTCGTGTCACAGGTGCAGGACACACGACAAACACTGTCCCAAAGAGGGCTGAAGAAGTCAGGGAAAGCCTCTTGGAGAAGGCGGTCTTAAGCCGGGCCTGGACCACAAATCACTTTTCTGGGACACAGACTTGGGAGACTCTTCTGAGAGCAGGAAAGGCACGCAGAGCGTCTGTGCCCTGAAGCTCCTCCCTGGATGTTCGGGGCCATGGCTGCAACACGGTCTAAACAACAGCCCGGCCCCTCAGTAAGGACCAACCCTGTTGATCAGCAAACAGCACCGAAGGAAGGTCCAGGTCGGAGACGGCCAAGTTCACAAAGATGGGAGTTCATCCTACAAGCAGGAGTTACTGGGAAACCAGCCGTTCCCATGCATCAAAGCGGGGGAGGGGAGAGTTTGGGGACTGGCCCTGGGGAAGCTGGGGTGCCGAGGGCCACTGCGGCCCACCTCACAGGCCCCGCCCTGTACCCCAGGCCAGCCCGGAGGACCAGCTCTGCCCCCCTGCCAGGCTTGGGGCCCTGAGAGGGTCTGAGTGTGGCCTGGGGGGTGGCGGGCAAGAGGATCCAGGCCAGGCAGCAGGCCCGGGCTGTGAACCCTCCAGCTGTCACCCTCAGACCCTGTGGGAAGTACAGCTGGGAGGGGCGGGCATGCGGCTCTGGGTGACCATATTTCCAGCCAGAACAAAGAGAGCAGCCAGCGCAGAGCCCTGCACCTCCGCCTTGTGTGGGTCAGAGCCAGCCACTTAGGTGCCCCTTTGGCCCATGTGGACGAAGCTCCCGCTGTATTTCTGTCATTAGAGCTCAAAGACGGTCTAATATATCCATGAAAATCTGCTCTTAACAAAGGTCTAACAAATCCGTTCACTTGGAGAATTCATCACCGATAAAAGCTTCACAGCAGGGATCATCTTTGAACGAGGCTTCATCAAAACTTAAAGCAAGTGGTTGGGTCTTTAAATGGTAGGATTTAGGTATTAACTCATGAAGGGTTAGCACTCTTATTTTAGAGGTGGACACCTCCTTGGAGCCTTAAGATCGACTGATGGCGGGGCCCGAGAGTCGAGGTGGGTGTTCCTGGGCCGTCCGCCTCTGCAGGTGAATTGAATGCCCACTAGAGCTCTAACCGTGACCAGAGTGTTCTCCCCGCAGGGGCTGTGAATTTGTCCTCGCAATTTCTGGAGTGAGGACTCCAGGCTTAAAATCCTAGCTTCACACTTGGCGACACTGGGCAGCTGCTGGGCCTCTGGGGGCCTCAACTTCCTCAGTGTAAGGTGAGCATTACAACAACACTTACCTCCAAAGTTACAGTGATACCTTAAAACGAAAACGCTTGGTAGAAAGCTCTGTGCCAGCGGGTCGTGGCACAGGCTCGAGGGGTCCTGCGGTTTCAGGTGGCAGCACAGGGGTGGGAGTGGGTGGGTGAAGAGGGCGCACTTTGGAAAAATCTCTGCCTCTGTCTGAGCGCTGGGATTTCAGTGACTCAGGAAGTGTGTGTGTGTCCCTCGCTGGGTTTCAGACACACGCAGTTAGGCCTCTGCTTCGAGCGGAAGGATCCCCTTACCAGGTTGATGCGGCTTCAGCGGAAGGATCCCCTTACCAGGTTGATGCGGCTGGCTTCCACGTGCCGGAGGAGGACGTCGGCCACCCGCTCAGTGTCCCACCGCACGCCGGGGTCATCTGGGAAATCCCTGGAAGGAAGAAGCACAACCTGGAAACCGTTTCTAACCCGGTGCAGGCTTCCCCCGGGGCTCCGGTAGGTGTGGGGGGCAGAGGGGAGGCAGCGGCATCCGGACGAAACACGACACGCTCTGGGGGCTTTGGCTCGTGGCCGGGGGAGGGACCAGACATCAGAGAGACACGGCTCTGTCCATGAGCTGGGGACAGGTGTGGTACCCACGAGCTCGGACGCAGGGCAGAGGGACACGTGTCTTCCTTGTAAGAGTCAGAGGAACGGCGCGTTGATAAAAGTACGGAGTTGCTTCATTTAACTTCAGACAGGTGTGAAGGAGCCTTGATGGATGAAGTTAAGTAGCCTGTTTGTTGCAAGGTCGTTAGGGATGGATATGACTCAGGTTTTCTGACTGTAGACCAGAGAGGTTTCAGCCCTGGGGAGCACCGCAGCCCCATCCTCCCGGGCACCCTCAGGGGCAGAGGCCTCTGCAGGTGACTCCAAGCCTTATTGCTCCCTCCCCCTGCCACCTGCTGATCTGAGGCCAAGGCCGTGGTCTGCCTTCAGTTTGAAGATATTGTTCACAGTCTTATAAATAGATGGCCATCCCTGCCGGCTCAGGTCCCGGCAACACCCACCTGCTACTGGGAGGACACGGGCCTCTCCGCTCCCCACCTGGCAGGTGGCTGTCACCTCTCCATGGACAAGGGCCGTTAACGGACCCACTTAGGACTTTGGTCAAAGGAGAGTCGCTGGAGGTGTTTCAGTAGGAAAAGGACATGACCCTCAGCACTAGACAACGCAGCTACTTTCTGTGCTTCCTTGGCTACCTCTTCCACACCCTGGGGAGCCTCCTGCAGAGGTGGCTTCAGGCTTTTCAGAGCACTGTCCTGCCAGCTGTTCCCCCGCGACAGGACAGACAGCTCAGCTGAGGGGACTGGACAGGGAGAAAGGGAGAGGGAGGGACCAGGACAGAGTCCTGCCTTGTTCCCTGGGAGGGAGGTGAATATGGGATGGAGAACATGGCCTGCTGAGCTCAACAGCAAGAGAGACAGGAAGACACCCTGGAGTGAAAACAGCTGCACACACGCCCCTGGCTGGGAGGCCCACATAAAGGTATCAAGGCGTCATTTTGGAAGCTGGATTTACCAATGATAGTCACATGGATGGAGAAGCAGTGTAAGAGAAAGGGTAGGATGGCTGTTGGCTAAGCCTAGTTCTTGGGTCTGAAGTGCTGAAAGGTGAGCCCCCGAGTGGGGAGCTCACTGCCGCCTTCTGGGCACCTCCCTCAGAGCCAGGCCCATGGGAATAAGTATTGCTCCCTGAGGTTCTTTCAGGGCCTCTACCCTGAAAGAGGAAGTCAGCTATTTGGGGGACTCTGGACTGTCGACACGCCCCTCTGTAACCCGATACATCTGATGCGTCAGCACCGCTCTTGGATCTAGTCCAAACTCCTCTTGGTCAGGCATTCGAGATCGCCCCAGTCTGTCTCCTATTTGACCCTCTTCTCTTGATTTGGGCGAGTAAATGAGATAACCTATGTGACAAACTTTACATTCTAAAACTGTAAAGCGATGTGTAAATGTCAGAAGAGGGTCATAAAGTGGACCTATGTGAGAAACTTTACATTCTAAAACTGTCAAGCGATGTGTAAATGTCAGAAGAGGGTCATAAAGTGGTGGCTGTTATTGAGGCATTAGCCTAATTTAGGCCCCTTCAGAAAGGAAGGAAGGCAGGGGTCCCCCATCTTTTTTCCTTGCTCTGGAAGTCCCTTGCGGAGATCTCTGCTGACTGCCTGCATCAGTGGTCGCTGGTTTCATAGTGGGGTCTAGGCATCCCAGGAGATGTGTAAGATGGTCCACTGAGGTTAAGCAAGAAATTGCCATAATTTCTATTTATGTGTCTCTATCTGTTTAAATGTCTATCTTGTAGCTATTTTATAAGGTATCATACATTAACAGAGTTTGACACGTATACAATTTAAGTAAGCGCACAGATACTGGCAGTACATATACTCCGATTTTGTTGCTTTTTGTCAGGGGCCTGTGATCAGAGCTGTGTGGAGATCCCTAGTCTAATCTACTCGCCCTACATTTTACTTCATTTTTTCCTGGATATTTTAAAACAACTTTATTGAGGTATAATTTACATACTATAAAACCTACCCATTTAAAATGTACAATTTAGTCATTTTTAGTATATGTACAGAATTTCTACATTTTATTTTACTAGCATTTTGCATATATTTAATTCTTGATTCTCTAACCTATTATAAGTTCCCTGATGGCCAGGTGCTACGTTAGCAGGGGCCAGCTAGGAAAACAGAAACCACCAGGTATTTCGGAGGGAATTTAATACAGAGAATTGCTTACCCCATTGATGGGAAGAGCTGAGGCGCCCAGCAGGGAACAAGGAGACGATCGGAGACTGGAGAAGCCACTGTCACCTCTAGGGTGGGACATCAGAGTCTAGGGACGGGGTGATGGCGGGAACTACAAGGGCAGTGGCTGGAGTCACGGAGAACATTTAGCTGCTGACGGAGGTGCTGCCCGAGGTGGAGGGAGCAGGAAAGACCCTGGTTTTCCCCTCCTCTGCCTTCAGTCTCCCATCACAGCCACCTATTGTCAGACCTGTTGAGAAGCCAGTTGACTGGCAAGGGAGCCTGGAAAGTGTGGTGTCCACTGGTCCTGAGCAAAGGCATAAGGTGTTTGGTAGTGCTCCCGGCAGGTGCCCAATGCACGTCTGCTTTCAACTGCATCCCAGTTTGTTGGTTTTTTAAAAAATATTTATTTATTTGGCTGCACCGGGTCTTAGTTACGTCATGTGGGATCTAGTTTCCTGACCAGGGATCGAACCTGGGCCCCCTGCATTGGGAGCGCGGAGTCTTAGCCACCGGACCGCCAGGGAAGTCCCTGCATCCCCGTCTTGACCCTAAGCCTTCGAAGGGCAGCAGCAGTCTGGCCACCTGCCTGTCGACCTTGTCCACCCCTCTGGGAATGCAGTAGCCCACTAGCTGCTCGGGTGTGGAGGGCAGCAGGGAGCACCGTCAGGAGGTCGTGGAGGCCACTGCCGGGCAAGCAGGATTCCAGGCTCAGGGAAGGGAGACGTGGCAGTGCTTGATGGGCAGCTTCACCCCCGCAGCTCAGGGATGGAGCACCGCCCACGCTCAGAGGGTCCAATGTCACCAGGAGGCAATGTGATGCCAGGACGGACCACAGAACACCCGAGTTCCAGCTCCCTGCTCACCAGGTGACCGGGGCACGCGCTGTGTCATCAGGAAAGCTGGGAGAACCTGGGCCACACCTGGTGACCTCCTGAGAGCCCTGACTTCTAGGACTTTATGTTGCGAGAAGTTTCTGAGGGAGGTTAAAACACTGACCATGGATGGTAGTTTTTAGGAAAGAGGAGGGGTCTTGGATGGTAAATAGCATCCTGTTCCCTTTACTTTCCCAGAGCTCAGCCACGCTCCCAGTGCTTCCCGATGGCCTTTTCCTAGTGCAGTGTTTGTTCATTACTGGGTACTTTGCACTGGAATAGTGCCTGGCACAGAGTAGGCACGCGTTATATGTTGTCTTCCCCTTATTATTTTGTAATGTTTTCCCATTTCCCAAGAGACAGAGGGATTACTTGTCATCATGAGGAAGAACTGACATTGATTTTGGACTAGTGTCCCCCAGTGGCTGCCGATCTGTGGGTCTGATGAGGGCTGAGCATGTAGAGATGGTCTCCCCAGAGTCTCACGCTATCTTGCTCGAAGTCTGTCTGTGATGGGACTGGAACGTGACATCATCCCGGAGAGGTGACATCATCGAAGTCAGGAAAACAGCCTTCTGCTTCCCTGTCCCTGGAGTCCTCCCTTCACGCGGCCTCCGGCCTCTGATAACTTGGGATTCCTCTCTGCTCTTCTTTCTACCCAGCCAAATCTAACACATCCTGTAGAGCCTCCTCCACGGACCCTTCTGGATGGAGTTTGGGGCCCTCATTTCTGAAAATAACTGCAAGTCCAGGGGTTCCCCCAGCCACCCTCGGGGTGATAATTCCCTGGAAGCACTCGCAGAACTCACCGAGAGCTATGATGGGCACAGTTAACAGGTTTTTACCGGGAAAGGATACAAAGTAAAAGAGTAAAATCAGAAAAGGAAGAGACACGTAGGGCAGAGTCCGGGGCATTCTAAAGGCGGATGGTCTGTTGTCCTCTCCCTGTGGAGTCTGGGCGCTATTCTCCCAGCACTGACATGTCACAGTACACACGGAGCATCGCCGCCAACCGGGGGCGCTCACGCGAGCTGTGTGGTCAGAGTTCTTATCAGGGCTCCATCACTTAGTCAGGATTGATTGGTTGCTGACCGGCTGCCCAGGTGGTTGATCTCAGCCTCCAGGTGAGCTTGACACCGCGTGACCCACAGCCCCACCCGAAGCTCCGATGTGGTGCCACCCCATCCCCAAACAAAGGCACTGCCATCAGGTATGCCAGAGATTACTTCCCAGAAGCCAAGCGCAAAGGCCAGACCTCTTTTTGGACATGGCCAAATTCTTTACTACGAACTTCCTTGCATTTAGGAACCTTACTGAACTTTTCTACCAACTATGGCTTGGGACAGCCACACTTCACACCTAATTAGTGCAACGTTCTGCTAATTTCCATTGTTTTGTGTGTCTCTCTACCTGTAGTCAAGTATGAGAATAGATCTGTGTCTCACCTATGTCTCATGTGGTACTTTGCACAATTCAAGTCAACCCAGTTTATGTAAATAAACAACAACAATAAATGAGCTCTGCCGTGTGCCAGGCACCGACCGCACTGAGAAGCTTAAGTGGTTGGCTGAGCCACAGGCAGATGTACCTACCTGCCTTTGGGGGTTGGAACATAAAAGTAAGAGCTTTGGAAGATAGCAATTTTATAAAACAGATTAGGGACAAAAAAAAAAAATATATATATATATATATATGTATATATATGAATTGCAGAGGGGAGCAAGGCATCCCAATGGGACCACTTCCCCTCAAGGTAGGAAAATATAAAATTTGATACTGGGAAACTTCAAACAGAGAAATGTAGAAAAAGTGACTCCTTTGAGACCAACTACGTGAGTTGTCTTCTTCCTGAAGTTCAACCCTAATCAACTCAAGGCTTGGGTCCAAGTAATAACTTCTGCAATAGTTCCTTTCTTCTCTGATGGATTAACAATTCCACCTTAGATAAACATGCTGGCAGAGGTGTAAACACAAGTGTGAGTCAGCCGTTGGACCCCTCCTTACGGGAGAGCTGGTGAGTGGCCTTTGCCCTGTTTTCCTTTGTGCTGTCCTGCTTCTTGCTGGCCGGAGTCGGCGGAGGGTGACTGGAGTTGAAGCAGCCGTTTTGGTGCGTGAAGTAGCCTTAGGTATGAAAGCCAGACACAGTGGAGTCGCCACAGAGAAGGAGCCCTGGCCCTTCACACCAGGCCCAGACGGTGCAACTCCTATCACAGTTATTGTAGTTATTGTGGGTTTCCTGTGATTTGCTGCATAACCAGATCCTGATTTATATACGCCAGAATTTTGTAAAGCCTCCATTTTATTGATTATTTAGGTTGTTTCCAATTTTTATTATTGAAATAAGGTGGTAACTAGCATCCTAATACGTAACTGTTTGTATGCATCTCTCAATATTTCCTTGGGATAAAATCATAGAGACGTACCTTCGGGGTCAAAGGTGAAGTGAGGAGAACCTGGGTAGATCTCCCTCTGAGGAACCGTGTTAAGAGGAGGTGAAGGGACTTCCCTGGCGGTCTAGTGGTTAAGACTCCGTGCTTCCACTGCAGGGTTCAACCCCTGGTTGGGGAACCAAGATCCCACATGCCGTGTGGCATGGCCAAAAATAAATAAATAAACAAATAAAACAGTATAAAAAATTTAAAGAAAAAGAGGAGGAGGTGGAAAGCATGTTAACTCACAAGGAACAGCATCACGGAGAGAGAGCCGTGCACTTCACAGGCTGGAAGGAAAGACTAACAGGGACAACTCTTATCCAGAGCGCCAGTCTTTCTAAACATCTCAGGTGTTTTGTACCTACTTCCTTATCCCTAAGAGCTCCCTGAAAAGGCCAGTTCACTTACATCCTGTGACAGCTGGAGAGAGCGGGTTGGAAGGGAATGAGTTACACGTGGAGTAGGCGCCGATAGCTGGCTGAGTGGGGCTGTAAGGGAACACGTGTGTTGTCAGGGCCCCAATTTCATCTTGTTAACCAGCCCTTCTCCTGGGAAATCACGTGGATGTAATTCAGAGCCAATAGGAAAGCAGAGGTCAAGCCCTAAGAGTAGTCAGGCTTCATATTTGAGGAACATCCGGACTCGCCCTCCTACCTGAGGCAAATGTGGTGGGTTCGCTTCAGCGGCTGACAGGTATTCTGCAGCTGCTTGTTCCTCTCCCCGAACCCAGATCTGAGCAGGCGAACTATTGAGAGGTCCTAGAAACTTCCTTTAATTATTAGCAAGCTCCTTCTTGGCTTTTATTGCAATTTTAATGAAAAGAGTATGGAAATGCCTCAGACGCTGATCTATGCCTGGGTAGCTCTGCTAAGATGTAAAGCTGAGTAACCCTTTCTGGCTGAGACAGGATATGGTGGGCTGAAAACAAGTTTCTGGCCAGGTTTGGCCAAGTAGAGCAGAGATGACACCTCTGAAGACCTGAGGACAAGGACAAGCAGGGATTGCACCAGGCGCCCTTACCTGACACGCCTTCTCCTTCCAGGAGAATTCCCGCCTACAGAGCCCTTCAGCCCAGAAATGGTCAAGCTGAAGCTGCTCTGAAATGTCTGGCAAGTCACAATCAAGAGGCCCGCGGTCTCTCCCGCTCCTCACTCTAAATCTCTAGTCAATCAGGTGATGTTTCCTGATAAAGAAGCCAGCCGTGGAGAACCAGGAATGGGGGTGGAATTTCCAAGGTTGTTTACAGACGAAGACTGGAGACTACTTAAAACATTAAAAAGACCTAGGAAAGATTGTTTAAAGAAAACAGGCACTTTACAAAGCAAGAAATGCAAGCTGCCAACATATATTCTTTTGATTCTCAGAAAGAGTCAAACAAATGCAAAATGAAAGCAGGACATGGTGTGGAGGAGGGCTCATAGGAAAGGGTGCGGTTCTGTCCCCCGGTCGAGCTTAAATGGCTGCACCTGTGTGCAAGGGCAGTTTGGCTACGTGCGATTATTCGTGCTCTCTGACCTTATCTTTCTAGAAATTGACTCTAAGGAAATAATCAGCCTAAAAGTCAAAGTCCGATCAGGCAGAGACACCACTTTCACTGCAATTACAGGGGGAAAGAGGCCGGCAGTTCTGTTGTTCTGCCACCAGGGAGCAATTTCTCTAACTTCCTGAATTGTGGTTTATGAAAAATGCTAAAGATAACAGAGTTTTAGGGCATGTTCAAAGTAAAAGCAAAGAAACTTAGATACACCCAAGGAAAGGAATGTTAAAGCAAAACCAAAAAAAAAAAGAACTCCAGTTACTAAACTTTAATTTTGCTCCTGACTTAAGAATGAGACTCATATGAAAGAGGAAATCTATATAGAGGAATTGAATTTTGAAAACAGCCTGTGAGAGAACTTCCAAATAAAGGGCTCTGGGTGTCTTCAAGTGGCCAGGTATCCTGGCCTGGGCTCCCCAGAAAGCAGGGCCAGGACGAAGGCCTATTGGGAGGTGTGATCCGGGAGCAGGAGGGAAGCCGCACGGGGAGGGAGGCGGTGCTGAGTTGCGGGCTGGCTGCGGGGACCCGCGGGCTGCAGGACTGCGTAGAGGGCAGGCATCTCAGAATCGTGCATCTGTCCGGGAGGAGAAAGAGGCAGGTACTGATCTCCGGGGGCGGGGTGGTCAGCTCTCCAGTCCTTTAGGGCTGAGCACGCGTGACGGACTCCGCGCAGGGGCAGGGCTGGCCCGGGCGACGGGCCGTCGGCCTCCTGGCCGCGGGGAGGTGTCGTGGGTGGTGCCGGCACGCACCGCGCAGGGCACGGCAGGGCGGGGCTCCCAGAGGGGAGGGGGTCCCTGCACGTTTACCCGTGCGGGCTGGACATGCCCTCGGCGCCAAGCGCGGGCGCCAACGCGGGTACAAGGCCCGGGGAGGCGGGGGAAGGGGCTTGGCTGCTGCGGGGGGAGGAGGGTTTGCGGGCTGGCGGGGGCCGCAGAAGCGCGGGGAGCACCTCGTAAGGACGCGGCCCTGCGACCCTGAGCGGGCGGAACGCGACCCGACACAGCCGAGGAAGCGGCCCTCCCCGGGGTGCAGTTAACAAGCGCGCTGTTAATTCCGCTGGAAAATGCCCCAAACCTAGCCCTGCCCTAGACCTTCGCGCTCGGCCTGTGAGGGTCATAGAATGAAGTTTGTTTTGCTGCCGGCGGAGCAGCCTCGGACTCCGACCTGCTCTGCTCTGTCTAGTGACTTGCCCGGGCCCAATGGGGGCGTCGTCCCGGGAGGGGGGGAAGGGGGCGGTGGGCCCTCCTCCTCCCCCTTCCCCCCGGGGAGACGGGCTAGCCGGTGGGAACCGCGGCGTGGGACACGGGCCGGGGGCTGATCACCGCGCCCCGCGGGCGCCGCGCACGCCCTTATTTGGTCCTGTGGCTCGTCTGCCTGCCTCCTCCCCAGCCTCCCTCCGGCACATTTCTAAACCCCGGGGCTTCCTCTGTCAGACAGGCGGGCAAAGGTCATCTGAGTTCAGCGCTAACCGGAGGCGGGCGAGCGGAGTGCTGGCAGATCACCTGGGCCCGGGCCCCGGACCTCGGGCTGCAAGAGCCGCGCCCAGGCCAACGCGTGGCCGGAGCCGCTGGGTGCGCCCGAGACCCCGGGGGATCCGCCGGGCTGGGGCCGGTGCGGGGACCTTGCGAAGCGGGCGGGCGGCTGCGGGGCGTCCCTTGATCGCCAGGGACCAGCCTAAGAGGAGTAGAGAGGAATAGAAACCTGGGGAAGAGGAGGAGGGGGAGAAAGGAAAGAACAGAGAGAGAGAGAGAGAGAAGTGAAATAGACCAGCCTGTGTCTGTGAAGTGTCCGCTCTGACAGGGGCCCCTCCTTAAGCAGTTTAAGAGCCCAGACAACGATCAGATGTCCCAGGAGACCCTCGTCCACATAGGCTCCCCACCCTAACCGTACAATGGATCTTCGTTTCTCAAGGACAAAAAGCAAATCATGACTGTTAGGTATACCTGTAGCTCTCCTTTCTCTGAAAGATGCGTTTTATGTTAGTATCACAACAAAGTGTGCAAAGCTTGCAAGGTGAGAAATTCTTTTCCAAAAATTGCTAATTTATTAGCTGTCTTACGTGGCAACTGAAAAACAGAACGTGCTCACTGAACTCCCTTCAGAGGTCACAGGGTTCTGCTGGAGAGGCCCAGGCCTGTGTCCGGACCCCTCCCCTCTCCCCACCGGACACACAAGGGCTCCCCTGAGCAGAGGCTGTGTAATAACGTTCTCAGAACAGAGAAGGAAGGGCCATAGCCTAAACTTTTGATGGGTCTCTCAATCTTCTGGTGCCTGAAACGTCTGCCTCATTCCTTTTTCTAAAAAAGCCAAATTTAGGGTTATGTCAGAGAAGGGGTTCATCCCTAATTTTGGCAAGCACCCGAGACGCTGTCACATGCCAAGAAACAAGAGCAGACATGTACAAAACAAAACAAAACAAAAAAACAGACAGAAAGCCAGAGGGTGGGGTGCGGAGTCCCCCGGACCACTTGGCCTGCTCACCAGGACACCCTGGAGTCCCAAAGGGTGGGGTAGGGGGGCTGAACCAGGGAGCCAGGGCAGCTTAGGATGAAAGGGAACCTTAACTTGGAGGTTCCACTGGGCTGCAAGGCACTGTGGGTGCAGGAGGACCAGACCAGTGCTCAAGTAGCAAAATCCAGGACAAACGGCACCATCAGAAACAGCCAAACACGTTGCTACGGGGGATCAGAGAGGAAAACTTAAGGTTGCACAGTGTGGATAAAAAAGACTTCTGTGGAGGTGGAGGCGTCTGTGCTGGGTTGGGAGGAACAGGCCTCCCGGCAGGGGCCAGAGCTCCAGTAAGAGGAGGAGAGCAGAGCACGGTGTGCAGGCTGAGTACGGGGCTGTGGCTGAGACCACAAGTCTAGTTTCGCTGGGCAGGGGGCACCTGCCCCCGTATAGAGACTGTCGTACAGGGAGGAGCACGGGGTGGTTTCTGCAGGGCAGTGGGCAGATCAGGTTTGCTTCAGGAAATCAACCTGGGAACAGTGAGGGGTAAACTGGGGGAGTGGAGCATAGCGAGGCATCGGCAAGGTCCAGTTCAAAGACGTGGCCATGCGGATGGAAGAGAGCAAGGCGCCAGGAGCTCTTACGGAAGGAGACTTTGCCAGATTTAGCAGCTGATTGGATGGTTCATCCATCATGAATAAGGAAGAACACAACATTGAAGGTGATTCCAGCATCACACACAAGGGCTCCACGTTTAGAAACAGTGCCTTCCTTACAGTCAGATGCCATCGCTTTATTTAGTCATCACTTGGTGTGATGATCCAAAGTGCCAGGATGGGCACTGAAATTGGTGGTACCCAACTATAGAGAGCTCATCCAAATGGTGCTTACTTTTTTGGGTTCGTTTTAAGATCATCAAAATTACAACAGCATGTTAAAAAAAATAATTCTCATGAAGAAGCTGTAGCCATGGAGAAGCTCTCCGGGAATAGCCTCAAGGGAGCAAGAACCAGAACTGTAGCTTGGCGAGCTCTTGAGTCGGGATGGGGGAAGAGGATCGGGTCTGGTGGAGCAAAGACAGCGCAGAGCTGTCAACGGGACCAGGGCCGCGCAGGGCTTGAGGAAGAAAAGGCCGCT
This sequence comes from Eubalaena glacialis, assembly GCF_028564815.1. NCBI lineage: Eukaryota > Metazoa > Chordata > Mammalia > Artiodactyla > Balaenidae > Eubalaena > Eubalaena glacialis. Next base: position 3,567,114 of record NC_083734.1, on the reverse strand, counting down.
GGATTTCACCCCTTGAGAGACCAGGGCTGGCCCTGGAAGCAGTGCCCATGAAGAGGGGCAGGCAGTGCAGAAGGACGGGGTCAGTGGGTGGTGAGAAAGCAGCACCAAGAGCTTCAAGAAGTTTGGGAGGAAGTGAGAAGGGAGGCCTGCAGGACCCGGAGTCGGACCCAGAGTCTGCGGAAGGGTTTGTGTAGCCCTGAGGATGTCTGAGGATGCGGCAAACAAGTCAGCTGACTTGGTAGAGAGTAAAGCTGCCTGGTGAGGGCAAAAGGAGAGACGGAGGTAAATCCTGGGCAACGTGTGGCTGCAGGGGATGGATGTACCACGCAGGGAGCAGAGCTACGGGCTTGCGCAGGGCTAACGGTTCCCGCTCCGTCGGCTGCTGTGAGGATGAAATGAGATAATACCTGATAGACACTTAGAACAGAGCCTGGCCTGTGGTCAGGGTCCAATAAAGGTCAGCTCGTGACCTGATTCTTGATTGGAAGGGAATCTGATGCCAAGGAAGGAAATGGGTGATGGGGTGTCAGGCCACAGAGAAGTGTGGTCCATGGCAGACGGCCCACGTGATTAGATCACAAATGTGAGGGAGAAGAGCCAGGCTCACGTGACCTGACTGTCATCGGCCCAGCAGGGGGCCTTCAAAGGTTTCTGTGGATTCGACCTACATTTTGGGAGGGTATCAGCGAGGGGACGTCTCCGCAGAACCCTGGATGCAGACGGTGGGGTAGAAAGATGGAGACTAAATGGAGACACGGCTGGAGGGCCGAGCAGAAGCAGGGGGAAACTGAGAGGACCCAGGCACCCGCCACGGTGACCACGCGGGAGGGACGGTGGTGCCGGCAGCAGAGGTGACATTTCATACTGCCCGGAAGAGGCCTGAGAGGAGGCTGAGGAAGGTCTGCAGTGAAAGGGCTGGCGGGACAGGGAGGCTGTGAGGGAGACTGAGAAGAGCGGCTGGAGTTGACTGATGGCTCTGGACGGACACTCACATGTACCCGACACTCCCAGCCCCGAGGGCGACGGGGTGCTGGTCACGGGCACGAAGAGCACAGGGCCCGATGGTTTGTGAAACAGTAGTGGGCTGGTGGCCACCCAAATTCGTGGGGACGCACGCGAGCATCCTCCCTACAAAGAATTCCAGCAGCTGTGAGAAGGGCCTGGTGAGGTGAACGGCTGCCCAGGAGCAACTAAGTGTCAGGGGTGACTCCAAAGCTGTGGCTGACCTGCAGGGGCTCCTGAGTACCCCGACAGACAGGCCGGGAGGTGAACTAGACATGAGACTTTGATCGATGGGTTCTGATGGAGCCCAAGTGGGTTCTTACTCTAACTCAACAAAGTTAATGTTAATCGCGGGGACTTCCCCGGGGGCCGGTGGTTAGGGCTCCGCGCTTCAACACGGGGGCCCGGGTTCCACCCCTGGGCGGGGAGCTAAGATCCCGCAAGCCGCGAGGTGTGGCCAAAAACAAAAAACAACAACAGAAAACCCCCCAAACAAAAAAACCCAACAGAGGGACTTCCCTGGTGGCGCAGTGGATAAGAATCCGCCTGCCAATGCAGGGGACACGGGATCGAGCCCTGGTCTGGGAAGATCCCACGTGCTGCGGAGCAACTAAGCCCGTGCGCCACAACTACTGAGCCTGCACTCTAGAGCCCACAAGCCACAACTACTGAAGCCCGCGAGCCACAACTACTGAACCCGTATGCCACAACTACTGAACCCGTATGCCACAACTACTGAAGCCCGTGCGCCTAGAGCCCTTGCTGTGCAACAAGAGAAGCCACTGCAATGAGAAGCCCGCACACCGCAACGAAGAGCAGCCCCAGCTCGCCGCAACTAGAGAAAGCCTGTGCGCAGCAACAAAGACCCAACGCAGCCAAAAATAAATAAATAAATAAATAAATAAATAAATAAAATAATTCAAAAAAAAAAAAAAAAAAAAGCCAAAACATGTCTCAAAAGAAAAAAAAAAAGTGTCAAAATCTACCTTGTCAAGAAATGAGTTCAGGGACTTCCCTGGTGGTCCGGTGGGTTAGACCCCACGCTCCCAGTGCAGGGAGCCCAGGTTGGATCCTTGGTTGGAGAACTAGATCCTGCATGCATGCCGCAACTAAAGACCCCACATGCCGCAACGAGAATCACGTGTGCCACAACTAAGACCCGGTGCAGCCAAATTAAGTAAATAAATATTCTTAAAAAATGAGTTCAAAATGAACTATTGTCCTGCATCAGAGTTTTCCAGCTGAGGCCCACAAATCCCTAGATGTATGTGGCCAAATTCTCAGGGCTCCAGGAGTTCTTAGAAAAAGGTATTTTTACTGAGATAACAATCTAGAAAAATTGTGGTTATGTCATTGACAAGAGAGCAGATATGTTCATGTGATTTTAGCGCTTGTATTTACATGTATGAGATCACATGTGTATTCACAAAGTTCCTGAGATACTTTTTAAAAAAGGACTCAATAATACATATGAGCTCAACATGAACAGAAAATTAAGTTAGGAAGACAAAAGGATCCATGCACCACTCAAGATTAACGAACCCTGCTCCACAGCACTGTGGGTGGAAAACCACCCCACGTTCTCTAGGCAATAAAGGCTAATCTCTCTGTACCAAGCCCTCCTTCCCCAGTCTTGTGGGACCCTTAGCCCCTCTCCTGTGGGGTTACCATGGACCCAGGCAGCAGCGTTTAGTGGATCGCACCCCAGGAGCAGGTGGGACCTAGAATTAACAACGTGAAGACACATTTTGGACTCGATTGCAAAGGGCCTGCGGTGATTCCCGCACCTGTGTGCGCATCAGGCTCCAGTCTTTCCCTCAACGATGCTGTGGTGTCCAGACCTGTGTGCTGGACTCTGCCCTGGTTCGCCTCTGTTTCTTTACTAAGAGTGGAGCCAGCCCACTTGGTCAGGGCCTCGCGAGGGTCTGGTGAGGTCACGTGTTAAAAACAAGTGCCTTGTTTCCTGTCCTAGATGCTGGCTGTGGTCTGGCTCCAAACAAGAAGGTCAACTCAGAATCACCCCGGGCCACTGGCCTGACTCTGACGCCCCTGTTAGCTCGAGGTCACATGTTAAAAACAAGTGCCTTGTTTCCTGTCCTAGATGCTGGTTGTGGTCTGGCTCCAAACAAGAAGGTCAACTCAGAATCACCCCGGGCCACTGGCCTGACTCTGACGCCCCTGTTAGCTCGACACTTGCTGCGGTGTCACACCCACTAGCCTGGGCCTCCTTGGAGACAGACACTAGTCCAGTTCAAGTGCGTTCGCCCCGTCCTCAGGCTGCTGTAATCTGACGGCTGGTGGGCTGGCCTGTGCTGTTGAGGTCCCTGCCCCTCCGGTAGACATGCCTGTCCGATGTGACAACATGGAGGGGAGGGGGGCGCAGTGGGGGCTGAATTTAGCTGTAATGGGAATAAGTTAATACAACGTATAGAAGATCCTCTGTTGGGAAGTGCAGTGAAATGAACAGAAAAGTGAATGAAAATTGAAAGTTAGAGATACACACGAATGTGCTAAAGGATACCTTGGGGCTTGAGGCCATCCTAAATGGTCCCGCTGAACTCGCAGGCAGATCTCTTGACTGTGCATCCACTGAGAAGGCACAGTCCTTTGATGCAATAAGCCTCATTTTATGCCTTACAGGGCGGCCCTAAACACGGACAGAATTAGCACCTAAAACGTGTAAAATTTCGCTTGGAAAGATGAGTTTAAAATGAACTGCTGTTGTGCAGCGAGGTTTCTGATGAGGCCTGCAGAGAATTCTGGCCTCCTCTTCCCTCGGCCTCACATCTGAATTGCTCATCCTGACCCGTTTCTTTTTTTTTAAAATACTATTTATTTATTTAGTTTTGGCTGTGTTGGGTCTTCGTTGCTGCACGTGGACTTTCTCTAGTTGCGGCGAGCAGGGGCTACTCTTCGTTGTGGTGCGCGGGCTTCTCATTGCGGTGGCTTCTCTGGTTGCGGAGCATGGGCTGTAGGTACGTAGGCTCAGTAGTTGTGGCTCGCGGGCTCTAGAGCGCAGGCTCAGTAGTTGTGGCACACGGGCTTAGTTGCTCCGCGGCATGTGGGATCTTCCCGGACCAGGGATTGAACCCGTGACCCCTGCATTGGCAGGTGGACTCTTAACCACTGTGCCACCAGGGAAGTCCTGTGACCCGTTTCTTATACCACATTCCAACCCCCTCGCCTCTGGCCTCACTCTTGATCTCCTATTTCTGGCCTTGTCCTGACTTTCAGCCTCGAACCCTGACACTGTCTTTCTGGCAATCCCCTTGGTTCCCAACTGAAAAGTGCCCCACCGATTGCACAATTAGAAAGTTACTGTGACCCTGACAAAGAGGGCTTTCAATGGCAGGAGGAGGGAGGGAGGACAGGGAGCCAGATGTGACTGCGCTGGGGAATGAGTGAGAGATGAGGATGGGATGGAGGACAGGTAATACTTGATTATACGGAAGAGAGAGGAGGGGGCAGGGGTGGGATGGGAGACAGTTAAGTGGAGGGGTTTTTTTGTTTGTTTATTTGAATGATGCAAGAATCTTGAACAAACAGACATGGAAAGTAGCCAAAACAATGAAATAAGAACAAACAGAAGCAAATGAAAATTTCCACTGAAGCTCCTCATGGGTGTAACAAACTGTGGCAAAGGTCAGGATTACTGACGAGATATCAGTGGCGAGGCTGTAAATAGCAGGTGTCCAGGTGTCTCCTGGCCGACCTGGCAGCTGGTTCTAGGAAACGGACCATTGGTTACTCTCCTCTCTAAATTCTGGGAGCTTATTTCACAGGTAAGGCAATGCAGTGAGCAGAAATTTCTGGCTAAGGATAAAAGCCAGGAGACAAGCAGGCGCAGGTAGGGAAGTGGTGAAATCGACCTCAAATGAGATGGAAGGGAACGGCCTTTGGGCTTGGGGTGGCCAAGACGAGGCGCCAGCCAAAACTTGAATTTCAGACAAACAGTGAATAATTTTAAAATATAATTATGTCCTATGTGATATTTTGGACATACGGAGATTAAAAAAAAAGATTGTTTACCTAAAACTCAAATTTAACCGGGCCTCTTGTCCTTTTCTGGCAACCCTGTTTAGGGTACATACCTTTCTGCAGTATAACATTATGTTTTTTGAATCACAAAATGTTAGTTGTGAAAAAAAGACCTCAGAGATGATCTCACTCAACATCCTTATTTCATGTAAGAGAAGAACGAGGATCAGAACCCAGATCTGCCTGCCTGCTGTCACCCTGCTGGGTAGAATCTGCCTGCCTGCTATCACCCTGCTGGGCAGAATCTGCCTGCCTGCTATCACCCTGCTGGACAGAAGCGGGGAGCTGGGGCCAGATCATACGGTCCCCAGGGCTGTCACATAAGAGAAATGCCCAGGAGACATCGTGAAATTCTCTAAGAGGCCTTATTATAAAATTAATTTTATTATTAAAAAAGGAACACGCCATCTATTCTCTGATGTCTCTCGGAGCCCTTGAGGAAGAAGGTGCATTGTTAAATGGAGCGATCACATATAACATACCCCAGTCACAAAAAGGCTGAGAGATAATAGTTTACACTGGATACACTGGACATGAGTCCAAGGTTATGTCTGCTTCAGTCTCCGTGGGCAACGGCTCGCATGTTTGTAGGTAGGTGACCGATAACCATCTAATGAAAAAAATGCCACGTCAGTTCATCTCAGGTTGGATCTAGTAATTTGAAACTACTTGTGGGATCACAGAGGATCAGTCCAGGAAACCAGCCTCAAAATAAGAACCTGGGCAGGATAATGAAGACCAGGGCAGGGATCTGATTTATGGAAGCGGGAAGATGAAGAGTGTCGGCGAGGCTGGCATCTGATGAACATCTTAAGAGTGTAGCTCGGTGCTGAGCAAACCCCCACCAGGACCTGGACTCAGCTCTGTAAAGACTGACGAATGAAATACAAGATGGGGAAGACAGTCTTGGTCAAATACTTGAGAGACGCAGTGACTCATTCTTTAAAACAAGTCTGTGGCTTCCTGTGTCTGACCAGAAGCTCAGGGCTAGACAGCAGCCTAAGTGCCTTGGCCATGCTCCATAGCCTTTCACCTGATCTTGACTCCCCAGATCCCATCTCCTGGCTCTGCCCCTGCAGCCCCTCCGGACCCCCTGGGACTTGGATTCCTACATGTTGGAGGGGGGCCATGCAAAGCCAGGGCCATGGAGGCCATAAGCACAGGCCAAAGCAGAGGGGAGACCATGTGGCCCTGGTGTGCCTTGGGCAAGTTACTTAACCTCTCTGTTTCTTCATTTCGAAAATGGAGTAATAACAGTATCCACCTCATAGGACCGAGAAGTAAACAAGTTAATGTATTTAAAGCATGCAGAATAGCGCTGGATACAGAGTGAGGATGTGTCAGCTCTTATTATTATAAAGCTGCTGATCCTGTTTCACTGGAGAAGGAAGAAACGGGGAGAAGGAAGTGGCAGCAGAAAGGGATGGCTTGGGGGAGAGAGGGCTTCGCTGGACGCTGGCGTCTTGCACTCTGCCTGCACGACACACCACTCCCCTGGTGTTCACACCACACGGCTTGGGGCCTCTGGCATTTCTGGGTTTCCCACCTGTAATGCTCCCCTGCTGCTTCTTCACCAGCCTGCCTTTTACGCATTCGTGACTCGGCTCAGGTCACTAGAACAGTCACATCTTAGGAAGACCTGCCCCATACCTCAGGTCAGGTGCAGCAGCGCTCCTTGGAGACCTTCCTGTGCCCTTGCCCTTGTGCTCTATCTCTGCTCTTACAGTGGCGTGATGGAATGTATGTGCTCATCCTCTCCCTAGCCTGGGGGCTCCTTGAGGGGTGAGTCTGGTCCCGGCTGTAAGCCCAGGCCAGGTGTGGAGCCAGGCAGAGGGGAGCCTGGGACGCCTGCTCTACTGTGGCTGGTCCTGCACAAGCCTCCACTACCCCCAGATGCACTCAGTGGGCAGGTGAGGGTATTGAGTCTGAACTTGGTGGTCAGAGAAAGACTAATAGCCAAATCAGAAACCACAAGTTCATTCCTAAGACCTAAAAGCCAAAGACTTGTAATATGACTATATCCAAAAATAATTCAAAGACTTAGGAGATTCATGAAATTGGTTTCTACCACCTCCTTGAAAAAAAAAAAGAAAAGGAAGGGATTAATACTTATTGAGCAGTTATACTTGCCAGGCTTTGGGTTCCGGATTTAGTTCAAGTAAGGGGCCTATGAGGCAAGCAGCACCCCTGTTGTGTAGCTACGAAGCCATGATTTTTTTAAAAAAATATTTTATTTATTTATTTATTTGGCTGCACTGGGTCTTAGTTGTGGCATGTGAACTCTTAGTTGCAGCATGCATGTGGGATCTAGTTCCCCGACCAGGGATGGAACCCAGGCCCCCTGCATTGGGAGCGCAGAGTCTTAACCACTAGACCGCCAGGGAAGTCCCCAAGGCCATGATTTCTAACACGCGGCTGTCAGCTGCCCAGCACTACCTGGCACAAAAGACGAAGCAATGGAAGACCCTCAGGTCTTATCCTGGAGGTGGGCAGGAAGCCCACACTGCAGACACTGGTGTATAATTAAACAGTGTTTTACTCGATGTATCACGCCAGAGTGAGCGGCCATGGGGACTTATTTCACGATGGTTAATGATGTTTCTAGCAAGGCCACGGGACAGTTTTATTAGCCAAATAAATTATGATACAGGTATCCCATGGAATAGTATGCAGTACTGAAAAATGAACTATATTTGTGTTTGTATGTAAACATATATTTGTGAAGTATTGAAGGTATGGAAGTTTACACATCAAGAGGTTAACAGTGGTTTGTTCTGAGGAGAGAAGTGTATGGAAGGAGACATTCATTTTTTTCACTTGATATATTTTTGTACTGTTTGTTTTCACAATGAACATTGTAAATGTTTTATTATTAAATGTTACTATTATTTTCATAACAGCTTGGTTGAGATATAATTCACATGCTATGCAATTCACTCACTTAAAGTGCACAATTCAATGTGTTTTTGCTTTTAGTATGTTAACAGAGTCGTGCAACCGTCACTGCAGTCAATTTTAGGACATTTTCATCACCTCAAAAAAATAAACCCCATTATGAGTCCCTCCCCACTCCCCTCTCCTCCCCACTCCTGGCAGCCACTAATCTACTTTCTGTCTCCATGGATTTGCCTGTTCTGGGTGTTTCGGATAAACGGACTCATACACTATGTGGCTGTTTGTTATCTGGCTTCTTTTTAGGTTCATCCACACTGGAGCATGTATCAGTACTTCACTCCTTTTTGTGATTGAATAATGTTCCACTGTATGGGTAGACCACATTTTGTTTGCCCGTTCATCAGCTGATGGGAATCTGAGTTGTTTCTAACTTTTGACTAATGTGTACAGTGCTGCTGTGAACATTCATGTACACGTTTTTGTTTGAATGTCTGTTTTCAATTCTTTTAGGTCTTTACTTTGGAATAGAATTGCTGGGTAATGGTAATTCTGTATTTAAGTTTTTGAGGAACTGCCAAACTGTTTTACATGATGACTGAACTATTTTACAAACCCACCAGTACATGAGGGTTCCAATTTCTCTGAATCCTGGCCTACACTTGGTATTTCCCTTTTAATTTTATTTTTAAAAAATGGTCAGCCTAGTCGGTGTGAAGTAGTGTCTCACAGTGGTTTTGATTTCTATTCCTGTAATGACTAGTGATGTTGAACATCTTTTCCTATGCTTATTGGCCATTTGTATATCTTCTTTGGAGAAATAGCTATTCAAGTCCTTTATATATTATTTTATCTGTTATGTATACTATACTATATAAGGTATATTACATTTATATCTATCTACCTATCTACCTATATCTGGATATTAATCCCTTATCAGATATATGATTTGCAAATATTTTCTCTCATTCTGTGAGTTGTCTTTTCACTCTCCTGACAGTATGCATCAGGCACTAAATTTTTAATTTTGATGATGAAGTCTATTTTTTCTTTTGTTGGTTGTATGTGCTTTTGGTGTCATATCTAAGAGGGCTTTGCCTAACCCAAGCTCATGAAGATTTGCTCCTATATTTTCTTTCAAGAGTTTTATAGTTTTAGCTCTTATATTTAGGTCTTTTTGAGCTAATTTTTGGGTTTAGTGTAGGGAAGGGGTCCAAGTTTGTTCTTTCGTATGTGGATATCCATTTGTGGAAAAGAGTATTGTTGCCCCATTGAACTGTCTTAGCAGCCCTGTTGAAAACCAACTGACTGTATATATGAGGGTAACAGTATTATTAAAAAAAGAAAGAAAAAGAAAACCTAAAAAAGAATAAATCCTATAAATCCTTCCAATACAGAAACTGGCTAGTTAAGCTGTGGCTCAGCCTTGCAGAACTAGGTCTATCTCACCATGACAGTTTTGCCAAAGTACTACCACATCGTGTTAAATTGCAACACATACAGGCAGCTGCAATTTTTCTTATCCCAAGGGCTCTCTGGAACATCCCACAAATGACTAAGAATTATTTCTTGGAACTCGGTGTTATGGAGAAATAATCTGAAAAACTGACCCAATAACCTTTCTTCTGGATCCTAACACTCTTTGTCTATAAGACTTGCATGGTAGAGAATTAGTTGCCTCTTATCCAAAGTTTTTGGTTCCTAGTACAATTTTTGTAGATGCTATAGACTGAATATTTGTGTCCCCTCAAAATTCGTATGTTGAAACCTATTTCCCCAATGTGATGGTATTTGGAGGTGGGGCCTTTGGGAGGTGATGAGGTCATGAGGGCAGAGCCCTCATGCATGGGATTAGTGTCCTTATAATAGAGACCCCAGAGAGCTCCCTTGCCGCTTTTGCCAGGAGAGGATACAGCAAGAAGAGAGCCATCTGTGAACCAGTAAACAGGCCCTCACCAGACACCAAATCTGCTGACACTATGATCTTGGACTTCTCAGCCTCCAGAACTGTGAGGCATAAATTTCTGTTGTTTATGAGCTACCCGATCTATGGCATTTTTGTTATAGCAGCCCAAATGGACTAAGACAGCAGAGGTAAGGGTGAGCTGGCTAAACTTACTTTGGTTATTAAAAGGTCTGCTGTTTAGTTTTTTACATCCCTATTCAGCTGTCTGATGAAAGGACCCCAGCATGTCACAATGGACATAGTCTACCGTGGATGTCATGAAATGTACAAGTGCTTCGTAAAATGGAAAGCACTTAAAAGTATATCAGCTATATTGCCAAGCTGAGCACATAAACCTCCATTTGTAGAAGAACAACCGTATCTAAACATGTCCTGCTCTGCTCCTGATAAGATCTAGGCGCTTGAGGTAAAGTCGCCATCTCATCCAGTCATTGTACGTATAAGAAAAGAGAAGCCCAGAGAGGGGACATTATTTGCCAAAGGGAACACAGCCTGTTCGTGGCAGAGCTACAACCTGAAGCCCCATTTCACGACCCCTGGACCAGAGCTCTTTCCGTCATACTGTACTGCGCTCATTTTCTTTTCTCTGGTCTTGATTTCCTCTTACTCATTCTCCCTTCACCTGCTAGCAGGACTCCGTTCAAGTGGAAATATGGACTTCCACTTACAGTGCCAGTGACATTTCCACTTCACTCTCTTCCCTCAAACTCCATCGAAAACAACAAAAGGAATAATAGTTATAGAGCATCGACTTTGATGAAGCAAAAAAACCCCCACCATATCAGAAAATCAGAAAACATAAACATACCCGCCTAATACTGTGAGATCTGCCCCAGAAAGAGGGGGATACAGCTGGCCAGCAGATGCTCTACCTTGCATCTGCTTTTAGCAGGATTTGAAAGTCCCTCAAAATCAAGCCTCACCATCCTCAGAGGCACCAGTACTCTTTGAATAGCACTGTGAGAACCAGAGATAATAATGGTCAAGAAGAAGCACACTTTGAAGGAGAATCATGTTGATAAGCTATTTCTAGTGCTGTGACATCATGTCTCCTTGCCCCAGGAGAGTACCAAAAGGCGAATAAGAAAAAACACGAGGGCTTCCCTGGTGGCGCAGTGGTTAAGAATCTGCCTGCCAATGCAGGGGACACAGGTTCGAGCCCTGGTCTGGGAAGATCCCACATGCCACGGAGCAGCTAAGCCCGTGCGCTACAACTACTGAAGCCCGCGCGCCTAGGAGCCTGTGCTCTGCAGTAAGAGAAGCCACCGCGATGCGAAGCCCTCGCACCGCAACAAAGAGTAGCCCCTGCTCGCCGCAACTAGAGAAAGCCCGTGTGCAGCAACGAAGACCCAACGCAGCCAAAAATAAATAAATAAAATGAATTAAAAAAAAGAAAATGCACGAAAAATATAGGTGCCTCCATGGTAAAGGAAAGAGAATATCTGAAGAGCTGCAGTAGAAGACAATAACATTCAGTAGAAGTTTCGGATGGCCTAACCACTGGACCGCCAGGGAATTCCCAGAAATAATATATCTTAAAATAAATCTAATGAAACTTTTGGTTTACAGGTAATGTATGCTCACTATCAAAACTATGGAAAATACAGAAAAGTGTAAAGAAAGTATACACTGCTTTTTAAACTCAACATTATATTATGAACATCTTCCTGGGTTAACTGTGCAGAGAAAACTCTGAATTGTGGTTTAATGTTCTGGACCATGGCTATATAATTAATTGCCTACTGCTAAATTAGGTTGCTACCAACTTTTTGCTATTATGAAGAGTGCTGTAATGAATATCACAATACACAGTCACCTTGAATCCTATTTTTGTGGTATATTTGCAGCCTCTTTCAAGGAGTAGAATCAGCCACAAATACATGCTTTGTTAAGCCCGCCCTCCCTGGTCCCACTCTACTTCTATACTGACTTATGTGACTTGAAGACCAGTCATGTGACTTAAAGACCCAGCCTCCCTTCAGCTCCCAGAATAACCCGCCTTTGAAGTAGCAGGGAAGCGGCTTTCCACGTTCACACAGTAGCTCCGTATCAGCTCGGTCCACTTCGGTCTCCTCCCCTGGTTCCTTTTCTAGGAAACATTCCTGTCTGTCGCGCCCTTTGGGAGGACGGGAGCCCTGCCCTGCTCTTGCCAACTGGGACTGGAGCTGTGCCCTTGCCCTGTGCCCAGGCACTTCTTTGTGTATTTGGAGAAAGCCTGCGTGGAGCTTTGTTTTCGTCTCTTATAGTGAGAGGACGCTTGGTCAGACCCACTTTGGCAGTTGGCATACGGTCTTTTCCGGTTTTTGGAGGGGGAAGGCTCTTACTGGGTCTTGAGAGAGAGAGAGGGGGTTTAATTACAAACATGACCCCAACAGTCCCAGACTCTCTGCTTTGTGGCCTCTCTTTCACTGTATGATTTGCATGGATTTATTGGATTAAAAAATTAGTGTATGTGCTAGGATAGAACGGGACAATGAGAATATAACCAAAGTGCCTAAGAAAATCTGGGCAAATCAGGGATGGTGCTGCAGAGTCTAAGGTAATCTTGAGCTGGGGTTTGAAGGATGAAGAGGAGTTTGCTAGAGGGCCAGGGTGTGGGGTGCTGGAAAGAGAGGAAGCGTGTGGAAGAGGGCCAGGCACATGCATGGGTGTGGACGCAGAGGAAAGCGTGGTGTGTTTGCGGCCCAGCTTACATACGAGGACACAGGTTGGGGCGCTGGGAGTCCTCCCTGTTTTGGTTGTGGGAATAGCTGTGACGTGGCATCGCAGGTGCAGGACGATGGGAGCAGGGATCAGACCACGATCAGCTCTGAGACCCCCCAAGTTTTGCCCAACAGTTGGTCATTGGGCCCGGAAGCATTTTAATGGGCCTGAGTTATAACCGGAGGGTCTGCTTTGTTTTATTCTGTCGCAATCAGGCCCCCCTTGAACCCCGCATTTCCAGCCAGAGCCCTTTGGAGCAGCTTATCTGACCCTGTGCCCACTCATCCTCCAGAATGAGGCCCATGAGACAAGCACAGTGTTTATAAAAAGGCTTAAAAGCATTATTATCTTTTCAAGGAATTCTATTCTATGTTTTGAACTTATCAAATCAAATATTATCAAAACATACGCAGAATTATTTCTAATTTAGCCTTCACTTGTAGGGATAGAAGCTGAGTACAGAGGGAAGAATGTTTTATTACTTAGGTGGAATAGTATTTAAAAAATATAATACATCAATATAACCGTTTCATTGTGCTTCACTTTATTGCGCTTCAGAGATGCTGCATTTTTTTTTTAATAAATTGAAGGTTTTTGACAACTGTGTGAGAGCAAGTCTATTGGCGCCACTTTTCCAACAGCATTTGCGCTCTTCATGTCTCTGTGTCACATTTCAGTAATTCTTGTAACATTTCAAGCTTTTTCATTATTATCATCATATTTGTTATGGTGATCTATGATCAATGATCTTTGATGTTATTATTACAACTTGTTGAAGGCTTAGATGATATCTATTTTTTAATTAAGCTATGTATGTTGTCTTTTTAGACATAATGCTACTGCATACTTAATACACTATAGTGTCGATGTAACTTTTTTTTTTTAATTATTATTATTTATTTTATTTTATTTATTTATGGCTGTGTTGGGTCTTCGTTTCTGTGCGAGGGCTTTCTCCAGTTGTGGCAAGCAGGGGCCACTCTTCATCGCGGTGCGCGGGCCCCTCACTATCGCGGCCTCTCTTGTTGCGGAGCACAGGCTCCAGACGCACAGGCTCAGCAATTGTGGCTCACGGGCCCAGTTGCTCCGTGGCATGTGGGATCCTCCCAGACCAGGGCTCGAACCCATGTCCCCTGCATTGGCAGGCAGACTCTCAACCACTGCGCCACCAGGGAAGCCCCCGATGTAACTTTTATATGCACTGGGAAACCAAAACGTTCCTGTGACTTGCTTTATTGTGATATTCGCTTTATTGCAGTGGGCTGGACCCGAACCTGTGATATGTCTGAGGTCTGCTTGTACTTTTTTTTTTTTTTACATCTTTATTGGAGTATAATTGCTTTACAGTGTTGTGTTAGTTTCTGCTGTACAACCAAGTGAATCAGCCATATGTATACATATATCCATCCCCATATCCCCTCCCTCTTGAGCCTCCCTCCCACCCTCTCTATCCCAGTCCTCTATGTCATCACAAAGCATCGAGCTGATCTCCCTGTGCTATGCAGCAGCTTCCCACTAGCCATCCATTTCACATTTGGCAGTGTGTATATGTCAGTGCTACTCTCTCACTTCGTCCCAGCCTACCCTTCCCCACTGTGTCCTCAAGTCCGTTCTCTACATCTGCATCTTTATTCCTGCCCTGCCACTAGGTTCATCAGTACCATTTTTTTTTTTTTTTAGATTCCATATATGTGCGTTTCTGCTTGTACTTTAAAAAGTAATAATAGGCTTCCTAAAAAAGCAAAAGCAAAATAAAACTGTACAGAATTCTGCGGAATTAAGAAGTGCAAGTGTCCTTCCCTGGTCCAATTAAGTAGCAGCTACTATTACCGAGTCTGGTCTATGTTCTTTTAGAAATTATCTATGTGTACAGAAATGTGTGTTTACTTTTTGTTTTGTTTTGAAATGTGAATGAAGTAATGCTATGGACTCTTCCTAATATATTAAGAAGCACAAAAGCAACAAATGAATACTAAATCTGTAGGTTGCATTTCCCAATCACGTTCAATTCCCAAGTATCCTGGAGAGGGTCTCTAAGCTCCTTCTAGGCCTGAACCTTGGCACAGTGAACGTTTCTGCAAACTCAGCAGTGGTGACTGTCAGGCCAACACCTATTACCCGGCTCCTGGACCTTGAACTTTTCTTCTCTTTCTTCAGCATCTAGCACAGCGCCTTTCCCAGTCCAGGCACTTAATCTGCATCTGTTAATAACATGCAGTTAAATATATGATTCATTAAATTAGCAGAACCCACAGATGTTAAGGAACTAGGTAAAGTTACCCAAAGTATCCATTTGGTTGTCTGATTACTGAGATGCCTTCTCGTCTTGAGACCTGAACTTTTTTCCCTCTTTAAGGGGTTGGATAAGGGTTTACTTTTTAAAAAAATGTTTATTTACTTATTTGGTCGCATAGGCTCTTAGTTGCAGCAGGCGGGCTCCTTAGTTGCAGCACGTGGGCTCCTTAGTTGTGTCATGCAAACTCTTAATTGTGGCATGCATGTGGGATCTAGTTCCCTGACCAGGGATCAAACCCGGGCCTGCTGCATTGGGAGCGTGGAGTCTTATCCACTGCGCCACCAGGGAAGTCCCTGGATAAGGGTTTACTTGACTGAGCTCCTCTGGCTAAATGTCTCCCTGAAATCCAGCCACGAAGTTCAGAACAGTGGAAGAAAGCACACAACATCAACCAAGTGTTCTCTTAAACACACATTGGTCTTTCAAATACACTAACAAAGTGGTGACCTACTTTCTCGCAGAAAGTCAGGAATCAATTCTGTCTTCCTTTCTGCTTTCGAACCCTAGCACTGACTGCCATTTGTTAAATGTCTGGCCTCAGACGAGTCTCTTAAGCTTTAGTTTCTTCATGTGAAACTAAAAAAGGATAATAAAGACCTATCTTTCTACAGTTAGTGGAAGAATTAAATGAGATGACCTTTGTGAAATTGTGAGTCCTTCATGGAGTTGACAAAGCACAGTGACCAGAGAGCCTCAGCTGGAACACCAGCTCTACCACATATTAGCTGGATGACCCCGGGCAAATGACTCAACCTCTTACAAGGCCTGTTTCTTATCTATAACATGGAAGAAGTAATTGGATTATTTTGAAGGTTTTAAGATCACCTATTTAGCATGGTCTTTGGCACTGACAATAACAGTTTAATATACATTTACCATTATTATTCCGAGTGTAGGTCCTCCATAAAACTTTTTTTTTTTCTCTTTCTCCCCTTCATTCTTCTCTTTGACCCATCTAAATAACCCAAAGCAAGATTCCAAAGCTCTGCTTTTTCTGGGTTAGGAAATGAGAAGCTGAAAGACTAAAAGTTGCATGCTGCTAGGGACTGAATTGTGTCCTCCCAAAATTCATGTGTTGAAGCCCTAATCCACAATGTGACTGTATTTGGAGACGGGGTCTTTAGGAGGTAATTAAGGTTAAGTGAGGTCATAATGGTGGGACCCTAACCCTATAAGACTGGTGGTCTTATAAGAAGAGGAAGAGAGAAACTTCTCTCTCTCTGCTACATGTGAGCAGTGAGGAGACGGCCATCCGCACACCAAGAAGCAAACTCTCTCCAGAAATCGACCCTGCTGCACCTTGATCTTATACTTTCCAGCCTCCGGAACTGTGAGAAAAAAATACATTTCTGGGGACTTCCCTGGTGGCGCAGTGGTTAAGACTCTGCGCTCCCAATGCAGGGGTCCCCGGGCTTGATCCCTGGTCAGGGAACTAGATCCTGCATGCATGCCACAACTAAGAGTTTGCATGCTACAACTAAGGAGCCCGCCTGCTGCAACTAAGGAGCCCACGTGCCACAACTAAGACCCAGCGCCACCAAATAAATAAATATTAAAAAAAAAAAAACTTCTGTTGTTTAAGCCACCCAGTCTCTGGTATTTTGCCATGGCAGCCTGAGCAGACTAAGATACCTGGTTTCCTTGCATCTTCAAACTGGCTTCTTGAAGCATTTATTTTTAACAAGCTTACTAACCCGCTACTGTAGCATCTTCAAAGTAGGGGATATTGCTGAAGCTGCATGATCTTCAGGATGTGTAAAAATTGTAATAAATTCAGTCAGAGTCTTCGTTTCTTATCAAAAGGGTGCGTGAGCCAACATGAAGAGGCCAAAGAGGAGACAACTGTAGTATCAAAGAACGCAATGACTTAAACTGAAAAACCGAACACGTGAACACAGAAGTTCCTAATGAAATAAAGCAGTGGCCTCCCCATCCAAGAAACAAGCAAGCAAACAATGGGTTACCATCGGAGGTATGTAGGGGATCAACTCCTATTCTGAAAACGGCAATTAAAGGGAAAGAATTAAGCATTTAGCCTGTCTTTTGGGATCAAAGTACCTATCAGGATAACTAAATAGCCCCAGTTGATAAAGTTCTGCTTTACAGAAGAATGTATAGCTAATACATTTGGAACGCAGGAGACATTTAGAAAGTCACCGTTTTGCAACTTCTAGTTAATTAAGGATTTGTGAAAGCACCGTGTGAAAGGCTGATGTGGGTCTTTACAGTGAAAGGGGCGGCCATTGCCACGTGAGCTCACTGAGAGTGAGGCACACAGTACGTGTGACAGATAGTCACATGTGTGACTAAAAGTGAGACAGATAGTACATGTCCTGAAATGACGGAACAGGGAGTACATAGTGCAGCTTCTTGCCCCTGAAAGTTAGCGTTCATTTCCAGTTTGCAAGAAATATGGAGGATAGAGGAACTACTTAGGTAAAACCACGAGGGAGCAGACAGACAAATCCTTCTGTACGACAACTGACTCAGGTTTTCAACAATCAGTGACAGGGTTGGCGGGGGGGAGGGACACGCAGAATATCAACCAGGTATAATGTGTGCACTTTGTTTACATCCTCATTTGAACAAACCAACTGTGAAAAGACATTCATTTTTGAGCTACTTGGAGTAGCTCAAAATGGACTGGTTGTTGGAGAAACCAAGGAATTGCTGTTACTATTAATTTTGTTAGATGGATAATAATGACATTGTGGCTGCATGAAAAAGAAGTCTATCTTCTTAAGAGATGTATCCCGAAGTACGTAGGGATAGAATAACCTGATGGTTGGGTTTTCTTTAAAATACTTCACACACAGGAGGGATAAATTGGGAGACTGGGATTGACACATACACACTACTATATATAAAACAGATAACTAATAAGGACCTACTGTAGAGCACGGGAAGTCTACTCAATACTCTGTAATGGCCTATACGGGAAAAGAATCTAAACAAGAGTGGATACATGTATATGTATAACTGAGTCACTTTGCTGTACACCTGAAACTAACACAACAGAGTAAATCAACTCTACTCCAATAAAAAATTTTTAAAAAATATTTAACAGCTAAGTTATAACTGCAAAAAAACCACAACTTCACACACAACAGATGTTATGTGGGGTTAGATGAAGTACGTACAGCAAAGGCTTGACAATCACTGGTCTCAGATTACAGGCATGTGGGGTTCGTAATACTGTTCTTTACACTTTTGACTTTTTTTTTTGGCTGCAGCATACGGGATCTTAGTTCCCCGACCAGGGATCGAACCCGTGGCCCCTGCAATGGAAGCACAGAGTCTTAACCACTGGACTGCCAGGGAAGTCCCTGAAATTTTTTCTAATAATTTTTTTTAAAGATTCAAGAGAAGCAGCTATCTTAAGACAAAATCTGAACAAAAGTTGAAAAAATTCACTTGCACTACACTGTCACTTAAAAACAAATGTGAGGGGGCTTCCCTGGTGGCGCAGTGGTTGAGAATCTGCCTGCTAATGCAGGGGACACGGGTTCGAGCCCTGGTCTGGGAAGATCCCACATGCCCTCGGAGCAACTAGGCCCGTGAGCCAGAACTACTGAGCCTGCGCGTCTGGAGCCTGTGCTCCGCAACAAGAGAGGCCACGATAGTGAGAGGCCCGCGCACCACGATGAAGAGTGGCCCCCGCTTGCCGCAACTAGAGAAAGCCCTCGCACAGAAACGAAAACCCAACACACCCAAAAATAAATAAATAAATTTATAAAAAAACAAACAAACGTGAAACTATTTTCTGTAGACTTCTCAAGTAAGATGTTCTTATCCACCCACATTATGTTTGTGTCTTTTGAGTGTACCACTGCATTTTTATTGCCAATGAATTTCCACTTGTTAAAAGATAAGTTTACCTGTTGTCAATAATCGTTACGTTGGAGGGTGGAATCCCCAAAACATCACAGCTCTGCAAAAGTTCCTTCTTACGAATCTCCCCTTGATTGTAGTAATTTCCTGAGGATAACAAATACACAGTTGTCGATTTCTTTATCAGTGGAGATCTATCTGTTCACTCATTCTTATCTCATCTTGTTCCCTATAGGATTTAAGCTACCTGAAAATTCTGTGGTGGTGATAAAAAGTTGAAGAAAATGCAACGCTAGGGTTACTATCAGACACTCCTGTGAGAAGCAGTCTTTAGAATCACCTTTGAATTCTTCCCCATCTCTGTGTCTCTCCCTGTGTCTGTCCATCTGCCTGCCTGTCTATGTACCTTTCAGCCCCAAGCTACAGGCTTTGAGCACCTGCTTTGCAGTTAAACAGATTTAGGACTGACCCTTCTATAACCACTCAGAACAAGTCAGGTATCTGGAAACACTATTTGTTTGGGCCCCTTATTATTTAATCTTATTTATTTTTAAAATTAAAGTATAGTTGATTTACAATGTTGTGTTAATTTCTGCCGTAGAGCAAAGTGACTCAGTTATACACATATATACATTCTTTTTAAAATATTCTTTTCTATTATGGTTTCTCACAGTATATTGAATACAGTTCCCTGTGCTATACAGTAGGACCTTGTTGTTTATCCATCCTATATATAATAGTTTGCATCTGCTTATCCCAAACTCCCAGTTCTTCCCTCCCCCACTCCCCTTCCCCTTGGCAACCGCAAGTCTGTTCTCTGTCTGTGAGTCTGTTTCTGTTTTGTAGATAGAGTCATTTGTGCCATATTTTAGATTCCACGTATAAGTGATATCATATGGTATTTGTCTTTCTCTTTCTGACTTACTACTTCACTTAGTATGATAATCTCTAGTTGCATCCATGTTGCTGCAAATGGCATTATTTCGTTCTTTTTTTATGGCTGAATAGTATTCCGTTGTATATATAAACCACACTGTCTTTATCCATTCATCTGTCGATGGACATTTAGGTTGTTTCCATGTCTTGGCTATTGTGAACAGTGCTGCTATGAACACAGGGGTGCATGTATCTTCTTGAATTATAGTTTTGTCCTGGTATATGTCATTTGGGCCCCTTTAAATTGATAGTCTTCAAATATCTGTTAAGCACTTATTTAAAGAGGCTGCTACTCCTGAGTGTTACAGGAAAATAGCCTCCTTCAGAGTTTAGTAACCAGCTATCCCAGCATGTCCCTGGGGATCTGGACCACATCAGCACCCCAAATAGCTTACGAATACTTTATTTTCCCAACACATACACTATACTTCCCAAGAATGGATCTGTTAAGTAACTGCTCTGTATCCTTACAAATAACATACAGTGACGTTTTTGTACCACTTAAATTGCCCTTATGAGCAATTGTCTAGCTACTGGCCCCCTTAATTCAACTCTCCAGCAGATAACTGCATGTGTGCTTTTTGCTAGTTACTTAACTTTCCTGAGCCGCGGTTTCTGTACCTGTGCAGTGGGGATGATGGCCGTCTCCAGAGGCTTTCCTAAGGATTATATGATAAGACACATCTACCTAGTTAGGTGCTCAGTGTTTATCTTCTCTTTCCTTGACTGCTTTATCTTTACCTTCCCCCTCCTCCTCTCCTTTCTTCCTGAATTATAATTCTTCCTCATCATCCAGATGAAATGCCGTTCCCTCTGGGAAGCCTTCTGCTATTTTCCCTGGCAAGCAAGCATTTCCAGTATTCTGCTCAGATGTATGAACTTTCCTCCGTGATCTGATTATTAATTCCTAAATGTCATTGACCTGAAAAGCCACGGTCTCATTCAACTCTGTATCATCCTGGTGTCAGCACACTGCAGGCACTCCAGAGGCCCCAAGCAGAGAGTGGCTCTGCTTACTGTTCCAGAAAACTCAGAAAGAAACTCCCAAGTGAAACCTTTCAACTTTGGCAGGGGTTACTCTAGGGCTAGTTTTGAACTGTTTGAACCCAGATAGGAGACAGTCATTACATTGTATCTGATAAAAGGACTAACCCCCAAAAGATTCCAGAAAATAGCTTAATTTTGTACTGTTCTCATCACAAATTTTTGAGTCAGATAGAAATTGTCAATTTTTGTGATGGTCATTATATTTTAGGTTCCCCTCTCCCATTTTATCTCAAGGTTACTTATCTTTGGTGATAAGTAAATAGTCTAACGTACACTAGTGACGGGATTCCTAACCTCAGAGGCCGAGCATGTTAGACTCTGGTTACGGCTGTGAGAAACAGCTTAGAAGTGAGGCCAAGGTGTTTTTGGAGCTGGTTTTATTGCTTTGTGTTTCAACTGAGGAACTTAGAACAAGTTAGGGAGTTGAAGTCAGAGAGCATTTTCAACATTTTCATTCAGTCTGGTGAACATGTAGGCACTTCAGTGGAGTAAGTGTCTGGGACCCTCCAGCAGCTCCTGACTGGCATTCTCTAGAACAGTGTCCCCTGGGTGCATGTTGGGTGCACAGGACCATCTGCTGGGATGGAGGAAAGGTTTTGGAACTTCTCCTCCTAATTTGTTTACCTTGTCCTTTATAAATGTCAACTTTCATTGTTTTAGACTGTACACATTAATTCAGTGGTCCAGCTACTTAATATAATTATAAATAAATATACATATAATGGGAGTATATGCTCAAAAGCTTTTACCAATAGGAAAATGTGACCAAAAAAAAGCTTGGAGATCATTATTCTAGAAGGCAGAAAACAAATGGGATTAATGTAGATTTATTTATATAGAACTACATTTTGTGTGTGTGTGTGATAACTAATACTTAGTAATAACTAGCAAACATAATGACATTTAATAGAAATTAAATTCACTTTGTAAAAGACCCACATTTACACAGCACAATGTATAAAGGTAGACGTTTGTTTTACCTTAAAAATTCATTTATTTATTCTAAATAGGTAAAAGGACTTACATGGTTAAAAATCCAAAGAAACAAAACCGTATAGATATTTTTTTAAAAAGCCCCTCTCCCACTCCTCTAGTTACCCATTTTCCTACCCTGGAAGTTTTAATTTGTTAGAATGAGAAGTGGTTTGAGAATCAAGGCATCGTGGACCCAGTACCTGGCCTTCCACTAACTTTGTGAACCTGAAGAGATTCCTTAAGTTCCTGGGTTTCAGGAATGCTAGCAAGGGTTTTCCTTGAACATGACTAAGCTAATTCTAAAATGTATTGGGAAGAAAAAAAGGTCCACATTTTCTCAACTATAAAATGGGGGAGTTTAGGTTCTGTACCACTTAGGGTCTACCCAGGAAAACAGAACCCATATCAAATATTTACATTGGTAAGAATTTAATAAAAAGAATTTGAAACGTAGCTGATGGAGGAACTGAGAGCCAAACAGGGAAGAGTGAGAGACCTAGAGTGTAGTGATGGAGGAAGTAACTACCAACCCTAGGCTGGAGAGGTAAGAGGAGGCAATATCACTCAAGCCCGAACCGGGTTCCCCAGGAGCTGAAACCGGGCCACCTTCCATTAGAAGGTGTCCACAGAGCCCAGTTGGAGAAATCACGATGTGCGTATGTGTGTGTGTGTATACACACACGCACACGGGAAGGATCATGCCCCTTTGATGAGCAATTTGAAAGATGGAAGCAGCAAGAGGAGAGGGGCCCAAGAGACTGGATTTGCGAGGATCTCTCTCTCGAGCTGAAGACAGACTGACAAATCCTGTCTAAGCTGAGTGAACGGGCATGGGGGCTCTAGAGCCACTCACCCATTTGGTTCATTGAATACCAAGACTCTCCTAGACTCGGCCAAGGGTTTGTGACCGCGCGGGGAGCCAGTGGGGACTCTTGGAAAGAAATAGGAAAGAGGAGGAAAAGGGGGCAGGGCCTGGGTTGGTGGCATATTGGGGAGTACCCTCCATGTGCGGGCCATGTCATAAACATTTTGATAACATTCTTTTTTTCTATTCTTTTAGTCCTCTGGCTTTCTTGCCCAGCTTTCGATATTTTCGAGATATATATACACAGATATATATATTTTTTTACAAAATAGGGCCAGAGATATGTAACCTTTGAGTCCTGTTCTGAAGTTTCTATCACTCTCTTAAACATAATTCATATTTATCTTGTTTATTTTATTTTTTTGGCTGTGCCACATGGCAAAAAAATCTTAGTTCCCCAACCAGGATCTTAGTTTCCCAACCAGGGATCAAACCTGTGCCCCCTGCAGTGGAAGTGCAGAGTCCTAACCACTGGATCGCCAGGGAAGTTCCCATAATTCATATTTTAAATATTACTAATTTATCCCATTCTTTTTTTTTTTTTTAAATTTTATTTATTTATTTATTTATGGCTGTGTTGGGTCTTCGTTTCTGTGCGAGGGCTTTCTCTAGTTGCGGCAAGTGGGGGCCACTCTTCATCGCGGTGCGCGGGCCTCTCACTATCGTGGCCTCTCTTGTTGTGGAGCACCGGCTCCAGACACGCAGGCTCAGTAATTGGGGCTCACGGGCCCAGCTGCTCCGCGGCATGTGGGATCCTCCCAGACCAGGGCCCGAACCCATGTCCCCTGCATTGGCAGGCAGACTCTCAACCACTGCGCCACCAGGGAAGCCCTATCCCATTCTTAATAAGATGCAGTCAATCTTAAGATCATATATTTTTAGAAATCCCAAATGTATTAGGTCAGAAAGAAAAGAGTAAAATAGATGAGACTAACACTTTTGAGCCCGGATCTAAATTTATCTCAATAAGGAAAATTTTGAATAATTATTCATGATTAAACAGTAATAGTGAGGGACTTCCCTGGTGGCACAGTGGTTAGGAATCCACCTGCCAATGCAGGGGACACAGGTTCGAGCCCTGGTCTGGGAAGATTCCACGTGCCAAGGAGAAACTAAGCCCGTGTGCCACAACTACTGAGCCTGTACTCTAGAGCCCGTGAGCCACAACTACTGAGCCCGAGTGCCACAACTACTGAAGCCCGCGTGCCTAGAGCCCATGCTCTGCAACAAGAGAAGCCACCGCAATGAGAAGCCCATGCACTGCAATGAAGAGTAGTCCCCACTTGCTGCAATTAGAGAAAGCCCGCACGCAGCAACGAAGATGTAGTGCACCAAAAACAAAAAAAACAAAAAACAAAAAACAAATCAGGGGAAAAAAAAAAGCAATAGTGAAAATAACCTGATAAGTTCTGTTTTAGGAAATATGGTGAGTCAGATGTCTGGAGAAACCCCCATAGAATACCTGAACATGTGAAATAAAAGGCGAGCATGTTTTAGAATGTATGGCTGAGCTGGCAGGAAAGTAAGGGCTGTCTTTGCAGGTCATAAACAGTAGGTAAGCACAAATCCAGATAGGTAGGGTGGAGCTGAAGCCAGGTCAGCTGGTGGCCTGAAGTCGGGACAGGAGATAAAACTTGGGCACGAATAAGGAAACCTCCACACAAAAATAGGACCCTCAGAAGGCAATACCTACAGTGGGTGAACTAGGGGAAAAACCACCCGAAACAGAGATGGTGGGGCTACTTCTGTGTCTTAGACTTGTTTCTAGTGGAAGGGAAAATAAGAAAAATGTCACCCCCTGAGAACTGTCAACGACACAGTCGCTTTCACTTGGTGTGGCACAATGTAGTGTCCAAATATAGCCACTGCAATAATTCTAGTCCAGATGCACTTCTAGAACCTTGCTGCTTCCTATCAAGAGGTGGTATTTCTCTCTTTGAACCTGGATGTGACTTGTCACGGCCTTGACACACAATGCAGTCAAAGTGATACTACGTGCTTTCCAAGGCTAGGCCACAGCAGGCAACGCGGCTCCCCGGAGGGCAGGCCCTCTCGTGTACTTCCCCAGGAACCCAGTCACCAGGCTGTGAGGAAGCCCAGGCTACATGGATTGACCGTATGTGGATGTTCTGGCCCACATCTCTAGCTAAGTCAGGTGATTCCAGTCTCCAGCCTTTGGGTATTCCAGCTGAGGTACTAACCGTCATGGGATAGAGACAACTGCTCTCTGTCTGAAACCATGAGAGATGAAGTGTTACGATTGTTTTAAGCCACTAAGCTTCAAGATAATTTGTTACACACCATCAGGCAACTGATGTACTTGAGTTTGGGCCCTGAATTTACACTACCTCTATGGCCTGAAAAGTCTCAGTCTAAAATTTTAATTTAGAGTGATCTAAGATGGGTAGTTCCCTTTGCTGCCTGGCTGAAGCAAACATAAACATCAAAATATTATCACAAGTATGGTTCCATGAAACATGTGCTTACAATTAAAAAAAAAAAATCACAAAACACACAGGGAAACAAGTCACTCGGAATAAGTTACTCAAAGAGCAGAGCCAGACACAAAGACTGCAGAAATTGGAATTATTAGAAGTAGACATGTGTTTAATATATTTAAAGAAATAAAAAGAACGTCAAACTATGAGGAAGTAACAAGAGACTGTAATATTTGCAAAAGAAGCTCTGAATATGAGAAACAGCCTAATGGACAAAATTACTAATCATCTCTATATATGTAAGGCGTTTATTATAAATCTACTAAAGGACATTAAAAAAGGCCAATATAAATGAGGAGACATACCATAAAATCATAGAAAGACTTCATATTGTAAACTTGTCGATTTTTCCCAATATTGATCAATAGAGTCAGTGAAATTCCAATAAAAACGCCAGCAAGGTTTTTCCTTGAGCATGCCCAAACTAGTTCTAAAATGTATTTGGGGACTGCCCTGATGGCACAGTGGTTAAGAATTCTCCTGCCAATGTAGGAGACACAGGTTTGATCCCTGGTCGGGGAAGATCGCACATACTGCAGAGAAACTGAGCCTGTGCACCACAACTACTGAGGCCGCGTGCCACAACTACTGAAGCCTGAGCGCCTAGAGCCCGTGCTCTGCAACAAGAGAAGCCACCGCAACGAGAAGCCCACGCACCGCAACTAGAGAAAGCCCGTGCGCAGCAAATGAAGACCCAATGCAGCCAAAAATAAATAAATAAAAATAAATTTATTAAAAAAAATAAAATGTTTGGAAGAAGAAAAGGTCAAAAATGGCAAACACACCCTGAGGAACAACAGATCAGAGGGCTGGCCCTACCAGATACAGTGTTGTAAAAGCTACAGCAGTTAATTGTTGTAAAAGCTACAGCGTGATATTGGCACAGGGATGTCAAACTGACTGAAGGGACAGTATACAGATCAGAAATACACGGAGCTCTGACATATGAGAGGTGGCAGTGCAGTCAGGAGGGGAAAGGATGGGCTGAACTGGTTTTCCCGACTCCAGTCTTTCCCTCCAAACGGTTCTCCATATGCCACCAGTATGAGCTTGCTAAAACACAGAACTGGCTGTGTTAATTCTCCAGCACATGCATTCTACAACACCCTACTACCTACTGTGGCTTCCTCTCATGTGTATATTACTAGGTACTTCAGTGGTTACATAAGTTGGAGAAATGCTGGACTAAACAAAATTAAATAGGAATTTTTTATAGCAAGACTTCTCCAAGATGTTGATAGTCTAATAAGGACCGTGCACCTCTAAAGGGGGGATAGCACATCTGGTTAATTTCCCTAAACTTGTCAGGTCAAGGTATTAACATTTTTTTTTTTAATAGCAGCTTGAGGAACTGGTATTTCGTGGAACATACACTGGGAATCAAAAATGGTTACTTCCTTAACTGATACAGCAGCAAGGCAATGTGTGTGGGTGCAGTGGTTTAGAACAGGAAAGAGCCACTGGGTCCTGGCTCCTCTGTGTTCTAGCTCTTCACTTTGGGCAAGTTACCTAACTTCTTTGTGGTTCAGTTTCCATAGTTAAAAAATGGGAAAAACAAATTATATATACGTGTAATGCCTATCATAGGATTGCTGAGAGGATTAAATGAGCCACTAATAACAAAATGCATTTTTTCCTGCTTCTCCCTACCCCTTAAAACTGGAGATGTAGTTAGAATGAGTTATTCAAATGAGTCCAAGACTTACTTATGCTTTTACTATTGCCCTGAATGGCTTGCCCCATTTCCTGTATACTTAAGTCCTATTTTTAAAGACCAGCTCAAAAGAAAAGCTCTTTGGAGAAGTTTCCTTAATCCAACTCCCTGAAAGGAGAATTGACGCTTTTCCCCATTTTGAGTCCATAGTCTTTTCTCTGTCAATTACAGCTTTCATTATGTTATATCACAAGTTATTAACTTCCTGTTTTTCTGGTTAGAATAAATCAGGAAGGTGGGTAATGTTTAGTCCGTACATTTTTTAAATGAGTTGGGGATTTTAAAAATAATTTAAAAAATTACAAGAGAAAACAATTTAAACAGAAAGTTGGATTCAGAGGAAATAATGAAAGACAACAATGAAGATACTGAGTTTTAGTATGTGTCAAGGGCGTGGTCTTATATTTTTTATTTAAAAAAATTTTGATTTCTGGTCCCAACCTACTAAAAAATAAGGAGAAATTTATTAAAGAATCCTGTGTACCTATAATACTTTGTAAATAAAATCCAGGCATCTTGTAACAAATATTGCTTATAATTTGATTCCGATAGTTGTAATATGAAACATAAATAAAATTAAAAGCAAACAAAAAAATGAGGCCATTACTTGCATATATTTGCAGTTAATATCCTTAATAGCACAAACTGAGAAGAAAAGTGCTTAGATTGAAGTTCTCAATATTTATGAAAAATGGTTTAATCTTACTGGCAACAAAAGATTTTGAAGGAAAAAAATGTTAGTCAAATCAAGAAATATTATACATAAAGAGATTATTTGTAATAGAGATAACCTGGGGGGGGAAAACCCTAAATATATGTATAATAAGGGATGACTAACTAAATTAAGGTTTATCTGTATGAAACCATTTAAAAGGCTATATATCTAGTTCTTATTAACATAGGTAAATATTTAAAATATAAGTTTCAGAAGGACATGGTCCTAACCTAGCTTGTTTTCAGTTTTATTCCTAGGGCAGAGAATAAGTCCTGGCAGACAGACTTCTTTTAATTAAAAACTTTTTTTTATGAAGACTTTTTTTTAAAGAGCAGTTTTAGGTTCACAGCAAAATTGAGGGGAAGGTACAGAGAGTTTCCATAAACTCCCTGTCCTCACACACGTACAGCCTCCCCCATTATCAGCATCTCCCACCAGATGGTACACTTGTTACAATCGATGAACCTACACTGACACATAATAATTATCCAAAGTCCATGGTTTACATTAGGGTTCACTCCTGGTCTTGTACATTCTATGGGCTTGGACAACTGTATAATGACATGCATCCATCATTATATTGTACCATACAGAGTATTTTCACTGCCCTAAGAATCCTCTCTGCTCTGTCTATACATCCTTCCTCTCATCCCAACCCCTGATCCCCACTGATCTTTTTACTGTCTCCATAGTTTTGCCTTTTCCAGATTGTCACATAGTTGGAATCACACAGTACAAAGCCTTTACAGATTGGCTTCTATCACTTAGTAATATGCATTTAAGATTCTTCCTTTTCATGGCTTGATAGCTCATTTCTTTTTGCCTCTAATATTCCATTGTCTGGATGGACCACAGTTTATTTATCCACTCACCTACTGAAGGGCATCTTGGTTGCTTCCAAGTTTTGTCAATTATGAATAAAGCTTCTGTAAACATCTGTGTGCAGGTTTTTGTGTGAACATGTTTTCAGTTCCTCTGGGTAAATACCAAGGAGGGCTATTGCTGGATGGTTTGGTAAGAGTATGTTTAGGTTTGTAAGAGACTAACTACCAAACTAACTGCCTTACAAAGTGGCTGAACCATTTTGCGTTCCCACCAACAATGAATGAGAGAGTTCCTTTGCTCCACATCCTCACCAGCATTTGCTGTTGTCAGTGTTCCGGATTTTGGCCATTTTAATAGTGAGTAGTGCACAGAAATCTTT
Source organism: Eubalaena glacialis (assembly GCF_028564815.1). Lineage (NCBI taxonomy): Eukaryota > Metazoa > Chordata > Mammalia > Artiodactyla > Balaenidae > Eubalaena > Eubalaena glacialis. The sequence goes on along the minus strand of NC_083734.1, from coordinate 3,538,432 downwards.
AATAAATATTTGAGAAATTAATGAAAAGGTAATATTCGGTGAAAAATATAAAATCTTATAAAATGTGCTTATTGAGAAAAATCTGTAGAGAAAAAGAACTGGTACGAAACAACCAAATGGGAAAAGAGGTCACTGGGCATTTGTTAAAAACAGCTTTATTGAGGTATGATTTTTACATACCATAAAAATTCACCCATTATATATGTACACTTCAATTATTTCATTTATACAGCTGTGCAATTACCACCATAACCCAGTATCATGGTCAATTTCTGTTTTCTCATTCCATCTTTTCTGTATGGTAAAGAAGGACTTAATTCCTTGAAAGGCCCCAGTGAAAGCTGGGTGGAGATGAACTCTAAAATGACCTATCAGATTATTTTCTAGTCTAATGATCTCTCTCTTCAATTTGATACATGCATCTTTCTAGCACCAAGTGGACTGAAGGGCTGATCAGGCATGACACAGCCCACATTCTGTTTGGTCGTTATTCTTGGCCCTCCTGGAAATGAAAAGGTTCCACAGGATACTGATTACAGTCGCACTTCCCAACGCGGATGTAGGTACTGAATGGAAGCAAATGTGAGCTCCCGGGTCCTGCTAGCGGAGAGCGGAGCTCGCACGCTGCCCACGCCTCCCTACGCACCTGGGAAGCCTGCCCTACAGCCCTCAGGCTGGGGCCACCGATTCTCGGTGAAGCGCCCGGAGAAGGGACCTCCAGTGTATTCACCTGGCTCCCTACGACAGAGACCCCCTCCGGGAAGAAGTCGACCGAGACAGGTTGGCGCCTAAATGCCTTCCCAGCCCCGGCTCCCCGCGCCCCGCCTACAGCTTCCTACCTGAGGAGAAGCAGAGCAGGGACACCTGGTGCCGCAGGCGGGCCAAGCCTAGAACGGTGGGAGCAAAGAACATGGCTTCATCGTCGGGGTGCGCGGTCACCAACAGAGTCCGGCTTCCGGCTCCCGGCAGGCCAGCCTGCTCCGGACTCTTCATTCGCTCCCAGGAGTCCCAAACCCAGAGGAAGCCGCATGCCAGGACCGCCGCCGCCACACACAGCAGCAGACCCACCACGTCCATGCCCTGAGGAGGCACTGCGCCTGCGCAGGAGGGAAGGCGGCCGCCGGGCCGGCTCCGGCGGGAAACCAGCGCTCGCGGAAACCGCGTTCCGAGTGGAAATCCGTCCGGTTGCGCTGCTCCAACGGCCGGAGGCTTTAAGCGTCGGGCTCTGTGCTCTGACACGGACGCCTCCCAGCCCCTCTTCACGGGCTCCCGCTACTTTACGCGGCCTTTACGAGCTCTCGTGCCCGCTCGGTTTCGGGGCTGAGCCGACCCCCTTGCCGTCCACACAGTACTTAAGGGGAGGCGTCTGAAAAGAACCCCCAACATCTTCAGTGCGAGTTCCTCCTGTCTTTACGTCACCATTTTATCACTCATTTCTTAAAACCCGGACTTTCTCGTAATTATCCGGGTGAACACCGACTTTGTTTCTCCTCCCTAATTCTGGGATGTGGAGTGGCGGCTTCTCTAACGGAAAAGTATGCGGTGGCGAGGCCCGTCCGGTCAGTTCCTTGGGAGCGTGAGGCCGAGAGCGCACTTGGCGGGCGCGGGGGCCCGGGCTCCTCGGAGGGGCCGGAGGGAGGGCCGGCATCACGGGCGGGTCGGCCTCGCGCGGCCTTTCAGGCAGGCCCTCTGCGAACGCAGCCTGAGCCCGGGAAGCAGCTGCGCGGGTGGCTGCGCGCCCCCCGGGCCCCCGCTTCCCTCCCGCCCTCAGCCCGGGCTCTCAGGCCCGGGGCACGGCCTCGCGTCCTTCCCTTTCCCACGCCCGCGGGGAGTCCCGCGCGCGATGGCAGCGCCCTGGGTCCGCCGCCGGGCCGAGGGGGTACGCCAGGGGGCCGGGAAGCTCGGCCAGCGAAGGGAGTCGGCCTCCCAGCCTCCGGAAGGAGGAGGAGCCGGAGCAGCCTCAGCCGCAGCCGCCGGGCCGGCGGGTGGGGGGGGGCGGAGGAGAGGGGTTGAATCAAGATGGCGGCCGAGGTGGCGAAGCAGCAGCGGCGGCGGCGGCGGCGGCGACTGGAGTGAGCGCCCGGCTCGCCGCGCCGACCAGGGCCCGGGCAGGGCCGCGCGCGGGGCCGCGTCCTGCCCCTCAGGCCCGGAGCCGCGTCGGCCGCCGCGCTTCGTCCGCTCCAGGTGAGTAGGCCCGGCGCCCTCAGTCCGGCCTCCGGGCCCCCGCTAGCCCGGGGCCGCCGAGGGCTCCGGGGCACCGGCTGCGGGGGAGGCTTTCCGGCCGGCGAGGGGCGTCGCGGGCCCGGCGGCTCGGGACCCGCCCAGCCGCCGGCCTCTTGCCCTCGGCGGCCGGGGCGAGCCGGGCGCGGCGGGGAGCGGGGCCGGGCGAGCGGGGGAGGCTCATGGAGTTTGGAGGAAGAATGGGCTGCGGCCGGGCCGGGGCGCTCAGGGTGTCCTGCGGGGAGCGGGCTGCGGGGCCCGAGGCGGGCGCGGGCCGGGGCCGCGGGTGGGGCCGGCGCAGGTGGCGGCCTGCTCTCCCTCCGGGGCGGAGTTGGTGGCTGCCCGGGAGTGTGCAAGAGGTCAGGGCGGGTGACAGCGGTGGACAAGTGCCTGAAGAGCAAACTAGTTCACCTTTGCGACCAAACCACTTGGGGTGTAATGGCGAAGGGAGGGCGGGGGAGACGGTGGAGATCGGAACCCGGTACCTTCTGCCTTTTACCGTTGCTGTTTAATGTGAATTCTCTTTTGGGGGGAGGAGGGATTCGAGAAACTGTAATTGAGAAGTCAGTCTTAGTGGCGAGGAGACTGAATTCTTCGAATTAGCCGGATTAGGTATAGTCGTGTATTAAAGGTGTGGGTGGGAATAGGTGATATTTGTGAAAAGTGTTTGCTCCAAGTGTCAGTTTTCTTTTACCGATGTTGCATGCTACAGTGCCGCTTCTCCAGAGTTACCCTTGGAGAGTAGAGGTGTGGGTAATTCTAATCTTTGGGATTAGTGTTTTCACCTGCATCAGATTTGCTTCCCCAAGTATATCCTAATTGTACTGAAATTTACATTCCTTGCGAGCACCTTGGTGAGGCGGTGACGGGACGCGGAACGTGGCGTAAAGAGCAACAGGCCTGGGATTTTAAAATGCCTACAAATATTCATTCATTCGTTCAACATGTCGTGATCAATAACTGCTGCTGATTGGTCACATGTGACTCTCTCTTGGATAACTGAAGAGTTGATGGCATTATTTAATTTTTAATAGTTTTTGAAAATGTTTTGATGTATCTTTTCATAAAGATATTTATTGGCAGAACTAACTTGCCCGGTCTCAGGAGCAGACCAATTTTAGAATATTATTTAGACATGGGTGAAGATTACAGAAGAAATAAGCAAGTTGTTGCAGAAAGAAACATTGTCTTTATTTTCTCATTCTGTTAAAATCCAGTGGAGGTTTATTTATTTATTTTAATATTTATAGTACACAGTTGCTTTGCCTTGCTTTAAGCACACCTGTTAATGGAAATCAAGGTTAACACACACACATGTATATAAATAATATGCACATACATACATAAGGATGTGATTACTTGCAGTACCAAAATACTCTTTCCTTTTACAAAAGGCTTGCCATATGTTGGACTCCTACCCCAGAGAAAATATAATACAAAGAGTCCTGATTCCTCCTTTAACTGTGTCATTTTGGAACATGATCAGTCTTTCTCTGCTTGTTTCCTCATCTATGATAGCAGGAGAACATCTGCTCTCCTAGGTTGCTGCTGTGAGCCTAAAAGAGCTGTTATGAAATTGCTTTACAGAGATTGAAAAGGTTATATTTCTGTGCCAGAGTAACAGCTCCCTCTTCTCTCCTGAAATGCTTTAGCTGCACATCTCCTCTCATGGCATTTACCCTTTCTACCTTGTATTTAGGTACGTACCTGTTTTATCTCTTATTGAGGGCGGAATGGAGCCTTCTCTGACTTTTATCTTGGAGGCAATGCCTAGGATATTGACACTGCAAATGTTTATTGAACGAATAAACATTGTATTCTAAGTAGTGAAATGTGTTCGCATTACAGGTTACCAAATACACCTGCTAACCTGCTGTGACATATTTATATAGCTGTGATTCTCTCCATGACCTATGAGGAATACATTTTAAAAAAAATTTATTTATTTATTTATTTATGGCTGCATTGATTGGGTCTTTGTTGTTGCGCGCGGGCTTTCTCTAGTTGCGGCGAGCCGGGTGGCTACTCTTCGTTGCGGTGCGCGGGCTTCTCATTGCGGTGGCTTCTCTTGTTGTGGAGCACGGGCTCTAGGCGCACGGGCTTCAGTAGTTGTGGCTCACGGGCTCAGTAGCTGTGGCTCGCGGGCTCTAGAGCGCAGGCTCAGTAGTTGTGGCGCACGGGCTTTGTTGCCCCGCGGCATGTGGGATCTTCCTGGACCAGGGCTCGAACCCGTGTGGCCTGCATTGGCAGGCGGATTCTTAACCACTGCGCCACCAGGGAAGCCCAGGAATAAATATTTTTTAACTGGGTGTCTTGTTGGATTTAATCATATAGTAAAACTTAAGAATTTGCCCTGCCCACATAATTTTTTAAAAAAGCACAGAATGCTCAAAATTAACTATCTTTGAGTTTGAGTAAAATTTGTTCCAAGGCCAAGCATATTTGGATTAATCAAGTTTTTTTTAAGCTTTTTTTTTTTTTTTTTGTAAATTTTGTGAAGTGGGAGATTGTCTTGCCATTGTTATCTGCAGGAGAAAAGCAGAGGCCTTTCAATATGCCAGGGACTGATGTAGGTAAATGTCAGGCTATTTGTTACTCAGGTTTTTTGTGTCTGTTTTGTTGTTCAGTTTTAACTGTATTTTGTGACCTGTCTTAATTGCAATTTCAAATTCTTAACTGATGCCTGAGAATGGTAGAGATCTCAAATACTTAGTTACTTCCTTGTGTTCATTTACTTCAGAGACTGGATTTTACTGGAATACGGTACAAAGGTTGTCAGAATTTATTATGTCTGGACTTATCTGTTGGTGTGTAGTTCATTCACTTGTTCAACCAGTGTGGCATGCTGTATGTTTACGGCATGTTACTAAATTCTATAAAAGTATAAAGTTGATCAGATCAGTTACATGCACAAAGAACTCAGTCTGTAGATTGATACTTTGTCCTTTTCAGGTTTAATGTTGCAAAAGTACATTTAGATAGAATATTATTATTATGTTTCCTCCTAGGAGCCATGCATCCCCACAGCCTCATACTCCTTGACAGTCAGGTCTAGAGCTGCCCATTCCAGCCTCCTCTGACTTTAAGCCCAGCTTCTCCTGATCAGTCCAGCTCCAGGTGACTTGGCGTCTCCTGTCATGCTGCCCTGTCCCTTTAATTGTATTATTGATCTAGTATTTTTATTTTATGGCTGTTTAATTTCCCCGGTATTTATGGCCTATTTTCCCCCAACTAAATTGTGAGGATCTCTGAAGAGCAAAGGTCTCACACTTCTTTGAGTTTCTTAGCGCACCTGGTTTGAAGCCGTGCCCGTATTGCTGCTCAAAAAAGTTTGAGAAGTCTATCTTAATAAATAGCAATTTAATAAAGAGTATCAAATCTTGTGTTAGATACCCCTAAAAAAAAAAAGAAAGAAAACATTGGTTTTCTATCAGGACTCCTTAGGAGTATTGAAAAGCTATGAAAGCTTCTGTCATGTAGCAATAACTGTATGTAGAGCATCTGTTTTTTATTTTGGTATTATTGTGGTGGTGGTTTTCCTTGAACATTTTTACTGTTCTACCATTTTTTTCTACCCCAGAAGCTTGTAAGCTTGTGTGGTCAAAATATTACTTGGATATTACTTGGACTGTTTTCAGATACAACATTTTTTTGGGGGGGAGGGGCTCCTCTTTGCATGTGAAAATGAGACCATACAAAGCCATGAGAATGTTCCTGGGGAGCTCTTCAGTTTGATTCTTCCATGTGTGCTGCTGTTACTTTTATTTAATAATAATCTCAAAGACAAATCTAAATTGGTTAAAATAAAATGCTCATAATTTATAGAGTTACAGAATGTAGAGTCATGTAGATTATCTAGTCTTACTTGTTTTACTGGTGAATAAACTGAGGGTCACTGAATTGAAGGGGTCTGGCCTAAATTGTTACTGTTGGCCAGTAGCAGAATCCAGTCTTCTGCCTTCCAGGGTAGCTCCTTCTGGGACACCATATAATCCATGGGATGAGTCAATGTGATGATTGACTACTACTTAAAACAAAAATTGGGGTGGGTGGGGACTGAGTGGTCAGTCACTCAGCTTAGATATTGAATGTAGGTACTTCCCTAACTTTACATTTCTGCAGTGAAAATATAGCTTGAAAAAAATTGGTATTGATCTACATTAGTAACATGATCACCAGGAATTATTTGTCTCATTTTTTTTTTAAATTTTTATTTATTTATTTATTTATGGCTGTGTTGGGTCTTCGTTTCTGTGCGAGGGCTTTCTCTAGTTGTGGCAAGCGGGGGCCACTCTTCATCGCGGTGCGCGGGCCTCTCACTATCGCGGTCTCTCTTGTTGCGGAGCACAGGCTCCAGACGCGCAGGCTCAGTAATTGTGGCTCACGGGCCTAGTTGCTCCGCGGCATGTGGGATCTTCCCAGACCAGGGCTCGAACCCGCGTCCCCTGCATTGGCAGGCAGATTCTCAACCACTGCGCCACCAGGGAACCCCCTATTTGTCTCATTTTTAATCTGCTATGATGACTGTCTTCTTAAACAGAAATGTCTTTAAGGTTATCTGGACCTACTGATGTTTCATGGAATTTAAGTGTTACAGTGATGGAAATTTTATTATGCCAATGGTTAGGTACCTCTGAGATACAAATAGATAGGTTAAATTATTTTATATATTAGTTATTGCTTCACTTACTCTCAAACTTCTGGACTTTTTTTTAAAGTGTGAGAAACTTCAATTGTTATATGAAAGCTTAGATAAATAGCGTAAACATGAACTATCTTTTTAACGCCATGTTGAAAAACTAATATATAATGTTAGTTTTCGATAGGTACTCATGCCATAAAATTTATTTTAAAGGAAAAGGCATAGTATTCTTTTTAAACTAATGTCCTCACATGAATACTGAAGCATGGCATGTGTGTTTTTAAATAAATTTTATTTATTTTTTAATTTATATTTGGCTGCGTTGGGTCTTCGTTGCTGCGCGTGGGCTTTCTCTAGTTGCCGCGCGCGGGGGCTACTCTTCATTGCGGTGCGCGGGCTTCTCACTGCGGTGGCTTCTCATTGCGGAGCATGGGCTCTAGGCTTGCGGGCTCAGTAGTTGTGGCACACGGGCTCAGTAGTTGTGGCTCGCGGGCTCTAGAGCGCAGGCTCAGTAGTTGTGGCGCACGGGCTTAGCTGCTCTGCGGCACGTGGGATCTTCCTGGACCAGGGCTCGAAACCATGTCCCCTGCATTGGCAGGCGGATTCTTAATCACTGTGCCACCAGGGAAGTCCCATGGCATGTTTTTTTATTCCACTTGGGCTGTTAAATAATATGCCTCTTTTGTGTTGCATTAAGAAGAGTTGTTTTTTCCCATTCTGTGTTCTTTTCTGGAATGCTATTTCCCTACCTTACTTTTCCAAACTCCACCGCACCTACATACTGCCTATTTTTTGAGGGGTTTTGAGCACATATCACTTCATCCAGGAAGTCAGTCTCCTCCTCCTCCCTCTTCTCTGAAGAAAGTGTTTTATGGTCTGGAAATTCTTAATGCCTAACTTACGCCTCTGCTATAACGTCATAGTTATTTATGTGCATGCCCGTTTAGTCCCCACTAGACCATAAGCCCATTGTGGGCATGTCTGTGTCTCAGTTATTTTTGATCCTTCCCCTGCCCCCACTCCCAGAATAACACTCTGTCCCCAGGAATGGTGTAGTAGAAATTTGTTGAATGCATAAAAAGCAGTCCAGCTGCTGGAGTTACTTGGTGCAGCTGTGGAAGCCAACGGATACACATGTGGGAACTTGATGATGAATAGTTTTTGGAAATAAAAAAACAGGTAGAAATTCACCAGTGTCAGTGAGATAAAATATCTGTTATCAGTGAATTATTAAAGCATTTCTTTAAAAAAGTATTTCTCTCAGTTTACTGGGATTTTTGGGAGAAAGAGAAAGTAAGCGCAGAATCAGTTCATCTCAGATTATTTGTATTTCCAGGTAATATTAGAACAAAAATAGGTTAATTTATATATGCAGGGAACTTTGGAGTTCAGTGCTAGGGAAAAAATGTGAGTTAGGAATAGTTGGTTTATAGGATTATTATAAAATCCCTTTGAAGGGATTCCTTTGAAAGAATAGTACTTGATTAGTTTTATATCAAAAATTAAATTTTTGAGTAGATTAGTCAAGAACAAAGGAAGAGAAAAGTTAAGATTACCAAATTATTTTGATCCCTGCCCCCCGCCGGCAGTTTCTACTTGAGGAATAAAGTTTGGGGTGTTTTTCTGGTTTTTTTTCTTCGTTACACATAAACTGAAATTAAACCAGAATAAATTGAGGTTACATTTTTTTAGGAAAATTTGACTAAGTTGTTAGGAGGGTCACCTTTATGGTTAGAGATTGCCTCCCCCCCCCATACTTTATTTAACTGATAGGCTCTTGACATTTTTGTTGTCATACACAGTTTAGCATCAGAGTAATCTGTTTTCGGCAGTTCATTTCCCTTGGCAGTAGCACAGGGATTTGTATAATTTTGAAATGTTTTAAGTAGTAATCATCATGCCTTTGAATTCCTGTTCAAAGACATTTAACTTTGTACTACTTTTGATTAAGTTCTTTTAATTTAGTTTTGAATAACGATAACTTTTAAGTATTTGGAATGAAACCAAAACTTGTGCTTTCTAGGAGTTAACAGCCTAAAATATACACAGTGTAAATATACCAGAAGTAAGGAGTGTGTAGTCCATTAACTGAGTGTGTGTGTGTGTGTTTGTGTGTGAGTGTGAGAGAATGGGGTGGGGTGGGAGGAGCGAAGGGGGGAGGGCATAAACTGAGCAGGAGGGGAGGGGTGGAAGAAGTTACTCTATATTTACACAAAACCATTTTAATGAGTGAAGGGGGATATGTTATTTTGAAATCTTTACTTGTCTTTTATTTATTATAAGTAATACATTATTTTACAGAAGTGCAATATGGAAGTATATAAAGAAATTGAAAGCACCACTTCCTAGATGTAATTTGCTAAGTGTTGTGTATTCGTTCAGGTTTTTTTTTTTTTTCTGTGTGTATGTAGTTTTCTGTATTATGGGACCATGATATGCTGTTCTTGTGTATACTGCTGTTCCATGTTGGTATTTTTAGAGCTACTTCTGTCATTAACAGCTACATAGTATTCCACTTATAAAAAGAAAACACTATAATTTGTTTAATCAGTTTCCGGCCAGTAGTGTTTTGTCAGAAAAACAAAGCTGTAGTGAATTATTTGTGTGTGTGTATGTATGTGTATTTATTTTGTATATTTATGCAAGCAGCTTTGTAGCATAGATTTCTAAAGTAGTGTTGCAGATATATGAATAGTGTAGATTTGGATGGATATTGTCACAGTGTATGGGTATGCCCCAGACCCTGGCCAGCACTGGATATTACACATTAAAGTATTTTGCCAACTTAAGAAGTGGAAAAAGGACTTCCCTGGTGGCACAGTGGTTAAGAATCTGCCTGCCAGTGCAGGGGACACGGGTTTGATCCCTGGACCAGGAAGATCCCACATGCCGGGGAGCAGCTAAGCCTGTGCGCCACAACTACTGAGCCTGCGCTCTGGAGCCCGTGAGCCACAACTGCTGAAGCCCGAGCGCCTAGAGCCCGTGCTCCGCAACAAGAGAAGTCACCGCAATGAGAAGACCGCGTACCGCAACGAAGAGTAGCCCCCGATCTCTGCAAGTAGAGGAAGCCCACGCACAGCAACGAAGACCCAATACGGCCAAAAAATAAATAAATTAAAAAAAAAAAGTGGAAAAAAAAAAAGTGATTCTAATTGGCCTTTATCAATTGCTACTGACGCTGAACATTTTTTAATGAAGGGAGTTGTATTTCTTTTAGAAATTATCTGCTTTTGTTCTTTGGTTATTTTTTGATGGGATTATTGGTGTTTTTCAGATTGATTTGAAGATCTGTTTACATATTAGGGTATTCACTTTTTACGTATGTGCACATCCCCCTACCCCCCAGCTGTTCTTTTGTAGTATTATGTAGTCAGATATATCCAACTGGGACTGTGCTGGCTATGTGACCTTGGGCAGATTACTTAACCTCTCTAAGCCTTAATTTCCTTATTTGTAGAATGGAAATGGAGATAATGTAAATAACATTTAGCATAGTGGCTGGCACACGGTAAGTAAAAATTCTAAATGTTAGCTGTTTTCATTGTTGGTCTATATATGGCTTCTGGGTTTCATGCTCTGCTTAGACCTTCCTTAGTCTAAAATTTAAAATATTCATCCATCTATTAAACTGAAAAAGCAAAGTGAGTTTTAAATTTATTTATTTATGGCTGTGTTGGGTCTTCGTTTCTGTGCGAGGGCTTTCTCTAGTTGTGGCAAGCGGGGGCCACTCTTCATCGCGGTGCGCGGGCCTCTCACTATCGCGGCCTCTCTTGTTGTGGAGCACAGGCTCCAGACGCGCAGGCTCAGTAATTGTGGCTCACAGGCCCAGTTGCTCCGCGGCATGTGGGATCTTCCCAGACCAGGGCTCGAACCCGTGTCCCCTGCATTGGCAGGCAGATTCTCAACCACTGCGCCACCAGGGAAGCCCCCTACTGCTTGTTTTAAAGGGGAAAAATAGTGTGTACATATTTGCTTTTATATCATAGAATATTTCTGAAACAAAACCTAAGAAACTGGTATTCCTTGTTGCTTGCTGTAGGATGGAGAACTGAGAGGCACATGAGTGAGAGACTTGATTGTATACCTTGATTGTATTTTTTTTTTTTTTTTTTTTGGCTCTGTTGGGTGTTTGTTGCTGTGTGCAGCCTTTCTCTAGCTGCTGAGAGCAGGGGCTACTCTTCGTTGCGGTGCGCTGGCTTTTCATTGCGGTGGCTTCTCTTGTTGCGGAGCATGGGCTCTAGGCACTCGGGCTTCAGTAGTTGTGGCACGTGGGTTCAGTAGTTGTGGCTTGCAGGCTCAAGAGCGCAGGCTCAGTAGTTGTAGTGCATGGGCTTAGTTGCTCTGCGGCATGTGGGATCTTCCTGGACCAGGGCTCGAACCCGTGTCCCCTGCATTGGCAGGCAGATTCTTAACCAGTGTGCCACCAGGGAAGTCCCTTGATTGTATTTTTAAAACAAAGAAGTCTTTAGATTTTAATTTTTTTATTGTTTCTTCTTTTTTTTTTTTGCTTTGCCTTTCTTCCTTTTCCTTTTTTTAAACTTCTAATTTTTGGGGTCCATCTGGAATTCATTCCTAGTATAGGACATCAGGTAGACATATATTTTGGGGGGATAGAGGTGTGTATGTTTTTTCCCCTGAAGTAACCAGTTGTGTCAGCACCATTTGGTGAATAATCCAGCCTTTGCCCCAGTTAGCAGATTTGCACCTTTTATCAATTTACTAAATATGTTTGGCACTGTTTCTAATCTGTTATGTTTTCTTGATATATGTTATCATATCCTTTAAATTACTATTGTTTTATAATTTTAATACTGGTAGGGTTAGTCATCTGTTCATTACTCTTTTTTTTTTTTTCAGACTTTGGCAATTCTGGTCTATGTATTCTTCTGGATGAACTTCAGAATCATTCTGTGAGGTTCAAAAAGAAATCTTGCTGAGATTTTTATCGGAAATACTGAATAGTGATTGGCACTATTGAATTCATAGGTTAATTTTAGGAAAATTGACACCTTTGTGTACTTCCTATCCTTTTGTTCAAACAGACTTTTACGTTCTTCAGTAGATTTTCAAACTTTCCTTCAAATAAGTTCTGCACATTTCTTGTTTCTTTTGTCCAACAAATATAGTAGGGAATCACACAGGGAGTTTATATTCTAGTGGGGGAAGACAGTATAAGTAAAACAAATGACTGCATTTCAGATTATGATTAATCTGTAGAAGAACAAAAAGGGTAACTGGAGGGTGGCTGGGAAAGGCCCTTCTGAGAAGATGGCATTTGAACTGAGACCTAATTTTGAGGAGTCCTCAGCCCCAAGGGTGAGCCAGGAAGAGCATTCCAGGCAGAGAGTAAAGAAGGACAAAGGCCTGAGGCAAGGAAGGGCCTGGCCCTGGGTGAGGGAGCTGGAAGGAAGCTCCTTGTGGCCTCCTGAGCAGTAGGGGGGTGGGGGGGGTGGGGGGGCAGGAGGGAGCTCCTGGGCCACAGTGAGGAGTTCAGATTCTGTTTGAAGTGCGTGGCAGCTCCTGAAGAGTCTTGAGCAGAAGAGTGATGTGTTCTGATTTATGGTTTAAAAAACATTTGGCTTTTTGAGTGGAGAAAGTATTGAAGTGGGAAGTCCAATTAGGAGTTTCTTGCAGCAAGAGATGAGGATGGGGGTAGTCAAGATGGAGAAGCATGGGAGGCTTGGGGGCGGGGCATGGAAGGAAGGCTAGGACTTGCTGTTGGAATGGGTGTGTTGAGAGCTAAGAACTGTTCGGTGCTGGGGAGGCCATGTGTGGAAAGAAGAGATGGTCCCTGCCCTCACAGGTCTCTGATGGTTTTGTTTATTATTATTATTATTATTTTTGTATAGAATTCAGTACCTTTTAAGTCAGTTGCTTTTTTTCTACTTTATTTTGGTATATACCATAGAAGTAGAGTCTGTTCATTAGACTTGTTTTATTTTGCTTCCTAACCTTTAGCAGCCTCTCTTAGCAGGTCAAAGGGGAGGCAGCAAAACATTATCTTTAAGATAGCTCTGAGCTAAAAAAATTGCCTTGAAGAAGTTACTGAGCCTCTCCAAAGCCTTACTTAGGGGTAATAGTAGAACTAGTGGTTTAGGTGAGCTCGTGCACACCATGCTCTTAGTACACTGCCGGGGATGTAGCAAAGGCTCAATAAATGGTGACTTTTTGTTATTCTCCTTAGGTATTGTCATGTCTATTAATCCCAAGCATCCAAAGTTAAAAATTTTCTGATCTCAATACCCTATTCTTTGTTTGTGTTGATGGAGGAGAGGGTTGGTAAATAATTGTCCTTTTTTTTTTTTTTTTTTTTTTTTAAAGTCTTTATTGAATTTGTTGCAGTATTGCCTCTGTTTCACGCTTTGGTTGTTTGGCTGCGAGGCATGCAGGATCCCAGCTCCCCGACCAGGGATCAGACCCGCACCCCCCGCACTGGAAGGCGAAGTCCCAACCACTGGACCGCCAGGGGAGTCCCAATAGTTGTCCATTTTCACTTTGAAATGTATTCATTCTTATAGCTGGAGTGAATATTGCTCGATTTAGAGAGTTAGGTCAGTACAGTGCCGCTGTGCCACAGGGTTCTCAGTCGGCTGCCTGCTGCCGCTGTCTTTGGAAACGTCTCCTTTCTCACCTTAGGTAGGGATAGAGTAGTGTTGTTGTTTTCACTCAAGAATTATTTATTGAATGTCTGTATTCTTAGATTAATCAAGTGATTATGCCCATATTAATGTGTTCCTTTCACTGTCATACTTTATCGGGGGTAGGGTAATCTAAAATGTCTTTTTCTTTAGCACCCCTTAATCTGTCTTCTAAGTGAGATGTCAGAAGAGGCCACAAATAAAATACCTTGTTAATGACATTCCCCCAGAGTGACTCCTCCCCGCCCCGCAAAGGGAAGAATGCTTTAGATTATTTTACAGGAGAAATTCTGTTCCAGTTTAGCACCACTCTGATCTCATACAAATTACAGAATTCACTTGGATGGTTCTAGCCTCTGTCTCCTCTCCTGGAGGCTGGACCCCGAGATAGGCTCAGATGGGCTTTCTCCAAACCTTCGCCAACCGAGAGACTCTTAGGTGGTTGGGATATCCCAGGGGGTGGTCCTTAGCCTCTCCCTGCCTCCTGGGCTTTTGGAGTTGGACTAGAGCTGAACTGCTTTGTGAGAATTAGTGAGACCCGATTTGCCTCAGTTTAGTGTCCAGTGTTTGGCACCTGCAGTGTCATAGAGGCCATTCCCCTATGCCATACTTTTGTATCGAAAAGTATTATTTGATAGTTTAAAAGAAAATTGAATTGTGTCCTTTTCCTGCTTTGGTGAAATGTGGACTTCACCTCTGTTGTGACCCTTGGTGGAGTCATTCTTGCTCATCTAAAGAGGCGTCTGTAGTCCTTCCACAGCGAAGTATATTTTTAGCTCTTTTTCCAAGACAGCTTAGGCCACCTTGAAAACCTATCCAAGTACATTTTGATTATGCAAAGATTGTAGGCCAAAAGCCAGGAGTTCCTGGGGAGAAAGGATTTGTTTTTTTTGTTTTTTTGGTGTTTTTTTTTTTTTTTTTTAGCATTGCATTTGAAATTTTGTTTTGCAAGATAAGTTTCCTGTTGAGTAAATTTGTGTGTGAGTATGTGTGTCTTTATTATGTTCATATGGGAAGATTCAAAGAGAAATTTAAATAGACTGATTTCATTTTACTGTATTTTATTATCTGTTTGCAAAACGTTGGAGGCTAGTTCTGAGTTTATCTCCAAAATTCAGATAAAATGTGTGCTCGTCACTTACAACAATGACATCTGGTTTTAGTATATTATTTTCATCCTAGAATACAATTATGTATGTTTATGATACGAGGTTGTTGCACATAAAACCTTGACCAGGTTTCTTAAACATTTCACAGAATTTTTATAGTCCATGAGTCAAGCATGTAACTGTGAGTTAATGAGTTTTGGAGCTATGAACTGAACTTAAAATTGGAAACTGCCATTTAAGGTTTTCCCTTCCCCTTCAGCCTCCACTTTAAACCGATTCTTTTACTTCAGTTGTTTTCAAACTGTCAAGTGTTCTGTGGAGGTGTCTTGGTGAGCCAGGACTGGAGTGAGGGTCGGAGGCAGGACGGGGATGGGGAGGGGGCTGAAAAGACAGATTTAGGTTCCCCGTTCTCCCTGAATCAGAGTATTGTGTATTTTATACATTTGGCTTCCATGTAAGATGTTTGAGGAAAGAAAGAGCGCTGGTTAAACAAAGGTGTGAACTGTTGTGGTGTGTCTCGTGGGTAAGTTTTGAGGAAGGAGGTCGTAGTGGGCTCCAAGCTGCAGTTCTTGTCACCAGAGGTAGGGCCCGCTCTGACCAATAAATTTGTATCCCAGTAAGGGCTAATCTCTAGTTTTGCTGATGTTTTGTTACCACCTGTGGTGGGCTGATAGTAACTATCTTTAATTTATTTTTAAGATAATTCAAATTAAACGTCACTAAAATCACATGAGAAAACTGGGACATCATGAAGGATTGGTTATGATAAAAGGGAAACACGGACAAATCATTTGACTTGTATTTGAGTGACATTGAATGTACATGTTGAACTCAGGACTCATCATTGCTGAAAATGAAAATAAAACAACTCGAAAACAACACTGTACTCTATAGATTTCTCATCATGTAGGCCACTGATGGAAAAAAATTTGGATGACCTTGAGCTAAGATCTTTCCTTTTGCCTCTCCATTCCATTTATAGCTTTATTTACTTAGGATGTCTGAGTTGGGAGGAGAGCTCAGAGACAGATCACCTAAGCATTTCTTAGGGATGCAGATCAGAATTACTTGGAAAATGTATAAAATATTTGTGAACATTCATACAGTGAAATACATTACAGCAGTAGAAAGAATGAAGAAGCTCTTTATGGACTCATGAAAATGATTGTCAAGATGTATTAAGATGTTAAGTAATAAAAGCAAGATATAGAACAATATATTATCTACTCTGCTCCCATTTATGTAGGGGGCAAAGTGTGTGTGTGTGTGTGTGTGTGTGAAGGCTGTTTCTAAAGGATACTCCAGAAACTAGTAACTTTGGTTGCCTTTTGGGAGGAGAACTAAGTAGAGGCTGGGGACAGGGTGAAAAGGAGATTTTTCCCTCTTTATTCTGTGGTACTTTGAGAAACTCTTAAACCATATGTATAATATCTATTTCCAGAAACAAAAACAAAGCTCCCCCCTTTCCCCGCCCCCCCCCCGTTGACTTTTCCCTTTCCACTAGCAAGTGCAGGTGTGTAGAAAGGGAGCGCTGCCCAGGTGGTTTTTTTGTTTGTTTGTTTGTTTTGTTTTAATTAGGAAGGAATGGTTTATTTATTTTTTATTTATTTATTTATTTATTTTTGGGTGTGTTGGGTCTTCGTTTCTGTGCGAGGGCTTTCTCTAGTTGTGGCAAGCGGGGGCCACTCTTCATCGCGGTGCGCGGGCCTCTCACTATCGCGGCCTCTCTTGTTGTGAAGCACAGGCTCCAGACGCGCAGGCTCAGTAGTTGTGGCTCGCGGGCCCATTTGCTCCGCGGCATGTGGGATCTTCCCAGACCAGGGCTTGAGCCCGTGTCCCCTGCACTGGCAGGCAGATTCTCAACCACTGCGCCACCAGGGAAGCCAGGAATGGTTTATTTTTATTCATTTATTTATTTTTAAAATTTATTTTATTTATTTATTTTTGGCTGTGTTGGGTCTCTTTTGCTTTGCTCAGGCTTTCTCTAGTTGCGACGAGCAGTGGCTTCTTATTGCAGAGCACGGGTCTAGGCGTGCGGGCTTCAGTAGTTGTGGCGTGTGAGCTCAGTAGTTGTGGCTCGTGGGCTCTAGAGCGCAGGCTCAGTAGTTGTGGCGCACGGGCTTAGTTGCTCCGCAGCGTGTGGGATCTTCCTGGACCAGGGCTCGAACCCGTGTCCCCTGCCTTGGCAGGCGGATTCTTAACCACTGCGCCACCAGGGAAGCCCCTTGGTCGTTTTGATGGGTGGTCTCACTGCACATCTCAGCTCCTCAGAGTAGCTCACTACCTGCTGAGAAAGCTGCACAGCATCACAGAAAACACTAGCTTCTCCCATTTTTGCCGCTGACAACTTTGTGACATAGAGAAATTATTGAATTTCTCTGTGCTTCAGATTCCTGGTCTGTGAAAGCGCTGTTAGTTGGGCCTTGGCGGGGAGCAGGCAGGAAGCAGTCTGGGAGCCGCTGGCCCTCTTCTGACCCCTCCCCTGGATGCTGCTGGGACAGCAGGAACAGTGCAGTGAGTAGTAGTAAGGATGGTAACATTTTAGAAGTTGCTTTCTCTTAAGTTTTCTTTTAAGGTTAGATTGAATGACAGTTCTCTAGAAAATTTTATTTTCTAAACCTAGCTGTGTAGGAATTTGGATCAAGTTGGCGCACTGAATTTTGCTCTCTTCCCAAATCCTTAAGATGATGAAAAAGAAAAAAGAAAACTTAAGCCGTGTGTCAATAATACGTAGTATTGTTTTCTGTATTTCGAACATATGTATCATTCTGCAAGTTGTTTTCACTAAACTTTACTTTTTTTGAGGTTTATATGTATTGAAATATAGCTCTAGTTTATTCATTGTAACTGCTGTATAGTATTTTATCATGAATATGGAATTTAGGCCGTCTTCAAATTTGCCTATTGCACTGCTGCAATAAATATCCTTTTGTATGTACATGAGAGTTTCTCTAGGGTATATCCTGAAATTGCTGGGTTGTAATAAGAATGATTCACATTTCAGATCGGTGTGGAAAGGCAGACATGTTTAGTAAGGGTTTTGTTTGGATAATTAACTATCAAGTGGTAAAGAAAATACATCTAGACCCCTACCTTACCATTCTTTAGAAAAAAATTTAGATGATTAAGGAGTTAAATGTATTAAAAAACTTTAAGAAGTGTAAGAGGGGAAAGTAGAAGAATATTTGAAAATTTGGGGGGTAGAGAAGGTCTTCAGAAAGACAAAACAAGTTATGAATGCTGAAAGAAGATATTTGTTACATAAGGTCACACACCAGCAGAACCCCATGCAGTCTCCCCCACCCAGTCTCAGGCCTGGCCTCAGCCACCCTCTCCCTCACTCTCCCTCAGCATCCTTGCTTTGCCTTAGGGCTTCTCTAGTTTCTCTCCATGGAATGCTCTTGTCTTTTCAAGGCTTTGGCTCAAAAGTCATCTTAGAATATAATTTATTACCCAAACTGGGACCGTTTTGAGAAGGAAATGGAGCATAGTTAATAACTGCACTGGGATAGTAGTTGTAAATTGGATCTGTTTCAGGAAATCGGGGCATACGGTCATCTTAGCTGAGACTGGCTTTCTACCTGCCAGACATGTCTCCCTTTCCCTTCTCTCATCCTGTTTTATTTATAGCACTTTATCATAATATTTTATGGTCACTTATTGTCTGTGTCACCTCAAGATAAGATGCCAATCGTGGCCTCATTCTATGCCAGCATTTAGAGCTGTTGACACACAGTATATACTGCTCAGTAGATGTTAACTGAATACGTACATGATATTTCTGCCTTTGGCCTTGAAATCTTGTGAAGATGTGATAGACACATGAAAAATCGAGTAGTAGTGGTATATACAAATCATACTATATAAAACAAAATGTTCTTATTTATAAGAACTTTTTTTTGTGGCATGTTCTAAGTAAAATTTTTCATTAGCTAAATTTCTTAAAAAACAATTTTCTAAGCTCGTGTATTGGATATTTAGGACAATTCCTTGAGAAACATCCTCAGGCATTCATCTTTGGATATATCTGTATTGAATAACCAAATGAATTCCTAGAAGTGGAATTGCTGTGGTAGAGGATATGCATATTTTCAAGGCTCATGCTGTATAAATTGCCATTCTTCTTTAGAAAGCAATTTGTACCCATTTTACATACACACCAGTGATGTGTGAAACAGTACCTTTTTCTCTAAACCCTCACCAAACACTAAGCATTATTTTTTAATATTTTGCCAGTTTCTTTGTTTTACTTTTCTGTCATTATTGAAGTTGACTTCATTAATTTTATTTCCTTTGTTAATCCCATATTTCTGTCATGTCTTATATTTCTGTTGTGATCATTTTTTCTTATTGATTTGAAAGATACATATGTATATGTGTATTAGAATTTTGCTGTTGTGCTTTTTCTGGTTTGCGGTTTGCCATTTTAGGGTGTCTTTGTTTTACAGAAAGATAAGAAAAATTTTTTCTCTGTCAAAGATAACAATCTTGTTTGTGCTTTTGGGGGTTGTGCTTAGGAGGGTGTCCTCTGTCCCTCGTTTGTGTATGTGTTTCTGTTAGGTTTCTTGAAAGTCCTGCAAACGTTACCTGGTCTTTTGAAGGACCTCAGGTTGGAAATCACTTTGAGAATATCAGTGTCCTCAATTTTCTTGCCTTATCCTAAGCGTCAAGGAACAAATTAAAGGGACAAAAAGCTTTCTGGAGAGAGATTTAGGACAGAAACCTAAGACTGGATGCAGTAACTCTCTAATACTGTATTTCAGCAAAAAGATGTCTTTGCTTATAAGATACTGTTATTTACCTCTAAGATTAAAGGAAAAGTACTACTCATGAAACCATAAAATGCTAGTGATTGTGGGATGGATGTTGACTCCAGAGTTCTTAAGATATGAACATGTGGGTATTAGATTCATGGACTATGGAATATGTCAACTTGGACTGCAGCACAATTGTTTTTAAATCTTGTGGTTGCATTGTATAGTTTTTTTGCTTGTTTGATTTTGGCTAGGTAATTTTTTTAAAAAGCTTTATTGAGATATAATTTATGTACCTTAAAATTCATCCATTTAAATTGTACAGTTCAGTGGTTTTTAATATATTAGAGATATGTACAGATACCACTACAGTTAATTTTAGAACATTTTCATCACCTCAAAAAGAAACCCCAATACAATGGAATATTATTCAGCCTTAAAAAGGAAGGGAATTTTGATACATGCTAACACATGGATAAACCTTGAAGACTTCTGCTAAGTGAAATGAACCAGTCACAAAAGGACTGGTGACTCATGATTCCACCTATATGAGGTCCTTAGAGCAGTCAAGTCCATAGAGACAGAAAGTAGAATGGTGGTTCCAGAGGCTGGGGGAGGGGATGGAGAGTTAGTGTTTACTGGGTGTAGAGTTTCTTTTGGGGAAGATGAAAATGCTCTGAAGATGGATGGCGTGATAGTTGCACAACAATGTAAATGTATGTAATGCTACAGAAATGTACACTTAAAAATGGCTAAAATGGTGAATTTTATGTTATGTATATTTTACGACAGTGAACAACAAAAGAAACCCCATACACTTTAGCCATCACCTACTATTCCTCTACCCTACCCCACCATCCCTAAGGACCCACTAATCTACTTTCTGTCGCTATAGATTTGGCTGTTCTGGACTTTCATATGAAAGGAATCATCAGTCACTATGATTGGCTTCTTTTACTTAGCATATGTTTCAGAGTTTGTCTAAGCTGTAGCGTATATCAGTGCTTTGTTCTTTTTGTGGCAGAATAATATTCCCTTGTATGAATATACCTGATTTTATCTATCTATTCCTCCATTGATGGACGTGACATTTGGATTGTTCAAGGTTTGTATAGTTATTTTGGGACTTAACTTGAGATCTAATGATTCTAAGATGTAAAAACCTACTCCACCTGTATTAAGCAAAGAGGACTTACTGTGAGACTATGTAGGCAGTTTAACAGGTATCCAAGGAGAAAGAAAGAAATACAGCGCCTTCTCGTGGGGGCTGATTCAAGGAGTGTGAGCCTAGGCAGTTCCCAGTGTGTCTTGGGGGGCCTTCGAGGTCTCTGGGCTCCACTTCTCTCTGCATCCTGTTCTGGTCTGTGTCTGGACTGGCGTCCTCTGCTCCCCTGTAACTTCTGGGGCACATGCTCTGGCTCACCTTGACTCCTACTCTGGCCACTTCGCAATAGGTGACGTTCTCAATTCAGATTCCTGGAGGGGGATCTGATTGGTACAACCCGGGTCCAGTAGAGTAGTTCACTTGACATAAACATCATGTCAAAGCCACACCTTAACAGGGCCAGAGTTTCTAGAAGGAGTGCAGGGACCTGGTGTGACCTGCCTCTGTAGGGCACTAATGCTAGTCAATCTAAAGATGACCTGATTCTCTAGGCCAGTGGTCATCAAACTTTTTGGACTCAAGACTCCTTTTATACTCTTAAAAATAATTTGGGACTCCAAAGAGCTTTTGCTTATGTGGGTTATATATGTTGATATTTACCATATTAGATATTAAAATGGGGAAATTTAAAAGATATTTATTTAAAAATAATATAAACCCAAATCTTAACGTAAATAACATTTTAATAAGTATTTTCCAAAATATAACAAAAAATTTGACGAGAATAGTGGCATTGTTTTACATTTTTTCAGACCTCTTCCGTATTTGAAAAGAAGGTAGCTTGTTTCTCATTTCTGCTTCTGCATTCAATCTTGCAATATGTGTTTTTTTTTATATATATAAATTTGTTTTATTTATTTATTTTTGGCTGCTTTGGTTCTTCGTTGCTGTGCGCGGCTTTCTCTAGTTGCAGCGAGCGGGGGCCACTCTTCGGTGTGGTGTGCGGGCTTCTCATTGCGGTGGCTTCTATTGTTGAGGAGCATGGGCTTTAGGTGCGTGGGCTCAGTAGTTGTGGCTCGCGGCTTAGTAGTTGTGGCTCGCGGGCTCTAGAGCGCAGGCTAGTAGTTGTGGCTCATGGGCTTAGTTGCTCTGCGGCATGTGGGATCTTCCCGGGCCGGGGTTTGAACTTGTGTCCCCTGCATTGGCAGGCGGGTTCTTAACCACTGTGCCACCAGGGGAAGCCCCAGTATGTTGTTTTGATAAAAGTTTATGAAGAAAAGCTAACCTCATGTAGCCATGTATTTAGAAAAGGGAGGGGGTATTTTAATAGCCTTTTAACATAATTGTGGATATTCTTTGATATCACACCCAAACCAGACAAAATGGTAAATTTTTAAAGGTTAGTTACTGTGTAGAATCTGAAACCATATTAGTAAACCTTTCATGTTCTGTCACATTAAACATTTATTGGTTTGTCTTGCGCCTATTTATTGAACTGTGGTAAAATGTTTTGTACTTTAAATAAATATTTCATTCACGCCTTATTTTGTAATTCTGTATTGGTCATTTGGAAAATATTGATTCATTGAGTTACGCAGATCTTCAAATTTCATTATGTAATATCAAAAACTCACCCTTGTTAATACCACCACCAGTCTTGCCAGAAGAGTCTTTAAATGTGGGGAAGCCGTCAGGCTCATGGTGGCAGATGGAAGTTTGCCAAAATCCTCATTTTCAAAAAAAATTTGGCAGTTTTTCTTGAAATGATAGGCTCACTTTGTTCTTCCTTGAAAGCTTTTCTATCCCTAATGCCTTCTTAGGCTGTCATTTTGGGGCAGAATTATTTAATAAAGACAGTATTTCCTCTGCACAAATGCTTACCTTATAAATACTCTTGAATCCTTTTAACAATTGACTTTTTCACAACCCCCAAATTTACAGCCATAGATTTTTGTTTTTGTAATATGTAATATTTGTGTTTCAGATATTTACTGAAAGAAGGATGTTTACTGAGCAGTTGCTATGTGCTGGCTCCTGAGCTAAGAGTTTATGTGTGTTCACTTTATGTAGCTACTGGTATTATTTGTGATATCTTAAAGAAACTTTTTTAAGTATAGAGGAAAAGACCCATTGATGTTTTTAAAGCCCCAGTAACTTCTATTATATTAAGTAAGTAACATGAGAGAAAGGTTTTACTGATAATAGTGGTTTTGTTTAGGTAGCTATAGTTGTGTTATTAGAAGCACACCTGGTGCTTTAGTACTTATCAATTCTTTTCTTTCCCCATCCTGTTTAGGTGATTTCCTAGAAGCATGATTGTTTGTTGCACTTGATCTCACAACCTGGTGAGGACTTCTTTACTGATAATGTCAAGTTCAGGTTATCCTCCCAACCAAGGAGCGTTCAGCACAGAGCAAAGTCGTTATCCTCCCCACTCTGTTCAGTACACCTTTCCCAGCACCCGTCACCAGCAGGTAAGGAACAGCTATTACGCAAGTTGCGTATGTATTTTGTGTTTTTCTTTACTTTTCCCATTTAATACATTTGTTGGTCAGAAACCAAATACAATTATATGTATATAATTGTTATATATATTTTTTAATGGCAAGAACCATTCTCGAAGGTGGGAGACCAAAGGTTAGGGATTAATTATCTTCTTATTGTGGCTTTATGCCAGATTTCAGGAGGTGAACATGTCTCTGCTTCTGATTGTAGGAGTTGTTGATGGATAGAGAAGAATCAATTGCCTAGTTTCTAAGTTAAGACATCTGTTTATGTGCCAAGTTCTGGTTGAGTATTAAGCTGGCCGGATGACTTGGTCCCTCTTGAGTGAGAGCCAGGTCCTGTGCTAAGGTTTTCTATATGTGTGTTTACTCTATGTAGCTACTGGTATTATTTGTGATATATTAAAGAACCTCTGCCTTCTTGAGAGATTTGATGGTAGGAAGATGAGTTTGCCTGATTGTTTTACCTTGTGAAAAATAAAATAGGTGAAATAATCAGCTTAGAGTGCGCCAGGGATGGAGGCGTAAGAGGTTTGAAGAAAAGAGAAGGGAAGGGATGAAATGGTCATTTCAGAGAACAAGAAAGCACACTTACCAGCAAATATAGTTGGGTACTACTGGGTACTACCGAGGACTCCTTTAAAGCATGGTCATGATTACAAAGTGAGAAGGGACATCCTTACCTTGTTTCTGTTTAGGGAAACATTCAGTCTTTCACTATTAAGTATAATATTAGTCACAGGTTTTTTGTAGATGTCCTTTTTTGGTTGAAGAAGTCACTTTCTACTGCTAGATTGAGGATTCTTACATGGTTAGGTGTTGAGTTGTGGTTGTGTGTCCTTCCTGCCCCAGTGCTATTCATCTGACTACTAATTTCCTAGATTATTGTTGCTGCTGCTTTTTTTTTTTTTTAATCGACTTTGGGATTTAGTTTATATATAATAAAATTTTATTTTATGTGTACATTTTGACAAGATTCATACAGTCATAAAACCACCACCAAAATGAAGAAAGAAAAAATTTCTATCACCCCGGAAAGTTCCCTTGTGCCCCGTCCAGGTCAGGCCTCCTCCCCCACTTCCCACAAACCTCAACTCCCAGGAAACTGTGGTCTGCTTTCTGTCATAACAGATTACCTTTGTCTTGAGTTTCACATGAACTCTCTTGTCAGTGGCTTCTTTTCTGTCCCATAATACTTTTGAGGTTTATCCATGTTCTGGTGCATCTTGGTAATTAATGTTTTTTTATTGCTGGGTATGGATATACCATAATTTGTTTATCCAGTCACTTATTCCAGTTTTTGGTTATTACAAATAAAACTGTTTAGGAAATCTGTATCTATGTTTTAGCTGTATCTACTAGATTACATAAAGAAGCTTTGCCTTCTTTTCTTACGGTATCCTTGGGAGATATGTTTTTAATCTTATCAAGTGCATTTTATTAATTTTTGTCTTTAATATTTCTTGCATTTTGTGTCATATTTGAGAAGTTTTTTGCCAAACTCAAGGTCACTAAGATTTTCTTCTATGTTTTCTTCTTAGAGGCTTTAAAACTTTAGGTTGTTACATTTAAGTCTGTGATCTATTTTGAATTACATTTTGTTTATGGTGTGAAGTAAGGGTTGAAGCCATTGTTTTGCATGTGGGTATTCAGTTGTTCTAGAATTCATTTGTTGAAAAGATTATCCTTTCCTCACTGAATTGCTTTGGCGCTTTCATTGAAAATCAGTTGATCATATATATGTGAGTATATTTCTGTTCTCTCTACACTGATATGTTTTGTTTTTCTTTATCTTGCATCTATGATTTTTCTGTGTAAAGAAACATTTAATCGTTTAATAAAGCACTGCACACTGTCTTGATTATTACAGCTTTATAATACCCTGAAATTAAGTAGTGTGATTCTTTCCTGAATTGTTGTTTTGGATATTCTAGAGCCTTCGCATTTTAGAATCAACTTGTCAATGTCTACAAAAAAGCTTGCTGGGATTTTGACTGAGACTGTATTGAATCTAGGGAGATTCAATTAGGGAGAGAATTGACAACTTTGAATGTTCTGGTCCATGAACATGGTATATCTCTCCATTTATGCAGGTCTGCATTAATTTTTCTTAGTAATGTTTGGTAGTTTTCAGTGTACAGGTCATGTACATCTTTTGTCACATTTATTCTTAAATATGTAATATTTTTAATGTGATTGTTACTGGTACTTATTTTTGAATTTCAGTTTTCAGTTGTTCATTGCTGCTATGTATATTTATCTTCTATCCTGCAAACTTACTTGCTACTTCTACTTGCTTTTTTATGGATTTCGTAGGATTTTCTATGTAGATGATCCTGTAACCTGAGAATAAAGACAGCTTTGCTTCTCCCTTTCCAAACTAGATGTCTGTTTTCTTTCTTGCTTATTGCACTGGCTAGAATACCTAGTACAGTGTTGAATAGAAGGGGTGAGAGTGAAATCCTTGCCTGGTTTCTGATCTTAAGAGGAAAGCATTCAGCCTTTCACCATTAGGAAGGTTATTAGCTTGGGAAGTGTTTCCTCCCCCTGTATTTTCTTGAAGAGTCATTGTAGGATTGGTATTGTTTTCTTCCTTAGATACTTGATAGAATCTAAGCCATTTGGGCCTAGAATTTTCTTTGTGGGAAGAATTTAACTGATAAATTATTAACTCAATTTCTTTAACAGTTGTAATTCAGATTCTTTACTTTTTCTTGAGTCAGTTTGGGTATTTTGTTGTTCAAGATACTAAATTTATTGCCATGATTTGTCATACTATTCCCTTATTGTTTCAGTGTCTTTTAGATCTGTTGTGATGTCATTCCTTGTGTTAATAATAAGTGTTTTTTTTTCCTTTTTTTTCTTTATTAGTCTAGTTAGAGGTTTATCAGTTTAGTAGATTCTTTTCCTTGAAGAACTAGCTTTAGTTTCATCCATTTTTTACTTTTTTTTGTATTTTACTAATTTCTGTCCATATTATTTTCTCCCTTCTATTATGTAAGTGCCCACATATATGTGATTTCTGACTCCTTTCACTTCTTTGTATATATTCAGGTTTCCTTTTGCTACATTTTCTTCCTGCCTGAAGAGCATCATTTCTCTTAGTGCAGGTCTTTTGGCAGTGAACTTGCTCAGCTTTTATTTACCTGAAAAAGTTTACTTCAACTTGAGTTTTGAAGAATGCTTTCACTGGATATAGAATTCTAGGTTGACAGTTATTTTCTTTCAGCATTTTAAGAGATGTAATTCGTTGTACTCTGACCTGTTTGGTTTCTGACCAGAAGTCTTTGCTCATTCTTATCTTTGTTTATTTAAATATATCTTTTTCCCCCTCTGGTTACTTTTAAGATTTCTCTCTTTATCACTGGTTTTCAGCAATTTGATTATGATGTGCCTTTGTTGTGCTTTTTGAATGTATACGTTACTGTCTTTAGCATTCACTGAGCTTCCTGCCTCTGTGTATTTGTCATTTTCATAAAATTTGGGCAGTATTCAGCCATTATTTCTTCAGGTATATTTTCTGTCCCTTCTACTCCTAGTTTCCTTCTGAGACACCAGTTACTCCTATATTATTTTATCCTACAGGTTACTGGACCTCTGGTCTTTTTTTTTTTCCCCCCCTGTTTTTTTATCCATTTGCTTCATTTTGCTATGGTTTCATGTTCAGTGATCTTTTCTTCTGCAGTTTCCAATCTACTGTTAATTTCATCCTGTGAAATTATCATTGCAGGCATTGGATATTTAATTTTTGATTAGAATATGAACATTGCTGGATTTTGTTGTATTCCTTTAAAGAAGGTTGGATTCCTTTTGGTAGGCAGTGAAGTTACTTTTGAGTTTTATTTTTAAACACTCTTAAGGCAAGTTTAGAATAGTCTTTATTCTAGGTCTAATTTATCCTCCAATTCTGAACTTGCCTCTTCTGGGCTATCTACTGAATATCTCGTGTATCCAGTGAGATTTCTTATCTCTGGCTGGAGGAAATTTGAATGAGGTCTGGCCCTTTGTGAGCTCTGGGAATTGTTTGTTTTATCATTCCTTCTAACTGTTCTTTCTTCAGAAGTTGTTCTTAGTTCAGCCTTTAAAGACTGGGCTATGCTCTCCCTATGCATTACAGATTGGAATTCAGCCAAACACTTAAGGGAACACAAATTCATATTTCAGGAAATATTTCTCTGTGTAACTCCCTCCTCTCTGGAAGTCTCCAGAAATTCTCTCTGGCTTTCCCAAACTAGTATGGTTGCTTCTTCAATGAATAAGATTCTGGGGCACTGTTTGGATGCAGTTTGGAAATCACCTCCAGGCAGAAAGCCTGGATTATGCTAGGACTCCCCCATTTGTGTCACTTTTCTCAGAGGTCAAGTCCTGTGCAGCCTGTTGTCCAATGTCTGAAAGGAATTCCTACACTTTGTCCAGTTTTTTTTGCTGTTTACTATGGGAATGTAGTTTGGACAGCGTTACTTGCTCATAGCTGGAAGCAGAAGTGCACTATCGTTTCTTCTATTTCGCTCCTTACTCTTCATTGTGTACTCTTCACTGCATCCTTTACGAATTCTTTGAGAGACGCTGTTACTGGTGAATTTTCTGAGTTCCTGAATTCTGAAAAGTTTGTAGTCCTAAAACTTGAACGATGATTTGGTTACTGAATTTGTAGGTTCAAATTTGTTTTCCTCTGAACTTGGAATATGTATTTGTGTTTTGTTCTGTTCAGTGTTGCTGATGAGAAGTCTGCTTTTATTATGATCCTTCTTACTTTGTAGGAAACCAATTTTTATTTCTTATGACTAGTAGTAGAGTTTTCTCTTCATCTTTTGTTTTCTCAGATTTTGATATGTCCAGTGTGGATTAATTTTTTAAATCTGCTCAGCTTTTCTCTTAGGCCCTTTTATATCTGAGGACTATGTCTTTTTTAACTTCTGAGAAATTCTATTCTATTATTCTTAGAATATTGCCTCTCACCTGTGGATATTGAATGTTGGAACCTTTTATTGTAGCTGCCATTTCTAACGTCTGTAATTTCTGTATCTTTGTGCTCTACTGTGTTATGAGAGAATTCCTCAGTTCTGTCTTTGCTTGCATTTGCCCTTCACCTCTGTCTGTTCTACTGTTGTTTAATTTCAGTGATCAACCTTTTAATTTCTTTAATTGCTATTTGGTTCTTTTTGAGGATATTTTTAATACTTTTGTGTCCTTTTTCACTTTCACTTAATCTTGTCTATTTCTTTGGATGTAAATTCTTTATTTTTTGAGTTTTGATGTACTTTTTTAAAAAAATGATTTTGTCTTTTTTCAGTGTTTTTTCTTGTTTATGTTTTCAACTTTGTACCTGATATATTTTCGTAGACTGTGTATGAGATAAGCTTTTTACTGTTATTGCTTCTAATGAAAGGTTCTGGACCTCCTGTCCTACTCCATGTTTCAGTCTGGCCAGCTGTACTTTATCTGTTTATGATTTTCTAAACTTTTGTTGATATATAATTCATATAACATAAAATTCACCATTTTTAAGTGTATAATATAGTGGTTTTTCATATATTCACTATGCTGGGCTACCATTACCATTATTTAGTTCTAGAACTTTTCCATCACCCAAAATGGAACCCCATACATAATAGTAGTCAGCCGCAATTCCTGTCTTCCCTCCATCCCCGACAACCACTAGTCTACCTTCCGTCTCTTGATTTGCATCTTGTAGACATTTCATGTAAATGGAATCATATGTGGCTTTTGAATCTTTTTTTTTTTTAACCTAGCATTATGTTTTCTAGGTTCAACTATTTTGTAGCATGTATTAGTACTTCATTTTTTTAAATGGCCGAATACTATTCCATTGTACAGATATATCATGTTGTTTATCTATGTATGAGTCGGTGGACATTTGGATTCTGTCTTCTTTTTGGCTATTGTGAATAATGCTGCTTTGACAATTTGTGTTCAAATTCTTGTGTGTGGACATATGCTTTTAGTTAGTTTGTCTATATACCTAGGAGTGGAATTCCAGGGTTATTTGGTAATTCTGTGTTTATCTGTTTGTGATTGTTAGTATCTTTTCAAAAGAAGCTTTGACCTTTTCAACAAAAAGTCAACAAAAGAAAAGTAGAAAAACAAACATAAAACACCCACCTAGAATGATGGAAAAACTATTACTCTTAACTAGCAGGTTGATTCTCTGGACTTCTGTTTCTTCATTTGTAAATATATGTGGATTTAACTAGATGGCTTCTGTGTCCCTTCCAGCTTACCCATTTTAAATTTAAGATAGGAATGCTTTTTAGGATTTCATATTGAACACAAGGGTTTGAGACCTTATTACGTGAATAATACAGATTAGGAGTTATTGTGATATGTTATTAGAAGAATAAATCAAATATAGGTTGAGACTTCCCTGATAGCACAGTGGTTAAGAATGTGCCTGTCGGGCTTCCCTGGTGGCGCAGTGGTTAAAAATCCGCCTGCCAATGCAGGGGACACGGGTTCGAGCCCTGGCCCGGGACGATCCCACATGCTGCGTAGTAACTAAGCCCATGTGCCACGACTACTGAGCCTGCGCTCTAGAGCCTGCGTGCCACAACTACTGAAGCCCGCGAGGCTAGAGCCCGTGCTCTGCAACAAGAGAAGCCACCGCAATGAGAAGCCCGCGCTCCACAATGAAGAGTAGCCCCCACTTGCCGCAACTAGAGAAAGCCTGCACGCAGCAACAAAGACCCAATGCAGCCAAAAATAAATAAATAAAATAAATAAATTTATTTAAAAAAAAAAGAATCCACCTGCCACTGCAGGGGACATGAGTTCGAGCCCTGGTCTGGGAAGATCCTACATGCTGCAGAGCAGCTAAGCTTGCACTCCACAACTACTGAGCCTGCGCTCTAGAGCCCATGAGCCACAACTACTGAGCCTGCGTGCTGCAACTAATGAAGCCCGCATGAGCCTAGAGCCCATGCTTTGCAACAAGAGAAGCCACTGCAATGAGAAGCCCCTGCACCACAACCAAGAGTAGCCCCCGCTCGCCGGAACTAGAGAAAGCCCGCGTGCAGCAATGAAGACCCAATGCCCCCATAAATAAATAAGTCACGTTTTAAAAATTAAAAAGAATATATAGGTTGAACAGGAAATCTCATTTTGAATTCTTTTGAATGATATATAGTTAATGTTGATTGTTTTAGGTTATGTGAAAGAGTTAAATCAGTGAAGGATTGAAATCATTGCTGCTTCTTTTCATACTTAGTGGACCATAACTGCCTTTGTTCATTTGTCCTTGGTTTGGTTTCATGATGCTTTTCACTTCTTGGTTAATAATTAATTTATGATTATTTTACCACTAGGAGTTTGCAGTCCCTGATTATCGTTCTTCTCATCTCGAAGTCAGTCAGGCCTCCCAGCTCTTGCAGCAACAGCAGCAGCAGCAGCTTCGCAGACGACCTTCCCTGCTTTCAGAGTTTCACCCAGGTTCTGACAGGTAACAGGCTTTCTTTTACGTTTCCATCCAGGACTGAACTTGTGCCATTTATTTTATTACTTTAATTTTGTTATATTTATCTTGTAATCTTATTAACCAAGCTGTGACTGGTCATTTACAGTTTATATTTTGAGCTCTTTTATATTTGTTTACCATTTGGAGTAGTTGTCATAATAGTTAACAAACTCTTAAAAACTTGTTTCCAGAGTTCAGAGTTAATGCTGTGTAGTGGGCAGTCAGGTAGACCTAGGTTTGAATCCTGGTCAGCTGTTGTGGACTTTGTAGCATTGTGTAAACAGGTGTTCTCAATTCAGGCTGCATATTAGGACCACCTGGGGAGATTTAAAAGCTTGATTCCCAAGTCCCACCCCAGAATAATTAAATGAGTCTCTGGGATTGGGCCCAGGTCATTCTCATTTGCAGACAGGGTTGCCAGTCAGTGATTTAGACTTCTCAGACCTTAGTTTTCTACCTGTAAAAATGAGGATAATAATGGCATTGTCTGCAAAGGATAAGTATTTGGTCAGGTAATGTTGGCCCCGTCCATGGCAGGTACTCATTTTCTCCAGGGTCCTTACCATTTCTGCGGTCTTTTACTCCATTCTCACTCTTAATCTAAAGGATTTTGAAGTATAATAACTACCTTTATTAAATCACCTTTCTTGAGTCCTTGTTTTAGCAGTTTTGTAAAGAACCTGATTTCCTATTTTAAAAATATGATTACTGTTTAGGTTTTAAGATGATAAAAGGTTTAAAATTATTCTGCCATGTTTAAAGTCATTGTAAAATGCATTTCTTGGTGAAGGTTGTGGAGAGAATTCAGATCACTCTCCTCTACTATCTAGCAAATATACGAAGATGGTTTTTTTAAAAAGGGCTAAAAATGCACCCTGCATAAAAAAGGAAAGGATACAGCCACTGCCATAAACTTGGAAAAGTGGCATTCAAGGAAGGAATGAGAAGAATATTGCACAACTTGGCCTCCTGGTTCCTACTTTTACTCTCAAAGAAGCAGTGTTGAAGAAAGAAAGAAGGTTAGTGTAGTCGTAGGATTTCTCATGATTGCTCCCTAATTTGGGAAGACATGAGTGAGGGTGATGATGTGGTGAACGGTTGGCTTAGGAATCCCCATTATGCCGTCCTGCAGGAAGGATAGTTACAGTGTGCCACTTTCCAAAGTGCTGAGCCAAAGCCCTCAGGACTGGTTTACCTGTGTGGCTGGTGGAGCAGGCCAGGATCCTTAGCAAAGGCTGTCACAGCCCCATCCGAGTTTTCCCCTGATTTGCCCCACTTTTCTGTTTCCTCAGGCTATATACTTCCAGAAAAGTATTTAGAAAGCCATATCCAGTCCTCCATCTGTAGACAAACACATTCCAGGCAAAGTGGGGATGAGCAAGGAAAACGCCCACACACCATTCCACACCAAAGAGGGAGTCTGGGTAGGGTTGCTCATAGTATGCCTGAGCAGGAGGGTAAGGGATGCCATGAACAGGGAAAACATATTCCTGGAAAGGAAGATTAAAGCAATACAGTGTTTCAAAAACAAAGACCCGTGTGTGTAAAGAAGATGAAAAACAAAGAACATGCCCCGTGAGTGCTGTGCACTGTAGAACTTAAAATTAATAATGAAATATTCAAAAGCAAAATAAGGCAAACATATCAGATAAAATGAAAGATTGGACATTCCTGTGCCCCCAAGACCACCATTTTAAATTCAATATATAAAGTGAGAAGGAACAAGGAATAAAATAGATGTGGCTGAAAGTCAGACCTTTGTCTTGGAAGAAAGGTCTAGAAATGATCAGAGTGGATACAGAAGAAAAGGACAGAGATTAAAGCAATTAGAAAGAAGTGGATAAATATGGAGGGCAAATTAAAATCATCCAACATGTCATAAGAACCTGTGTTTCTGAGGTGGAGAACCTGGTAAAGGAAAGGAAATAATATTCATAACTTAAAAAAAAACCCACTTTTTTTCCCTTTAAAGTGAAGGAAGAACTCAATAGGTTGATAGGACATACCTTGCTCCAAGAAAAATTTGCACAGAATGATCAATACCGAGACAGATGCTGGTTATTATTAAAGTTTAAGGCTAAGTAAAAGAATCAGGAATCCAGGAAGCAAAACACAAGTCCTTGATAGGGGGAAAAGAATCTGACAGAAGATATTAATAGTAGAGCAATAGCTACAAAGTTCTGAGAAAAAGAAATTGAGATCCAAGAATATTATATCAGACACGTTTAAAAGTAACAAGCAGACGTTTTCAGACATGAAAGCACTGAGCATCTAAAGCTTCTTGAAGAATTTCTACGTGATGGAATCCAGTCAAACAAAGAATGGAAGCCGTGGTAAAAGGACTACAGTAGCCATAAACCCATTCAAGTGGAAAGTCCATATGAGACATCTCGATGAATTATGGTTCTTTAACGGAATGTCAGTACCAAATCTTGACAAAGTAAAAATAAGTACCCCAAATCAGAGGTACGATAAGTATTGGGAGAATATTTAAAGTTATGCATTTGAAAAGTGTGTGTGGAGACTTCCCTGGTGGTGCAGTGGTTAAGAATCTGCCTGCCAATGCAGGGGACACGGGTTCAAGCCCTGGTCTGGGAAGATCCCACATGCTGAGGAGCAGCTAAGCCCGTGCGCCACAACTGCTGAGCCTGTGCTCTAGAGCCCATGAGCCACAACTGCTGAGCCCACATGCCACAACTGCTGAAGCCTGCGCGCCTAGAGCCCGCGGTCTGCAACAAGAGAAGCCACCGCAACAAAGAGTAGCCCGTGCTCGTCGCAACTAGAGAAAGCCTGCGCGCGGCAACTAAGACTCAACGCAGCCGTAAATAAATAATTTATCTTTAAAAAAAGAAAACTGCCTGGAGTGATTTGATAACTTCTAAAATGGAAATATATTAGGTTAAAAAAATTAAAATCATAATTTTAATTAATGCTCTTCATAATTATTTTCCTAACCCTTTAGCAAGAATTTTTTAGGAACTGATTTCTTGTGCTAAAGGAGTGTTGACCTGGAATATAGCAGTTCCTTCATTTCATTTCATTTTTTTCTCATATACATATCTGTATAAAAATAAACCAAATATTCTGTATTTAAAAAATATGGTGATTCTTCTGTTTTATTTTTGCCTGTATATCCATACATCCATATATAAAAATGATGTCTGGGAATGATATTCACCCCTAATTAGAGTTGTTTCTATGTGGTGGGATTTGGGGTGATTTGCTGTTTAGTTCTGTTATATATTCCAGGAATTTTTTTGTTAGCAAATGTTTATCATTTTATAAACACAGCACTCATAAAATGTAAGAGTCATTTCTGTGTGAATGTTATTCATCATGTTTTATAGATTTCATTGGAAAAATTAGTCCAAATAGCATTTTAGAGTATTTGGATATTTAGATAAGCAGGTACAGAACAACTGGGGTAGTTTCAGATACTATAAAAGATTCACTGAGGGCTTCCCTGGTGGCGCAGTGGTTGAGAATCTGCCTGCCAGTGCAGGGGACACGGGTTCGAGCCCTGGTCTGGGAAGATCCCACGTGCTGTGGAGCACCTGGGCCCGTGAGCCACAATTACTGAGCCTGCGCGTCTGGAGCCTGTGCTCCACAACAATGGAGGCCGCGATAGTGAGAGGCCCGCGCACCGCGATGAAGAGTGGCCCCCGCTTGCCACAACTAGAGGAAGCCCTCGCACAGAAACGAAGACCCAACACAGCCATAAATAAATAAATAAATATTAAAAAAAAAAAAAAAAAAGATTCACTGAAACTCAGATAATTGGTTTTCCCTTGAGCAACAAGAAGCCAAATCATATTTATACATTTTTAAATTTAAGTGAAATTAATTTTGTTTCAGACAACAGCCTTCCTTAGGTGGGAATAAATAAAATAAATTGATGTAATTCTAGATGGTCTTTGTGGGCCACTATTTTGAATAGCTATGAAGTTTATGACATATTTCCCCTAAATGAGGGTTATCTTTCTTTTTTTAAGAAGTTGAATATTTTATTATTAAACTGTTTCTTATTTTCCTGCAAGGCTGTTGCTTCACTGTATAAAAATAGCACCAGCAAACACAGTGTACTGCAAAATTAAGATAGTAATGTTCTTCATTGGACACTATACAACTAACAAACTTTTCTCCACTGCCATTTATTTCCAGTGGCAAGTTCATTGAGTATTTTGACCCAAATCCAGGGATGGCTGTAAGCAAGTTACAATATTATATAAGGTTAAGATAACAATGTTATCCTTGAATTAGATAATTTTTTTTTTTTAAAGGAACATAGTTTATTTATTTTTTATTTTTATTTTTGGCTGTGTTGGGTCCTCATTTCTGTGCAAGGGCTCTCTCCAGTTGCGGCAAGCGGGGGCCACCCTTCATCGCGGTGCGCGGGCCTCCCACCATCACGGCCTCTCTTGTTGCGGAGCACAGGCTCCAGACGCGCAGGCTCAGTAATTGTGGCTCACGGGCCTAGTTGCTCCGCGGCACGTGGGATCTTCCCAGACCAGGGCTCGAACCCGTGTCCCCTGCACTGGCAGGCGGATTCTCAACCACTGCGCCACCAGGGAAGCCCCAGATAATTTTTATAACTAGTTTTACCACAGATAATTTAAGGAATTCTGAATATTATAACTGAATATTACATATTCTATTCATTATAACTAAAAATCACAGCGTGTTGTGAAAAAGATGCATAGTGTTTATCTGAAATCATTAGGAAGTTAAGGGGTATTTTCTTCAGGCAACACTGTTGTGAGTAGTTTCTTTTGCTAAAAGTTGCTTTTTAAAAATCTATCCACCACTAATTTAAGACAACTATGCTAGATTAAGTTGTTTCAAACTACTTTATTTAGGGGTTCCATTTTCACTCCTCAGTAGATTTTGTGTATTTCTCATATGCTTCTTCACTCATTAGTTCATCTAGTTCTGAAGGGTTACAAAGGGTCATCTTGATCAACTAACCATCTTCATAACAAGATTTGTTGAGAAGTCCTGGATTTTCTGCTAGAGCTTCATTAATTTCAGCTACTTCTGATAGAGGAGAATAGAGTTCACTAGCAGCGTTCACACTTTCCAGAGCACCGAATTCCTCTTGTTTGTTCAATTTTCTCCCAGCTTCAGGCAGACTACAGTAAACAACATCTCCCAAAGCTTCCTGTGCAAAATTGCTGATTCCCACTGTTCCAACACCGTTTTCTGTTGTTACCCATTCATGTTTGAATTTACGACCCGACAGCAGAACGGGTCCGGTGCGCGGCGCCCGCCCGCAGTCCCCAGGGCCCCGGCGGGCAGGGCGCGTTGGGATTAGAGATGGCGCGCAGGCTGCAGACCGTGGCCCGCACGCTCCGCACCACTCGCAGCGCCATGTTCGCAGGGGTGCAGAGGGTCTCCGTGCAGCATCTAGAGCGCCCCCGGCCGGCGGGGAGAGGGGTTATCTTTTTTAAAAAATTAAAATGATCAGGTACATTTCAATAAAAAATTCATTTGATAAACTTGTTTTAAAGCTATTTAAAGATGATACTAAGAGCTGATGAAAGTCAGTAAAATGTAGGGAATTTTAAGTCTAAAAGGCTACAGAGATATTTTAGTATGAAAATCTGTTTTTTTGTTTTTTTTGTTTGTTTGTTTTGGAAATACCACATTTTATTTTTCTATTCATCAGTTGATAGTTGTTTTCAAGCACAAATTTTTCTGTGGCTATCTATATATTCCTTTTTCTTGGTCATATACCTAGGAGTAGGATTGCTGATTACATGGTAGTTTTTTTGTTTGCCATTTGGGAAACTACCAGACTGTTTACACAGTGGCCACACCATCATACGGTATTAGTTTTTTTTTTTTTAATTATTATTATTTTTAAAAAATAAATTTATTTATTTTTGGCTGCGTTGGGTCTTCGTTGCTGCGTACAGGCTTTCTCTAGTTGCGGTGCACGGGCTTCTCATTGTGGTGCCTTCTCTTGTTGCGGAGCATGGGCTCTAGGCACTTGGGCTTCAGTACTTGTAGCATGCAGGCTCAGTAGTTGTGGCTCGCGGGCTCTAGAGCGCAGGCTCAGTAGTTGTGGCGCACGGGCTTAGTTGCTCTGCGGCATGTGGGATCTTCCCGGACCAGGGCTTGAACCCTTGTCCCCTGCATTGGCAGGCGGGTTCTTAACCACTGCGCCACCACGGAAGTCCTGGAATTGTTTTTTTAATTTCATGTCCAGATTGTTCATTGCCAGTGTATAGAAATAAAACTGATTTTTGCGTGTTGATTTTTTTTTTTTACCCTGTAACTTTGCTCTATTCATTTATTAGCTCTAGCATTTTTTTTGTGGATTCTTTTGAGTTTTCTACATATGAGATCGTGTCATCTGCAAATAGAAATACTTCTTCTTTTTCAATTTGGATGCCTTTTCTCTCTTTTCTTGCCTAATATTCTGATAAGAACTCCCAATACTATATTGAAAAGAAGTGGCAAAAACAAGCATCCTTGTCTTACTCTTGAAGCTTCCTACTCCAGTATTTTTTGTGACATCATTGTGAATTTTAAGGAGACAGTGGGATCTTATGTCTTGAATGAGATTTCAAATTTTTGAAGTATAATAAAATTGTAGACCTCAGGGTTTATTTTATCATCTATCCTAAAAACGAAACCCCATGATTAACTTTTCAATTAAAAGTTGAGACATTCGTTTAAAGCTTGGCCGTGGGTAAGATGTCGCTTCTGTAAATACTTTGGTAGAAAATGAAAAGTCAAATTAACAAACACCCATACATAGTACTCTATACAGTATATCATGTAGAGAAATTAAAAACAGATTCCTGACCTTCAGGATACTTAGGTACTTGGGGAAACTAGACAGAATACATGTTTTAGGGGTCAAAATTATGTATTCAAAGTACTGTTGCATTCCCACTCAAGAGACTTGTTTTTGAGTCTTAATCTTTCCATGTGGCAGTTGCTGGGAAATTTGTTATTTTTTTTTTTTTCTGCTTGCTTTTATTATTAGTTGAAAACGGTGGCTCTTCTAGTCTAGATTATATTCAGTTATTATGGCATAGGTTTAAAAATACTTTATGGATATTTTTCAGCAACTTCAGATTTTCTGCAAGTTGAAATCTTCTGTTACATCTTTCACTACTTTATCACCTCTACTCCCACCTCCCCTGAAGAAACTTTTCCTATCAGAATTTAAGTTTAATAGTACTTTATAGTGAGATATATATTCTCCTGGGGTGAGGGAATTCACTTGAAAGTGAGCATAACTTTTCTTTTATTTCAAAGTTCATCCAGGGATGTTAGCAGGAAGTTGTACATCACTTAAACATTTTCAAGTGATTATTTTCTTTGTATGTATTAGGCCTCAAGAAAGGAGAACTGGATATGAGCAGTTTCACCCAGGCCCTTCCCCGGTGGATCATGATTCACTGGAATCCAAGCGACCACGTCTGGAGCAGGTTTCTGATTCCCATTTCCAGCGGGTCAGCGCTGCGGTCTTACCTTTAGTGCACACGCTGCCAGAAGGGTTGAGGTCTTCTGCAGATGCTAAGAAGGTAAATATTTGTTCTCTTACCCTGTGGAGTTGTCGGTCTGAAATGTTTGTTTAGCCATATTCAGGCACAGCGCCTAAAAGAAAGTCCAGTAATGCCAGTCTCTAAAGGTTAGTGCTATGGGAAAGTAAAAATTTTGTTAAACAAAACTAAAAACCACAGACTTAATACTCCAGACTTTTAAAGTCAGTACTTTTAACTTTTTGGTAAATGAAAACAGTCCGAGGACTGCTGTAAAGAAAAATTGCTGTTGAATGACGTTCAATTGCTGTTAAATCTCAAGCATTTTATATCGGCTTGTTGGGCTGTAAAATGTGGTCAGACTCAAGACTACCACAGTTCTGTTAAATTTAAATTAAATTTTAAATAATACCCTTAAATTCAGTTGCAGTTTATTAACTTACTGCATAGGAGAAGACACGTTTTAGGTAAGGTTTAATTGTGCTTATAATTTTTGTAAAGAAAGTTTCTTTTTCTAATTTATGTAAAAAATATGTTCTTGCAAATACAGAGGAAAAAAGTTATCTATAATTCTCTGTTTTAGAGGTAACTGTTAACTTTTAATATGTAGCTATATCTCGTGACATTTCAAACAATGTGTATTGTGGATTTATGAGAAGGTTCTATTAAGATCAAACGTCTTTTTCTCTTATGTTTATTGTTATTTGCCTTTCTTTTGTGAAATGCATCTTCCTGTATTATGCCCTTATTTTGTTGCTGAGTTTATCATATTTAACTGTCTATTTTGCTTGTCATTAAATCTTCAGATTAGGAAGTACCTGGCACTTAGTAGGTACTGAATAAATATTTGTTTTAGAAAGAATAAACTAATTCTTTAAAACACTTTTAACAATAAAGTGTTAACCCCTTTACTATCATATGTTCATATCTCTTACCCCTGCCTTTTTGTTATCAGATATCTTTCCCATAAAGTTTATTTGCCTTTATGGCTAATGGCCCTGTCCACCCTGATATCAGATAAATAAATACACATTTTCTCTGAGTTTTTATGCAGTGAGAAATGATTTAAAAGATAGTGAATATGTTTGCAATTTATTTTCAAATAGATCAACTGGAAAAAAAAAAAGGTAGGTGTGTGCATGTGTATAGAGACAAAGCAAATACAACAAAATGTTACAGCTAGTGAATCTAGATGAAGATATTGAGTGTCCATTATACTAGTCTTTCAACTCTTATGTAAATTTGAAAATTTTCAAAATAATAAGTTGGGTGGGGAAAGCTCTTCGTGATAAGCTAGAAATGAACTAAGCTTCTAGGAATATTGAGACCTGCTTCACTATGTGAAGTATCTGTATTATAGTCTATGGGTTTATAAGAAATGTTTGAAACATTTAAAAAAGAAGGAAAGAAAGAAAGAAATACAGTGAATAAAGGTCTTCTTCCAAGGCTGAATAAATGACCACAAAGGTAATTTATAGCTATAGATTTTTTTGGCAGAAAGAGATCTTAAAACTTCATCCATTTAAATAATGTGTTGTGTTGGATCAGAGTACAGCTGATTTCCATTTTATAGTAGAGAAGACAGATGTTAAGAAAAATTAAGTGACCTAGGTCGAGCCTCCTGAGTTGGAATGAGAACCCATGACCTCTGACCCCTAGTCCTGCTCTTTTCCCCCCCCCAAGTTGTAAATCGTGACTTTCCTTTTTTTAGAAGTAGGGATTTTGAAAGAATTAGCATCTGTTAGTTTTTTCTTTTTTTTAATGTTGTTAAGCCCAGGTATATCATTTATAGAAAGATTAAATTAGATAAGTTTGAAGGAAAAAGTTACAGTCTCACCAGTTAGAAATTGTTGTTAATTGTGCATATTTTAATGTGCTCGCTTTGTATATTGTATATAACTTCATTTTTGCTTAAATACATACTTTTTGTGTCGTTAAGTTTACAATTTTATTTTTAGTCATATTCCATATATGGATATAAAGTAATTTATTTAATTGCCACACATGTAGGTTACCTGTTTGCTCATTAGAACAATGACATATTTTCTTTAGGTTGATTTTTGTGTTTGTTTTTTTTTTGTGGCTGCGCTGTGCGGCTTGCGGGATCTTAGTTCCCTGACCAGGGATCGAACCCTCACCCTGGGCAGTGAAAGTGCAGAGTCCTAATCGCTGGACCACCAGGGAAGTCCCTAGGTTGATTTTTTTGATATACAGTCTTATTTATTTCCCTAAGGTAAATTCCTGTTAGTGTAAGTAATTAGAGACCAGAGTTGGCATATTTTAAGGTTTTCATGGGTGTATCCAGATTGCCCTGCAAAGGAGGAGAGCCAGTTCTTGTCCCTGATAGCACGGTATAAGGGCTCCCAGGTCTTGTGTGCCCTTACTGATACCACATATTTACTGTTTTTAAAAAAGTCATTGTTTGATAAATTTTTAACTTGCATTTATTTGCTTGTTAGTAAAATTTGACATTTTTTCATTTGTTTATTTTTCCTGTTTTATGAATTGCTTTTTCATATCTATTGCTCATTTTTCTGTTGGTGTGTTTTTTATTTTATATTGAGTTGTTAGAGTTCACGTTTTGCAAATGATTTTTTCCGTTTGCCTTTTAAATTTTTTATTTCAATTTTGATGAAGAGAAAATTGTTTTTTATTTTGATTCATCAGTCTTTTTTTTTTTTAAATGTCTTTTGCTGTTGGCTTTCCTGAGCTCAAGATAATGTGAATGCCTTTTTTGTTTGTTTGAGGCTTCTTGTGATTTGCTAATAAATCTCATATAAATGTTTGCTATTATTTGGCTTTCATTGTGATATAAGATGTGAGGTAGGAATCTTAACTTCTTCCCTCAAATTACTATCAGAATGTTCCAATACAAAATTATAAACTCCTTGAAGGCGAGCATCATGCCTGTTTCGTTCACCACTCTACCTAGTGCCTGTCATATAATAGGCACTCAAGGAATTTGTTTTTTGTTAAATATTTAACTAGAGAAGAAGTCAGTGGAAAATACTGATTTGTAATAGTAGTTCTTAGGGCACGGATCAGATCACCTGAGGAGCATTTTCAAAATCTGCTGAATCGAAATATAATCTGTTTTGCTGTTATACGTGTTATGTAACACAAATTAGCTCATATGCATATGTAAGAGAATGATATGAATATAACATGGAAGTCCTAAAGATTCGTGAATGATTGTTCCCTGCACATGAATGTTTTCAGGCTCTCAGGATCAAGCTGCCTCATAATTAAGAAATAGCCTTTGAGATAGATGAAGACCTTAAAAAGATTTGAAAAGTCTGCATTTAGTTTTCATTTAGTGCAGGTAGTAGCTGGCTTAGTTAATTCATGAACTGCTCTGCTTTTCAATGTTAAGCTAACTAATGAAGATTGGAATGTTGAAAAGAAACTGGGAAGACATTTTCTCCTGTACTTTTTTGTTTTTAAAGGTTGATAAAAATCTTTATACCCCAAATCTGATTTTTATTTTGATGAAACATACTATTTTCTACTGGAAGCAAATGACCTCAAGGATTAACAAAGGAAGCATAAACTATAGGGTTTATGGCTACCAAAGAATTGACTGTAGTCTAAATGCAAATGATATTGGCGCTTTAACAATATTATTACTTCTATTAGGATCGCTGTTGTTTTTGCTAATGCTCTGCTTGCAAAGTTTAAGTAATAACCATAATCCTATTTTCCCCAGAAGTCTTATATTTAACTATACTATTACAGAATATCAGACTTTTCAGGAATATACATGTTATGTTTTAGTTGAAATCTCTGTTCCAAGGTGTTTTGGAACAACTATCCAGGTATAATTAAGTGCATTCTTGGTTAGAACTACTGATTTCTCACAGTTAATTAATCTTATTTAATACATTGAGGGCTCTATAGTCCTAGGAACTGTGCTCATTCTAGGCTTCTTATACCCTAAAGAAAACTAGTACCTTAACCTAAAATATATGTGCTTTACAGTGTTACTTATATCTTCACTTCAGACTGGAGATTAGTAGGGTGTATGTGTGTGTGTGCACGCGTGCATGTGTGTGTTGACGGGGTGATAGGTTTTGGGTGGAGGGGCCTTCAATCTGTTGTAGTCCCCTGCTGGTTTGGAGCTGGAGTGGGATGATATATTTGGCTGAAGAGATGTTATGTGCGCTATAGGGTGGGCAGGCTTAGTTGCCCTTTATGAAGGTAGGTCTGGGTGATTGTAGCAACAAAACTTCTAGATCATTTCTTGGACTTCTGTACCTCACTGTTGGCCCTTGGAAAGTCTGAAAACTTTTTGATAGGAACAGCCATATCATAGCTGTTACGTTGGGTGGGCACACAGGGCATGCATGTTCAGACCTTTTGGAGTGCCATTACAAGGAAATGGCTGAGGAATTGGTATCTTCCTTTGCCGTGATTGCGTTATTATTTCTGCAGATATTAGAAGTCTCAGTATCGTTGTACTAAAGGCTGGTTAGCCATTTAGCCACCTCATTCTGGATAGCTTTTAGGATCTTCCAAATTGTGAATGATATGTCTAAACTATAAACAGCAGTAGTGTGGGTTTGTGTGTGTGTGAGAGAGAGAAAGGGAGGGAGGGAGAAAATTGCTACCGTAGGACTGCCATCTACAGAGAGCACACATTGCTCTGCTAAGCTTTAAAATTCACTTTTTTCAGTTAAGAGGATCTTGAAGCTGACATTGGCTGTTAGTGAGAAATCATTTGTTCTTGATTTTCTTCCTTAAAGGATCCAGCATTTGGAGTCAAACATGAAGCTCCTTCCTCTCCAATCTCTGGGCAAGCATGTGGAGATGATCAAAATGCTTCACCTTCAAAACTTTCAAAGGAAGAGTTAATACAGAGTATGGATCGTGTAGATCGAGAAATTGCAAAAGTAGAACAGCAGATCCTTAAACTGAAAAAGAAACAAGTAAGTGTTTGATTTTACTGCTTAATACATTCTCAGAATGTATGTTTGTCTCCCTAAACAAGAGAATGTTGAACTTTCCATATTTTTAACTTTACGTAAAGGAAATCATGCCTTGTATGTTCTGTGACTTGCTTATTTTTGTTGTTAGTTTCCTTAGTTTCATCCATTCATTTTCTTGTGGTATTGTCTGGTTTTATGA
Source organism: Eubalaena glacialis (assembly GCF_028564815.1). Classification (NCBI taxonomy): domain Eukaryota; kingdom Metazoa; phylum Chordata; class Mammalia; order Artiodactyla; family Balaenidae; genus Eubalaena; species Eubalaena glacialis. The sequence continues at coordinate 3,495,369 of NC_083734.1, read as the reverse complement.
TTCCAGATAGCAAAACTTATTTGTCTGTTCCGTGTTGGCTCTTACTGGATGTGTTGTTTCTAGTTTCTTGCTATTCCACACATGGTGCTATGTTTTTGGTTCACGTGTAGACAGATTTTCTAGGACGTGTGCCCAGGAATGGCGTTCCGTGGCCTGAGCATGTGCACGTGTTCGCATGTGCTAGATGAGACCACATCTGCTGAGATGGCAGCACCATTTATACTCCCACTGGCAGCGTGTTCACGTTTCAGTTTGTGCATGTTCTTGCCTTCACGTGGATGTGAAATAGTTTTGATTTGCATTTCTCTGATGAGGAATGAGACAGAGCTTGTTTTCATTTGTTTATGGGTTGTGTGCCTTATGTGGATGGTTACTTTGTCATTTTCTTATGTTTAGTGTTTCCTGAAGCCTCTTGTCAGGTATGTGTATAGCACGTGTCTCCTAATTTGTGGCTTGTCATTTCAATTTTTGGGGGGATGGGGGGGAGGATTTTTTTTTTTTTTTGAGATTAAGAAAGTATACAGTTAAAGTGTACACTTTAGTGTACACTTTTAAAGTGTACAGTTCAGTGGCTTTTATGTATTCATAAAATTGTGCAACTGTCATCGTTATATATTTCCAGAACATTTTTATCACTTCAGAAAGGAACCACATATCTTTTAGCAGCTACTCTATTTCCCTCTCCCCCCAGCCCCTGGCAACTATTAACCTCTTCTCTATATATATGGATTTGCCTATTCTGGACATTTCAGATAAATATAGAATCATAATATGTGACATTTTGACTCCTTTTATTTAGCATGTTTTCAAGAGTCATCCATGCTGTATCTTGTATCAGCACAAAATTCCCATTGCATGGATATACTATGTTTTGTTTATCCGTTCATTAGTTGATGGCATTTAGGTTGTGTTCACTTTGGGATGTTATGAATAGTGCTGCTAGGACACACTAGTTTTTGTGTGGACATGTTTTTTTGGTTCTCTTGGATATATACTAGAAGTAGAATTGGCAGGGTCACATGACGAATCTCTGTTTAAAGTTTTGAGGAACTGCCAAACTGTTTTCCAAAGTGGCTGTGTCATTTTAAATTCCCACCAGCAGTGTATGAGGGAGGGTTTCACCTTCTCTACTTCCTTGTCAACATTTGTTGTTGGTTTTTTTAAAAATAGCTATCCTAGTAAATGTGAAGTGGTATCTCATTGTGGTTTTGATTTTCATTTTCTTAGTAACCAATGATGAACATCTCTTTATGTGCTTGTTGGCCATTTGCATATTTTCTTTAGAGATATGTTCATTCAGATCCTTTGCCCATTTCTTTTTTAGCTGGGTTGTCTTTTTATTGTTGAGTTGTAAGAGTTCTTTATATATTCTGCATACTCAGATGTATGATTTGCAAATATTTTCTCTCATTCTGTGGGTTGTCTTTCTACTTTCCTGATAGTATTCATTGATGTACAAAACCGTTATTTCCTCTATTTGATTCATTCAAATATTTTTTGAGCATCTAGGGAGATACAAAAGTGATTAAAACATGGTCAAAGAGGTAAATCTAATGAATAAGTAATAGAAGGCAAGGTATAAGATTCACTGAATCACAGCAGTCAAACGAAAGTGCTGTAGGAAATCAAGAGTGAGATTGCTTCTAGCCTGGAGAGGGGTGTGGGTGGCTGGAAAGTCAGGAACGGGGATTGAGATTAAAATAGAAAACTTCGTCTGGATTGCTAATGAGACTCAGTTTGGACTCTCCTTTGTATTCATCTCTCCTTTTCCTCTCTCCCTGTCTTAATTTACCAGGACTGTTCATTGTGCTTTTTCCTAGACTTGCCTGCATTTTTACTTTAATGTCTTCTACCGAACTAGGTCCTTTTGGTGTTTTAGGAGGTTTTTTTTCTTTTTCTTTTTCTTTTTTTTCCCTCTGTTTTTTGGAAGGATTCTTGACTTTTTTGCTCTTGGTATTTGATGGTTTTGAGTCTTTTCCATTATGGTTTGATTTTATGCCTTTTTGGTTGGAGTATCATATAGATTTCTTTGCTGGAGCTTTTTCTTCAGCTTCCTCTTCACCTTCATCAGCAAGTTTTGCTTGTTTTCTGTGGAACCTTCCTACCACTTCCAGATATACTTAGGGGTTTCACATCCTCCTCTTCTTCATCTTCTTACTCTGCATCTTCTAAGTGCTGTCCACTAATAAGTACAAGCCCTGAACTACTTTTAGACCACAGGTAGTATTGTTTCAGAGCCCCCCAGGGAAGCCATTGGCTGTACAGACGTTATCAACCTTGCCAGGGCTGCTTTGCTTAGGCTGCCTCTGCTTCAAGAGTGTGCACTTCATCCTTTGCACCAGCCCCGAAACTGACCCTTCCTAAAGATAACCGCTCATTTTCATCATTCTCCACTTTGAAGTGATAATCTTTGTTGGTCTTCAGTTGACAACTAAAAGATAGTTCTGGGGCCTCAGGGGCACACACTTAGGTGGGAGAAAAGGTGGACGGAGATAAGTGACTTCCTGTCAGAGGACAGCTGAGCAGGACAGAGTCATACTGGGGCAGAAAGTTTTTAATTGTGATGAAGTCCAGTTTATTTTTTCTTTCATCACTTGCACTTTTGGTGTCATATCTAAGAACCTTAATCCAAGTTGCATAATCCAAGGTGACAAAGATTTATACCTATGTTTTCTTCTCGGAGTTTTGTAGTTTTAGCTCTTACATTTAGGTCAGTATTTTTGGTGAACAGAATTTCTGTAGATTTTATATGAGACTACCCTGGGACCATTAAAAGAGTTTACTTATATTGTCTTTTTAAAAGTTTTATAGTTTTCTCATCAAATTATTCTTTTTTTTACAATTTATTTTTATTTATTATTTTTGGCTGTGTTGGGTCTTTGTTGCTGTGCGCGGGCTTTCTCTAGTTGTGGTGAGCGGGGGCTACTCTTCGTTTTTGGTGTGCGGGCTTCTCGTTGCGGTGGCTTCTCTTGTTGCGCAGCATGGGCTCTAAGCACGCGGGCTTCAGTAGTTGTGGCGCGTGGGTTCAGTAGTTGTGGCTCGCGGGCTCTACAGTGCAGGCTCAGTAGTTGTGGTGCATGGGCTTAGTTGTTCCGCAGCATGTGGGATCTTCCTGGACCAGGGCTCGAACCCGTGTCCCCTGCATTGGCAGGCGGATTCTTAACCACTGCGCCACCAGGGAAGCCCTCATCACATTATTCTTAATCCACCAGAAATTGAATTTTTGTGTCTGCCTCAAGGTAGGGGTCAATATTCATTTTTTTCCCTGTATCGATAATTAAAAAGTTCATCCTTTTCCAACTGTTCTACACTTTTAGCTCTATTATAATTCAGGTTTGCATCTATATATGGATTGATTTCTGGGCTTTGTGGTCTTTGTGTTCTTTGTGGTATTGATGCAGAAATATAATAGACATCCTTCTGATTACTAGAGCTTTATTCTTTTTTTTTCCAGTGAGGCAAACCCCACTTCTGTGGGCATGATTTAGCTTTTTAAAAGTTTTTTACCATCTCATATAACTTTTAGAATCATATTTTTCAGTTTTCCAAAATATCTTTCTGTAATTTTCACTGGAATCATATATAATACAGAAATCAGTTCCGGGATGACGGTACCTTTATGTTAATGAGTCTTCCAGTCCGTGGCTGTGGTATATCTGTCTATTTAGGAGGGCTTTCATGTTTTATTACTTTCTTTTATATGCCTTGTGTTAGATTCAGCTCTAGGGACTTTATATTTTTGATGCTATTGTTAATAATATCTTTTCAAAAATTATATTTCTTCTGTTACAGTTTTTTTTTCACATGCTAGAATAACTTTTTTAAAAAAAATTGAAGTATAGTTGATTTACAATGTTGCATTAGTTTCAGGTGTACAGCAAAGTGATTCATATATATATGGTCTTTTTCAGATTCTTTTCCATTATAGGTTATTACAAGATATTGAATATAGTTCCCTGTGCTCTACAGTAGCTCCTTGTTGTTTATCTGCAGTCTTTTTTTTTTTTAATATATGCCAGCAACCTCCCTAAATTATCCTTTTAATGTTAATTACTTATTTGTAGATTTTTTTGGGTTTTCTATGTAGGTAATGGTCATATCAACAGTAAAAAAAAAAAAAAAGACAGTTGTTTCTTTCTTTCCAGTTCTTAAACCTTTTCCTTACTTTTCTGTTGCCTTACTGCTCTGCTTAAGACTGCAGTGCAACATTGGGACGTCCCTGGCGGTCCAGTGGTTAAGACTTTGCCTTCTAGTGCAGGGGGTGCGGGTTTGATCCCTGGTCCGGGAGCTAAGATCCCACATGCCTCGGCAGCCAAAAAACTAAAACATAAAACAGAAGCAATATTGTAACAAAATTCAATAAAGACTTTTAAAATGGTCCACATCAAAAAAAACTTAAAAAAAAAACCTTGCAGTGCAACATTGAAAGTGGTTATTCTTGTTCTTTTCTGCTTTGTCAGGAATGCCTTTTACTTTTTACTACCACTGGTTATGATGTCAGTATTATAGACATCCTTCCTCAGATTGGGAAATTCCCATCTGGTCCAGTATGCTGAGAATTTAATCATGAGGGACATTGAAGTTCACCAAATGCTTTTTCTGCATAAGTTTGTTGATCTTATTATTCTCCTTTAAAATATATTAATAGGATGAATGACATCAGTTATTTTTCTAGTGTTAAATCACCTGTGGATTTTTACGTTTAACCTAACTTAGTCATGATGTATTATCTATTTTTAATAAATTGCTGGACTTGACTTACCACTATTTATTTTGGGATTTTTGTATCTTATTTGTGAGATAGATAAGCCTGTCATTTTCTTTTCTTATATGCTTCTTGTCTGGTTTGGTAACAGATCATGCTAATGTCATAACCTTTCTAAACTCTGAAATAGTTTAAGATTGTAATTATTTGGTAAAATCAGCTGGATCTATTGGGTATTTCTTGTGTAAAAAGTATTTTTAAATTAGTGATTCAATTTAAAAACATTCACTTCTATTTCTTCTGGAGATAGTTTTTTCCCTCATTTTGGGGAATATAGTTGTATCTTCTGTATCATCAGTTTCTGTTTCTTATTTCCTCTTTGGTTTTATTCTGCTCTTTTATAATTTGTCAACATTAACTTTTTAGTTTTTTCTTCCCCCTTCTCCCTATGCACTACTTTAACTTCATTCAGCAAGTTTTAATTTATAATGCATTTTATTATCCATCCTGGTTTCTTTTTCAACTCCTGTATTAATAAAAGTGTTCTTTTAAATTTCTTATATATAATGTTTTCTTGACTATTTTTGGTTATTTGATTTCTAACTTTATTGTGGCCAGAGAGTATGGTCTCTAATACCCAGTCTTTTGAAATAATTCGTTCTTGAATTTTGGCCTAGATGATGATCGATTTCATAAAAATACTCTGGGCATACTTGAGAAGAGTATATATTCTCTACTTAAAAAAATCATCCATATCTTCTCTCATTTTTGTCTGTAACTTATCAATTACCACTATGATTTTGGGTTTGTATCTTTTTCCTAGTAGTTCTCAATTTTTAAAAAATTGAGGTAAAAAAAATTGACATGCAACGTTATATTAGTTTCAGGTGTATAACATAATGATTTTATATTTGAATGTATTGCAAAAAGATCTCCACAATAAGGCTAGTTAACCATCCATCACTACATATAGTTACAGAATATTTTTCCTTGTGATGAGAACTTTTAAGATCTACTCTCTTAGCAACTTTCAAATATACAGTACAGTGTTGTTAACCATAGTTACCGAGCTGTACTTTACATCTCCATGACTTATTTATTTTATAATTGGAAGTTTGTACCTTTTGACTATTCACCCATTTGGTCCATCTCCCCCCTGCCCCTGCCACCACCAGTCTGTTCTTGCATCTACCAGCTCCTGTTTCTTCCCCTCCCCTCCCCTCCCCTCCTTCCTTCTTTCCCCTCTTTCCTTCCTTTTCTTTCCTTTTCTTTTCTTTTCTTTCTTTCTCTCCTTCCTTTCCTTCCTTCCTTTCTTTCTTTCCTACCTTCCTTTACTTCTTTCCTTCCCTTCCTGTCTTTCTTTCAAGATTCCACGCATAAGTGAGATCCACCTGTATGTGTCTTTCTCCATCTGACTTCACTTAAAATAATGCCCTCAGGGTCCATCCATATTGTTGCAGATGATGAGATTCCATTCTTCTTTTATGGGTGAATAATAGTCCATTGTGTATATATACCACATCTTCTTTATCCCTTCACCTGTTGGTGGACACTGAGGTTGTTCCCATGTCTTGGCTATTGTGAATAGTGCTGCAGTGGGGCCCGCTAGTACCAGCATCTACGCAGTGGGGGAGCTCCCAAGAGTGGCTGCTGCCAGTGTCTTGTGTCCCAAGGGTGAGCAGTGGCCGGGTCCCCCCCTCCCACCCCCGCATCTCTGGGAGACTCTTCAAGACCAGCAGGTTCATATTAATATGGAAACATGGGCCCCTGATTCTGTTGATGCTTCTCTTCATCTCTTCTGTAATGAAAGGGAAACTAAACACAAAATATGCCCCAGGAAAGTATGTCCAAGTCTAAATTCAGATGCATGCTAGGATTCCAAGATTTCTGCCTTTCAGCCCAGCTCTTGAAGAAATTTATACAGTGGCAGATGCAAGATTTCTCTGTAGAAGAGACTCAGGAATGGTGATGTGTTTGCAAGGAAGAGCTGGGGCTAAACTGTCTTTTAGGCAAACTTTATTTGCCTAAAACTAGGCTTGTTTGGAGTGAGCTGCCAAATCTGCTAGTGAATTCACATTCCCCTGGGAAGCCTGCTTTTTGGAAAGTCTTCAAGAAGTATCGAACTTTCAAAAAAGTCTGAAAACTATAATTGACCCTATATGTGAAGGCTCGTGAACTAAACTGGGTTCTGACAATGTGGACAGCAACCTCCCAGTTACCGCTTTCCATTCTCAAGTGGCGCTGCTTCAGCTCTTGTAAAATCCTCAAATTCCTACCTTAATGGCCAGGAGGAAATCAAACTGTGGAACTAGTCTGCACCTCCGAAGCCCCAGCAACCCCAAACTCTGTTATCCTCCCTTTCATTTCCCATTCTGACCCCTTTTAATGATGACCCCCCCCAAAAAAAAACTGCTGCAGTGAACATGGGGGTGCATATATCTTCTTGTTTATGTTTTTTTCTTTGGATAAATACCCAGAAGTGGAATTGCTGGATCATATGGGAGTTCTATTTTAATTTTTTGAGGAACTGTTTCCGTAGTGGCTGCACCAATTTACATTCCTAGCAACAGTGCACAAGAGATCCCTTTTCTCCACATCCTTGCCAATGCTTTGTTTACCATAAAGTCTGCTTCGCCTGATATTGATGTAATTAGATCAGCATTCTTTTGGTTGATATAGGTTAGTATATGTTTTTCTTTCCCTTTACTTTCTGTGCTTGTATTTTAGGTATATCTCTTATATAAGTAGGTATCTGGGTTTTGTTTTTTATTGAGTCTGACAAACTGTCTTTCCACAGGGTAATTTAGTTCTTTTAAATTGACGATGATGTTCCCTGGTGGTGTAGTGGTTAAGAGTCCGCCTGCCAATACAGGGGACATAGGTTCGAGCCCTGGTCCGGGAAGATCCCACATGCCACGGAGCAACTAAGCGCATGTGCCACATCTACTGAGCCTGCGCTCTAGAGCCCGCGAGCCACAGCTACTAAGCCCACACTCCGCAACTACTGAAGCCCAGGCGCCTAGAGCCCGTGCTCCGCAACAAGAGAAGCCACCGCAATGAGAAGCCCGCGCACCGCAACGAAGAGTAGCCCTCGCTCACCGCAACTAGAGAAAGCCCACGCGCAGCCAAAAATAAATAAATAAAATAAATAAATTTATAAAAAAAAGAAAAAAAATTGACGATGATGATTGGTAATATCTCAATTATTTTTAAACTATTTTATGCTTTCTATTTGTCTTGTTTTTTTGGCCTCACCGTGTGGCATGTGTGCTCTTAGTTCCCTGACCAGGTAATGAACCCATGCCCCTGGCAGTGGAAGCACAGAGTCTTAACCATTGATCCGCCAGGGAAGTCCCTGTCCTGTCTTTTTTATGCTGATATTGATGTTCTTGTTTGTTTTTTCCAACCCTGATTTTGGATTGATTGTCTTATTCCATCTTCTCCTGCTCCACCAGTTTGGATTTTATACATTACTTGTTTGTTTATAGTGGTTCCCCAGAAATTTTAACAGTCTGTTTAACTTGAAGCCTAAAACTAAGTAGTATCTTAACCATCTTCTTGAGTGTAGGAGGGCATAGAATTTCTTGATTTCTTTCTTTCCTCCCGACTTTTATGCTATTGTTGTCATATATTTTAGTTCTTTCTTATTTTTTTAAAACTGCCAAAGACATTATTATTTTATATGGTCAATCTTCATTTCGATTCACCCACATATATGTCATCTTATTTGCCCGTCATTCCTTCTTGCAACACAGATCTTCTTCCATTTGTGAGAATGTGCTTCCTCTTGAAGAACGTCCTTTAGAATTTCCTTTAGTGAGGATCTGTTAGCTGGAGAGTTCGGTGTTTGTTTGGTTTTTATAACTTAACTGTTGTCTTTTACTTATGCTTGCTATTGAAAGGTATCTTTGTTTGGAATGTGGTTATTTTCTCAGTTTTCCCTGCATGCTGTCTTTTTCCTTTCATTGTGAAGAGATCAGCCCTTAGTCTAATTTGTGTTCTTTTGTGGAGAGTCTGAATTTTCTCTCTGGCTGCTTTCAGTAACTTTTTCTTTGAGTGCTGTTGTTTTTACTATGATTTCTTTAGGAGTGGGTGTTTTTTTTTTTTTTTTTTTAATCTTTCCAGGTTGAGACTCACTTGACTTCCTGAATATGTTAGAGTTTTTCATGAGTTCTGGAAAATTGCTTAGCCGTTATCTTTTTTACAAAACCCTTTCCTACAGTTTCTTTATCATCTTTTGAAAGTCCTGTTAGATGTAATATTTTATCACTCTGTCTTCCATGTCTCTTAATTGCTTTTCTTTCCCGTTTTTTTCCTTCTTCAGGCTTCATTATGTGCAGTATCTTCATTTCTGGCATATCTGCTGTCAAGTGTATTTTCAATTTCAGTAATTATGTTTTTATTTTAAACATTATTTATTTGGTTGCACTGGGTCTTAGTTGTGGCACGTGGAATCTTTCAGTTGCAGCATGCACGTGGATCGAGTTCTCCGAGCAGGAGTCGAACCCATGCCAGCTGCATTGGGAACGTTGGAGTCTTACCCACTGGACCACTAGGGAGGTCCCTCAATAATTATGTTTTTATTGCTGGAATTTTTATTTGACTCATTTAAAAAATCTGTTTGGTAATTTAAAAAATATCCCCCCCTTGCCTTTTTTTAATATGTTGAGCCCTCTTTTATTTATTAAATCATATTAGATTTATTGACAATTCTTTTAAGTCTTAGTGAGTCTTATCCTTCTGGGTTGGTCATATTTTTACTTTTCTTTAGTTTCTTCATGTATAAAATAGTAATAATACTAATAACACCAACTGAATCATGAGATTGTTGTATGAGTTGAGATAATGAATGTATTATATAATGTGTCACATAGTGAATGCTCAATAACATGTAACCCATTAAAATAATTAAAAATAATGAGACATAGTGTATGACTTATGAGATATACAGGAGCTATAGATTTTATTGAAGAATAAAAGACAACTTGAGTAAATAAATACAGCAGAATAGAAACACAGTATTAATAATGTGAGCTCATGTTAATTCACATTTTATACAATTTCAATAAAAATTCTAACTAAATTTATTTTTAAAGTTTGCCAAAATTATCGTAAAGTTAATGTAAAAGAATAGGTGAGGAAAGTTTGTTTGTTTTGTTTTGTTTTTAGACTTTCTGTTACTGTGGTTTTGTCCCCGGGCTACTTAGCTACTAAGAACAAAATGTGATTTCCTGAAACTTGTTTATTTCTTTCTCTGCACCTACTTAACGGGGATTCTAAAAGAAGGCCCTCTGAGCAAAGGAATAAAAGGGCATGGTTGAAGAACTCATTCCCATAAAAATGATCTCAGAACTCCAAATATCTTTTGCTCACACAGATAGCAGGTTGAAAGAGTACTTTCTGTTCCAAAGTGGAAGTGGTCCTCAAAGCTTCTCTCTTGGAGGATTTTTATCCTTTCATTTGGGTACGGTCTGACTTAAATGACTAGGAACCTTGACTATCAGTCTTACTTGGTAGTATAGGTGATTTTTTTTCTGCTAGGCCTTTGGTAGACTTAACCATCTTTACCTAATGTCTTTTTTATCATCTCATTCAGTGAACTTATATCCATGTAGCTATTTGTTGAGCATTTACTAGGTATCAGGCACTAGTTAGGTGATGGAGGACAAAAAGCAGTGAACCTAGCTGAGTCCTTACTTAACTTCAGTAATAATTGTAGGTAATAGTTACTGACTGTTTATAGTTGTGCTTGACATATATTGAGTCATTTAATCTCTCAGAAAGCTATGTGGTAGGTAGGATTAATATCCCTACTTTACATGTGAGGGGTTTATATACTTGCTCAAGATTGAGGTCCTAGGATCAAACCACTTGTAAAGGGCGACCCTGAGGCTGAATCCTGGGCACAGTAATTCAGGTAGGCTCCTGCTTTGTGATTGCACACACCAGCAGTCCATATTCTTTTGGTTTTCCCAGGGCCTCTTCGCTATAGAATATAAAGTTTGGCAGGGGAGTAGGGTAGAGGATGGTGCTGTGCTGACTTAAGGATTAACCCTTAAACGTTCTACCGTACTCTCCCCCGCCAGACATTAACACATACTGTGTATCTATAACACAGAAAAGCATTATTACAGTGCCACAAAAGGTCATTGTGATAGAGGTAGATGGGGTACCTTCATATGTTTAGATTCTCTTACTATTTTGCTTTAAATTTATCAGAATTAAAATATAAAAGGATTTTTCAAATGATGACTTATGTTGTTTGGTTATTAGTCAAAATAAATCTGATTAGGTTCGTTAGAGCCTTTGGGTCCGGTCCATTAGGCCCTAGTAGATTAAGTGATTACCCTATAGAATCAGCAAAGCATTGCTCAGAAGCATGTGTTATCTCTGGTGATTAATTACTAGTGGGGCTGATGTGCAGCAGATGCCTGACTCTTCCTTTCTGGGTCTCTTAGCAACAGCTCGAAGAAGAAGCCGCTAAACCTCCAGAGCCTGAGAAGCCTGTGTCCCCTCCTCCCGTGGAGCAGAAACACCGCAGTATTGTCCAAATTATTTACGATGAAAATCGGGTGAGTTCATGCCATTCCCGACGGCACAGGCCTTTAAAACCACTGGACTATGCCTTTTCCAGTCATCTGTGTATTCTGTGGTAATATTAATTGTATTAAACATGCTTTCTGTTATAATTTTTAATGTTCTTAAACTTTGACTGAAGCTTGGTGTTTTTTCTTTATGTACTGAAGAAAAGTTGATAGTTGTGTCTTAAATTATTTAATATTTCATTTGCATGTTATATGGTATAATACTATTTTGTGACAGTATAATTTTATCAGCTGAGTCTCTCTCCTGTTATATAAATAGTGGTAAGCAATTGTGTAGCACATAATACAGCCATTCTGTAGTTTTTCACTTTATAAGCAACATTTAATGCCAAATACACTATTCTAGTAGAGATGGTCATTGGACGTGGAAACGACTTGCATTATCTGCTTCAGAACTGATAGCTGGGCTGTGCTTTGAAGTTTAGTTACAAAGTATGAGGCCATTGACCTTTAGGTCAACTTTCTTTTTTAGGTTTGTTAAAATAATTTCTTCTTTCATACTCATAATTAAAAGTGTCCCCGGATTTAGGAAAGCCAGGCCTCAATTCTATGAATAATTTTGTGATGCTGAAGTTAGTTTTTGGCCAGAATCCAGCCCAGGAACTAGCAGTTAAAGGGAAACTGATTTCACCTTAATGTGAAGAAAACCTTTCAACAGAGCTGCTTAACACTGGGCTTCCAGAAGCCCCCAGTTCAAGAAAGAATTATATGCTTTAAGTACTATGGTAGAGAATTGGCTTGTCAGCTTAAGGTGATCATAAGGTAGAAGATGGGGATTGTCATTTCAGTTTATTTGCCTTGTAGTGAGTGGAGTCTTACACAGGCATCCTGTAGCAAGGTTAGCCCAGATCCTAAAGGAAATTGACCTTAAGAAAAGCAGCTGTGAGATAGTCATTAAATACACTTTTATAGGAATGATCTTGGACTCAGGTGTACGTGTGTGTGTAGATAGATAACCGAAAGTCATCAGGTACACAATACTTAAGGAATTTTAAGTCACTGAGAGGCAGAAATATGGGCAATTATTACTAGTTCCTTGACTGGGTTCAAAATCAGTCCAATTTATTGGGCAGAACAACCTACGTGAAGATGAGTCCAGTGAGGGTGAAGGGCAGTCGGTGGAATGAGTGTTGAGGACCCCTCAGGGCATGCCTGGAGGGCAGTGACGCTGGGGTCCTTGCAGGGATGTAGCCCAAGGTCAACAGGTGCTCCCTTGTTTAAGAGAAGTAAGGTACATGGATTTTATATGAAATCTCCTGCTTTTAAAAAGCACACTGGAGAACAAGAAAGTACTTCTGAGGGCTGATAGGCTTCATGGCCAGTTTGTGACTTCAGGGGTAAAGTAAATAGGGATTAGAGCTGATAATAATGGAAAAGGATCTTATAAAATAAAGTACTGACTTCTTTCTTAGTATGAGTTACTTTTCAAATACATTGAATTCAATGATATTTATTAATTGATTGAGTTTCTTAATTAGCCTTCTCTTACAGGCCTAATAAACAGTTCCAATGTTAGTGAATTCTGCGGTTGCCTGACTAGGATGTGAGGACTGAAAACTATTGAACAAGATCTGATAGAGAATTCAGTTTGTGTTAATTTATATATATGTATTTTTTTTTCATTAGCTAGTGTAGTAAATGTTCCTTGATGCCCATCAGCAGAAACGAAAGCTCCTTTTAGACCTCTTCTTGCCATTTTAGCATTTACAATTCAGTTTGTTACACATTCTGTGAAGAATAGAAGAACCAAACTTGAAATGTGTCTTAATATTAGACTTGCAATGAGGATTGTTTTTAATTCAGTAACCGTAGAAATATCTTTCAAAAAATAGGTTCTTTTTGTATCCCCTGCTGCTAGTCGTCTGCCTTGGTGGTGCTTGTGCAGTAGACCCTGGATGGTAGCAGAAGCCCCCGAGGGGCGTGTTGGGAGCAGGCCGGCTTTCTCACCACTGACCCTTGCCTGCGTCTTCCTCCTCACCATGCTGCCTTTTGTTAGACCTTCACTGCCTTTGTAGCTTTTTGTCATGAATGACCTTACCTGTTTTGACACCGAGGGCACAGAGCGATGGGGGGCAACAAGAGTACATCTCCCTCTTGTTCCTTGTTTGACAGTGGCAGATACTGGTTGGCAGTTAAGCCAAATGTGGCCCAAGAGATAGGGGCCCTTATCTCGTATGAGGCATCTTTCTTTTATTTAGAAAGTTAGTGCGAGGCAGAAAACTACCTCAAACTGACTGTTAGTTTTAAAATTGGCTTCCTGGGAGAAAAATTGCCTTGTATCACATTTAAACTTGAGGCTAGGATTCATTTAGTCTCCAAACAGAATCTTCTCCTGGACTGCTTTTAACAGTTCACTTTGCTGTTACCCTTCCCAGTTGTAGGTTCCAAAAATATTTGTAAATGCTCTAATTTCAGCATTGTAATACGTATAGAAAAGAGGGGGTGTGCAGTGAAGCTTTCAGGAACATGTTGTTTATATTTTGATTGAATGATTTGCAAGTTAACGTGGCACCAGAAGAAAGAAAGTGATTGACAGTGGAGAATGTACTTAGTGCCAACAACCTCTGGTCACCGCGGCCATCATCCTAGAAACTATCGATTTCTCTCTCTTTGCCACTCTGCAGACTTGGTTAATCAATGAAGAGCCTCAGTCCTGCCTCCTGGATATTGGTCTGGTCAATTGCTTCTCTCTTCCTCCTTCGCCAATTGCTTGATTGGAGCCCTCACCTCTCATAGATGCTGAGTTTCCTTCCTTCAGTCTTTTTTTTCTTTCTAATCCATCCTTCATATTTGAGCCCCCTGACATGGTTCTCCAAATAAAACCTTTTGATGATTTCCCCCTTTCTACAGAGTAACCCAGCCTTTTCATCAGTGCTTACATGCCTGCCTGGCTGGCCCGTGGCCCAATACTCCTTTCTTAGCCATACCCTACCAGAACAGGTGTGAATGTTCCCTTGACGTTAGTAGTTTACCCTGTGATGTTGCCCCTGCCGTCAGGCATCCCCGTGGCTTGCCTTTCTTGTCTGTTGAGTGCACTCGACTTCAGGACCCAGCTCAAGTATCATTTTCTCTATGAAGCCTTTCAAGACTCCTTATCTTCCTACACCAGGAAGGATATCTTATTCATTGTTTCCTTAGTGTCTCGCAGGTGCCTGGCACATAGAACATAGTCAACATATGTTTGAGGCATTAATTACTTCTATCTATAGACTTAGAATAAAATTATATTATGTAAATGTGAAGGTTTTAAATTAGTTTTTTTCTGCCAAACGATAGGTTAATCTGTTCTTAGCAGTTAAGCCAACATGAAGTCAAATATGTAATTAAATTTTGCAAAACTTAAATCTTGGGATATGCAAACACCTTAAATATCAGCCTTTAAAATTAGCCCTGAAGAGGTAAGTGCCTTTACGTAATAGGATACCAGTAAATATTTGTCATGATACGATTTCCCCCTTGTCTCTCAGTATTCTCTGTTACAGCCTCACTTAGCCTGCCTGTTCTTGTCATAGACTCTGTGTAATGTGGAGTGCCTCAAGAAAGCAGGTTTAAACGTTGGAGAGTGTAGGTCGTCTAGAGAGAATCAGCTGTAGGTGCTAGATATTCCAAATTTATCATCTGTGATTATGCTGTTTGTGTGTTATTTAACATATTACCTTAAAGCTAATAAATTTTCTGAGAATTACATTTTGGCTTTTTGAGATTAGAACATTGTTCTCAACTGCAGACTGTTTTGATTGTTGTAACTTGGGGGAGGGGTGGAGTGCTGCTGGCATCTAGTGGGTAGAGGCCAGGGGTACTACTGAATAGCCTACAGTGCACAGGACAGCCCCCATGACAAAGAAATGTCTGGCCCAAATGTTAATAATACCGAGGTCAACAAATCGACTTAAAACTATCTACAGAAATAGCATTAGCTATGCAAGTTCAGTGGTTTTTTATAGTTTTGTATATGATATTTTTGATATGTTTATTTCTCATCTTAATAACATTTTAAGTTTCTTGGAGTTTGGAAAGTGCATTACACTACTTTGAGCTTCCTTTGCTAATTAAACAAAGTTCTTTTCACATAATATATGCTAAATAAATATTTGAACCATTGTAATTGATAAATGAAAAGGATAATGTTTATTTTAAGGGAACATCTTTCTTTACACTTGGGGATACTGATTGATTCCATTCCCATTTGTGTGTTGCATCAGAAGCCCTGGAGAGTTTCCCAGCCACAGTGCGTGGACGTGGGAGTCTCTGCAGCGGGCAGTGAGCCCTTGTTGTTACTAGTGAGCATGTGCTGGGGCAAGAGAGAGATCTGAGAACCCCCGACACATTTGCTGGATGTCAAATTCCAGCTTAAACAGCTTTAGTATTGAATTTTGTTATATTTCATTTGTCTATTAAAGGTAGATTTCTGTTAGATAGATAGCACTTTGGTCTAGATGATTTTACTTTTGAAAAAGGCATGTAAAAGTATATAATTCAACATTTATTTATTACTGAATACTTTGAGTAATTCAAACTAGTTGTTTTCTCTATTGTTATTACTAAGGTTTTCTTATAATTGGAAAATATGCTCATTATAAGCTTTTCTTCAAAGAGATCAACTTGGCTTACCATAGTAAAGATTGGCAACTTTAATGAAAATTTAAAAACATAAAATACCATAAAGACATTGAGTTGAAGTATTAAAAATGTTTGAAGGATTCATTTCTAATAGTGAATATCTGTTCCCTCTCCCTGGAATCTTAATATCTGTTTGTTTTTAAGAACTTACCAATTCTTTAGGTTTTGCTTTCAATACAAATGTTCAGATTTGACTGAATTTCATGAGGGAGTTATGAAAATAAAATTAGAGAGTATTTCAGGCTATCATATGAAAGAAGAATATTTGGAAATAAGGATAAGTTTGACTGTAGATTAGTATTTAGGTAAATATTATTAAATTGGAAGTGATTTTGCGTTTAGGTAATGTAATTTTTAATTATACAATATAATAATGTTTTTATCTAGAAAAAAGCAGAAGAAGCTCATAAAATATTTGAAGGTCTTGGCCCAAAAGTTGAACTGGTAAGTAAGAAATTTCTTTTTTCATGTCTAGTGCTCTTTTTGTAGCAGTTTTTCTTGGGATAAAATGGAATACAGTCACTTACTTTGGGATGAGAGTGATGTAGCTGGGCAGTAAGGGTGATAAGCTTGAAATAATGTGCAGGAACTTGGTTACCTTTGCAGAAGCATTTTCCTGATTGTGTTTTTGCCTGAGCAGCCATTTAATCACTCGGGTAGAAGGAGAAAGAAGTAAGAACAGAAATAGAAAGCTCTTTGAATCATACTGTTAGGGTAATATTGGTGTTAAATCCTCCTTTGCCTTTGAGATTAAAAAAATCTATGAATGAATTTATTATGGGATACAGTGGATTTATGAACTTTCTTAAAGCAGTGGCATTGTTAGGAGATGGGGTGGACAGAGTTATTCAGGGAACCTGAGTCTGGAGGTTTTGGTAGGGCGTCTGTTGTGTAGACCCAGTAGTACTGTACCTCGGCTTCCATTGAGATAGAAATTGTGTCTTTGTCTCTTCATATACATATGATGTACAACATTTTGTATATAAATGTTTGATTTATTTTATAGCCACTCTATAACCAGCCATCAGATACCAAGGTGTACCATGAGAACATCAAGACGTAAGTATTGATCATCTTTGGAGTTCTTCAGTTAAAGACCGTATATTCTATAAAGAGATCATTTTTATGTTATCTGCTGACATAGTATTATAATATTAGTGTAGGTGTGTTTTAGATTTGTGTAATTTGCTGTCGTTTTACTATATGTTATCTTCCTCTGGCTTCTTGGGGGTTGGGGTAACAGCTTTGAGTTTCCGAGGCCAAAAAATGAAATAAATTATTGCATAAAACTAGCTGGTTTTATAATCTGCTAGTAAAAAAGGTGGATACTTAACATTGAAATGGCTTACCTTGAGGCTTGAATTTTTTGCCTCCTGTTTTGTCTTTTTTTCAGTGGAGTACCTGCAAGGCGCATGATGAAGTAAGATAATGAAGCTTTTTCATTTAAGACTAGTGATGACACCGTCCCCCACCAAGCCACATCTGCCATTGCAAAGTAGAAGTGCCACGGATCATTTTATCATTATTCAAAATCCTATTCTAGGGAAATCCCTTCCATGACTCTTGCTAATGACGGTATTTGTAGACCCTTCTGCCATTTCATGTCCTGGTGCCTTGGAAGCGCTCAGCCACCTCATGTGGGCGAGGAGACTGCTCCAGGTTGTAGTTTGCTTAGCCTTGCTCATCCCAGACACCAGGCCTTTATGGATGCACATTTTGGAATGAGAAAATAAGTGAAAAGAAAACCTAATTTACTGATCTGATTGAAGTAAGAGAGGAAGCTAGATAGGTATCTTTTTTTTTATTATCATATTTTAAGAGAATTTTAGATGAATTATTCTTAGTTTGTAACAAAAATGTGATATTTCTACTTTATATGTTTTATTAAGTATAACCAGAACATTATACTTATTTACTAGTACCGTTACTAATGAGCACATTGCTATTTATATATATATATATCTCTCTCTATATATATATATATCTATCTTTTTTTTTTTCTTTTAAAAAATTTTCTTACTGAGAGTATGTGCAATAGTTGACTACTTTGCAGAACTGGTGGCAAATATAATTTGCATGGTAGTATGCATGACAAAAATTGAAATTTGAATAATTTTAACTTTTGTTAAGTAAGTGGTTTATAATAAAAGTCATATACTTAGAATTTTTCTGTGAGATGCTGCTATGGGCTTGACAACCCTTAGAAGTAGATTAGGCAAAACTCATATAAAATATACCTTGTTTTGGAACTGTTTCGCTGTTTTAACATTTTTACAAGGGAGAATAGCAGATAAAATCTAGTTGGCTACTTTTAATGATTTTTTTTTCCGCAAAGCTTCCGTTATGTTTGTGTTCTGTCTTTTCCCTGATATTAGCTGCACAGCAGCCCTGATTTATTTCATGTTAGCTACATTGCCTACTACAGTGCTTATCACACTGTCCTGAGATGGGGTTCTTCATTTAAATTCTTAGGAAACATTTTAAGTTATATTTATTGATTGTCATTTGCTTTTGAGTAGCACATAATTACAATGAGAGCAAACTGAATATATGGTAATGCTCCTACTGTACATCACCTTGTGAAATATCGTTTACTCAGCTGCATGCGTCTATATGAATCGTTCAGTAGCTATTCTTTCATCACCGTCATTTGCTTTGTATGAAATAGCAAACGTTCCTTTTAATAATTCTCTTCATCTCTTGGCTACTTTTCCATATAGCCAGCTCCTGACTGTCCATGCTTATTTGAGTGGAGCCAGTGTCAATGTTAGTCCTGAGTGGCAGATAATCCAAAAAATTACTTCTACTTGCCTTGGCTTTGTATTTATATTTGAATAATCAGCTTGAAATCCTTTCTGGAAGTAGGTGGGATATAAATATTTATATCTGAGCCTGCATGTCATTGTTTTTGAAGGTTGCAGTGCTTCCAATTTGAAAAGTGAAACTATTACACTAAGTTATAAGGGAAGTCTTCCTGTCCTGTCACGTTGGCCTCCGTGGCGTCTTAGAGTGTATTGTGTTGTTTCTCTGTAAAGCAGAAGCCGCCTCTGTGTTGGTGTACTCTCACAGGAGGGAGGGCAGCACATACCTGAGGGAGGAGATAACTTTAAAAGCTCCGCCTTCTCTTACGCCCCCCTCCCTCCAAGAGTGTGCCAAGGTGTTTATCTCACGAGGGTTCTTAAGGAGAATCAGTAACTGTGTAATCAGAACTTGAAAATAATATTTGCCTTACAATTGAATGTAATAACTAAAAATGAACTATTTGTATTAAAGTCTTACTATAGAATGGGAGGAATTTTAGTCAGTTCTAATTATTGCAGGAGTCTTATTTTGCAGGGTGAAAAAATTAGGGTTAACTTTGATTACATCATATATTCTTAAGTGATCTTCGCTTGTTTTTCAGTGTCTCTGAAAACAAAAAAGTGAATGCATTATTAAATTGTACTTTTTCTTAATGTCATACAACCATATTTTTCTCTTCTAGAAACCAGGTGATGAGGAAAAAACTCATTTTATTTTTTAAAAGAAGAAATCATGCAAGAAAACAAAGGGTGAGGTCCTATCCTTGTTAACTGAAATTTGTGCAACTTCCCCGTCCGCGCTTCTTCAGGCATTCGCTTTCCCATTGTAGTGAGAACGGTTCTTGATCACACATGAGAACAGGTGCTGATTTAGACAGTAACTATAGATGTGACGTAAATATAAATCTAATTCTAGCAACATTTTGATGTCATAAATCACATTTAATATCATTATCAAATTAATTTCTTTGGTCATCTGTGTATAACATTTTCATCTAGCCAAAATAAAGAAAATGGTGAGTAGTTAAAAAAAAATATGAAAGAGAAATAGGATGATCTACATTTAGTCTCTTAACCCTCAAACAAATGTGGGTAAGTTATGGTCATGCTGATAAGACATCACTGTTCTTTCTTATTAGAAACTGGGTCAGCTAAAGTTCAGCTTTTTCAAATTCACATCGTTTTTCATATTATATGACTTGCAGCCTAAAAATTTTGTGGTTATAATCTTCATGGAAATTAAGTTACAGAAAATATAATGCCAGTATTCTTATTTTTATAGTGTGTTCCTACTAATTTTAGACAGACTATTCATTTAAATTGCTTTTTAGTGAATAAATGATGTTCTTTGATTCACCTCAGAAATGAACTTTGTACCTTGTATTTAAGGACCTGGCAGTTTAATGAATTGTAAGGGTCAGCAGCTTTTATTTGGTATATAACTTCTAACGTTCTAATTTGCCAGTCTAGTCCTTCAGATACTTTCTTAAATTACCGGTCCTGAATCTTTTTTTTTTTTTTTTTTTTTTTTTTTGGCCAAGAGCATACACATATAAATAAGAAATTAGCTAAAGTATTTTTTTCTATCTGATAATTTTGTTGTAATTATGGTGTAATTGCTAAATTTGCTATCTGGAGACACAAACACAGAAGCACGGACTTTGTTTTCATACGTCACAGGGTATTTAGTTATGAAGTTTATATGTTCATTGATTTGCTTAATAAATACTTATTGGCTATTTCCTTTGTCCCATGTATTATTCTACAAAGGGAGCGGGCAGCCATGTGGCTTTAGCCCTTAGGGAGCCTGAGGAGTAAGGGGGTAGGTGAGGCTGCAGGCGATTACAGTGTTGTGGTCTTACGATGGCACAGGATGTACAGATGAGCATGAGAGCGTGTAAGGGGACAGCTGGCGCAGATATGAATCATGAGGGGTGTTGCACAGGAAAACCAGTCCTCTGCAGACTTTCACAAGCAGTGGAAGCAGCTCACAGGAAGGTCTGGGAAGTGGAGGGAGTGTGGCAGGTTGGAGAGGGCTGGGCTTGGACTGAGCTTGGTGGGTGGCGAGGAGTGAGGCTGCTCAGGGAAGCCAGGGCCGGGTCGTGCACAGCCCAGGGGTCATGAGGGGGCTTTGGGTCAGATCCTGAGGGCGGCTTTTAAGTGTTTGAGCTGAGGAAGTGAAATGTTGAGCTCTGTGTTTTAAGAAGTTGCATCTGGTTATGCCATTCAGGGTGCATGGGAGTCATGTAGGAAGGAGGCCGTTGCTTGAATCCAGATGAGACTGAGGGGGTGGCATAGTGCTGAGCGCAGGTGGAGGCCCAGGAGTGGACAGGCTATGAGGAGACGGGGCATGGGGAAGGCAGTGCTTTCCCCTCGTGGCTGCTTCCTGGAGCTGAACGTGTGGCAGGCCCTTTCGTTGTCTCACACCCACGGTCCGGGTCTTGTAGTGCACGGTTCTGTTTTTCTTCTTCTCTGTTTAAAAAATGAGATCATACATTATTCTTTTCTCTAAAAGCATTCGTTCTCGATTTCATGTAGTTTACTGCATTTCTTTT
Organism: Eubalaena glacialis; assembly: GCF_028564815.1. NCBI lineage: Eukaryota > Metazoa > Chordata > Mammalia > Artiodactyla > Balaenidae > Eubalaena > Eubalaena glacialis. The sequence goes on along the minus strand of NC_083734.1, from coordinate 3,474,083 downwards.
TATCATAAAGTACAACCAATTTCTGCCTTTTCCAGACTGTCAAAAATGTTCATTATATGGCATTATTTGTAGTAAGAAAAAACTGCAAGTAACCATAACGTCCAGCAGTAGAGGGATGGTTTAAGTGTGAGTGTTTTCTCTCACATATTGGAAGGATAACAACAAAATGTTAATCCACTTGCCTTTGGGATTATGAACTATTTACATGTTTCTATTTCTCATTTTCCATTTTTTTTGACAGTGAAGATGTAATTGTTATCAGAGTGGCTCATCATTTAGTTTGTTAATTTGTGTAGTCTTAATATTAACTAAAAAATCCAGCCACGATAGGCTCTGTGTGTTGATCTTTCGTAGAAAACAGCTCCCTTTCTTTCTCTTCTTTCAGATCAAGGACAGCTTTTCATTCACAGTTGAGTCATAGGCCACATGTACTTCTGACTTAGCCTTAAGAAGTAACCTTTACTTTAAAGTATTAGGTTTGTCAGAATCACAGAGTTTAGTTTAATTATTAATTTGCTACGGGTATTTAATAGGAGCAAAAAATCTGCCAACGTTATGATCAGCTCATGGAGGCATGGGAGAAAAAAGTGGACAGAATAGAAAATAATCCTCGGAGGAAAGCTAAAGAAAGCAAAACAAGGGAGTATTATGAAAAGCAGTTTCCAGAAATTCGAAAACAAAGAGAACAGCAAGAACGGTTTCAGCGGTAAGTGGTTTGATGTTTAATGGCTATGCTGTTTTCCTTTAAATCATACTTTTGATCCTTCACAATATTTATTGTTACCTGAATCTAATCATTAAGAAAGTTCATAAAGAACTTTTATTATGTTTTTCCTCTTTTTTTTGTAATGGAAGTATAGTTGATTTACAGTGTTGTGTTAATTTCTGCTATATAGCAAAGTGATTCAGTTATATATATATATATATATATATATATATATATATATATATATATATATATATACACATTCTTTTTAATATTCTTTTCCACTATGGTTTATCACAGGATATTGAATACAGTTCCCTGTACTATACAGTAGGGCCTTGTTTATCCATTCTATATATAATAGTTTACATCTGCTAATCCCAAACTCCCAATCCATCCCTCCCCCACCCCTTGGCAACCACAAGTCTGTTCTCTGTGTCTGTGAGTCTAAGAACTTTTATTTTGAATATAAAACTTCATTATCAGCTAACAATGTTTATGCCTTAGTGAATTTAATATTAATTTTTTATATTTAATCATGCTGTTGAATCTAAATTTAAGTGAATATTTTGAAATTAATTCTTCAGTTCTTGAAAATGCTCATTCCTTTGGAAATGACAGTTAGTAAGAATAGACTTGAATGTCTCACAGTTCTTCGTTACCTCCCAACATGATCAAAACTCTTAAATTGATTGCTAATTGAGAAATTCTTTGTTATTGGTATGTAGTTTCTGATTTCTTTTTACTTTTAGAGGACAAGTACTTTTGCAAAGGTAGAAGCTTTAGTTTTCTTCTCTACTGTCTCATGAAAGCCCCGTTAATCACAATTAAGTTTCTGTCAGGGATGATGATTGTGTTTTTTTCCCATCCCTTTAAAAATGTTTTGTGTATCTTTCTAAGTCGGCTGTCCTGTTCTCTGGAAGGCAGACAAAAGACTGCTATTTGAGATGAAAATGACACCAATAACTGTAGTTTTCCAGAAGTTTCCCATAAACAGTTCTGCCATCGGAACTTAGACATGTAACCTTTAAAAAGAAATCTTAGCATTTAAATTGTTACTAAGTTTATAGATAAATGGCTTAAACATATTGCTTAAAAGTAGTTTCTCAATAGCATTTTAGGTTTCTTCTCTGACTTCTAGTTGATTAAAAAGTCCCATTCAGAAAAGAAATCGATGTGAAAGTAATCTAACTGATATGTCTTCTTTATAAAAGGCCTTTAAATATATCTATAATTTCTCCCTCATATTTAGAGTTGGGCAGAGGGGAGCTGGTCTTTCAGCCACCATCGCTAGGAGTGAACATGAGATTTCTGAAATTATTGATGGGCTCTCTGAACAGGAGGTAAGACAGTTAATTGATTTAATTCAAGTTAATTGATTAATTATTCAGGCATTTTAGCCTCATACCCCATAAACTAAGGGTTTATTTGTATATAACTGAGGGAACACTTATGGCATTTGAATTGTTCCAAAGTTTGTGGCCGACCATCGAAGGTTTTAAACAAGGCCGCCCTGTGATCATATTGCCATTTCTACGAAGACGGCTTTGGCAGCAGGGAGGCCTGGAAAGAGGTGAGGAGGCTGTTATGATAAAAATAAGGAGCTGAGTCAGGGCGACAGTGGTGGAAACGTGTAGGGAGGGCCTGGTGGAGAGATTGAAGAAGGTAGAGTGGACAGGACAAGTGTGGGGTGAGAAGGAAGAGCAGGTGAGAGGACTGAGCTGCTGGTGCCGCTTCCTAAAAGAGCAAAGGAGCGTGTACTTTGCAGGTGTTTGTATGTCGGTTGGTGGACCTGAGGTTCGGGGGGGTGTCCAGAGTGTGATCTCTAGCCAGCTGAGATCTGATCTGATATTAATAAATCGGTTCTGAATAAGAGTAAATTTCTGTTCCTAACAGTGAATCTTCGTAGCTGTTTTCAAACTATCTCTGAAGGTCGGTCCAAAAACCATATATTGAGTTTTGCTAGTTTTGGTTTTATAATAAGGCTTTTAAAAAGCCTCGTCTCTGAATTCTGAAAGTCATGCTTATTTGAACATCATGGTCCTCTTAAGTAATGAAGACAATTATTATATTGCTATACATTTCAGAATTTGTGGCCATAATCTCTGCAGTGATGACTAACTCTGTGTTAAATTTCTTTGCTCACGTTTTGACTGATTCTATAAGGGGGGCATCTGTAAACAGCCAAAACTAGTATCAGGTGAGGTGATTTCAAGCTCATGTGTCTGTCCCAAACCACACTTTGGTGTTCAGACTGATTGAGAGTACCCATAAAATTAGAACCTTTGTAAGGACTCTAAGGCAATGTCCGCTTCTAGGAGAAGAGTTTCAGGAAAAAAACCTAGCCTTGTATTGAGGTCAGTACTTATACCTTTTGGTAAAAGTTTTTTCATGGAAGTTTGTGCTTATAAACTTACTGAATTAAACTGTGGGAAAAATAAATTGTATAACTGTAACCAAGTTTTAGTTGAAATTCTAAGGATTAATAGTCTTAAATTTGCAATGGAAAGATTATGTAAGATTAGCAAGAAGTGTTTAATACTTAAGTAAGTTTAGTTAATTTAAAATCAATGACCTTAAGATTTTGGTTCCTGTCTGCTTATTTTTCTATTTTATTATTCTTTAAAATGATGTTAAGACTTTTTAAAATGAGGCAATATTAATGTTAGTAAGTGCTTCATAAGATCACTACTTCAGTGACCTGTCCTTTAGGTCTAAGATTCATTATTTGAAGTATCAGCTTCCTTTAAGGAAAGAACTCTTCTCAAATTGTAGTAGTGGATTATAAAAAAATAATACCTGTACTCTCTGCCTCTGTTATTCAGGCAATGAGTGTTTATTAGATAATATGTATAATTACTGTATGTTAGATGTTATGGTACCACTGCTGTTGTCATTAAAGTACATACGTGGTGTTTCATTGTCTATTAAGACAGTTGGTCTGTGGCCCTCTTTAAGTTTTATTCTCTGTAAATTGCATTTTTTTTCTTTTTTCTTTTTTTTTCAGAATAATGAGAAACAAATGCGACAGCTCTCTGTGATCCCACCTATGATGTTTGATGCAGAACAGAGAAGGGTCAAGTTCATTAATATGAATGGGCTTATGGAGGACCCTATGAAGGTTTATAAAGATAGGCAGTTCATGAATGTTTGGACTGACCATGAGAAGGAGATCTTTAAGGACAAGTAATTTAAATTTTAAATTACTCTCTAATAGAAGCTTACATAAGTTAGTGAAAAGTATTGGCATTTACTTGTAAATTGAACTGTTTCCCCCAAAACTTGACCCCATTTTGGCATTTGAGTGGGTACTGTGGAAGTCAGAAAAGACAGATTTGATATGACCTTCCTGTAAGTTTATGGGTGGGAATGCAGGTACCAGGTAAGAACAGGGTTGTGGAGTCATTTTAAGAGTGGTACCCAAACCTGGGCAGTGTCCGATTCACCCGGGAGTGCATTTTAAAGTTACAGATTTTTGTGCTCTACTGTATTCCAATCCAGTCAGTTCCTGGCGGACGGTGCCCAGGAATCTGTGCCCTTTAAGAGGACATTAGCATTTAGGAGTCGCTAGAAATTAGTCTACATTATATTTCTATTCCCAAGGGCTTTCCCCCCTCTTTTTAAGTTGTTAAAATGTGTGTGTTTTTTTTCTTTTACTCAGGTTTATCCAGCATCCAAAAAACTTTGGACTAATTGCATCTTACTTGGAAAGGAAGGTAAGAAATGGTTTGCATTGAGAATGTCTGTAGGTTTGTGATGGTTGCTGCTTTGAAGCTTTTGTGCCTAGTGCACAGAAGTAGTTAAATAGAATTTTTGCAAAGGGCTTGATACAGAAAAGATTCTCATGTGAATAGTATAGTGATATTTACAATTATATGATCAATTCTAAGCACAGAACACAGACTAATTTTCATGGTTAATCAAAAATGACCTGATATTATATTTCCCTAAAAACACATAGGTTACAATGTTTTTTGAACCTCATTAAACTTCTAATTAAAATTTCAGAGTCCTGATTTTCCCTGAAATTTTTTCACATTGGATTGGATGTTGGGTTTGTGAGCAAAGTGAGACATTTTGAATATTTACGTATATCGAGGAAGAAAGAGAATTTAGTTACTCGGAAAGAAGAAAGTGCTTGAATGTTTCTGATAGTTCCTGGTATCTTTTACATAATTTGTATTAAGACAGCTGTAATTGTCCATCAAGATAGTAGGCACTATATATATGTATTTTTACAGCCTAGATATGCCTTAAAAAGCTAGCCATTTGTGGTTTTCCTCATTTTATACGTTGAGAACACTAGAGATTTTCCTTGAAAGTGTTACTTGATATTTTAAAAAAATTTTATTTCATTGGATCCTCAAAAATAATTTTTTTTTGGTAGAGTGTTCCTGATTGTGTTTTATATTACTACTTAACCAAGAAAAATGAGAATTATAAAGCCCTAGTAAGAAGGAACTATGGAAAACGCAGAGGAAGAAACCAGGTATGTTTCATTATTGTATGAAACAATTTCAGGGTTGGTGGAAATATGAAGATGAAAAATTTTATAACAGGAGCCTTATATGTAATAAGGTGTACTTTAGGAATTGACGTTTCTATTAAGTTAATTAGAATGTTATGAGCATGTTTTGATTATTTTGAATATATATTTAATGTGTTATATTTTCTACTTTGAATGCATTTTAAGTTTCTAGTATAACAAAATTAATGAGAAGTTTTATATTTTCATGCTGTCGAAATTGTGCATGTCAGAGTTAACAATAATAATGTAATTAAATATGAGAACTGTGACACCCTATTTAATATACCACCTTTACCAGTCCTTTTGTCTGTGGAGGGGACAGGTAGAGTAAGGGAGAGAAGAGAAGTACAGCATGGTGACCAGAGTACAGGGTTGTTTACTGAAATACCTGGGACCTGATTGTGTTTCAGGTTAACTTTATTTCTGGGGTTAAAGCACTTGACCTCAAAAGACTGTTTTTAATGCAGTGCAGTATGTGTTTTCACAGTCGCAGTTCAGTACTTTAGAAACTCTTTTCCTTCAAGTAGCTGATCAGCTGCCGTCACAGCTCCCATCTGTTCTTCCTGTGTGCCCCACACCCTGAGACCGCTTGCAGGACGCGTGGCACGTGTGGGCGTGGACGGCTGCTGCCATCTTCAGCATTCCTAACGCTCTTCTGGTTCCCTCACACAGTCCCCCGCCTTCCCTTCCCTGATCACCCCGGTCGCCAGATACAGGTTCTCTCATGATGTGTGGTCATTGTTCCTCCAAAACAATGCCACCTGACAAGATGTGATGGCACACTCATCAGAAGCAGTATTTCTTGGTCAAAAGAAGTATAGAGTGTTTCATGAGTCACCTGTGTAAAACGCTGCTAGAGGTCAAGTGAGCTGCGGTGGGTGGGTGAGGGGCCAGGACTAAGACCGTAGTGAGCGAGAGGCACGGGGTGCGGGGCGACACACTGCAGAGCACAGGTGTCCCCTTGTTTGTAGGGTTCGCTTAGAGAGGGTGCCGAGGAACGGTGGCGGGGCTGCTGGGAATCAGAAGGGAGGGAAGGGGCTGCTGGTGCAGCAGCCAGTGTTGCAGAGACAAAGCAGTGGCTGCAGAGCTCCAGGAAGGGCTAACCAACTAACTGAATGGCAGGTTGGACGTTGGCGGTGATGTGGGAAACTCTGTTGCGCCAGAGGAGCCAGGGCATCTCCCCACTTCCCACAGACAAAGTGGAGTCAGGGTCCATTAGCCAGAGATGGTAGAGCCCACCAGCATCTTAAACAAGTTTCAACTACTAATTTTTTTTTTTTTTTTTTTTTATTGATTCTTCCAATCCAAGAACATGGTATATCTCTCCATCTATTTGTATCATCTTTAATTTCTTTTATCAGTGTCTTACAGTTTTCTGCATACAGGTCTTTTGTCTCCTTAGGTAGGTTTATCCCTAGGTATTTTATTCTTTTTGTTGCAGTGGTAAATGGGAGTGTTTCCTTAATTCCCCTTTCAGATTTTTCATCATTAGTGTATAGGAATGCAAGAGATTTCTGTGCATTAATTCTGTATCCTGCAACTTTACCAAATTCATTGATTAGCTCTAGTAGTTTTCTGGTGGCATCTTTAGGATTCTCTTTGTATCTGCAAACAGTGACAGTTTTACTTCTTCTTTTCCAATTTGTATTCCTTTTATTTCTTTTTCTTCTCTGATTGCCGTGGCTGGGACTTCCAAAACTATGTTGAATAATAGTGGCGAGAGTGGACATCTTGTCTTGTTCCTGATCTTAGAGGAAATGCTTTCAGTTTTTCACCATTGAGAATGATGTTTGCTGTGGGTTTGTCGTATATGGCCTTTATTATGTTGAGGTAGGTTCCCTCTATGCCCACTTTCTGGAGAGTTTTTATCATAAATGGGTGTTGAATTTTGTCGAAAGCTTTTTCTGCATCTATTGAGATGATCATATGGTTTTTATTCTTCAATTTGTTAATATGGTGTATCACATTGATTGATTTGCGTATATTGAAGAATCCTTGTATCCCTGGGATAAATCCCACTTGATCATGGTGTATGATCCTTTTAATGTGTTTTTGGATTCTGTTTGCTAGTATTTTGTTGAGGATTTTTGCATCTATATTCATCAGTGATATTGGTCTGTAATTTTCTGTTTTTGTAGTATCTTTGTCTGGTTTTGGTATCAGGGTGATGGTGGCCTCATAGAATGAGTTTGGGAGTGTTCCTTCCTCTGCAATTTTTTGGAAGAGTTTGAGAAGGATGGGTGTTAGCTCTTCTCTAAATGTTTGTTAGAATTCACCTGTGAAGCCATCTGGTCCTGGACTTTTGTTTGTTGGAAGATTTTTAATCACAGTTTCAATTTCCTTACTTGTGATTTGTCTGTTCATATTTTCTATTTCTTCCTGGTTCAGTCTTGGAAGGTTATACCTTTCTAAGAATTTGTCCATTTCTTCCAGGATGTCCATTTTATTGGCACAGAGTTGCTTGTAGTAGTCTCTTAGGATGCTTTGTATTTCTGCGGTGTCTGTTTTAACTTCTCCTTTTTCATTTCTAACTTTATTGATTTGAGTCCTCTCCCTCTTTTTCTTGATGAATCTGGCTAATGGTTTATCAATTTTGTTTATCTTCTCAAAGAACCAGCTTTTAGTTTTATTGATCTTTGCTATTGTTTTCCTTGTTTCTATTTCATTTATTTCTGCTCTCATCTTTATGATTTCTTTCCTTTTCCTAACTTTGGGTTTTGTTTGTTCTTCTTTCTCTAGTTCTTTTAGGTGTAAGGTTAGATTGTTTATTTGAGATTTTTCTTGTTTCTTGAGGTAGGCTTGTATTGCTATAAACTTCCCTCTTAGAACTGCTTTTGCTGCATCCCATAGGTTTTGGATCGTCGTGTTTTCATTGTCATTTGTCTCTAGGTATTTTTTGATTTCCTCTTTGATTTCTTCAGTGATCTCTTGGTTATTTAGTAACGTATTGTTTAGCCTCCATGTATTTGTGTTTTTTATGTTTTTTTCCCTGTAATTGATTTCTAATCTCATAGCGTTGTGGTCAGAAAAGATGCTTGATATGATTTCAGTTTTCTTAAATTTACTGAGGCTTGATTTGTGAGCCAAGATGTGATCTGTCCTGGAGAATGTTCCGTGCACACTTGAGAAGAAAGTGTAATCTGCTGTTTTTGGATGGAATGTCCTATAAATATCAATTAAATCTGTCTGGTCTATTGTGTCATTTAAAGCTTGTGTTTCCTTTTCTGTCTGGATGATCTGTCCATTGGTGTAAGTGAGGTGTTAAAGTCCCCCACTATTATAGTGTTACTGTCGATTTCCTCTTTTATAGCTGTTAGCAGTTGCCTTATGTATTGAGGTGCTCCTATGTTGGGTGCATATATATTTATAATTGTTATATCTCCTCTTGGATTGATCCCTTGATCATTATGTAGTGTCCTTCCTTGTCTCTTGTAACATTCTTTATTTTAAAGTCTATTTTATCTGATATGAGTATTGCTACTCCAGCTTTCTTTTGATTTCCATTTGCATGGAATATCTTCTTCTGTCCCTTCACTTTCAGTCTGAATGTGTCCCTAGATCTGAAGTGAGTCTCTTGTAGACAGCATATATATGGGTCTTGTTTTTGTATCCATTCAGCAAGACTGTATCTTTTGTTTGGAGCATTTAATACATTTACGTTTAAGGTAGTTATCGATATGTATGTTTCTATTACCATTTTCTTAATTGTTATGAGCTGTTTTTGTAGGTCCTTTTCTTCTCTTGTGTTTCCCACTTAGAGAAGTTCCTTTAGCATTTGTTGTAGAGCTGGTTTAGTGGTACTGAATTCTCTTAGCTTTTGCTTGTCTGTAAAACTTTTGATTTCTCCATCGAATCTGGATGAGATCCTTGCTGGGTAGAGTAATCTTGGTTGTAGGTTCTTCCCTTTCATCACTTTAAATATATCGTGCCACCCCCTTCTGGTTTGTAGAGTTTCTGCTGAGAAATCAGCTGTTAACTTTATGGGAGTTCCCTTGTGTGTTATTTGTCGTTCTTCCCTTGTTGCTTTCAATAATTTTTCTTTGTCCTTAATTTTTGTCAATTTGATTATTATGTGTCTCGACGTGTTTCTCCTCGGATTTATCCTGCCTGGGACTCTGTGCACTTCCTGGACTTGGGTGGCTATTTCCTTTCCCATGTTAGAGAAGTTTTCGACTATAATCTCTTCAAATATTTTCTCGGGTTCTTTCCCTCTCTCTTCTCCTTCTGGGACCCTTATAATGCGAATGTTGTTGCGTTTAATGTTGTCCCAAAGGTCTCTTAGGCTGTCTTCATTTCTTTTCATTCTTTTTTCTTTATTCTGTTCCACGGCAGTGAATTCCACCATTCTGTCTTCCAGGTCACTTATCCGTTCTTCTGCCTCAGTCATTCTGCTATTGATTCCTTCTGGTGTAGTTTTCATTTCAGTTATTGTATTGTTCATCTCTGTTTGTTTGTTCTTTAATTCTTCTAGGTGTTTGTTCTTTAATTCTTCTAGGTCTTTGTTAAACATTTCTTCCATCTTCTCGATCTTTGCCTCCATTCTTTTTCCGAGGTCCTGGATCATCTTCACTATCATTATTCTGAATTCTTTTTCTGGAAGGTTGCCTATCTCCACTTCATTTAGTTGTTTTTCTGGGGTTTTATCTTGTTCCTTCATCTGGTGCATAGCCCTCTGCCTTTTCATCTTGTCTGTCTTTCTGTGAATGTGGTTTTTGTTCCACAGCCTGCAGGATTGTAGTTCTTCTTGCTTCTGCTGTCTGTCCTCTCAGCTACTAATTTTTAACAATAGCTTTATTCCTAATTACAAACTAGTATTTATAACATTTATTTTTAGAAATTATATGTATTACTGTTTAATTTTTTCAATCCCAGGTAAAGTCAGGGGATAATTTGATTTATATTATACCTCACCTTTGCCGGGTTAGCAGTCTGTTGCTTGTGATGACAGAGCAGGAAGTTTTGTGCGACGGGGAGTGTCTCTGTTACTCTGAAACATCGGCTTTCTCTCCTAAAGTTATCTGGGACAGCATTTCACTCCTTGCTGGGACGTACGTGTCCCTGTGCAGGTCGAGCCACGGTGGTGTTTTCTTCTGCACCACTTGTCCTCTGTGCTAGCACCCTTCCCACATCTCAGGACGCATGTGCAGAGCCAAGATGGTCCATGTGTACCCTCACCTGGACCTGAACCTTGGAATGCTTGCCCCTGGCTAGGCTCAGTTTCGTTTTGGGTAGGCTTTCTGACAGTCTAGTCCTGCCACCCTGAAGATTTTCCTTCTACTTTTATATTTCTCTGGTTGATTCATTGGGAACTTGGGAGGGGAGGGAGTTAAATGATGGACTTAAACTACTATCTCAGACCAAAAGAATCTTACCTCTGTTTCTTAGCTGCTTGTGTCAAAATACATGGACAGTTTTTCAGAGGTAGGTAGTGTTGGGTCGTGTTTGCTCTCTCCTGTGGAACCGAATGATGGGCGCTGATACCAGAGGAGAGGGGAGGCCATTAGACTTTTCAGCAGAAGAGTCACCGCAGGTTTCATTTGTGACAGGAGCCTTCTGGCTGCTCTGTTGAGACTCTAATGTAGGGGAGGCCAGTTAGGGGTTATTTTTAGTAATTTCAGTGGCTTGGACCAGGCTCTCGTGGGAGCTGGGGAGAACTAGTCAGGTTCTGGGTATGTTTTTGGAGGTAAGGCCAGCGGGTTTTGCTGATGGAGTGATTGTGGGGATGCAAGGACGGTTAGCAGAGATAGGCTGTCTTGGCTGCTGGAGTTGCCGTTGACTGTGACGGGCACGGTGGAAGGAGGAGCGGATTTGGGGGGATAATAAGCACGTACTAGATTTTAAATACCTGTTAGACTTTGTCCACATGGGGATGTAGAGTGGGCGGTTAGATACAGAAGTCTGCAATTTAGGAAGAAGATCTCGGTTGGAAATAGAGAATTTTCTATATAGAAAAAAGTTCAGAAAGACTTCTTTTTTTTTTTTTTTTTTTGCCATGCCACGTGGCTTGTGGGATCTTAGTTCCCTGACCAAGGATCGAACCCAGGCCCCCAGCAGTGGAGGCTCAGAGTCCTAACCACTGGACCGTCAGGGAATTCCCCCAGAAGACTTTAAAAAAAAAAAGAATCTAGTTACAAGTTAAAAATTTTTAAATGGGTATTTTTACCCTGGCAGGTATAGAGATGTGACTGATTTGAAAATCACTCTACTGCTCTATTGTGCAGTCAAGTTTGAATGAGTAGGAATTACCTCGGGTCATCCCGAGCGATTAGAGATTTATTCCAGATTTATTCCTCTGACGTGTGCACTCCATCCTTTCAGGCTTTGATTGCTTCTCCCCTCCCCCACTCCCAACTGCTTACCTGTAGGAGGTAATTTTTATTCAGCACATGAATATGTAGTATGCTGTTGGCTGAGAGATTCCACATCTGTGAGGTGTGATTTTTAACATTGCTGTTGCCATAGGGGACCGTGCGTATTATTTACGCAGAAAATGAGTTTTAATCTTAGAATCATCGGGAAATGAGAGATAATCATACTTTTGTTACAGTTGTGTTTAGAGATTATTGTTGGCAAAAGTTTTAACTCTTCTCTCAGAAATCCTGTTAGCTACTGCCCAAACCATTGTTACAGTCCAGCGTATTGGCGTCCCATGACGAGAATGCATGTGGTTCTTTATCAATTTTAGTTGAAGCAGTGAATGCTTATCAAAAACTATAAACCAAAAGCCCCTCTTCGGCTTTACTGTTTGGGATCTAGAATTGTAAATACCATGCCAAGTAGTAACTTGATTCTGTGTGCAACATTTTTGTTAGAAGTAAGAATTCCATCTCACTTTCCAGCATAAACTCCCATGTAATAAGTCTGTCACTGTGCAGATGGGATTCCTGTGGCACCTGCTCGTGACCTGCAGTAAAGCAAGTCATTGTTTAGAAACCACATTTTTCATTTCCAGATCTTCGAGGGCTCTTACAAGAATTTGTACTCTCCCTTAATGCCGACAACATCTTCCCCTTTAACTGTGCCAGCGTGTTTTTATTCCCCAGAGGTGTTCAGAAAGCGTATACTTATGTAAATGTAGTAATTGTTGAAGTTGGAGGAGTTTTTGACTAAACCGTTAGCTATACACTAGTTAGAAAGGGTGATTTAGACAATTGAAGAATTGGGTATAATGGAAGGAGCTTTAGATCCCCAAATGCTCTGCTTCTTTGTGTCTGTGACACTCTAGATGTGTCCTTTCACTTGGTGACATCTGTGGGGGTGACATCTGTGAGCACTGGTTCTTACCTTGCAGGGTTTATAGGAGACTAGTTGTGTGTGCAGTACCCAGAGTGTAGGGACCGCCCAGTAAGTAAAGGGCAGCAGCTACCGCCTTTGTTGCCTTCAACCAAACATGCTTCTTGGTGATCGACAGCTTTCACTCTTCAGTAAAGTAGTCTCCAATCAATTGCTTTAAAGGCATTAGTTATTAATATACTTTGATAAGATTGGCACAAGATATTTTCTGTTTACTGCCTGAAGTACTTTAAAAAAACCTCAGTGGCTGAAGTACTTCATTTTTTCTGTTTCTTGTACATTGTTATTTAACTAGCTCCTTGTTGTTAAATTTGGTCATTTCACTTCTTGGCAACTTCATTGTCTGCTGAGTGGGAATTCCTTTATTTATTTGTTTTCTAAAGACCTGAGCATTTTAACAAATATATATGAGTGTTAGACACCCAGTCAGATGTAGTAGTAATAAACCTCAGCATAAGCTAGCATTTGATCTTTTCTTTTTTCTTTTTTTTTAAATATATTTCTTTCTAAAATTTATTTATTCAATTTATTTATTTTTGGCTGCGTTGGGTCTTTGTTGCTGCGTGTGGGCTTTCTCTAGTTGCGGCGAGTGGGGGCTGCTCTTCGTTGCGGTGTGTGGGCTTCTCATTGCGGTGGCTTCTCTTGCTGCGGAGCACGGGCTCTAGGCGCGCGGGCTTTAGTAGTTGTGGTGCACGGGCTCAGTAGTTGTGGCTCGCGGGCTCTAGAGCGCAGGCTCAGTAGTTGTGGCACACGGGCTTAGTTGCTCCGCAGCATGTGGGATCTTCCCGGACCAGGGCTTGAACCCGTGTCCCCTGCGTTGGCAGGTGGATTCTTAACCACTGTGCCACCAGGGAAGCCCTAGCATTTGATCTTGCTATAGAGGACCCTGCTGAAATTGACCATATTCTTCATTTATCTTCATGAAATACATGTAACTTTCACTTTTTTTGATTGGAATTTTTATTTTGTTTTATAATGTGCTCTGCCATTCAGAGTGAATAGCTTATTGTTTGGCAGGAATGTATCATGTTGGGAGAACCTCCCTAACAGAATGAGACTTTTTTTTAATTGACTGTCAAGCGTTGGGCTTAAGGAGGGAGGAACCCGGACAAGAAGCTCATGGGAGCGCCTGTGTCTCTAGGGTCCTTTGAAGAGTCTCCTTTTGAAACCATGGGCTTCCGCTCTAGCCAGCCCGCTGGAAAGGGTTGAGGTGTGTGTGGCCTGTAACCTGCGTCCTAGACCATGGGGGCTGGCACTTTTCTTTACAGATCTGCCTGAAACAGAAGCAGTGCCAGCCACTTCTTGTGAAAACCAGAGTTTGTTCCTTCCTTTCTTAGTGTCCGTGGCCATCCTTGCTGTGGGTCTTGATGCTTGTCTCCCCGGTGAAGTGCTGTCCGCAGTCTCGGGCCTCCCTCACATGCCTCTGCACTCGCTGCTGCTCAGTGTGGGGCTCTGCTCTGGAGGTGCACACGCTTCTGCAGACTGTCTGGCAGCCCCAGCAGTTTCTTTGGCTCATTTGCACACACTCTGTAGGACTGGGGGCTGCGTTTCTGGAGGGATCCTGCACTCTTCCCTTTGACTGGTCAAAACAGGTGCTGCCCTTGCCTCTCAGCCACCAGCACTGCAGGAGGGGGCCAGTCAGCTGTGGGACGGTTTCAGGCAGCAGGGCACATGGGGGGTTGCTTGCTTACTTCAAAACCTGGGTCAGCATTAGAAGCAGAAGAGTATTCGGGGAATACAGTTATATGTGTTGTTCAAGTCTAAGGGACAGTAGACCTCTTTCCTTATCTTCAGCTGAGTTGATACCTCCCCATCACTTCTTAGGGCTGTAAACCGTTTTCTGGGTTACGCAGCCCACTTGCTAGGCAGGGGGCAGAGTTTGTTGTTGGTATGTCATTTTGTTGGTTCAGAATGACAGATGAATGCTACGTTTGTGGGGGGCAGGGTGAGGTTATTTGCATTTCAGACAGATCTTGGGATCACTGTGATGTGCTAGGGAGTCGGATGAATAAAACATTCCCAGCTGTAAAGCAGAGCTAATCATGCTTGGAAAGTATCCATTAAAATCTTCCTGATTTCTTAGTTTTCTCTAGCAATAATACATACTCAGGAGAAAAGGAAACTGGCAGTTAGCCAGGGTGAGAACCTGGGAAGGTCAGGTAAGGTAAGTGAGGGAATCATGGTATTGAAACGATTTAGCTGGGGTCAGAGTGGAAGAGTGGATGCCGTTCTTGGTGGGCTGTGAAAATTTCCTAGCATCAAGGGATTGTAGATGGTGATGAGGACAAAAAGCAGGACTGGACTGGCAACAGTGGAGATGTGGGCTGGGAGGGATGTGAGTGGCGGTGGTTGCAGGGCACACTGTCGGATTATAGGGTCGGGGGGGGCAGTGCCCACTGAGGATGGCGGTGGTGACTCCCTGTGGGAGACTGAATGGCAATGACCTGAAAGTATTTCACACGTAGGATATCGTGTTGATAGAAAAGTCATTGACAGGCATCTTGAAATCTGAAGAATAATGACATGGCATAATGAGCCATGTGATAAAATCATCTCTGTGCTCCTGGGAGTCTTTGAGAGTCAATCTGTAACACCAAAAGAGGAAAAAAGGTGTCATAGGTAGATTTTCTGAAATTTGTAAAAGGAGGTTTTTAAATACCGCAGTTGAGCAGTGTTCTGGAAGTGGCAGTCGGGAGCAGGAAGGGTTTAGATTCTTCCTCCTTCCTCTGTGTGTAGAAGGAGGCCTCTCCAGAAGAGGTCCCCCTTCTGGAGAGGACCCCTTCTGGAGAGGCCAGCTGTCTTAAGGAAGAAGCTAGATTGTAGTTCTGGGGAGGTGGTAAAAGACTGTGAGATGCTATCGGAAGTTGAGGAAGATTTTACTCTATTCTGAGCAAAGGCATGAAAATGCTGGGTGTGCTGAGGGCAGCCCGGGTGCAGACCGTGTGGGCAAAGGTACACCTGGGCTGGTCGGCCGCGTGCTGCGGGGGAGCTGGAGTCCGGTCCTATTCGGTTAGGCTGTTTGATTTCGTAATTAAAACACCACAATTTCATTTCACTTTTCTCAGGTTTAGCAAATGAGACATCAGAGTTAAAAGGGTCCATAATCTTATTCTCTTCCAGTCTTTGTTTATATACATATTTACGATTACAGAGTTGTAATTACAGTTTAGG
The DNA here is from genome assembly GCF_028564815.1 of Eubalaena glacialis. Taxonomy (NCBI): domain Eukaryota; kingdom Metazoa; phylum Chordata; class Mammalia; order Artiodactyla; family Balaenidae; genus Eubalaena; species Eubalaena glacialis. The sequence continues at coordinate 3,458,385 of NC_083734.1, read as the reverse complement.
CATATTTGAGTGTTTTACTTTTTAGTTGATTATATCCATAATATTTTCCTAAATCTCTTCAGTCTTGATAATGGCCATGGCTGTCTACTCTTCCAGTAAATGAATGTTTCCCCAAAAGAGTAAAAGCATAAAGAGGTTTCTTGTAGTATTATCCATAATGATGAAAAATTTGGGAACATATTAAGGATCTAATACCGGGGGGATGGTTTGACAAATTATCAAATTTCAAGTAGAATTGAAATGTGTAAGTGACAGATTAGATGTGGGAATTACAAAAAGAGAGTACCAACCTCAGCTTTCTAAGTGGAATCTTAACATTGTCACCTGTCTGATGGACCCAGACACTATGAACATTTGTGTGTGTTTATATGTGTGTGTGACCTTTTAAGCAATACATATAGACTACATTAAAGAGCATTAGGCTCATTTTTAATACATGACCCCTAGTTACATTGTAGATGGTGAATAAGTTAATCATAAATTTGTTGCATAGATATTTATTATTCATCATTATGATTTGAGGAGCTGTTTGTTTTACTTTCCAATTTTACAAATGATGGTTCATTCTAGCAGCAAATTGCCCGACCCTCACAAGAAGAAAAAGTAGAAGAAAAAGAAGAAGATAAGGCAGAAAAAACAGAAAAAAAAGAGGAGGAAAAGAAAGATGAAGAAGAAAAAGATGAAAAGGAGGACTCTAAGTGAGTTAAATGGTTAAATGTTGTAGTTATTTTTAAATAATGAGATTGAATCTATTGAAGGTATAAAATTTTAGATAAAAGAATCAATGGGATGTGTGCTTTGATCACCTAATAGTTATTTGACATAATTAAGGAGTGGAATATTCCAGTAAGTATAACTTTTGGCTTGATGGACTTATTTGCCAGACATGACATACTCTGTTTCAGAAGGGATGAGCTACAATAATATACACCATCACTGAGATACACTGAGTATAATTTAATCTTTGATTTGGAAGAACCTCAGGATCTTTTGTTTTGAACCTCAGGTAGTGTACATTAGTGTAACAATGCTGCTAAATGGTTTTCATTTATATAACACCTTCTCTTCCAGCTTTATGGATTTTATTTTTCATATAAAATAGACTTCCTGTTTTGTTTTGTTTTTTTAATTTATTTTTGGCTGCACTGGGTCTTCGTTGCTGCGCGCGGACTTTCTCTAGTTGCGGCGAGTGGACTTTCTCTAGTTGCGGCGAGCGGGGGCTACTCTTCGTTTTCGGCGTGCGGGCTTCTCATTGCGGTGGCTTCTCTTATTGCGCAGCATGGGCTCTAGGCACGTGGGCTTCAGTAGTTGTGGCATGTGGGCTCAGAAGTTGTGGCTCGCGGGCTCTAGAGTGCAGGCTTAGTAGTTGTGGCGCATGGGCTTACTTGCTCCGCGGCATGTGGGATCTTTCCGGAGCAGGGCTCAAACCCGTGTCCCCTGCATTGGCAGGTGGATTCTTAACCACTGTGCCACCAGGGAAGTCCAGATTTCCTGGTTTGTTTGTGGTTACTGTTGCTGTTTTCCTGGTTATAAAAATTAGTCTTGTTCCTTACAGCAAATCAGGAAGAGAGAGCAAAATATAAAGAAAATTAACCTGTGATTCTGCCACTCAGAGACATCTATCGTTGACATCTTTATGTACATGTTTTGGCAGGGTTGGGTGCGGGGAGGCCCTTAGCAGCTGTTTTGTTTGTTTTTCCTCCAAGGATCAGCTTTATTGAGGCATAATTTTACATAGACTAAATTTCACCAGTTTTTAAGCATATACGTTGATATATTTTGACAGTTGTATGCACTGGTGTACCTGTTGCCGCACTTGTGACTCAGAACATTTCCGTCACCCCAAGAAAGTTCCCCTGTGCTCCTTTGCAGTAGTTTCCCTCCCCCCATTCCCAGCCCCTGGTAACTACTAATTTGTTTTGCCTTTCCTGTAATTTCATATAAATGGAATCGTACAGTATGTAATCTCCTGTTGTGTGGCTGCTTTTACTTAATAAGTGTGAGTTCCATACAGGTTGTTGCTTGTGTGAGTAGTTTGTTTCTTTTTAATATTTATTGTTATTTCTATAATCCTCTTGGAAATACTGAAGGTTTATCTAATTTTGAGGCAGCTAAAGCAGCCTAAATCACTTGCCATGTTTTTTAAAGAGTTGGATACTCATGCCATTCTAATTTTGTGCTGTAGGAAGATGATATCTATAAAATTTTTTTTTTTTTTTGTTATTCAGGTAAAACGTTTATCCTCCCACGTGGTCAGTGGTTCTGCTCATATGTTACTGCCATATCTTGTTTTTACTTTGTTCTTAAAATCCCTAGTTTATTTAACAAGCGCTCATTTATTACTGCTGTGAGCTAGGTCTTATGGAGGATGCAGAAATACGTGAGATACGTACTCTTCCCAGGTAGTTTATGATCTAGTAGGAAAAATTAGGCAAGATACAAGTACTCTTTAAGGAAAAGAAAAAAGCCTGGAAGGAATGAGCAGAGTCAATAAAGTATGCTGGGAGATTGAGAAGAGGTTGAGGTTTCCTTCTGCCTGGATAGTTTAGAGGACTTCTTGCAGGAGCTAGTGGTCAGTGTGGGTAGAACAGAGGGAGTAGTGTGAATGGACAGGCCTCTTTGGGAAATGGCAGATAGTGGTTTCATTAGATTGGAACGTAGGACGCCTCAAGAAGAAAAGCGGAAGGAGGTTGGGGTTCAGTTAGGTAAAGCCTTAATGAAAGCTAAAGCGTAGCCTTCACTCAGGAGGCTGCATGGCTCTGTTTGGGAATAGGTAGGATTAGAATGGAGGAAATGGATTATTGCCAAAGCTGTTGTGCTAGAATATGGGTCCATGAGCAGTATAGAATGGATGGAGATGGAGGAGTCAGGAAGGCTGTTGTAAGAGACTGCGACTGGGCTACTGAGGCACTGAACACGCGCAGAGGTAACAGAGACAGAGGTGGTGGAATTGGTGGGAGAAACATCAGTGAGTGGAAAGGACCAAAACGAGGCACTAGTTCCCATACAAGTAACGCACACGGGGAAGAGCTGAAGGTGAAGTCAGATCTGTAAACTGAGTGGTCGTGAGCGTGCTGGTGCTGTTAACAGCTGCTGGTCAGGGGACCAGGGAGCAGGAAGCAGGGTGGGGAGGGTGAGCGTGCTTTGGGGCGGGTTGAGTTTGTATTGATGGGAAGCCCAAGCGGTTATTCCAAGTAACTGGGAGGTTGGGAAGTTTTATTCAATTTCTATTTAAAGAATTTTCAAGGCTGTAAGCTTTTTGGTGTATGTATACTTTTAAATCACACAAAATGTTCTTTTGCTGTTGTTTCTAGAGAAAACACCAAGGAAAAGGATAAGACAGAAAGTACCGCAGAAGAAACTGAGGAGAGAGAGCAGGCCACGCCCCGGGGCCGAAAGACCGCCAACAGTCAGGGCCGCCGAAAGGGCCGGGTCACCAGGTCCATGACCAGTGAGGCTGCGGCTGCCAGCGCTGCGGCTGCTGCAGCCACCGAGGAGCCACCCCCACCTCTGCCACCGCCGCCAGAACCCAGTGAGTGGACGAGATTGGAGCGAACGGGCCAGAATTTTGTTTGGGATTCTGTTTCAGTGCTGGGATGAGGCAGGAGGGACCTCTGATATTGATGGCCTAGAAATGCTGATCTGAAATTCTGGCCTTTAAATTTTTTTTTTTTTTTAATAAATTTATGTATTTTATTTAGTTTTGGCTGCGTTGGGTCTTCGTTGCTGCGTGCGGGCTTTCTCTAGTTGCGGCGAGTGGGGGCTACTCTTGGTTGCGGTGCGCGGACTTCTCATTGCAGTGGCTTCTCTCGTTGCGGAGCACGAGCTCTAGGCTCACGGGCTTCAGTAGTTGTGGCGCGTGGGCTTCAGTAGTTGTGGCTCGTGGGCTCTAGAGCGCAGGCTCAGTAGTTGTGGCGCACGGGTTTAGTTGCTCTGCGGCATGTGGGATTTTCCCAGACCAGGGCTTGAACCCGTGTCCCCTGCATTGGCAGGCGGATTCTCAACCACTGCACCACCAGGGAAACCCTAAATTTGTTAGACCTTAATATCAAAGTCTTTCGAAAAAGAACATGAGCCCCAACCTTACTACCTAATACAGCTGTTTTTCTTTTTCCTTAGTTGTAATCCTAGAGTGCTTGCCACCTTGTTTCCTGATATTCTAACTGGGCACATGTCATGAACGTTTTCTACTTTCTAAGTGATCTTCATTTTCACTTTCAGTGGCTGTGAGATGTTGGCCATCTCCTCCCGCCTTTAAAACTAATATGGATAGCACTTTAATGAAAAAAAAAATCTTTATTCCCATAGCATTTTCTTTCTGTTAAATTAGTTTTCATGGAAATAAATTCTTAGACAAGGGAATACTGGGTCTAAGAGTACAGGCATTTTTCTCTTTCTTATTAAGGACTGTCTTCAGTAGTTTATAAAGGGATCATATTAATGATGAGTACCATCATTGGTGGTTCAGTGGTACCAAGTTTATCATAACATGAAGTCTGAAAGAAATCGCAAGTTTTTTTGTTTTTTTTAAAAATTAATTAATTTATTTTTGGCTGTGTTGAGTCTTCGTTTCTGTGCGAGGGCTTTCTCTAGTTGCGGCAAGCAGGGGCCACTCTTCATCGCGGTGCGTGGGCCTTTCACCGTCGCGGCCTCTCTTGTTGCGGGGCACAGGCTCCAGATGCGCAGGCTCAGTAGTTGTGGCGCACGGGCCCAGTTGCTCCGCGGCATGTGGGATCTTCCCAGACCAGGGCTCGAACCCGTGTCCCCTGCATTGGCAGGCAGACTCTCAACCACTGCGCCACCAGGGAAGCCCAAATCGCAAGTTTTGGAAATAACAGGAATGAAGTGAAGGAAACAATTGGACAAGCAGATGGGGGCAGATCATGGTGGGCTTTGTTTGAACTATATACTGCTTTGCTTACAAAGTAGGGAGCTTACAGAGGTTTTTAAACAGAGGAGTGTTGTGATTAGATTGGTGTCTTAGAAAGATAACTCTGGTGACAGTGTGGAGGAGGTGTGTTTGGGGTAAGGGCTAGAGGCTGAGGGACCGGCTAGAAGGGCATCATTATGCATTCAGTGGTCCAGGCAGCGAGGGGGTGTATTCAGGAGACTAGAATTGACATACATCATTGCATGTGAGTGGTAGATGGATGGGAAAATTTAAAAATTAGTCTAAGGCTTCAAAAATTAGTCTGAAGATCCTGATAATAATTAGAGTGACTGGGTGGATGGTAGTAATGTTAATTGAGAAGGAGAATATAGCAGGAGCTCATTTTAGGCCTGAGAGTCTCAGTTTTCTAAAGTAAAGGAGAAAGTGTTCAGTTTGTGATCCATCTGTTTGCTAGATTTCAGGCACTGAGATTGAACACAGGGACTTCCAGGAGTTCGGGGGGGGATGGGGGTTCAGAGAACAGGAGAGGACTGTGCCTGCCTGGGCAGGAAGCAGAAGGGCGACTGCTTCTTTTGACACTTCAGGAGAGAAGGGATGGAGCTCTAGGAAGTGGGGAGGCACCGCATTCAAACACGTGGACATGGATGGAATGTTAAAGAACGTTGAGGAAGACCATGGCGCTGAGGAGTGTGGGATTTTCCCCTCTATTACAGTAGAGGAGAGGCTGATACCATCCTATTTCCATAGTTTCTTTCACCTAATGCTTTAAAGTGGCTTTATGTCAGATAAATATTTAGGCTATAGATTATACGGTTGGTGCCATATAATCTGTGAATGAAGGACTTCATTTTTCTCTGGCTTATTGGGTTCTGTCTTTATTTCAGTTTCTACAGAACCTGTAGAAACCTCTCGATGGACAGAAGAAGAAATGGAAGTTGCTAAAAAAGGTAAATGATAGTAGTTCAGGTTCTTCAGGTTTGTTTTTCTTTGTTTGTTTGTTTTTAGGGTTATTGGTAATGAGTGAGATGGAACTAATTTCTTTTTAATTGAAAAAAAAAAGTTCGTTCTTCCACAATGGTAAGTAGAATTTAGAAGTACACTTAAGAGTTCTTTTTGATGGTGTGGTTCCCTGTAAGGTGCCCCAGTGTGCCTTGTTTTAGAGGCCCACTTTTGAGGAATTTTTCTCTCTCATTTTGTTTTGAATGTCTTATTAGAGAGCAAGTAAGCTACTTTCAGTTTTCCAGAATAGTTATGATTACATGCTATTAAAGTTTTGGAAGGTATTTGATATAAAAAGTCTCTTATTTAAAAGTTGCATTTAATAGAATGGTAAATACTTTCTCAGTTTGCATTTAGTAAGGCTAAGTTTGATATAAAATGATTCAGAGGAGAGAGCATGGACTTTGTAGCCAGACAGATGAAGGTTTGAATTCTGCCTCTGACACTTTCCTAGCTGTGTGGCCTTCATCTTACTCTGGAACTTTACGGATCTTGTGTTCTTCTGTTGTTTCTTATAAATGTCATACAGTTTGAGATTGAACTAAAATTTCTAAAAGGATAGGTAATTGAATTGGTTTATAAATAAAAAATTATTTTTCAAGTAAACTAATTTTGAGAAAGATTAGCCAGCTCTTTTGGGGGTTAAGGATTTACCCTGTAGTTCTAAAGAGAAATTATTGCAAATAGCTTGAACTTTTATTGACACATTTCAGATTTATTTTCTGTTTAGCTGGTAATGAGTAATGCATTTAAGAATCATATAAACCAAGCTTACCAAAAATACAGCAGTTTAGAACGTTCTGTCTTCAGAATATTTTTGTTTGAAGTTTATTGCCATGGTTAGCACATCTGTGACTGTCATGCTTCCGTGTATTACTGTCATCTGACCATCCCAGCGTCACAGTGGAGTAGGTAGGTGTCAGCTCTGCCGCAGCGTGCTTTTGTCAGGTGCACGTCCTAGCACATGACTGCTCAGGCCCCACTCCTTCCAGCTTTTAGTCATACGTCAGCAGGATCTGGAGGTGATCTTCCAGTTATCATTGTGAAGGAAGCTACTGGTGTTAACCTTGAAAAATTGATGTTTTCCCATGAATTAATGAATTTGTACTAGAAATTCCTGCTTGGATACACCTATGTCTAAAATATCTCTCTGTATTTATGCATTTATATATCCATACTCGTTGCACATACGTATCTGTGTGCATACGTGCATCATTTGTTGGAAGAAATGTCAGATTGCATAGGTTCCTGTGATGTATTGTATTACAACAGGTCTAAAAGAAAAAAAAACTGGTTAATATTTTTGAGGGCATCCTTGATTGGGAATGGACTGAAGACATGCTGATTATAAATGGCACCTTAAGTATATCTTTACTTTGTGTTAATCACTTACATTTGATTACCTTATTAACTTTGTATTGATATACTGTTTCCAAAGATTTAGAAGTACTGTACCTAATGACTCATTTTACAGTGTTTGGGCTCTTACTGTGTGTCCAGCATTGTCCTAGTACTCTGGGAGATATATAACAAGGATAAGGTTGAGTCCTTCCATTAATGAGCATGTTTTAACTTTGGGTAGAAAAATAGAGCTGTTAAGGAGTTTTGTGTGAATCTCATTTCAGCAAGCATTGAAGTATATCAATAAATAATTGAAAAAACACTTTTAGTGTTAACGATTGTGAATGCAATGGAGTAAGTTGATTTTATTATTTTTCTTGTTTGCTTTATCAGGTGACTACTCAGTTAATGTTTGGTCTGTTTTTAAAATACAGGTCTAGTAGAACATGGTCGTAACTGGGCAGCAATTGCCAAAATGGTGGGAACTAAAAGTGAAGCCCAATGTAAAAACTTCTATTTTAACTATAAGAGACGACACAATCTTGACAACCTCTTGCAGCAGCATAAACAGAAAGTGAGTATATCAGGGGTGGTGAGTCTTTTACTTACTGTTTTTTACTTAGTTTTTTTTTTGAGCTTCAAAGATTGGTTTTGAAGGAAACTTTTTTGTATCTTGTATTTTTTTTTTTTTTTTAACATCTTTACTGGAGTATAATTGCTTTACAGTGTTGTGTTAGTTTCTGCTGTATAACAAAGTGAATCAGCGTATCTTGTATTTTTATTTGCATTTACCTGTAAAGGGAAATGCTAGTTTCTTGGCACAAGTTGACGATTTGTTTATTTACTGCTAAGGAGTAAAATTTCTGTTAGTACTAATGGCAATTCAGTACTTTTGAGTTTCTGTGGGCTGGATTTGAAAAATATAAGCATTTTGGAGTTTGAATTGAAAACTCTAGTTCTGTTTACCATGTTGATTGAGTTGATTTGGCATATTAAAAAACATTTTCTCAGAGAGAAAGATTCCATGGGGTAAAAACTAAAAACCGGCAAGTTTTGAAAATTATTGAAAGATTATTAGAGATTATTGAAAATTCCTTAACCAGGAAGTTCCAGTGTTCTCAGAGTTCACAGAGCTCTTTGAGGGTTCCATGAAGTCAAAGCTATTTTCATAAAAATATTCAGACGTTTCCTTTTTCCACTGTCCGGACGTTTGCATCCATGGTGTCAAAGCAGCTGTGAGTGAGAGTGCTGGGGCCTTAGCACAAAGGGCACCACCGCGCTCAGCATCCTCCTCATCTCCAAGCAGTTGCAGCTTTGTTTCGTAAATGGCCATTTCCCTTAAGAATGCCCTTGATGAAGCCACTAAAAATTGGCTTTGGTAAATCTTGAGCCTCACGGGCCCTCTGCTCGGTCCCGGTGAGCATCGGGTCTCAGGGAAGGCGCTCTTGCGTCGTTTGAGTTCCAAGCTGAACTAGCCCCCCCTTTTCCATGGAATGTTATTTTTTTTTTTTTTTTTTTTTATAAATTTATTTATTTATTTATTTATTTATGGCTGTGTTGGGTCTTCGTTTCTGTGCGAGGTCTTTCTCTAGTTGCGGCAAGTGGGGGCCACTCTTCATCGCGGTGCGCGGGCCTCTCACCGTCGCGGCCTCTCCTGTTGCGGAGCACAGGCTCCAGACGCGCAGGCTCAGTAGCTGTGGCTTACGGGCCCAGCTGCTCCGCGGCATGCGGGATCCTCCCAGACCAGGGCTCGAACCCGTGTCCCCTGCATTAGCAGGCGGATTCTCAACCACTGCGCCACCAGGGAAGCCCGAATGTTATTTTTAATGAAAAGAATGACAGAACAGATATGGTTTTTCAGACCTGAATATTTTGCAGACATCTTCTCGAAGATGAATGAGCCTGTCTTGAAAGAAAACAGCCATTAGTATTTGTTGCCACTTTTAAATTTCCAGCTTTCAGGCAAAAACTAGAATTTTGGAAAGTGTGTATCTCTCACCATGAGATTAACATCTTCACAATACTCAGACTTTTCTGATGAGATTAGTGGTAATAATAACTAATGTGATATTTTGATATATAATGAAATGTATCCAAATTTTAAAAATCTCTGTAACTCATTTTCCAAGTGACCAACTCATGATGTCACAATGTATGTTGTGTATGGATAAAAGATCCATAAAATGTTCTTTAATACACCAAAGTACAAGATAGAGGAATGCATTTTAATAGAGTACCAAAAATGTATCGATACGTTTCAGATTTCACATTGCAACTAACCTTGAGTAGAGCATTTTATCCTTTTTAAAAAGATTTCAGGAAAACATGACAAAATGTCTAGTACCTTTTAAAACTCAGTGGAAGATTTATAGGTGTTACATTTCGGTTTAAAACGAATACTCTCATATAATGAAGAAGGGGTCTGGAGGTACAGTAGCTCACTGCGTGTGAAGAGAGGGATGTCGCAGTCATGGTAAATTGCTGTCTCTTCTGCAGCCGTCCAGGACAGCGCCCCACAGAATGGGTGGATGCTGCCAGAGGAGGGTACAGATTGGGCACTGAGAAAACCCATAGAGTAGCTATTAGCTAATGCTCAAAAATAGAGCATTCATGGAACCTTCTGAAGGCTTCTTAGAAAATGTAGCCAGAGGAGTCTTCCCTTGTGTTCTTGCTCAGAACATAAGGATGGATTTTTTTTTTGGTCTTCAGAATTTCATCTAGTTCTATTACTCTGATGTCAGAAAATGGATTTTTCTCTTGACTTAATTAATGCTTTAGGTTGGATCCTAAATAGTATATTCATATCTAAACTAAGAATAAGAAGAAATAAGAATAAGAATATTGGTAATTTTTCACAGTTGGTATGGTAGTGGGAATCTGTTACCTATTACTTCTGAGGAATCTCTCCCTGGGAGAGGCTGGCAGCTGATGCCTGGTGATGTGCAGGGTCTGTAGGAGGCACAGAACAGAGGACTGCCAGGGCCGGGACCCTATAGATAGTACAGTAAATGGCTAATGTCTTACATTTATGTATGTAAACACATACTCTTACAGACAAGTGACCCCAGTAGAAGAATGAACAATTTTACATAAACGTGTAGTTTGCAGAAGGGAAAATCCTATTAAAAAAAAAAAAAAAGGAATTTGTTCTCATTAATAGTAAAAGAAATTCAGTAACAACAGCGATGAGTTGTTGCCTATGAAATCAGATAATCCTTAACGCTAGTGAGGGAAGGCTATTGCAGCATTATTAGCAACCTCAATGCCTTGAAACAGGAAAATTTGAAATATATATTGGTAGAGTGTTGTAATGGAATCATTAATAAAAGTAGTAACCTTGAAGCATTTGTAAAGTAGGTGTGTGTGTAGTTCATGATTATATTGTTAAAAAAAGGTGGGATATATAACTACATAGGGCCATCCTGTTTTGTTTACATGTGTACATAAACATTTATATACACGTATATGCATGTAAAAGACTGAAAGGAAATGCAGCAGTATACTTAGAATCTCTGGCTGCTAGAATTATGAGCAGTTCTTATTTTTCTTAACGTAATTTTCTGTCTTCCACATTCCAACACGTTATTTTTATTAGAAAATAAATATATGAAAAGAAAAAGCAGGAGTTTTGTGGGTTTTGGCTATTTGTACATGTGTAGTGATGAGTAGTTCCAGAAACGGCTCGGATGTAACTTTTGATCAGTTTGATGAAAGCCATCCATCCACCTGCACAAAAGGCCCGTTAGTGGATCCGCGAGGTGCCTGCACTCCAGCCAGAGTGCTTGTCGGACACGCAGCCTGCTGGTCTGGTGTGTGCGTGCCAGTGTTCTGCCTCACCTCAGGTGTGAGAAGGTTTGTTTCTTTCCTTTTAGTTACTTAAATCCCAAATAGCAATATTTTTTACTCCTTTAGGCCTCACGAAAGCCTCGTGAAGAGCGAGATGTGTCTCAGTGTGAAAGTGTAGCTTCTACCGTTTCTGCTCAGGAGGACGAGGACATCGAAGCCTCCAACGAAGAGGAAAATCCCGAGGACAGTGAAGGTATCTCAGATCTTCCATCTGGTTGTGGCTTCTGCTGGCCCAGATGCGTGACGTGTACCTTAGTCATTTGACTATCTAGGAATTGCTTCATTAAGGAAACGTGAACACAATGTATTTATTCATTCACTCAACACATATTTATTTATGTAGCTCCTAAGACGGCCCAGGTGCTACACCCAAAAGATCTTGAAGATGGTGGTCCTGCCTCAGACACTAAGTGCCGACATCAATAAAATGTCTGTGTGTCTGGATCATTGCCACACGTATTGGTTCAGTCGGTATAATCAGTTACATTTCCCTCTTTATTTTATTCCATTGACCTTGATTTATTTCAGTGTTTACAAAGCTTACACATGTCATATTGATGTTTTCACGTAAAAAGTATTAATGACCCAGAGGCACTGGCAGAAAAAAACGTCAGCCCAAAAAACTTAATAAAATCCTTTTTGTCACTTGAACAAATTAATGACAACTTCCTGGAAAAGTAAATATTTTCTTGATTTTTTTCCTAATTAAAAAAGGTACCTAATTTATTTCAGTTTACATTACTTTCAAAGTTTCCTTGGATTTCTTTTGTAAACTGTCCTTTTGTGAAGTGGGGATTTTCACAGTGATTTCAGTAGCTCTTTATATATTATATCTTAAACATGTTCATGTTTTTATGTATGCAAATATTCCCTCCATCTCATTTGCTTTTTGTTTTGTTTTATCTTTAAATTACCAGAGTTTAAACTTTGCAGGTAATTAGAGCTATTTACATTTTCCTTTGTAGGCTCTTATATTTTAAGCTTAAGAGGTTCTACACCTTCCAGGAGTTTCAGGTTTTGTTTTATTATTTTTTTTCTACAAGTTGTCGTTACTGGGTTTTCAACTTAAAATTTGTCTTGAAATGGGTTTTGGCTTTGAACAGTAAACTTTATTCTGTGAGGTTTTGTGAAAAATGAGGCAGCTGTTACAAAAGTAAAGAGACTGTTGGAGCAGGCGCACCCTGGGGTAGAATGAGGGTCCTGCAGACAGTTGGCGGGGAGGGTGTGTCTGGCACTTCGAAAGAGGTCCTCAGAGTTTGTTAATAGGTTTGTAGCTGGTAGCCAGTATTCCCTGGGTTATAAATGTACATGAAGCCTGTATTTCGCAGACTGGGTGGCTTAAACAATAGAAATTTATCTTTTGGATTAGGGCCCCACTCTTATGACCTCATTTAACCTTAATTACCTCCTTAAGGTCATTATCTCCAAATACAGTCACATTGAGGGTTAGGGCTTTAACATAAATTTTGGGGGCGGGGGGGACACAATTCAGTTCATAAGAAGGGCTAAGCCTATTTGTCATATACGTGTTTATTTCAGAACAGAGAAGCCTATCCATGCATGGGCTAACAGATTCCTAAAAACTGAGCACCAGAAAGTGACTTTTTTCCTTCTGTTTCCCTCCTGTTACTTTGTCTTAGTGTGAAGCTTTTTTCAAATTGTCAGATAAGGTGATTAAGGTTAAGTGAGGTATTAAAATCATGTTTCCGTCGGCTCTAGTGTGGGGTAGCACGGTCACGTCATGGCCATTCATACATATGCTTGTGTCGTGACATCTAGAATAGTTTCCTATTAATAGGAAATGAACTTGCCCCTAGAATTGTAGGATCTTTATTTCCTTTGACTTAATTTCATTTGGAAAGTGCCAGAGAAAAGAAAGTACAGTGCGGTGTCCATGAGCTATGCCCCGTCTTACTGCCCAGCTTCCGGAGACCCTGCAGACCTCCTGTTGGTTGTGGGGTCAGGCTCTTGCCCGCGGGAGAGGGGAGGCATCTGCTGAAGGCAGAGCCTCCGTGTCTGGCTTCCTGAGACACGCCTCTAGCCGTGGGAGTGTCTTTTGTGACTAGATGAGTTAAATCAGAAAGACCAAAACCTTACCAGAATTCTGATGTGTTCTTGTTCTCTTGTTCTAAATCATTCCTTACGGTGTTTTGGCGGGGGAAAGAAAAAAAGGCACTCAACATTTGGCTGGTGCTTGGTGAAGCACTGTGCCTTGGAAATATTCCTACTCTTTTGTGGCTGGGAAGAAGAAAATAACTGAAAAAGTGCTTATGTCAGATGATATCATAAAAGTGCTTATGTCAGATGACTAACATGTCCTCCTGTGTTTGGAAGATAAATGACTTGTTCATTTCTCCTTGGGTTTGAGGTTTCCATCACTATATGTATAGAAATGAGGATGAAGTCAGGCTTTTTGTTAGCCTTTCAACATTTTGGTAACATCTTTCACTAATAGTAATTGCTGCTGTATATTGAGACCTTACTACATGTGAGGTGCTCTTCTGAGCTTTTGTCTTTTGACTTTGTTTTTATTTTTGAGACTTGAAGTCTCATCTGAATCCAGGCTCATACATCTAACTGCCTATTGAACATTTCTACTTGGATACCTAAGAGTTAACATCCAAAGCCGACTTGTGTTTCCCCACCACTACAACCTACTTTCCCTCCAGTCTCTCCCTCGGTCAGTAAATGATGCCAGCTCTCTCTCATACCCCACATGTGGGCCATCAGCGAGGGTTGTCAACTTGTCTTTAGATGCATTATTTAGACTCTCGTCACATCCCCCTCCCTCCATTGCTGCCACCCTGCTTCCGAGCCACTGTCATCTCTATTGCAGTGGCCTCTTGATTGGTCTGCTTCCTGCTGTTTGTTCCATTATATTCTTTTCCTCCAAAGAACAGCCAGAGTGAACCTTATAAAATATAAATCAGATCAAGTTTCTCCTGTACTCCAAATCCTCTGATACTTTTCCGCGTCTCATTCAGAATCAAAGCCAGAGACCTGTGGTGATGCGTGAGGACTCCCTGCGGGAACAGACCCTTAGGTTTCTGTGGCCTCTTTGCCGACCCCTTTCTGCCTGCTCGCTCTGTTCTTTGTTGTTGGTGTTATAACTGAGATAAAATTGACATACAACATTATATTAGTTTCAGGTTAACAACATAATCATTCGATATTTGTACATATCATGAAATGATCACAAAAGTCTAGTTAACATTCATCACTGCACAGTTTTTTCTCATGATGAGCATTTTTAATATCTACTCTTAGCAACTTCCAGGTTTATAACACAGCGTAATTAACTGTAGTTAGTATGCTGTATGTCACATCCCCAGGGCTTACTGTTTTATAACTAGGTGCTTGTATCGTTCGCACCTTCATCCACTTTGCCCACCCCTCACTGCCTGCCTCTGACAATCACCAGTCTCTTCTCTGTTTATGCTTTTTTTATTTTAACATTCCACATGTAGGTGAGATCATACAGTATTTGTCCTTCTCTGTCTGACTTATTTCACTTAGCATAATGCCCTCAAGTTCTATCCATGTTGTCAGAAATGGCAAGATATACACACACACACACACACACATTTTCTTTATCCTTTCATCCATTGATAGACACCTAGGTTCCTTCCATATCTTGGCTATTGTAAATAATGCTGCAATGAATGTTGGGGTGCATGTATCTTTTCCAGTTGGTGTTTTTTTTTCCTTCAGATAAATACCCAGAAATAGAATTGCTGGATCATATGGTAGTTCTATTTTTAATTTTTTGAGGAACCTCTGTACTGTTTCCCATAGTGGCTGCACCAATTTCCATTTCCACCAACAGTGCATGAGTGTTCCTTTTTCTCCGCGTTCTCACCAACCTCGTTACTTCTTGTCTTCTTAACAGTGGCCGTTCTGACAGGTGTGAGGTGACTGCTCCCTCTGTTTTGACTGCACTGTGCCCTTTGCTGCTCCTGAGCAGACAGCCCCCACTTGAGGGGCTTTTCCACGTGTTAATCTCTCCACCTGGAATGAGCTTCCCCACTTCCTTTGGGCCTCTTGAAATGTCACATTAGCTCTCTAATGCCTCCTTACCCACTGGGCCCCAATTTTGTTCTTTATTCACTGCGTTTATTACCACCTGACATATCATGTGTTTATTGTTCGTTGTCTGTTTCACACTAGAGTTTCCGCTCCATTAGAGTAATTTCTTTTTCCCACTGCAGTGTCACCAGGACCTCAAACAGCTCCCTGTATGGCGGATGTTAGGTACATATTTACAAATTCACTCTTTCATTCATTCAGAGTTTTTAAATACTATGTTATGCATGAAAAGTATTCTTTCCCATATGGTCATTTAAGTTTTTATTTTTACTGTTTTTTATGTAAAAATAATACATTTATGGCTTCAGAGTTTCCTGTTTTGCTTAAAATATTTCTCCATACCTCCTGAGGTTATTTGTATCTTGTACTAAATTATCTTCTTAGAATTTTAAAAATCTTTATTCCATTTGGAATTATTTTTCTGCATAGTGTAGTTTTTCTTCCAGACAGAGAACCAATTCTGAGAAAGCTAGCTTATTAAATATCATCCTTTACCCAATGATTTAAAGTATCACGTTTGGCATATATTAATTTCTCACACACTTTAGGAGCTATCCCTAGACATTATCTTCTGTACCACTGATTTATTTTGTCTGTCTCTCTGGCAGTTCCTAACACATTGTAATACATTGGCTTCATAGTAAGTTTAAGAATCTGGAGAGGCAAGTCTCTCTCACGCTAATGCTTTTTCTAATTTTCTTGGATTTTCTCAGGGACTTATTTTTTCATATAAATTATAAATTGGTCTATGTAGTTTAAGAAGTTTTCTTACAAACCGCTGGGATTCTCATTGGAGATATGTATATTAATTTTAGGGAGATTTAAAGTTTTATGTTGTCTTCTAGTCTATTTTAAGAAAATAATTGAAAGCTTAATGTTGAAGTGAACATCTCTGTGTAACTATTTATAGCAGTGTCAAGTTGGAAGTAGCCCAAGGATCCACTATTAGAGGAAAGGTGAAGTAAATTTAAAGACACATTCACAGCCATTCATTGACTTCTTACTTCAGTAAATGTTTGAGTCTGCTCTGTGCCAGGCACTCGGCCTTGTGCTTGTCTCTAGGACTTAAATGATAAGCAAAATATATGATCCTTGCCCTTAATGGTATTTACAGCCTGGTGGGAGCAACAGCAGGGAATCAAATAATTGTGAATAAATGTAAAGTTGTAACTGTAATCAGTACATGTGCTGTAAGAGCCATAGTAGCAAAATTCAACTTTGTTAAAGAAATGATAGAAGGCTTTTTTTAAGCATGTGGTATTTGATCTAATATCCAAAGGGGGAAAAGTAGGTGAAAGCCGTTCAGAACGTATGACGTATGTGGTGGGGGACGCATGGGGCATTCACAGAACTGAAAGAAGGCCAGTGATATGGGACACAGAGAATGCAGGGCTCGAGATGAGGCTGGAGGCTTGCAGCAAGGCCACGCTCAGGAGTTTGGAACTTTATCCTGGGAGCAGTGAGGTTCCGTGAGGTGTTCTAAGAGGGAGGGAGGGGGAGACCGTGTGAGTGAGTTTTGGTAAAATTTGGCTTTTAAACTCACTCTGGCCTTGTTGTAGAGAATGATCTGGGGTGGTGGTCAGAAGAGTCGGTTTTGGAGTTGAGTGGCAGTTGTGAAGTTGAACAGAAATGGCTGGATTTGAGGGATATTTTTAGAGAGAAGATCTATGAGACTCATTGAGGCAGGATATGGGGACAAATGAGAGGAGTGTTTAAAAGGTGACTCCTAGGTTCCTGGTTTGTTTGTTGGATACTAAACACTAAAAAAGAACTTGAGTTGGGACTTGGGAGAGTTGAATACCTGTCCAGAGTAGGACATAGTGAATTTGTGATTCCTTTGAGATATCTGGGTAAAGATGTCAAAAAGCATTAAAAGTATATTTATGAAATGTTACAAATGATGGGAAAGACCAGTGTTACAACGATAAATTAAAAAATCTGTGTGATATTGTTCTAGAGCTTTGTTGTCTAATGTGGTAGCCACTAGACACACATGTGGCTATTGAGTTCTTGAAATGTGATTACAGTCTTCCCTCTATCTGAGGGTCCTGCAGTTCAACCAGCTGTGGGTCGAAAATATTCAGAAAAAAATTCCAGAAAGTTCCCAAAAGCAAAATTCCACAGAGTGGCAACTATTTACATAGCATTTACATTGTATTTACAGCTATTTACACAGCATTGGTATTGTATTGTATTACGTATTGCAAGTAATTGTAAGTAATCTATGGATGATTTAAAGGATATGGGAGGATACTTTTGCATAGGTTATATGCACATGCTGCCGTTTTACATCTGGTACCTGAGCATCCGTGGATTTTGGTGTCCGTGGTGGGGGCATGGGGGTTGGTCTGGAGTTAGTCCCCTGCAGACACCAGGGGACGACTGTAGTCCAAATTGAGATGTGCTGGAAATGTGAAATACAATCAGATTTTGAAGACTTAGTACCAAAAAAAGGTAAAACATCTTATTACTAGGTTTCTATATTGGTTACATTTAAAATGATAATATTTTGCACATACTGGGTTAAATAAGATATATTGTTGAAGTTAATTTTATCTGTCTCTCTTTTTACTTTTTTAACATGGCCACCAGAAAAATTAAAATTACAGATGTAATGTGCATTATGTTACTATTGGATGGTGCTGTTCTAGTGTTAGCTCTCCTGGGTAAAAAGAAAAGCACAGAAACAGGCTGGTAGAAATAAACCAGAACGTTATCATTTATGGGAATGTTTTTTGTTTAGTTTTGTTTTTCTATCTTTCTTTGTTTTTCAAATTTCATATGGATTATTTTTAGACATTAAAAGCTTTTACGCTTTCAGTTTCTGAAGGCCAAGACAATTTGATGTTTCCCTTTCATACTCTACTTATGAAAAAACTTTAGTTTTCCCAATGGCTGTAATACTTCAGTGAGGTCATCAAAGGAGGATAATTCATCCTAAACAAGTACTTTCAAGCATGGCTTCTGTCACCACCTGACACGTGTTCATTATCAGATTTTTATGCTGTATCATTATCTTTAAGGTGCTGAAAATAGTTCTGATACAGAAAGTGCTCCTTCTCCTTCACCAGTTGAAGCTGTCAAGCCCGGCGAAGACAGCACTGAAAACGCGCCTCCTCGAGGGACCATGGAGCCTGCGGCCGAACTGGAGGCCACACCCGACGCTGTGCCCAGGGCCTCTCCCTCGCCGGCAGTTCCGAGCACAAAAGCAGCCGAGGATGACAGTGTGGAGACCCAGGCGAACGACAGCATGGCAGTGGACACAGCAGAGCCGATGGATGTGGAGCACGAGGAGCGCGGGGCTGAAGGCATTTCCGCTCTGGACCTCCCCTCGGCCGCCAAGGCTGACGCTGTGGATGTTGAGATGCCAGAAAGCAGTCCCTCCAGAGTTGAAGGGGACCCCAAAGACAGAGACCTGGAGAGAAGCAGCGAGAAGCTGGAGCCTGGAGACGACGACCTAGGGGTGGCCCAGCAGATGAGCGCCCCGAGGCCCGAGCTCCCCTCTGACCACGACTCCAGTGCCACATGCAGTGCCGACGAGGATGTGGACGGGGAACCCGAGAGGCAGCGGTGAGGCTCCCTCCTTGACCACCTCCTCCTCTTTACTCTGTTGGTTGCAGACTGAACCCCAGGGTGGTGCTGGCTACTGAGGTTACTCCTGTAGAAATACTGGCAAGTGAGAGAGTCTGTCTGCTTTTATTTATTTATTTTTAAAATTCTTTATTTATTTATTTATGGCTGCATTGGGTCTTCGTTGCTGCGCGCGGGCTTTCTCTAGTTGCGGCGAGCGGGGGCTACGCGCAGGCTTTCTCTAGTTGCGGTGAGCGGGGGCTACTCTTGGTCGTGGTGTGCGGGTTTCTCATTGTGGTGGCTTCTCTTGATGCGGTGCACGGGCTTCAGTAGTTGTGGCTCACGGGCTCAGTAGTTGTGGCTCGCGGGCTCTAGAGCGCAGGCTCAGTAGTTGTGGCGCACGGGCTTAGTTGCTCTGCAGCATGTGGGGTCTTCCTGGGCCAAGGCTCGAACTCGTGTCCCCTGCATTGGCAGGTGGATTCTTAACCACTGCGCCACCAGGCAAGTCCCTCTGTCTGCTTTTAGTGTTGGGTTCTGATGCTGTTCACCTGATTAAGTAACCGAAAAGAATTGTGTGATCATTATTCTTCAATGAGAAAGATTTTAATTTCTTTCTACATCACTTGTTACATGCGTGCCATATGATGGCAGAGAAGGGGCTGTCAGCTCACAGAGCTGTGGCCTGAGCCACTTCTGTGGCAGAGCCGTGTGACGTGGTGGTGAAAGTGGAGGTGGGGGGCGCCGGCTCCAGCTTTGCCCCCAGACCGAGCAGCCTCAAGCTGGGCCTGCGGGGCCTGCACATGACATGTGAGAGATGCTGAGGGCGAAGATGGGAACTGGAGTGAAAGTGTGTTAGAAAGTGTAATCAAGATTCAACTTAGTGGTCATTATATAACGATCACTTTTTTGTATCAGTTAAAACTGTAGGTTATTCATATTTGCAGTTCAAAATATCAGGTACAATACAAATTACCTTATAAGTACTTTTAGTCAAATTAATAATATGCAAATATAATCTTAATGGTTTTTATAAAAATTACTGTAAAAAATACATATTTTGCAGGAGTAGATGCCAACTTCTTTAATATATTTAATTTCCTGGGTGTTTCCTTTTCCTTGAAAGCAATGGAATCACCTAGAATCATAGTAGAATGTTGGATTGGTGCAAATTCTAGAAGTGAATTAGACTAAAATGTCATTTAACCAGAAACCCAATTCAGCTCTGGTTTTTGTTTTTGTTTTTCTTTTTTTCCCCTTTTTAATAAGAAAGAGGCTCTCAGGAGACAGCCAGATTCTGCTCAGAGCTCAGCTTCCATAGTGCGTCCTGGTGTCACTGTGCTTTCAGTCCATAACCAGTATATTGTGCATCTTACATATTCTAGAATGAGACTTGGTACTAGAATAATATTGAACATAACAGTGATGGTTTCTCCAAAGAGATTTTTATATGGTAGATACTAGAATTTTAATCAACAAGAATTGAAATAATATAAGGCTCCTACTTAACCGTTGGTTTTCAGAAAATTGAAGATTCTAGCCCTCTTTTCTTCTCATGTCACAGTAATCTAGATTTTAATTGTCCCAGGCTTTAGAGTAAACATCAATGGATTCAAGCTGTG
The DNA here is from genome assembly GCF_028564815.1 of Eubalaena glacialis. Classification (NCBI taxonomy): domain Eukaryota; kingdom Metazoa; phylum Chordata; class Mammalia; order Artiodactyla; family Balaenidae; genus Eubalaena; species Eubalaena glacialis. Next base: position 3,438,033 of record NC_083734.1, on the reverse strand, counting down.
TGGTCCCCTTTTAAGCCTGCTTTATTGAAATATCTCAACTAAAATAAGAGTTACCTGTGTTTCGCACTGCTGGTTTCAGTAACTTTTTTTTTTTTATCAGTAACTTATTTATAAATTTATAAATGAAGGAAAAATTATGATGGCAGTAATCTTACAGGAGAGGAGCATGCTAAGAGATGACCATGACAGTAGTTGTGAAATTTTGAAATTCCTTATAAATATATAGTGGTCTCTGGATGATACTCTAAAGTTTACTTCACTTCCAAACTATTAAAATAACTTTCAGTTGTCTTCTATATCTTTAATATTATCTTTATTCTTTGTGTAATATGTAAATTGTTTTCTTTTACACATTCTAATTTTCTTACCAATTTATACCTTTTAAAATGTTCATCTTTCCCCAGTAACTGACAACACTGGGAAATATGGTGGAGCCTGTAAGGTATTGATATAATTTCCCCAGTTCATACGTTGGGTGTCCTAAACTCAAGTGTATGTCCTGAAAATGAGTGAAGCTGCTGGAGTGTGAGATGGCAGAGCTGTAACTGGGGAGCACGGGCTGGGTGGGGAGGACAGCCCTGCAAGTTCAGCCCGCTGTTGCATGGGAGTGCTGCCTCTGCGGTGCCATTTCTTCCCATTTTTCATGAGAAACCAGAAGTCTGGGATTTTGGGTGAAATTCTTGGTTTTAAAATGATGGTGGTTTATTCAAATGTTTTAAACAATACTCTGTGATCCTAGAGAAACATTCTGTTACAGGTAACATAGTTTGTAACCTATGTTAATGATAAATTAGGACCTAACTTTTTATAATGGCCCTTGTTCAGACTGTTCTGTTGGTTAGATGCAGATGATTAAATTCAGGTAAATTTCAACCTATAAAGCAACGTTAGGCTTCTTTACCTAGAAAATTAGCACTGTAGATTTTTTTCCTGACTGTTCAAATATGCAAGGTTAATGTGATGTGTGTGTGTGTGCGTGTGTGTGTGTGTGTGTGTGTGTGTACATGTTAACTTAGAAGGAATTATGGTGATTGTATGTTTAAAGTTTTAAATAAGAATATATTAATTTATCTTTTTAAATTGCATTTGCAGAATGTTTCCTGTGGATTCAAAACCTTCATTGTTAAACCCCACTGGATCTATACTGGTCTCGTCCCCAGTAAAACCAAATCCACTGGACCTGCCACAGCTTCAGCATCGAGCTGCTGTCATCCCGCCCATGGTAAGTTTTCAGTGTGAGTAAGAGGTGTTGAAAACAAAGACCTTTAGAGACATTTCTTCTCTTCTTTAATCAGTGCTTGGTTTTTTAAAAAAATTGTGGTAAAAAATCACATAACATAAAATTTACCGTCTTAGCTCTTTTTAAGTGTTCAGTAGGGTTAAGTATATCCATTTAACCATCACTCTCCTTCCCCCCATTCCCCCAGCCCCTGGTAACCACCTTTCTACTTTCCGTTTTATGAATTTGGCTACTTACATAAGTGGACTCATACAGTAAATATTTGGTTTTTTGTGGCTGGTTTATTTCACTCAGCGTAATGTCCTCAAGATTAATCCATGTTGTAGCACATATCCGATTCTTCTTCCATTTTAACACTGTATGTATAGACCACATTTTATTTATCCATTCATCTGTTGGATACATTGCTTTTTCAAATGGATTCATCGTGATAATTGATTGAAATGGTCATTTCCAATTAAGGAAAAAAGAGAAATATTGTGCTCCAGCCATAAATGTTAGTAAGTTCTGTGTTTGTTTTGTTTTGCTATAAGACAATAGTAGAATAAGTATATAACTGGGTTTTGAATATTTAGAATAAATTATAGAGGTTATGGTTAACTTTAGTATACAGTTCCAAATCTAATTTTATTTACATTTTACCTTATTAATCTCTACGAGTTTGACTCCCTTTTGATCCTGAATTCCAGTCTTGGGTATTGATCTTTTACTTAGTTATGTTCTAGCTCTTGCTTTATTTCAAAGGATAAAAATTTATTTCGTCTCACATGACAATATGTGAAAGTTAAGTGTGTGCTTATGATAAATAGGCTCACCAAAAAAATCATTAAGCATTTGCTCATTCATTGATTCACCCAAATGGACATTTATTGATTGTCTGCCTAGTTCAAGATAACATTTTTAATGCTGTGTGGAATATCATGATCTCTGACTTCAGAAAATTTAGAGATTGGTCTTGATAATAAGACATAGAAAAAAAATCATAATAAAAATTTAAAAGAATTAAAATGTGATGCTCTCTTAGGTTGAAAAATATACTATGGGTGATTCAGAGGAAGGAGAGCTTCCTTCTTAAAGAGACACTTAAAGAAGACTCCATGTAGGAAGTAATGTTTTGGTTGGACCAAAACAGTTCATTTCGCTTTATAGCAAAAGGAAGAAAGCCATGTTTACATATAAGCCAAAGCACAAAGGCAAGAAAATTATTTGTGTATTATGGGTGAAGTGAAAAACCCTACTTATGGCAGCGGAGAAAACTCTGGAAGTCTTTAGATAACAGGTTCGAAAAGAGTCAGATCTCTGCTATTCCCAGGACTCTTTTGTGTTCATGAAGTGATGGACTGAGTTAGGGGATGTTTATTTAATGTTGGACAAAGCAGCTTGGGTTCCTTCATGAAGTGGGAGAGACAGAAAAGAAGCAGAGAAAACAAGCATCTAATTGCAAATTGTGGCGAGTGCTGTGTCCTGTGAAAGAGAGGGAGGGGGTTTGCAGTATGTTTTGGATGGTTAGGGACGGCCTGTCTGAAGAGGTGACGTTTCATTTCCGTCCTGAAGAGAATTGGTATGTTAATGAATTGGTTGTGGGAAGAGAGGAGATGGAGTCCAGGGTGGCTGCCAGGTTTCTGGCTTAAGCTGCTGTGGTTCTGTTTCGTATGATGGAGATCACTGTAGGAGAAGCATTGAGTTTAGCAAATGAAAAGTTCTGTTTTGAATATAAGTTTTGAGGTGCTTTGAGATATCCAAGTGGAGTTGTTAGGTAGGCAGTCTGTGAGTGTGGAACTTGGAGGAAAATGTATTAGAAATAGAAGTTTATGAGCCATTAACATACAGATGACATTTAAATCCATAGAAGTGGGTGTGAGCACCTGTGACAGGGCAGAGAGGAGGGTGGGACCCAAGCCTGAGCCACTAGGGACTCAACATCGTGAGTTAAAAGCAAATGGAAATATTGTGATTTCTGTTTTGATTTCTCTTACCACAACTTTGGGATTTATTTCGTGTTCAGATCTGAAAGTAATTGTTTAGCATTTTAAGCATTATGCTTGAAGATTTGATTAAAAAATGGTAAAATCACTTCAGTCATATTACAGAAAGAAGCATTACTTGCCACAGATGGTAATTACTATTTTGTTGGTCGTTGGCATATTTAGATTTTCTTCTTCCTGTAGGTTTCCTGCACCCCGTGTAACATACCGATCGGCACTCCAGTGAGCGGCTTCGCCCTGTACCAGCGACACATCAAAGCCATGCACGAGTCGGCGCTGCTGGAGGAGCAGCGGCAGAGGCAGGAGCAGGTGGACCTGGAGCGCAGGAGCGCTGCGAGCCCGCGGGGCGCCCCCAGGAGCCCGGGCAGAGAGTGGGAAGGTAGGCGGCGCTGGCGCCACAGAGGGCTTTCCCGGTGGGAGACCAAGCTGCAGTGTCCTGAGCGCTTAGGGACTTGATCTGTGGCGCTCGTCCCTCACAGGTGAAGCGCCTTGACGCTGACCTCGGCTAAGCTAAAGAAGGCCGGGTCACTGACCACAGAGGAATGACAGTAGCATTTTCGGTAGTCTTGTTGGTCATGTGAATTTTCTGATATTCACCTTAATGCTGGATGACTGCATAAAAGCCATGCTTTACGCTACATTCATCGGAGTTTTCAGAGGGAGAATTGTCCTGTCCTCCAAGCAAATCAGGGTAACATTCTAAATCTCTGATATGACAGGGGACAGCTTTGTGTAGCATATAGCCAGTCAGACCTTGACTTACCCCTCGCTCTGGCCATGGGCAAGCCACTTGACCTTCTCAGCTTTAGTTTTCTCATCTGTACAGTGCAAATAATATATCTGTCTGTCTAATCTAGCTATATCTCTGCCTTGCCAGGATTACAACCTGTAAGAAAGAATGAGCATTCAGTATTGTTTTATAAGACATGGCTCAGCATCATTTTATGTACAATACAATAAGTAATAATAGTATATTCGTATATGCATAGTGTAACAGATACCATGAAGGTACTGTTATTGTTGTACGTCACTGTTATTTCAAGTGACAGATTTGAGTTGTGCGTGCTCTTTTTAGTTGGTACATGATACACTTAGTTTCTTTTAAAAAAAGAAAAAAGGGAGCGATTTCTAAATTTTAATAACTTCTTCTGGCATGGTAAGAAAATGGCACACGTATTCTGGTTGATAATGACTTACGGACTATCCAGTATGCTATGCTTAGTGTATAAGACTATTAAAGTCTTCTCTGATTATGATTTCAGTTTCTGTAATGATTCAGAAGACTGTAGCACGTGACATAGATAAGAGCTATTAGCTGTAGAACACCATGCATTTCAAGGGCTATTTAACATGAAAGAGGAACTGTGCTGCTTAACTGACCCTGCCGGCTCCCCGCCCCTGTCACACCAGTAGTGACTTATTAGTTACACGACACACTGGACCTCTTATGTTAGAGTTTCACGTATCAGATTGTTAGTGTTTTAAATATAAATCTTATGCTATTAAAAATGTGAACCAGAGTGATTAATACCCACCAGGGCTGTGTGTATAATAGGTGCTGAATGAATATTTCTTGAATGGAGGTAAAAAAAAGATTGTTAACCTTTGGGCTTTTAGTATATTGCCTCTAGGGAATCCTTAATTCCTAACTCAGTAATTGACATAATGTATACTCAGTAATTACATGTTAAAGGAATGATTAAATGAAGTAGGATAAAAATGGATTCAGCAGAAGTGCTTGTCTTCAATTATGAGAAAATCTGTCATTATGAGAATGATAAATTATAGAAGAATTCAAAAGTCTTTTGATCTATTCCTTACATAAATGATTTAGAATAAATTTTTTAAGGCAGAATTAAAATGTAGAAAAAATAACATTCAAAGGTATTTGCTGAACTCATGCTAAAGTTTAACATTATTCAGGTGACAATATCTGGGTCATTCTAATATGTCTATATTGTGTGGTTATTTTAGGACCTCAGTTTCTTTTCTTGACCTCCTTTACGAGATGGGTTGTATTTGGTAGCTGGAGAGACTGAACTAGGCTAGAGCCGTAAATTCTGAGACTCCAAACTGTGACTTGCATTTCTCCGTGATCAGTCACGTTAATTCATGTGGTTTAGATCTGAATGGTACCCTTACTTTTAATAGTGATGCAGTGGTCTTAAAACCAAACTGTCATTATATATTTGACCAATATGACACCAAGGTGTTTGTTAATAAGACACCAGTTTGGTTCAGGGTGACTCTCTACAAACTGGGATGGTTGATTACATTTTATCCCAAGGTTAACTTTTGTTTTAGCTAATCTAGCTAGTATGTTCATCCAGTAATTTATTTAACAAGTGCCTGAAGGCTCTCCTGAATTTATAGCTATCCTATGTTTCGCTTAAAGGATAGTCTCCCAAATAACATTTCTATATTTGCAGTTAACTTGCTTGTATGTAGACTGTTTGATATAAATGAATAGTTTATAAGATGGTAAGTATAGTGAGAAGAGGATTTACGTATAAACCATCACCAAACTGGTATTGTCCACCTGAGGTAGGACCACAGTTTTGGCTTTTCCCTTCATGGGCTCATTTAGAAGGCAACAGGCAGCACCTGTTGTCCACCTGTTTGATTGTGTTCACCTTCTCTTAATATCAATGAGACAGGTGGCTTAAGCCTTTCCACTTGTAGAAAAGCTTGAAAAAACCTCAGAGAAAGATTGTTTTCATTTTCCAGTAACGTTTACACACATCGACTCCTGCTTTAGTTGGAAACCTTTTTTCTACAGTGAAAGAACTCAGACTTTACACACGTAGAGAGAGAGTTAGAAGTGAAATTCTAATGCAGGTTTTAAAATCTATCCAATCAAAATAAGCGTCAATGCCTCTGTGCAACTGAATCTAGTTTATTTTGTTGTTGTTGTTTCTTAATTTTTTCAGCTGAGTACATGATGATTTAAATAGCTATATTTAAAACCATCTAAATTTTCACCTTTTTCTTTAGCACTATTATGACAAAGTGTGTTTTTCCACATGATTATAAAACAATCAGACACTGAATATATGTAATATATATTGCAATGCACTCATGTTAAATTCTCTGGAAAGGGAGAAGTGATATTCTTTTAAAGTTGGTTTATTTCATAAATCTGCACAGTATTAGGACACTTAATAATCTAATTCATTATATTAATCCTTCAGAGAAGGAACGGGTAACATCATCTTGATGGTTACCCCAGAGGCATCTGAAATTTCTACACCCAGTGCTCAGGGAGACACCATTGTACTCAGGATGGTTTAGAGCTCAGGGCCAGGAATTGCACTGCTTTCAAAACAGCTCCAGCCTTGGTTGGGCAGTTAGGTGTGATTCTTCTGAGCCTCAGTTTCCTCCTCTGTCAAATGGTGTTAATGATCTCATTAGTCATGAGGGCTAAACGAGATACTTCTGTAATACACAGTGCTCTGCCCGTAGTACAGATTCCTATTAGCTGACATTACAGTTGTTGTTTCTGGTTTTTAAAAATATCTTAGTTAACTAAAGAACGTTTTAATTGTGCTAATGAGTCTCTATCTGAAACCAGTCACAAACCATCCACTTAAAAGTGAAATGCTAGAGACCTTCTCTTTAGAAAGGGCCTGTGAGGATGCCCAGTGTTACTTAACTGCAGTGCAGGAAGAAAGAAAGGAACCAAACAAGAGGTTTAGCTGCCGAAGGGAGAAGACAAGTTATTATTCACAGGGTAAGATTATTCACCTAGGAAGCCTAAGAGAATTAACTGAGAAAGTTATTAGAGCTAAGAGGAAAGTTCATTAAGTTTCTCAGAAAGAACTGATATACAGAAATCTATGACTTTCTTTCTTATATATCTGCAGTAATCAGTATATGTAAATATATATATATTCCCATGTATATTAAACAGATGGTTTTCCTCACAACAAAATATAAAATACCTATGAATACTTTTTATGAAATTATGAAAAATGACCTATATGAAAACATCTAGGTTCCTCAATTAGAAAGCTCATTATAAAATGTCAAGTCTCCTATAAATACAGGAGATAAATTTAATGCACGTCCACTGAAAATTCCAGTGATATTTTGTTTGGGGAGGAAGTATTCAAAATGATTTTAAATTTAGATTTATCTGGAAGAATAAATGGGTAAGACTAGGTAAGCAAAAGAATAAAAAATGAATGGGAATTTGTTCCAGCAGACATTAAAATGCCACAATTTAAAGTGGTTTGGATTACAGATGAGGTTTGACTTTCTTCTTTGTGCTTTTCTTATTTTCCAAAATTACACTATGTCCATTCACTTAAAAAAAAAAGAAAATATTGTATATTATGTATATAATTATATATGTGTGTGTTTTTACTTTATGTGGAATAATTTTCATCAGCATTACTACAGTAAAATTCATAGTTTTATAAGCTTGTGTAGCCTTTAAAAAATTATTTTGATCTGTATCTTTTGAAATCCTTCTTCCATTTCTTGATTACATTTATTTCTCTGAATATTAAGCAGTGGGCTTCAACAGGCTAATTATAAGAGCTGAAGTCCTCAGAGTTCTGGCCTCTAATTCAGGCCATACTTGAATTCACAGAATGGCTGGATAATCTGATGTTTGCCTGCTGTGGTCTTTATTGCATGTGAAAATACTTGATTCTCCTAATGAGAGGAAAGAGAAGTTCTTTGTGATTTGAAAGAAAAAATTGTAATTGAATTTTTGAGGATTTTATTAGGTCACAGTAATGATGCTTACACAGAAGATTTAGATTTATAGGGTTTTTTTAAACCTCTCTGTGGGTGGATTCCCCCCCGGGAATTTTAGATGTTGATAGTAGTGTATAGTTGGATCTGCCCCTGGATGGTGTGGGCTTGGTCCTTTCACACTTACTATTTTAATATGGGGTTCTTCCCTTATTTTGACAACTTTAACTTTCATAGGAAAATCAGTCGCCTATATGCCTTATGCTGAGGTCACACGTGCTCTAGAACAGGAAGCACAGATGCACAGTACCGCAGCAAGGTCAGCATCACCGTGTAGGCTCTCTCCGAGAGAAGTCAGTAAAGCCGCGCCACAGCCCGATGTGAGTGCAGCGCGCTGTAGTGTCCCACCAGGTAAATACCGCTCCTCTGTGCCGTGGCTGCTGGCCATCGACCTACACGTGATGATCTGGGTGGTTTACTCCCAGGATGCGTCCTTGCTGTTTCAGAATTTCTCTGCATTCCATCTTCAGTTGTATTCAGTTGAGATGCACTGGGCCACTGGGAGGTTTGTGTTCATACATGTGTACTGTGACGTTGACTGCCTTCTTTTAAGAGTACATGTACTTCGTAAAAATCTTGAGATCCACCCCCCTAAAAAAAAATTCAAGTGTCTGTGAGAGTCAGAATTAGCAAATGTTTCCAAATTATGCAGGATGCAAAGAGGATGTATAACTGGTTGTCAGTCAATCTGTATATTCTCCAGAGTTGTAATATCAGCTGTTCCTAAGAAACACCCTTTTTCTGACCTCCATTGTGAGGTCCAAAGAGTGATGGAGAGAGAGAAAAAATTGTTTGCCACTTGCATATGCTGAGCAGAAATAGTTTGAAATGGACGTCAGCCTGAAAGCTCTGGTTTGCCAGGGAGTTGAGTATTTCAACCTCACAAATACCATTTGTGACCTGAGTATGGATACAGGTTTAATTTAAGTGAAAGAAATTTAAAATAGAAATGTTCATCCTCAACTACATCTTGCACTTACAGTTTAAATGTGATTGAAGAAACAATTGAGATAGGTGGAATGTCGCAAACTAGGAAATTGACTATCTTAAATAACGTTTTCTCCCTTTTGAAAGTCCTCCAGCCTGCTCCGCATCAAGTGATAACTAACCTCCCTGAAGGGGTTCGCCTTCCAACAACTCGACCCACGAGGCCACCTCCTCCTCTCATCCCATCATCCAAAACCACAGTGGCTTCAGAAAAACCGTCTTTTATACTGGGAGGCTCCATCTCACAGGTAAAAGGGCTTCTCTTCCCAGTAGATGGCCTGTTGTTTTTTGCTTTGGTAAAAATTGTCCCTCCTTCCCATATTAATTTGTCAGAGTCCTAATAAATAAAAATGTGTCTATTTATGAAGAGACAGTGACCTGAAAATGCAGCAGTCGCTTTCTATTCCATACCACACACAGGAAGTTTATTTGAGTCATGTGCCCAGGTTGAGTGACGGTGGCACCCGTCTGGTTTAGCTTGGGAAAGGTGCGTGTGCCCTGAAGTGTAGTGTAGCATGAATGGAGATGGAATAGTTTCAAGTACTAGAGGATAACTATTTTAAAGGTTCTAATATTAAATTGTAGATGATTGGTAAGCCCTAGTTTATTCTGACCTTGGCCTCTCTCTCTCTCTTGACGTGGTCTGATTGTAAAGCCTCAGTCAGGTTGACTGACGTTCACCACCAGTGACCGCGCCCCCATTGGGCTGGGGGCCATTTCCGCCCCTCCTAGGCTCTCTTCCTCCACTGCCTCAAGCGCTCTCTGTTGTTGTAGGTTAGTTCTGCCTTTTCCAGAACTCGATATAAATGGAGTCTTTACAGTGTGTGCTCTTCTTTGTCTGTCTTCTTTAACTTAGCATTAATGATTTCAGGGATTCGTCCAGATTTTTTTTTTTTTTTTGGCTGCATTGGGTCTTTGTTGTTGTGCGCGGGCTTTCTCTAGTTGTGGCGAGCGGGGGCTACTCTTCGTCGTGGTGCACGGGCTTCTCATTGCGGTGGCTTCTCTTGTGGAGCACAGGCTCTAGGCACGCGGCTTCAGTTGTTGTGGCACGTGGGCTCAGTAGTTGTGGCTCGCAGGCTCTAGAGCGCAGGCTTAGTTGCTCTGCCGCGTGTGGGATCTTCCCAGACCAGGGCTCCAACCCGTATCCCCTGCACTGGCAGGCGGATTCTTAACCACTGCGCCACCAGGGAAGTCCCTGTCCAGGTTTTTGTGTAATCGGTAGTTTCTTCCTTTTTACTGCTAAATAATACTCCATTGGACGAACATACCAATTTGTTTATCCATTTTCTTGATGATGGAAACCTGAGCTGTTTTCTGCTTTTTGGCTGCTGTAAATAAAGCTGATACGAACATTCTTATATTGGGCTCTTTGTAGACGTGTGGTTTCATTTCTCTTGTATAGGCCCTGAGAGCAGAATGTCTGGGTAGATGTATGTTTTACTTCATTGTTTTCCGGAGTGGCTCTACAGTGCCACTGCCACCAGCACAGTCTGAGTTCCACTTGCTGTTGTCATTCTTTTTTATTTTAGTCATACTAGTAGTGGTAGGTATGTAGTGTTCCACTCTGGTTTTATTCTGCATTTCCCTGATAACAAATGATGTTGAGCACTTTTCATACACTTATTGGCCATTTGTACATCTGATTGTGAAGTGACTGTCTTATTATTTGTTTTTATCGGACCTTTTACTTATTAGGTTGCAGAAGTTCTTTATACATCACAGGTGAAAATTCTGTTTTATATATATATATATATATATATACACACACACACACACACACACACACATACTTTTTTTTTCTCTATTTGTGGCTTGTGTGTTTTGATGCATAGAAGTTTTAAATTTTGATGGAAGTCCATATACATTTTTTTCCCTCTTATGACTAGTTCTTCTTCTCTATAAAATCATTGCCTGTTTCAAGCTTGTGGAGATTTTCTCCCAGGTTTTCTTCTGAAAGCTTTATAGTTTTGGCTTTTATGTTTAGGTCCATGTGAAACTGATTTCTGTGTACAGTGTGAGGCGAGGATGGGCCTCATCCATCCATGTGGATCTGCATTCCCGTAACGTTGGTTGAAAAGTCTTTTCTCTCTCCCATTTGCATGTTTGGGTCTGTTTCTGGACTCTGTTCTGTCCCATTGACCTACTTGCCCGTCCTTTTATCAGCACCAGTCTTGGTTACTGTGGTTTTTATAGTAAGTCTTAATTTAAGATCATGTCGTATAAGTCCTGCAGTGCTCTTATTTCTCAGGATTGTTTTAGCTCTTCTGTGTCTCTTGTATTTCCATATAAGTTACATAATCAGTTTGTCAGTTCCTACAAAAAATTCTGCTGGGATTTTGGTTGGTATTGCATTAAATCTGTAGATTAATTCTTAAGAAAATTGAGTCTTCTAATCCATGCACATGTTTGTCTTTCCATTTATTTAGGTCTTTGATTTCTCTCAGCAGTATTTTGTAATTTTCACTGTAGAGATTTTGTACATGTTTTGTTAGCTTTACTATCGGTTAATTTGATTATTTATAATGTATTTTATGTTTTTATAAGTGATATTTAAAAATTTTTCCTTTTCTGGTTCTTTCTGGTGTATGAAAAAAGTTGATTTTTATATCTTGACCTTATCTCCTGTTACATTTACTTACTGTTTCTGATAGGGTTTTTTGGTGTTATTTTTGGTTTTTTTTGGGGGGGTAGATTTCTTAGGACTTTCTCTGTATGCGTGTCGTCTACAAATAAAGACAGTTTTACTTCTTCCTTTCCAATCTTTATGCCTTTCCTTTTCCTTGTTTTATTAAACTGGTTAGGGTAGAACTTTTAGAACAATGTTTAATAGAAGTGGTGAAGAGATTATACTTTGCTTGTTGCCCATCTTAGGAGGGAGGCATTCAATATTTCACTCGTAGGTATGTTAACTATAGACTTTTCATAGGTGCCCCTTCATCAGATTGATGATGTTTCTGTATATTCTTAGTTTGCTGAGAGTTTTTCTTTTTCTCCAATTCTTATACTTTTCAACTTCAGAATTTCTATGTGGTTCTGTTTTATGATTTCTTTCTCTTTGTTGATATTCTCTATATGATGAGACATCATTTTCATACTTCCCTTTAATTCTTTATGCATGGTTCCCTATAGTTCATTGAACTTATTTATAATAGCTGACTTAAAGTCTTTTCCTAACAAGTCTAAAGCCCAGGGACAGTTTTTATTCACTGCTTTTTTTTTTTTTTTTACCCTCCTGTGTATGGATCATACGTTCTTGTTTCTTTGCATGTCTTGTAATTTTTGGTTGAAACACATAACATAATGTGGGACTCTGGAAATCATATTCTCCTTTCCCCCTAGGATTTGTTGTTGCTGCTGCTGCTGTATACTTTTGTTGTTGTTTATTTGAACTAATTCCGTAAAGTCTGTATTCTTGTGTCATGTGTGGCCACTGAAGTCTCTATTTGCTTAATTAGCAGTCAGCTAGTGATTGGACAGAGAGTTCAGTGCCCAGAAAGAGTAAGTTTCCCAGTCTTTACTGAGGGGCTCTGTGTGTGTATGTTGGGATACGCCTTCAACGTTCAGCCAGGCAGCGGACAATTCTGCCTTAGTCTTCACTTCCTGCTTTCTCAGAGCCTTGAGGTCAGCCAGCGGTGAGAACGCATGACCTTCTTATGTCTTCCCTGGCAGGTACACAGCCTTGCACGTGCACTTGGCCTTCTAGGTTCCTAGGAAGATGTTGGAGCTTTTCAAATCCCTTGTGAATATCTCTTTCCTCAGCTTTTCCTCTTAAGGTTTTTGATTAGCCTGTTTTTTCGCCCTAGCTGTTCTCTCCTGCCTCAGCCATTGGAGAGGTTAATCCATTGACTCGGATTGTTTTTGACAAGGCTGAACTTTCTTCCCCACCACAGTCAGGCCAGAAAAGACAGCTTTGCAAGTGGGTCTCTCAGAGAACCGTCAGACCAGTCTGATCATGACAGTTACCTGGGAATGATAACCCCATTCTTTCCCTTGTGCTGTCTGCTGGACTGCTGGTTTTCACCATGATTGAGGGCTGTGGGTTCTCAAGGCTGAGACACAGCTGGCGGGGTGGGGGGGTGGGGGGCGTGGGAGGGGCAGCAGAGCAAGTCCAAGTGTCACGGAGCTCATGGTTCTTACCTGGGTTCTGCCAATTTTCTTGAATAAATGCTCCCAGATTTCTACAAGCCTTTGGTTAAAGGGTTGGAAAAGAGTTCTTAAAAGGCTGATTCTTAAAATTTTTGCTAGTTTTCTGGTTGCCTTTATGGAGAAGGGTTTTTTGGAAGTCCTTACTCCACCATTTTCATTGGTGCTTCTCTCCCATAGCATTTTTACGAGGGATAATGTTGTTAATAATAGTAGCTTACATTTTGCGTGTATGGTTAAGTGCTTTTATTTATGTAATTTGTTAGTAATGCATATTATCTTCATAAAATTTATGGTAATTTTGGAAGACATATCTTGCTCCCTTTAAAAACTTTTAAAATTAAACCAGTCCTGTGTCAGGGATTTTCTTGCTTTACAAATACCTATTCTTAATTTTGGTGGGGGGGGGGGTGAGTGGTAAGTTTTATAAACAGAAACGTGTACCTTAAATATATAGTTGACCTTGTGAAAAGACAGTGTTATTCTAGTCCTTTAACATTATTTTTAGGGAACACCCGGCACTTACTTGCCTTCTCCTAATCAGGCCTCCTATGCTCCCGAGGCAGCGAAGCCCTCGGCGGGCTCCATCTCCCTGGGACTGCCGCGGCAGCAGGAGGTCGCCAAGCCAGGTCAGTGAGGAGGACGTGGCCGTCTCTGCCTTTGTAGCGTCACAGTCAGGGATTCAGCACTTGAGCTCACTTTCTCTTGGTTTGGTCCGTAGCTACTGTGCCCTACATCAAGCAAGAAGAGTTTTCTCCCCGAAGCCAGAACTCACAACCTGAGGGTTTATTGGTCAGAGCCCAACATGAAGGAGTGGTCAGAGGTAAAATATGCTGTTTGGCAGAAATACTAAACTCTGGTCCCCAATAAATATGTTAAAGGAAGTCATTAATGTGTTTTAATGATGATGGGCTCTTAAATTAGAGCCTTTAAATTCTAAATGTAAGTTTTCTTTCTGTATAAAAATGATTTAAAAACTGAAATTTCGTATTTCTACAGCCCTTTTTCATAATTGGAAAATTATTTTAAAAGTACATTTCAATAAAACAAAAACTATTCTTTTTGTGCTGCTGTTTCCGCTCTTCGAAGTAGGGGCTGATTTTGTTTGCTTGGTTTTTTTTTTTTTTTTTTTTTGCAGGTGCAGGGGTGTGATTCGCTAATGATTTTGTTTTTATTCAGGTACCACAGGAGCCATTCAAGAAGGAAGTATAACTCGGGGAACTCCCTCCAGCAAACTTTCCGTGGAGAGCATCCCATCCCTCCGGGGCTCTATCACCCAGGTTAGTTGCGCTCATTCATGAGAAAACCAGAAGTGATGTCTCGAGCGTGTTGGCTGTTCTAGCAGTAGTTTTGTGACTATGTTGTTCGTTGTTCTGGGTTATGGAACAGGGTCTCAGTGATGATAAACCTCAGATCTATAAACCGTCTGCAGAGAGACAGTAATGTGATCATTTCGACCACAAGCCATATCATCTGTACTGTGGTTCATTTGAAAAGGTCGATTATTTGCAACTTGGCAGAAGAAACAAGTTCTAATTGATGTAACTCTCACTGTCTTCCTGGCAAAGCTTTTACCGTGTGTTCAGCTTAAATAGAAATTGAGAGGAAAATCATTATAAATTGTTTGCTTGCTTTGCCCCTTCTGAAAAGGAAGGTCTGTAGTCTCAGGAAATATGGATGGTGTTGACAAAAGCACCAGAAGTCAAGTATCTTCTTCTAATTTTAAGCTAAGGTGCCAATTTTGATTAATAAAAGGTCTTTCTTTTCCTCAGTTAGATGTTAATTTTAGTTTGAAATGTAAAACAGTCCTTAGCCTCTTTATTAATGTAGATCTGGAAAAGGAAAATTCTATTTTGGGAATTCACTGTAAACAGAATCCTGTGCTTTTGTGCGTGTGCCTGTCACAAGCTTTCTGTTCTGTTCCTCCTCCTTGACTGCTGTTTCTGTTCCCTAGGACCGTGGTTGTTAAAGTTTGTTCCGCAGAGCAGCAGCAGTGTCGCCTGGGAAGTTGTTAGACGTATAAATGCTCAGTCCCTGCCCTAGATTTCCTGAAGTCTCACCCGTGGGGGCCGGGTCCTAGCAGTCTGTGTTCTCCAGCCCTCCAGGGGTTCTGCCGAGCGCCCATTCGAGAGCCAACCCTAGGACCCTGCTGACCGAGTGTAGTGTGCCCCACAGCAGCAGCATCACCTGGAAACTTGTTAGAATAACGCAGAGATTTCAGTCCCTGCTCCACACCTGTGGAATCAGAATCTCCATTTTTTTTTTTTAAATAAATTTATTTATTTATTTATTTTTGGCTGCATTCGGTCTTCGTTGCTGCGCGCGGGCTTTCTCTGGTTGCGGTGCGTAGGCTTCTCACTGCGGTGGCTTCTCTTGTTGCGGAACACGGGCTCTAGGTGCGCAGGCTTCAGTTGTTGTGGCACGTGGGCTTCAGTAGTTGTGGCTCGCGGGCTTAGTTGCTCTGCGGCATGTGGGATCTTCCCGGACCAGCGCTCGAACCCGTGTCCCCTGCCTTGGCAGGCGGATTCTTAACCACTGCGCCGCCAGGGAAGTCCCAGAATCTCCATTTTAACAAGAGTCCAGTGATTTCTTTCTGAAACATGGTTATAGAGCATGTGGTGCGTAGTGATCTGGAAAGTTACACACTAACTCCTCAGATCTCTCCTTTCACATTTGACCAAAGTTATCCAGTCCCCTGATGTTAGTTTTCAGAATAAGCAAACACTTTAATATAAATAGAAGAAAAATAAATGGCCTATGCATCTTATTTTTCCTTCTTCATTTTCGCTCCAGTATCCAAACTGGATACAGAATGAACTGGATCAGGTGAGGCTGGGCTTTGCCTGTCGATTTTCAAATCTGTCTGTCCGTGTGACATGAGCGCTTCCAAAGAGCGTGTGAGGGTTTCTGGGTGTTCACCACCGAGCTCACTTCTCGGCTGCACGAGCAGCCGCGTGGACCCCGTCGCTGTCCTGCAGGGACACATGGGTTCAGAGTGGCCTCAGTGGAGTTACGGGAACACTGAGTGTTGGAGTGTGTGTGGGCTGGGGCTGGCTCCCCTCTCCCATGCAACCCAGGCAGCTCACTTTGCAAAGTGTTCTACACATTAGGTTCCATGAATGCTTCCCTTGAAGGAAGGGTAACGAGAACCGTGGCCATAGGCGACCCAGAAGAGGACTAGTGATGGTGAAAACGCGGATGACGTAACCTAAGCTGAGTCACATCACAGCACGGGGGCATCTGAGTTTTCTGTCCCCTCTTATTGATGACCAGAGGTCTAACCCAGCAGACAGTTTAGTAACTGAAAGCTCTTTTTCCCTCTTATCACAATATGAGAGAAGGTTTGTGGTACTTTAATTTAAAACTTAATTTGTTGACTTATTTTTCTTAGAGATTTTGTAAAAGCTTTATTACATTTGCGTGATTTTAGGCCTTAAGACACATTTTGTTTCTGAGAGTTAAGTACCTTCCTAGAGGTTTGACTTTGAGGTGAGGAAGAAAGCTCATCAACTCATATACCTGTTGGCATTTTAAGAAGTTTTGTATGGCAGGGTTCAAGGACCAAGGTACAGTGTTTCTTTACGTTTATAAAACGTGTGTCTGATTTCCCGTCATGTGCTGGCCTTTCTTATTTGAGGACATGGCTTGCTCTGACTCTCGGTGTGGCAGGTTACATTTTCTGAGCGTCTGTGTTTCCTGTAAACTCGAGTGACGCTTGTGGTGCCTGTGTTTGAATTGATGACAGGGGACCCCGGCTCTGTCCCAGGCTGGCATACCAACTGAGGCTTTGGTAAAGGGACCCATTTCTAGACTGTCCATTGAAGAGAGCAGTCCTGAGAAAGGCCGAGAGGAAGCTGCATCCAAAGGCCATGTTATTTATGAAGGCAAAAGTGGACACATCTTATCTTACGATAGTAAGTATTGCATCTCCACACTGAAGCCAGTGTTGTAATGTGTGACTAAGGACATGGGTCTGGTTCCCTACACGCTTGCTTTGGAAAAGTTAGTTTTCCTTCCCTGAGCCCAAGTTTCCTCTCTGTAATGTAAAAAAGGGTTGATACTAGTACTTCTCGTGAAACTTTTGTGAAAAATTAACTGAAACAGTCAATGAAAAGTGATTAACAGTGCAGAGCCCATAGTAAGTGTCCCCTGAGTGGTAGCTAACATTGCCAGCTGTGGTCATTTGATTTAGCCTAGGAAAAGAATCTTTGTTTAACTTTAATAGAATCACTTTTATTTTAAAGGGGTACCTATTTTATGTGTTAAGAATTAAGGAGTAGATAATAGTCTGATAATCCTAGAAAGAGTATTGAATTTAAATGCTGCTTAAATATAACTATTTTAATGTCTGTCTGTATGTAAGCATTTATCTTTAGGTGTATCCTTAAGTTTCAGTTTTAAATTGCATGCTGTTCTGAGTAGTGAGATGAAATCTCACGCTATCCCACCCAGGGTGTGAATCTCCCCTTTGCCCACTGTGTCCACACTGGCTCGGTCAACAGTGACTTTCGTGAACCGCAGTGCTGTGTTCAGTGACCCTCATCTGAGCTTTCAGATGTCAGGATCCCCTTCCAGCATTCTCATAGCCCACTGTCCATAGTACCGGTTACTGTGTGTAACCACCTGGTAATTTATCTGTATCCGCCACTACTGCTAAGTTTCACGAGGGAAGGGACTTAATTTGTTAACCGTATCTGCAAGCCTAGTTTATGCCTGACACTCAATAAATATATTTGAGTGAATGAAAACATTTTTATAAATGGCATCTGCACGGATGTATATAGTAGATTAAGACCAGTTTTTATATATTTTTTTTGTGAGATTATGAAATTTAAGATAACTTATTTACCATACAATAGGCCTTGGGCTCTGTCCGAGCAATTCTTGTGTCTATGTCCTGCAGATATTAAGAATGCCCGAGAAGGGACGAGGAGTCCGAGAACAGCTCATGAAATCAGTCTCAAAAGAAGCTATGAATCAGTGGAAGGAGCTCTAAAGCAAGGGTTGTCCATGAGGGAGTCTCCTGTGTCAGCACCGCTGGAGGGTGAGGTGTTGTTCCCAGAACGCTGTTCAGATACATTGAATTTCGTATAGTAAATTTCCATTGTTGAGTTAGGTTGTATTCAGTCTCTGTCGTTTCAACCTGAAATTTATATTTATATCAATATATAAATGAAACTCATATAAATATATTAATATATTACTAATGCATGTAATATGAAATATACAGTTAATATATTAACATGAAATTTATATTAATAAATGTTTAAACTTATGTTCATATCTACATATAAATCAAGTGGTACGTGACAGTGGAGGGAAGTAAAAATTAAACATAATTGGTCATACCATAGGTAACTGTTAGAATGCTCATATAATTTGTAGATTACTCCTGTTTGAGTTAAGTGAGTTTAAAAATGTGAAATTCATCATGAGAACTTTGTTTTTATTGTGAGGCAGGCAGATAGAGTGGTATAACGGACAGAGCAAAGACATGTATTTGAATCCTAACTTCACTCTTTCCTGGTGAATTTCTCTGTGTCTGTTTCTTGCTCTGTAAATTAAGGGATTGTACCTACCATTGTGTGAGGATTAGAGACAGGTGTGCAGTCTTGTGCTGAGCATGTGACGTGCATTCATCAAATGATAGCTATGGTTTTGTTTTGTTAATGGCTCACTTTCCTTAAATCTTAACCTGCCTCAATTATTTTATTTTAATCTAGATAAAATACTAAAAACAGGGTAAGGACTCCTCAATCTTGAAGACCTGTGAAATTTTCTAAGAGCTGGATTTTCTCTGTAGTAAAAAAAAAAAAAAAAAAAAAAAAAAATCTCACTTTTCTTTTCTTTCCTTGATTCAGATTTGTTGGCAATATAACATGAAACTTCTTAGGAGGTTATTTACATCTCTTTCATTTTGATTTGCATGTTTCATTTAATATATTTTACCTTTTTTTGAGGTATCCATCTTTCATGTTTTCCCCTTCTCACAGGTATATTTCAGAGCTAAACAATGATTTCCAATCCCTCTATATTTTCTCTCACCTCGATCAAAAAGCACTGGGTGTTTAGATTTAGCTTTGAAAGTGTTGTTCTTTACTTTTTGACCTATAATAGATGTCTTCTGTGGCCATTTTCTATTTGGGAAAATGTTTAAAAAGAAACGGGTGATGTCATGTTGGGTACTTCCAACTTTTGTTATTTCTTCCATGATATTCTTCTGAATAGTTTGCAAATCTAAAATGGTACCCCTTTCTCCATGGAGCTTTTATCAACAGTACACCCTCTAAGAACAGTGCGCGTGAACTGACATCCGTGTTGTGTCTAACTCCAGAATTGCCTCCTTGTTTTGAAAGGGCTGATCTGCCGAGCATTACCCAGGGGGAGCCCTCACTCTGACCTCAAAGAAAGGACTGTGCTGTCTGGTTCCATAATGCAGGGTAAACATTTTGCTCATTTGCTTTTATTCATTACTGCCTCACTGGCAAAGTAGTTTGAAATTAATGTACAGTGTGTGATATCTGAAAAAGATATCTGTTTTTCAAGATATCTTCCCTTTTGAAATATTAGATATTTAAATCCTGATTATAACTCTTCTTCTCTGAGTTACGTAGCCTGTTGGAAGATGTTAGTTGCCTAATCTTTGAATATAGAGACACCTTCATTATGTAAGAACAATTCTGTGATTGTGATGAGCGATGTATTAAATCTTGAACAACACCACCCCCGCCCCCCAAAAAAAGAATGGCCGATGAGTATTTATTTAAGGATCTTTTGTAAACCGAAAATTGATTAGAAACTGCAAGATGGCAAGGCATTCATTTTTTTATATTGCGGTAAATTCTGTGCAACAAAATTTGCCATTTTAACAGTTTTTAAGTGTATAATTCAGTGGCATTAATTTAATAAGCATGTTTCTTGAATCCTTTTTTGAAGGCACACCAAGAGCGACAACTGAAAGTTTTGAAGATGGCCTTAAGTACCCCAAACAGATTAAAAGGGAGAGTCCGCCCATACGAGCGTTTGAAGGTGCCATTACCAAAGGAAAACCTTACGATGGCATCACCACCATCAAAGAGATGGGGCGCTCCATCCATGAGATCCCACGGCAAGATGTTTTAACTCAGGAAAGCCAGAAAACCCCAGAAGTGGTGCAGAGCACGAGGCCCATGGTCGAGGGCTCCATCTCCCAGGTAGCCATTCCGCTTCAGACTGCAGTGCGACTCAATGATTATCAGTAGTTCTTATAAGCATTATAAGCGTCAGGTCTCTTGGAAGGAAACATGAAGGTTTGTGTGTGCTTTACCCTTAGTTGTTCTGGTGTTGGGAGAGTGTGCAGCTCAAGCTCAGTGGGCCTGTGATGGAGACCCACACAGACAGCAGCCGTCGTTGCCGCGAGCCCGACGTGGCCTGCGGTGGAGAAGCGGCTGAGCTGTGGCTGCCTGTGACGCCTGTCTCTTTCCCTGTAGGGCACACCCGTCAAGTCTGACAGCGGCTCAGGCCAATCCGCCATCAAGCACAACGTCAAGTCCTTGGTCGCGGGGCCTAGCAGACTGCCCCGTGGGCTGCCTCCACTGGAGATTAGGCCAGAGAGCATAAAAGCGGTCGAACGGGGAAAATACGAGGACGTGAAAGCAGGCGAGCCTGTGCGTTCCCGGCACACGTCGGTGGTAAGCTCTGGCCCCTCGGTTCTCAGGTCAACGCTTCACGAAGCTCCCAAAGCACAGCTGAGCCCGGGGATTTACGAGGACGCCAGCGCACGGCGGACGCCGGGGAGTTACGCCAGCACTGCATCCAGAGGCTCGCCCATGATGAGCAGAGCTCCCGATGGTTTGTTCCTCTCGTGTCCTTGTCTGATCGTTTGTGTTGTGCTGTCCACCTCCGCCAGCAGCACACATCCCAGTGTTGGCTCCAGGTGGTCGAAAGCGCTGTCGGTTGTGCTTGATGCTAGGGCTCTGGAAGGCTGGCTGCCGGATTAAAATAGGCATAATTGTAGGTAAAATGCCTAATGTTTTAACTAAATGCAGAGTATGATGGAGTCCAGAAATGCTCGAGTAAGTAATGCTTAGAGTAGATTTTCAGCTAACCCGTGAGGTTTTCTGGAAGTCAGTCTGGACTGCTGGCTCCTGGGCGCCGTCTGCTGTGGTGGTTGAACATTTAAGCTGTGGAGCCGGGCTGCTCGGGGTTGAATCAGGGTTCTCCTTGCTGTACTAACTTGGACCCGTTCCTCAGGTTTTCTGTGCCTTAGTTTCCCCATCTGTGAATTGGTGGTGTAATACTAAGGCTTATTACCTCATTGGATTGTTCTGAAGATAAAATGAGGTGATAGGTTTAAAGGGCTTTGAAAGAATAGTGCCTCTTGTGTAGGAAGGACTAAGTTACTGTGCACTGTTGTTACAGTTGGTACTGCTGTTAGCGCCACGACCCCCCACCTCCTTGGGGTTTATGCTGCTGGCAGGTAGATCAGTGAGCTGAGAGGCATGGTTTTTACCAGGTGGTCCCTGAAGCAATCCAAGGCCCTTAAAAATGCTTCCACTTAGCATTTTTGATTGTACTGCAGTACTCATGTATCGCCGGGCTTCTGTGCAGGGTGCCGGGCTGGACTCTGCGAGGCTGTGGGCGTGAAGGATGTGGGCGGTGGGAGGGGCGGCACGGAGGGAGGAGGAGAGGAAAGTGCCTGTTCGGGGGCCCGGAGTGAACCCAAACCTTGTTGGCTCTAGTTACGAAAGAGGAGAAGTGCCCTGCAGAGGGAAAGGCTCTGCAAGTTAGAGCAAGTTGGGGTGTGAGGGGATGTACTAAACCAGCTTGATTTCTTGGTTTTGACAGGCAGGTTTGTGTGATCATAGCAAAGTTGATGTTATCAAAATCTGAAGGATTAGGTGGTGCTGACGGTTGCACAACATTGTGTGTGTATTACTGTCACTGAAGTGTACCCTTTGGTAATGGCTAAAATTGTAAATTTTATGTTCCGTGTGTTTTACCACAATCATTAAAACGATAGAGGGTGATGGCTGGTAGCACTGATGGGACGATCAAGCCTCTCTGGACACCGTCATGTAGAGAGGAAGCAGCTGGGGCAGGGAGGAGACTGATGCTGGTAAGAAAGTCTTTGTGGACGTGCAGAGCGAGGAAACACAGTGTAGCCTCGTAGGGGGCTGGTAACGCAGGCGGAGAGTAAGCTGAGGTTTGGTACATGCAGGATCAAGAGAAATGAGAATATCAGGTCGTGGAGACAACAAAACAGTGTATAGTGGGGTTTAAAGAGGAGTGTCGAACGTCGTTTTCAGTCTTAACATTAGGTGGTAAACCGGGCTGTGATCCAAAAGGGGGCGGTCTCCAAATCACAGAGGTGCCTGCCAGTTCTTCACATTTGCATATTCTGCAAGACTACTGTTATGTGTTTAGTGGGAAGAGGAGATCAAAATACTGTACGAATATGGTCTGTATTTGAGTGGTTGAGAAATAAACATTAACAAGTTTGCTTAAGAATTTGTGGTGTTGGCCCCCTTTTTTTTTTCTTGCAGTTACGATTTCTTCTAGCAAGCCTACCAATCATGAAAGGAAATCGACACTGACCCCTACCCAGAGGGAAAGCATCACAGCGAAGTCTCCAGTGCCTGGGGTAGACCCTGCAGTGAGCCACAGCCCTTTTGAGCCGCATCACAGGGGCGGTGCCCCAGGGGAGGTTTACCGGAGCCATCTGCCCACACATCTGGACCCAGCCATGCCGTTTCACCGGGCCCTGGATCCTGGTAAGCACCGTGTGTAGTAATAACTGAAAGCAAAGAAATAACATACCTGTGTGCCTTTCTAGACTTTCTGTTTATTAAAGTACAGTCCGCAGACACTTGCATGTGTCATTAGTGTATATAGTTCAGTGAACTTTCACAGACTATACACCCCATGTAACCAGCTCTCAGATCAAGACACAAAATATTACCAGCACCCCTTAAAGAACTAAAAATACTAGGTATGTGGAAAGCTCTCTTGTCTGATGGCATTTGGTTAAGCTGATTGGAAAAGTGGGTTAATGTGAAGAACTGTTCTTAAATGACACATGCATACGTTATATGTTTCAATTTACAACAGAGACATGCATTCACCAGTGTTCTGATCTCAGGTCAGGGGCCACTGATTAAACCTCACCACTGTCTTTCTTGTATAAATGATACATCTCCAGGTTTGGTTTTTTAAGTGAAGTTAGAATTTAAAGACACTTCAAAGCAATCTAAATACAGAATCCTTCTAGATTTTTTCCCAGTCTTTTAAAATTATCTAGTCCATACCTAATTCAGCTTCTGTGTTGAGTCTTTCCAAAGCAGTCAGCTTAGTTTCTGGAGAAACCACTTTTTTCGTTCTTCTGTCATAGATTTACAGATTTTTTTCATTAAGTTACACAATTACAGTAGCAAGTACAGCTGGAAGGAACTTTTGAACAGACACCACTGACTGTGAGTAAACATGGCTTTGGTCAGTGTAGAAGCGTGTAGGTTTTCTAGAGAGCAGCCTGCACTGGGCACGGTGACGCTGGGGGCGCCGGGCAGTGGACTGTGCACAGGGAACGGAGTCCCATCAGCAGGTTGGTGCAGAGTCTCTGCTGGGCTGTCGTGACGTCAGTACCATCACGTTGTCGCTTGAGAACGTTCACTTTCAGAGGAGCCCACACCGAGTTCTTCAGGGCCTGTCTCCAGAACCGAGGCAGAAGTTCCCACTCACACAGTCAGCTGACACATTCAGCTGGGAGTTCTAGAGGAAGGGGACGCAGACACTCCCGAAAGCTTGTCGTTTGTTTTTCTAGGGAGAACATACATACGTATATATATATGATAGTTCCTTCAAGCTCTCAGACAGAAGCAAATGTTTATACTTTCACTTAGTGTTTATCATAGTCCTTTATTTCATAGCAGTTTCATTTGCTTGCCATTTTTGAGCTTGAGCTGGATGATCAGTGTTTTGAGGATAGAGGCATTACCTTCTTTTATTCCTTCCAGTTTTATTGGGATAGAATTGACATACAGCACTAAGTTCCTTGTGTGTATTCTGCTCATTACCACACCTCCAGCTTCCTCGCATCTGTGTCACGCTCTGACCCAGGGTTAGAACAACTACAGCCTCGGGCCAGAGCCTGCTGCTGCCTGCTGGTGCAAATAAAGTTTTATTAGAACACAGCCACACCTGTCTGTTTATATTTTGTCTGGCTGCTCTCACACTGTAATGGCAGAGTTGAGTTGGTACGACGGAATGGTCCACAGAGCCTCAAATGCTGACCACCTGGCCCTTTGCTGGCTAATCTCTGCTTTAAACAGACACGCTAATTAAATGCTTGTAGACTAATCATTCTTAGCCCCAGAAAAGTAAAGTTACTATCTGTTACAAAGTGTTTTCACACATATTTCCATTTAATTGTATTAGAGGATCGGTACTATAAAAAATAATTTTATTTTCAAACACAGCTTTTGGAGACTTCAGGTGAAAAATCTAATAAAGTTCCACGTCAAAGATTGAAAATGAAACTACTGGAGAATTTTTTTTAGCTACTGTTCTAGTGGTAAAAAGGTTAATACTCTTGTTTTGTCTAGTCTGTCTTCCCCCTTTCCACTACGTCTGACATTAGAATATTTATATTCACGTTGCTGATATGTCAAGGTCTAAAAGGAATCCACCAAAATCCTGTATTCCCCCGACCCCCAGCCCCATGACAGCTAGAAGTTGATTGTGCACATAGCTCAACAGATGGTTTTTTTCCTTATTTTTTCTGTGGGTGATGTTTGGCAAATGAGTTCTACCCAGACTAAACTAAATGCCTGTCTCTCTTCTCTCCCTCAGCAGCTGCTGCTTACCTGTTCCAGAGACAGCTGTCACCAACTCCAGGTTACCCCAGTCAGTACCAGCTCTATGCGATGGAGAACACGCGGCAGACGATCCTCAACGACTACATCACCTCACAGCAGATGCAAGTGGGCCTGCGCCCGGACGTGGCCAGAGGGCTGTCGCCCCGGGAGCAGCAGCTGGGTCTTCCGTACCCAGCCACCAGGGGTGTGTGCCTTTGCAGACTCGAGCGTGCGCGCCCAGGCTTTCCTAGGCACTCTGATAGATGCCTGGTGGGTGGGTGATGGAAAGGAAGGAAAGCAGGCTGCTCCTTCTCTCCATAGCCATTAGCCCAGGAAGGCAAACAAAGTGATCCATCGAGGTGGGCTGTTTTGGCAGCACTGAGATATTGAAACCAGACCAGTGTGCCCGGGGTTTGAAGCCATGGTCTCACCAGTCTCCCTCCCTCTTTCCTCTGTCCACGTCTTTGGGTGCTGGTGTGGGCTGCAGTACTTCATATCCTTCTCTAGATGGAGATGGTCTTACTGTATGCAAATTATCGTTGGGTTTTAGAGATAAACAAAATTAAAAAGCCAGGTATAGTTCTGTATCTTTAGAATAACAAATAAAACATAATTTTGTTGTATTTCTTTTGAACAGGCATCATTGACCTGACCAATATGCCCCCAGCAATTTTAGTGCCTCACCCAGGGGGAACAAGCACTCCCCCCATGGACAGAATCACTTACATTCCTGGAACACAGGTCACCTTCCCTCCCCGGCCGTACAACTCTGCGTCCATGTCTCCAGGTGGGTCTGCGCTCACCCCTTGCTGGTGTGAGCGACGTGCTCATGTGCTGGCAGCAGAGCCCTTGGAGGTGTTTGGGGTCCTTTTCCCGCATTTGGTCTGCAGTTTTCCATTTAATATTAGTTATCGTTCCTCTGCGCCGTCTGTCCCTAGATACTCGGGAGAGATCTTGGGAGCTTGTGTTATGCTCCGAAGTCACCTGAGACTCTTAATAAAACACACTGCCTACAGCTCAGCTTTGGAACTTTCTGAAAATCTTTCAGTCACTTGAGAATGTAAAACTTGTCTGACGCACCTGTACGTTGACGTTGTGTCCTCAAGTTGCAGGTTTGTGTGTTTTCCAGGACACTCGACACACCTCGCTGCCGCGGCAAACGCTGAAAGAGAGCGGGAGCGGGAGAAGGAGCGGGAGCGCCTCGCCGCAGCCTCCTCGGACCTCTACCTGCGGCCAGGTGGGCGGGGGGCCTCGGGCCTCGGGCCTCGGGCCTCGTGCTCGTGCAGCAGGGGGCGCCGGCGCGATCTCGTGACCAAGAGTTATCAGGCAGAAGGCGGTGAAGGCACTTAAGTGGAGGTGCTGTGTGGGCTGGAGTGGTGCAGAGGAAGTGGAGTTTCCACGATGACGGTGTCGTGTGCATTTGGCCCCAGCAGTTGGGTCTGCAAAGACTGGACACAGGGCTCATTGAAGCCGAAAGTAGCCCAGGCGAAGGCTCACGGGAGACAAGTGAAGACGGGTGTGTTGTTGAGCTGACGGTAAAGGAAGAATGGACAGCATGGTTAGAAGGTTGTGTGACGGTTTGAATTACGGTCCAGTGCAGGAGGCAGGTGACGTGATCAGAGGGGCGTTTGCACGGGAGCAGCTTGAGATGGGTTAGAACCCGGGAGGCGGGTGTGGGCTGGTGCCACGAGGACAGTGAGACCATGTGTGTCGTCCCTGTGTCTCCTGAGACAGGTTGACACTGGGAATGGCCAGAAAGGAGGTGCTTGGATGAATATTGTTAAGGTGAATCAAAAGGACTTCACAATCACTGGATATGGGAGGGTGAGGAAGAGGTGAGAAACAAGATCGGTCTGCACTTCACATAGAGCAGGATTAGTGAAAGCAAAGTGATAGTGATTGTTTTGGCCGTAGCTAATCTGACGTGTCTTTGGAAGGTGTGTTCTTATCCATGGCGTAGTTGTCATTTTATATTCTGTGAAATCAAACCATTGATCGTGTCCATGTTGTCAGATACTCAGTACTTAGGAGAACAGACAGAGCACGGAGATGGTGACTGAGAGTGGAGAGTCTGGCTTGAACAAGATATCAGGGGGGCAGGTGTGCACGGAGGAGCAGGTCTGTCCCGAGATGTTTCTGGGAGGGCTGCTAGAGGTGGGTGGGGGCAGAGGGGGCCAGAGACCCGCCTGAGAGGTTGGTGCAGAACCAGAGGGTGTCACATTCCCGTGGCCACAGCCGACAGACCCCCTGGATTGAGGAGGGGGCCGAGGCCAGCAGTCACCTCTGACTTCGTCTTACCATTCCTGGGGATTTACCTCAAACGAGTCAATGGTTGCAAAGCCTAAGTACGTTTAGAGGTAACTTGTTGTCTGTATATAATTTAAAGAATCACTAAGTGTCTGACCATAGGAGATGCTTTAATGAATCATGAGGTAGCACCATAATATTGATTATATGTTGATTGTATAGAAACCACGGGAATTGATTTAATTAAAGAAAGCCAAGTAGAACTTATACATAATTTTTTTAGGAACTGTATCTTAAAAATGCTTGTGATCCCACTGATGAATAACATGCATATTTAAGTCAATAAAATACTGTTTTTCTCCATCAGACATTTGAAAGGTTGATAAATATCCTGTGTTGAGGTGTGGGAAGAAACACTGATTCTTACACATTGTCAGTGGCAGTGTAGATAGGGATAGCTTCTTCAGAGATGTAAGAATGGAAATAGTAACCCCACTTCTAGGAATGTGCCCTGTAGGGCACTCAGTACCAGTGTGAGGTCAGAAGGGAGAAAATTGCTCAGAAGGCTGTGCTAGGCGCCTGCTCCGAAGTGAAGACAGGGGTGTTTGCTACAGCTGCTGGCTCAAGTGGGAAAGTCAGGGTGAGGCCGAGAACCCCAGGAGGTGGGGGAGAGGGTGATGAGGGGTAACCTGAGACCCTGTGAGTGAAGGAGCTTTGCTGTGGAAGAGCCTCGGCCAAGCGGAGGGAGCCACAGAGCTGTGGGTGGGTGGGCAGTCTCAGGCCCTGCTGCAGCAGATGTGCATTATTTGCATTATGATACTTAGATAGTTGTTGCAAACTTGATTTTGGAAATGAGAAACATGCCAGAGTTTGAGGAAAAATCTGAGAAACGAACTTACCTGATTTGTATTAGTGCTTCATTATTGGTGTTATTTTTATTTCTCTTTGGATTCAAGATAGAAACTTGTCACCAAAATGGAAATGACGGTAAATGGTAGCTGATGATTTTGTTTCAAGTTACTAGTGTGGTTTTATTGCATCTTTATTGGAAAACCCTTATAGAATTTATTTCTAGAAAGGCCAGAAAGCAGGGTAGCAAGTTTCTTCCCTTGTTTTCCTTTCTCCTGTTTAGGAATATGAGGAAGGCAACGATCCCCCAGTGCTGCCGTCCAGCCTCTTCCTTATGGCTTGTTTCTTTGTCCCTCTGCCCTGCAGGCTCGGAACAGCCCGGCCGGCCCAGCAGCCACGGCTACGTTCGCTCTCCGTCTCCTTCAGTCAGAGCTCAGGAGACCCTGCTGCAGCAGAGACCCAGCGTTTTCCAGGGAACCAACGGAACCAGTGTGATCACACCTTTGGACCCGAGCGCACAGCTACGGATCATGTAGGTCTCTGTGTACGTTTGGACCAAAAATCCCCGTCTTCTGCACACACGCCTTTAAATCTGTGACTGCAATAGTTTAAGGAGAGTGATGTTTCCTCCTGCTGCACGCTGTGTTTGTTGCAGTCCGTCCGTCGTGCCCCCCACCCCCCGCCCCACCACACGCACACACACCCCCCTCCCTCCCTTCCTCCCCCACCCCCTTCCCCCCGGAAGCGTCTCCCCTTCACAGACTTCTGGTTTGGTTTTATTTTCAGGCCGCTGCCTGCTGGGGGCCCTTCCATCAGCCAGGGCCTGCCGGCCTCCCGTTACAATACTGCTGCGGACGCCCTGGCTGCTCTTGTGGACGCCGCAGCGTCTGCTCCCCAGATGGATGTGTCCAAAACAAAAGAGAGTAAGCATGAAGCTGCCAGGTTAGAAGACAATTTGAGGAGCAGGTCAGCAGCAGTTAGCGAGCAGCAGCTAGAGCAGAAAAGCCTGGAGGCGGAGAAGAGACCCGGTCAGTGTCTGTACACTTCTTCAGCCCTGCCGAGTGGCAAGCCCCAGCCTCATTCTGCAGTAGTTTACTCTGAGGCTGGGAAAGAGAAAGGGCCTCCTCCAAAATCCAGATATGAGGAAGAGCTAAGGACCCGAGGGAAGACTACCATTACCGCAGCTAACTTCATAGACGTGATCATCACCCGGCAAATTGCCTCGGACAAGGATGCAAGGGAACGTGGCTCCCAGAGTTCAGACTCTTCCGGTAGCTGTATGTATCTCAACCCGACCTCGCACTGTGGTACCGAGTACGGAATTACTTGATTCTTTAGGGAAAGCAGAACCATACGGTGTAAAGAAACTCTAATCTTGGTAGTAAATGTAATGGAAAGGTTTTGTGGGTTAGGGGTGCAAAGTGTCTCTTCTGCTGTTATGACTCTTTAAATATCAGAGTGTCTTAAGTATACCTGTCAAGGTGTTTTCCATGAGAAGCCATGCCCTTTGTGGAGATAAGGTTGGAAGGGAGATAGAGGCGGAGCTCGCTAACATCTTCAGGCTCTGGAAGGTGATGGATGTGTCATCAAGCGCGGCGCTACCGAGGCCTCATTCCTCAAGAAACGTTTCCTAGGATGTGGTTCAGTATTTAGGCCGATACCCCAAAGCCTCTAGTATTCTTTTTCTAGGATACAGGTTTTTTAAAAAGCGAGACCACCTTGTTGGTAATTATTATTATTGGTAATTGGCATTTCTTGCAAGTTGGATTTTGACCAAGTCTGGTTAGTCACTTTGATATCTACCCTGTTAAGTGTAAGAATTCACAAATCTACAGTAAAATGCTAGAAGAGTTACTTTAAATTTATTTTTAACTACAGCCTAAATTCTATATAGAATTCCTGAAGGAACAGGCCAGTATTTAAACGAGTATCCATTAATACTGAAGCAATTTAACCATACGTAGTAACCTCTCATTTCCAGTAATGAACTGAGTAGAGTCGGAGACAGTGACCTGTGGTCGCTGTGCACCAGCATGCGATGCATCATTCTGTTTCGTTTAGTTAGTTCCACGCCTAGTCGTAACCTATTTGGGTAAATACCCCATTGCTGAGGTTTTTGGAGACAAGTGGGGGGCAGCTTGGTAGCCTGTTGTGTAAATGAAAGGCATCCTTTAGCCTGGACTGTGAAAATCAGCCCAATAGGTATTATCCATACAGAAAATTTGGAAGGTCCCTAGTTCTGTGACTAGGCCTTTTGGAGGGAAGTCACCCGCATACATCTGGTGACCCGACCTGGGGCCTATTGAATGCTCGCTCATCACCCGACAACACTTCTTTTCAGTTTGCGTCGCAGAACGTCTGAGAGCAGAGAGTCTGGCTGCTTTTGTGAGTGTTTATCTTTTCGCCACTGAGTCAGTTCCTTGCGTGAGCCCACAGGCTCTTCACAGGTACCAGCGTGCCCTCCAGTGTCTCCTCTCCAGAGCCCCCCCGCCCCCGCTTCAGGCATCAAGAGCAATGTGCTCCCAGAGTGGTGCCAGGCCTCCCGTGACTGTGCGTTGGGTGTGGGGAGCAGATTAGGAGGGTGCTGGCACATGAACAGTGATGAATACCCACTGCAAAGCAGTATCAATTACTTTGAATATAGTGACTTATTTTAGTTCTCCAAAGACAAATTTCCACCCCAGTTACCAGGTTTCTGTCCTGAGTGTACTAGACCCAGGTTACTGCAGCTTCCGTGGCCTGCTGGGGGGCAGGAGAGGGCTGTTAAGATGAGGTTGGAGGATTGGGTTGTGGTCTAGTAGCAGCGTTCATTCCCACCTTCTGCCTGCGTCCAGGACCCATCATCGCCTGGCCACGCTTGCTGGTCTGGCCAGGGTCATACACCCTTGGGGCCTCTGACCGTTTCCGCAGGTGCTGCAGTGCCCTCAAAGGTGCACCCAGCACTCGCGAGCCAGAAGGTTTCTGAGCAGGAGGTCACAGCCCCCCGGCACCCCCGTTCTCGGCTCTCAGGCCATGGCAGGACTGAGAAAAGTACCTGGACCCCTACTGCATAGACCCTCAGTTTCCTTGGGAACCGCATCGTAGAAGGGCCCTTCCCTGGCGTGTGCATCCTCCCTTTCTGCTAACCCAACGGAGTGACTTTGCTTCCCTGCAGACATTCCCTACCATTTCTGTTCATCTTCACAGTGTAACGTGGTGCTAAAAAATGGGAGTAATTTTTGTCAGCAGTACTCAGTGATTTGAGAAAATCATTATGTGATGTTACTTAACCTACAGCTTTAAAGTCGTCCTGGTAAACAAGAGCTGACTGTCCCACAGAATGGAAACGACTGGGAACAGTGGACTGTTGACATCTGCTCTCTCGTGGGTTTAATCCCTTCTGATGAGTTTCCTGGTGATTTTCTTTTCCAGCTCCCAGGAGAACGTCAAGCTCTGTTTCTGTTCCGCCTCACCTAAAGGTCTTAGAGCCCACAGACTTTCAGGAAACTCCGTACCTTGCCAGGATTAGGAGTCTGAGGAAGCGCCTACTGACCTTTGACACCATGCATTGACCTCGTTGTGTTTTTTATTTGTTTTTTTTTTTCCATTGACCTGAGGTGCCATTGAACATTTCTCAGAGTAAAAACCGAAAATTTGCAAATAGGTTTGAAGAGCTTGGACTTCCGAGACTTTTCATAGGATTAGTTTTAAAATAGATTCTTTTCTTTTCTTCAAGTATCTTCTCACCGGTATGAAACACCTGGCGATGCCATTGAGGTGATAAGCCCTGCCAGCTCCCCTGCGCCGCCCCCCGAGAGGCTGCAGGCCTACCAGCCGGAGGTCATGAAGGCGAGCCAGGCAGAAAGTGGGTCTTTGCGTGTTTTCACGCTTCCTTCTCCTTGCCTGTCCAGAGCACGTTAAGAAATAGCTCGTTTTGTTTGAGAGTAATCTTGTATGAGTCTAGAAGCATGTAAAACTTTTAAAACTGCTCTAATGGAAAACGGTTTTTAAGCCATTATTGATGACTTTTTTGTGTATATTTTAATGATAACAGTTGATACTAGTTTTGTTTGCTAGTCTTCTGATTTCTCTCGGTGAATAAATATTTTTTCTTCAAAATTAAGATATGAATTCCCTTCCATGTGTTTCTCTGCGTTATGTTTAATCTTTGCTCATGAGTGAAAGGCGGGCCTCCCTGGAGTAAGACATCTGTCTGTCCCCGTTAGACGAAGCCTGCAGGCAGTACGAAGGACCGCTGCACCACTATCGGCCGCAGCCGGAGTCGCCCTCCCCGCAGCCGCCGCCGCCACCCCCGTCTTCACAGGCCGAGGGGGTGGGGCAGGTGCCCAGGACACACCGACTCATCACACTTGCTGATCACATCTGTGTAAGTTTCTCACTCTTCTTACTAGTTTTTTTTTTTTTTAAAGAAAGATCATGTAGGAGGCACATTTCACGTAGAATCACAATAAAGTTGTCTAGATTTTTTACGCTACACTTTTTTGAAAGTACTCAATGGCTCTAACTAATTCCTTCTTCTCTCATGCACAGCAAATTATCACGCAAGATTTTGCTAGAAATCAAGTTCCCTCACAGCCTCCCCAGCAGCCTCCCACTTCTACATTCCAAAGTTCACCGTCTGCTTTGGTGTCTACACCCGTGAGGACTAAAACATCAAACCGCTACAGCCCAGAATCCCAGTCTCAGTCTCTTCACCATCAAAGACCAGGTTCAAGGGTCTCTCCAGAAAATCTTGTGGACAAATCCAGGGGAAGGTATGGTCTTTATTTTAAGCCATATGTAAATTTCCCAACAGTAAAGCAGTTTGTATCTCCCAGTTAGGAGATTCATTTCTTATACCTAAAGTTATTTTACCTTCATTCCCTGGAAAGTGTAAATGAAGGCTTTTCCTCTGTATATTATTCTTGGAATGTCTACTGGGCAGTTTGGTCCTACACCTTTTTATTATGTGTTCACAAGTTGATGGCTCTACTCTGTGGGTTTGCAAAGACAGTTAGGAAGAAGGTGTGGTTTGGTGGTAGTGTCGGGACACTTTGCCTGGCTCTTCAGAATCCTAAGAACGTTCAGATGTTCAGGAAGCTGACGTTAAATAATGAAAGTGAGGCCAAGAGAGGAAACACGTTGATATGCAGGGCTACTTGGTAAAGAGCACGTCTTCTCCCCCAGTGCTCTGCATTTGGAAGTTTAAAATGGACGCAGGGCTGTTCGTTCAAGGTAGTAGACTAAGTGTTGGGGCATGTGAGTTGATGTAGAGCAGCATGAACTTCCATGAAGTTCATAAAAATGCTGAGGACAAGACTGGGGTGTCAGCAGGTCAAAGATTCTGCAAAGATCTGGAAGACATACAGCGGGGTAGATGACCCAGAGCAGCGGAAGCCACAATTCAGTTTGCAGCAGAGGTGGTTCTCCAGTCTGCCTTCCGACACCCCCCAAGTTAGCAGAGAACATAGGGAGGAAGAATAACGTATTTAAGAAGCTGAATGTGCTCATTTGGGAGAAAACAACAACTTTATTGTGGGACTTTTTGAACACACAGAAGTAGAGAGGACAGTGTAAGATGCCACCGTGCATCCATCGCCCACCTTTAAGATCGTCAGCACAGGACCAGTTTGTTTCATTTTATCCCCACTTGCCCTACCCTCAGACCGGGTTGTTTTGAAACAAATCTCAAATGACATAATCATTTCAAGAAGCTGGTTGATCTTAAGGATAAGATGAAAACCCATTCTCTTTTAACAAGAAACAAAAAAAACAAGAGAACTTGTTATCAAAGAAGAACAGAAAGGTATAGCAGAGTCATTCATGGTACATTCTTTTTTTTTTTTTTTTTTAATTTTTATTTATTTATTTATTTATTTTTGGCTGTGTTGGGTCTTCGTTTCTGTGCGAGGGCTTTCTCTAGTTGCGGCAAGCGGGGGCCGCTCTTCATCGCGGTGCACGGGCCTCTCACTGTCGCGGCCTCTCTTGTTGCGGAGCACAGGCTCCAGACGCGCAGGCTCAGTCGTTGTGGCTCACGCGCTTAGTTGCTCCGCGGCATGTGGGATCTTCCCAGACCAGGGCTCGAACCCGTGTCCCCTGCATTGGCAGGCAGACTCTCAACCACTGCGCCACCAGGGAAGCCCCCATGGTACATTCTTGATACAAAGTACTACATAGATTTTGAGCAGTTGATGGTATTTTTGATAAGAATCCTTTTGACTTTTTCACTTGTAATTTCTGCATCACTACACCTGTACATTTGAATGAGGAACGTTACATTTCTTTCATTGATTTTAGTCGGATTACCTGGTTTTACAGTTTAAAATGTTTACAAAATCCATAGTCTTGTAAAACACCATTAACTGATTTTTCAATCTATGAGCAAAACACAGAGGAGTTTTTCTAGAGTTTTAGAACAGAATGTAAATGCTGTAAATCACATAAAAATGGCTGAGTATGCTACGTGTACAGTTAAAGTAGACAAACTACAGATTAAAATAAAATGGGCAACGACATAGAGAAGGTAGTCAAGCTCTTCATCTTTCCTGGAAGGAAACTGATAGATACTGTTTCAAGTTCTGATACATCAAGAAAGGTATAAGATTGATTATTTAGATGATTTAGAGGTGACCACCAAAGAACTAAAAGAAAAATGGTCAAAAATGGCCACCTCTAAGAATTGGATGGGATGAGATCGGGGAAAGAAATGACAAATAATACATATATATAACTATACTTATCTATAATAGTAATAAAAGCAGATATTAAAGGTCACAGACGGCTTTTAATATGTACAGTCACTAAGCCAAAAACTTTTTTGGGCCCAAAGAGTGTTTATCTCACACCATCCTTACAACATGGTGTCCAGAGGAAGAACATTAAATTGCAGGTGCCAGTGTGGCGCTCAAGTCCTTTGTCTTTTAACTTAATGGGGAAGTAACCTGGTAGGTCCTGGCTCGAAATCAGCAACAAGACCCTGGAGGGCTCAGTGGAGTAGCTGGCCAGGGGCAGGAGGGGTCCGGTGCTGGGCAGTGACCTCCCCACAGAGCTCGGGCTGCGGCCCGTCCCCGGCACCGTCTATCATGCAACTCCGTGTGCCTGGACGAAGCAACAGTAACAGACTTTTTCAAAATAACTAGGTACAGAGTGAGTATATGAGGCCACTTTTTTCTGATACGTATTGCCAACTTTTGGTCCTTGAAATGACTGAAGTAACGAGGTAACCAGTTCCTGTTCAGGGTAAGCCGCAGGTGAGCCCTGGGAAGACTGTCTAATGTTCTGTATGTTCCAGTACCAGGCCTGGCAAGTCCCCAGAGAGGAGTCACGTCTCTAGCGAGCCCTACGAGCCCATCTCCCCACCCCAGGTTCCGGTCGTGCACGAGAAACAGGACAGTGTGCTGCTCCTGGCCCAGCGCGGAGCCGAGCCCGCGGAGCAGAGGTGCCTGTGCGCGCGCTGCGTGCCTTTCGTTTTCCTGAAGTCAGTGCGTTTTCCCTCTTCCGGGTCACGTGTCACGGGGATCGTTTTGTTTCTGTGTTCCTAATGACCTAATGCCAGTGGATTTTAATGAAAAAATTGTAATATTTAAATAGCTCATAGAACATAACTGTTCATTATTCTTCTTGAAGTTAAGTCGTCCTAGATCTTATTTTTAAAAGCTTTCTGTCTGTGTGGTCGCTGAACCCCACTTGAGTGCTTGCCGGGCACCCGGCGTCTGGGCTGTGAGTGGAAGGGGGGGGTCACAGTGAGCCCCTGGGCTGGGCTGCTTGCCGTGTGTTCTCTTCGCAGTTTCTGACCCTAACCCAACCCTAGGAATTATTAGATTCTTATTCCCGTTTGGTTTAGATGCCTTTGACTTGGCCCCTGCCTGGTCCACTTCCACCAGCGATCTGTCTAGAGCTCAGGTGGACTCGAGCACTTACTCGGTCACGAGCGTGGCACTGAACTTCTCTGTGGCCAGGTGCACGCTCCTCACCCCGCTTGCCGCTCCGCCCTCACGCTTCCCTCCCTGTGCCCTGACTTCCCTCATCTGAACTCGTGCTGTTTTCTTGGGGTGGAACACCCTCCCCTGATGCTCTGATTTGCTGGTGATCAAATAAAGTGAGAGGGCGTCCAGCTTTAGACCAAGGTCTGTCTCACTCCAAACCGTTGGTGCATTTCTTAACAATGTGTCATAGTTATTTACTTATTGTATATACTAATAGGCAACCAAATAGAGGTTGGTACCTTTCAAGGAAATGAGGACGAAATCCATTTTTGGAAAGGGAATGATGTTAAATTTAATTATACGTTTACATGTTTTCCCCTAAGCTTGTGAGTTTTCTGAGGACAGAGACCACGTCTTAGTCATTTTTCTTTGTCTTCCTTGGATACAGTAGGTGTTCTCACCTACTGTATTTTGAGTGATGGACCAGATTAAATTATCAGCACCTTTCCATATGTTCTCTGTTACTGTCTCTGGCACTAGTTAGATCCTGGGTAGTCCTGCACTAGTAGAGGAAACTTGTTTTTCTAAATGTGGTAGTATAGGAAGCTGCCGATGAAATATGAAAGGAAGTCTTTATGTGAAACTCAGCTCATCTGGTTGCAGGCTTGAAAAGATTCTAATAAATAGGTAATTTTTTTCTACATTGTAGCTATTCTGTTCAAGTCTAATTGTTGCTTAGGTGTGAGTGCTTGCTCACATTTTATAGGCAGGTGTGCTAGTAGTTACAATTTTATTGTACTTCAAAGTAATTCTGCTAGTAAAATAGTTCCCAGCTTACATAGTAACCCTAAATATATCAGTGCCTGTGCTGTTGAGCAGACAGAACCGTGACGAGCGTTCCCATTAATGTCCATTCACTCTCTGTTAAGAATCTTGGTTCTAGATTATCTCTATTCCAGTCCTCATTTTCTGATGTCATCTTTGGGTCCTCAGATGTGATGTCCTCACTGGCTTTTGGTCACACACTGTCCTTAGGCTGTCAGCACAGACAGATGGGGAGGGACTCTGGGACTGGTACTAGCAGGGTAGGAGTGCACGATGGTAACACACGTAACTGTCCGTGACAGGAATGATTCCCGATCACCAGGGAGTATAAGCTACTTGCCTTCATTCTTCACCAAGCTGGAAAACACCTCACCCATGGTTAAATCAAAGAAGCAGGAGATCTTTCGTAAGTTGAACTCCTCTGGTGGAGGTGACTCTGATATGGGTAAGTGGGATTTCTTTCATGAACCCCCAATAAAATATGCATTAGTAATGGTATCTCCAGTGTTGCCTCTCGTGTAATCCTTGAGTTCGAAGGCTCTTACAGGCATCTGTCCAAGCACAGCAGATCCTGAAGCTCCTTCCCAAATGTCTGTGGGCACGAGAGGATTTCCTGTTAGGGAGCAGGCACTTGCCTCTTTCCGCAGCCCTCCATTTTCTCTTGGAACAAGTGCCGGGTCTAGGACGTTTGTTTCTCATGTGGGGCGGGATTAGCCCTCCAGTGTTTTCTGCCCTGGTCTGAGTCTCCTCCGTGCGGGCCGTCTCAGCTGTCTGCAGACAGGTCGTGCCCTTCCAATCTTTTCTTTACACGCACCCCAGATTCAGTGGTTGTCCATCAGGTGGCCTGGTTCTGAGCATTCCTGCCATCCCAAGTGTTCTTCACGAAAAACGCTTTATTCGGCTTAGTCTTTCAGTAGGTTCTGAGTACTGTGGTAGGACCCACACCACATTCATCATTTTAAGGGGGTCTGGGGTCGTATTAGGGTTTTTTGACAACCTATGTGCTGTTATGTTCCAATGCACTTAATGTCGGTACAGATACCAGGCCTCCTGAGATGAGCTGCCCTTGAGCCTCCCCTTGCTGTCCCTTTGTGCCCCGCGCCGAACATGGGACGAGGCCCTCTGTGCTGGCTCCTTTTCTGCGCTGCCGGTGTCTTTGTGGGTGGTGTGCGAATCTGCTAAACCCGCCACCTAGGACGGTGCCAGCATCAGGAGCGGCAGCCGCCACAGCTCCACGTGCAGCACGGCTGTGCTCCAGGCACCGTTCTAAGCGGGAATGTATATAGACTCCTGTAATCTTCAGAACAAACCCTACACCCCACGTGCTGGACTCATCTCCGCTTTGTAGATGAGGAAGCTGAGACTCGGGTTTCGTAACTGTTGCAAGTTACATAACTAGTGACTTGGGCTGTGGTTCAGACTCAGGAATTCCAGCTCCGGAGTCCATGCTTCCAGTAGTTCTGCACTCGGCATCCTCACCCAGGCCGCTGGTAAATGTCCACTGGGATAGAGCTCTGGGGCATCCAAGCCTTTCCTTAGGGTGGATATGCACGTGCCCGCTGTTTTCAGCACTCGTGCCATCACCCAGGCTTACTCGTGGTCCTTGCCTCACGTGTGTCCAGTGATGCAGAAGCTGTGTGGGATGCCCTGTAGAATCCAGGCCTCCTACAATCTGTTTTATTTCTGGGCTACCTGCTATAAACTGCCAGGTGGAGGTGTGTTTGGATCTGTGACACTTTGTGATTAATAAAGGCCAAATGTCCCAGAGAAAAAAGAGGAGCGCGGTGTCACTTGTTGTTTGCGTAGTTACCCTAGCTCTTGATGACTAGATTCACTTTTTAAATGGCAACAAACCGTCTAAAAGAAATACTTTAGAAGGCTGACCAGAGTTGCCCTCAGGCTTACAGATATTCTTTCTTTCTTCTTCTTCGGGAGGAAATTCTTCTTGGTAGGAAAATGCCATGTATGAATTGAAGAAGCCTACTTTATGGTTTTCTTCTCTCTTCTAATGTTTTCCATTGTCCTTAGGCAGCAGCTCGGTCATTCATTCATTCGATAATCATTTATCGAGCGGGGTGCTCTGTTGGGTGCTTTTAGAATGACAGGTGGTCTCTACTCTGTGAACATGTATAATGAAACAAGTATCTAACTTTAACAGAAGATAAATTTTATTAAGATCGTAAGGCAAGTACTAACAAAATTTGCTTTAGTTTGGGATTTCTGATTGTGGAAAGGGACAATTAAGGGGTTGTACTAAGGAACCAGTGGGCTTGTGGGACCCCAGGCACATTGGGTTCTCACCAGGAAGTAGAACTGAGAAATCCAAGCCCTGGCCAACCAGGACAGCTTCACTTCACCTCACCTCAGGGCTCCCACCGAGGACATCAGTGCCTTTACTCTGCAAAAAACTTCATGCTTTAAAACTTACTCTATCCGATCTCTCTGCCGCTGTTGACATTAGTGACCCACTTCCCTCTTCCAGAAATACTTTCTTCTCTTGGCTTTCAGGTACTGCTTTCTCCTGTTTTTTTCTCCACTTCTTTGACCATTTCTTACGTCTCCTTAGAAGCTAGGTCTTGCTTTGCCTGGCCCTTGGATGCTGGTTTTCCAGTTTCTCCTCTTGCACTGTATTCTGAGTCATTTCATCCACTCTAGCGGTTTGCACTGTGTGCTGAAAACTCCCAAACTTGTATCTGGAGTTCAGCTTTTTGTACTAAGCTCTACTTACAGATCTTTGCTGCCCTCATTGCTTCTTGAATGTCTTACTGGCTCCTTAAATGTCTAAAATGACTTCCCACGCTAGCTCTCCACACATCGACCTCTGTTCCCCCCCCCCCTCCTCCTCCACGGTTCCCTCCCGAGGCTCCACAAATCGCTCTCCCCGGGTCCTGTCCGTGGTCTTCACCCCGATGCTGCTTCCTCCTACTGTCACGTCAGCCTCAACAGCTCCTGAGTGCCTGTCTGCGTTTCCCTCATTTCTGAGTAATTACCATGTCCTCTCGTAAGTCTGCCCATCTGTCTTACACCAGGGGCCCTCAACCTTCACTACCCATCACAGTCACCTGGAGGGCTTGTTAAAACACGTGCCTACGGGGCTGCAGGAATCTCAGAAACCGGCACTTTACTAAGCTCCCCAGGTGATTCTGACCTGATGGCCTCAGAAAGTACCCCGCTGACCTGTGAGCTCCCCAGGTGAAGGAAGGGGTGCATTTTAAGTCCAGTATCTTAGTGTTATCGTTGGTTGAACAATACGAAATTGTCTTCATATGACCATTTTTGATCAATATGAAGGTGATTTTATTACTCAGCCAAATAATCGCTCAGTAAGTATTTGTGAAATGAGTGAGTCCTATTCCCCAGGTTTTGTGGTAACTACCAGGCTGGCCCTTCCACCCTGTGCCATTTCAAGTTCAGTTCATCTGCCACTCCCTGACCTGTAAGGGAGGAGCCTGGGCCACGTGGTCCCTGCCGTGCAGTCTTCCTGGAGCTTCCTCCTCCCGCCCGGGCAGTTCTCCCTGATCCCAGGAGTCATCGTCTGGGCTCCCACGCGCTCCCCATCTGCACGGACGGGCCCCCTTCTGGGGTCTTGCCCAAAACTGCACATTCTTCTCTGGGACACCGCTTGTTTACAGCCACCGACTGACTTCCTACATTCTTTGTCTTTAAAAGTCTCAGCATCGAGCTGGAAGACGTGATGAAAACACCGTTTATGTTCCCAAATTCCTTCTATTTCTGGCACAGTGCTTTACAAGTAGCTCCCAGGTTGTCCCAGCTGTTGTCATTCAAACTGAGCAAATGACAAAGTGCACAGTTAGCAGGAATGAACAGAACCAACAGGCAGAATCTTTCTCTCATCCTGGGATCAAAAAAGTAGTTTCCAGGTAGCCACAGCAGGGACACACGCGGTCGTGTTCATGCCGTTCACGGGGCGTCTTTCCCCCGGATCTAATCTCAAACTCGGATATTTGCAGGGTCTTCTTAAGAGTCACCGTCTCTTCCCCGGCGAGCCTGGGTTCCTGTTCTGAGGGCAGCTTTTCCCTCTGTGTGTTCCTCCAGCACTGCAAAAGTTCCTTTTCTTCCTGGGCTATATTATAGTACTCCTGTTCTGATTTCTTACTTTCTGATTTCTTTGAAAAAGAAAAAAATTATTTCTTTCACTTTATCTTCACTTAATGGGTGAAAAATAAAGTTGAGATCATGGAAAATAAAAAGGTTAGTTTTATTGCAGGATTTTTTTTTTTTGAGACTTTATCTCTTTCGATGTACGTGATTATCACATCTCAGTTAACTTGAATGTTTGTTTAAATACAGCAGCTGCTCAGCCAGGAACTGAGATCTTTAACCTGCCGGCAGTCACCACCTCAGGTAAGATTCAAAAGACATTGTTTGCCAATAGGAAACTGATACAGTAGCAGTCAGTCCAGCAAATAGGTATTGAATACCGACTGCATACAGGAAACTGCTCCAGGAAAGCTCATCATTTAGTCAGGGAGGGAGGGAGTCAATGGCGTTAAATAATGAGTTGAGATTCAGTAAGTACTTGTTGAAAAGATAAATGAAGAAAGAGAATCAAAACTATTAAAGAGCTAAAAAGGGAAGAAAGCCGTCGTCGCGTAACTCTCACACAAGTGGGTGCCTGACTTAACAAAGAAAAACACATTGCCTGTGAGTTACGCTCGCTGGACTTAGCCGGCCTCCGTGTGGGCTCTGTGTTGTAGGCACTTTGCCAGGTGCTGCATGTCCTGGGGGGGCTCCTGTCTCCCGACCTGCCCTTGGAATCAGGCAGACGTGTCGTGCTCGTCTTTTGCAGGCTCCGTGAGCTCCCGAGGTCATTCCTTTGCTGACCCTGCCAGCAACCTCGGGCTGGAGGACATCATCCGGAAGGCTCTCATGGGGAGCTTTGAAGACAAAGTGGAGGACCACGGGGTCGCCATGC
This sequence comes from Eubalaena glacialis, assembly GCF_028564815.1. Taxonomy (NCBI): domain Eukaryota; kingdom Metazoa; phylum Chordata; class Mammalia; order Artiodactyla; family Balaenidae; genus Eubalaena; species Eubalaena glacialis. Next base: position 3,396,325 of record NC_083734.1, on the reverse strand, counting down.
CCCAGCCCCTGGGGGGGGTGCCTGGTGGCGCCGGCACCTCGGTGGTGACCAGCGGTGAGGCCCGGAGAGAGGAAGGGGACCCGTCACCTCATTCAGGTAAAGGGCTCATTTCCGTGCTCTTCTGCCGCCTTTCCCAAGAAAAAGCCAATTTATACCCCAAGTTCTAACGGATCACTAAGAGATGTCACTTATGTGCTCAGAGTCACCTCTGAAGGTTTCAGTTACTTAAACCAAGTCTTTTTTTAAACCTGCTCAGACATGTTAGTAATATGAAATTTAAAACGATGAAAATTTTTACCCAGAAAGTTACCCTCCAGCATATCAGTGTTTATTTTTGCTTGCATCTAGTCCTTATCTGTATACATACACTGTAATTGTAATACAAGTGCAATTTCATACTCTGTTTTTGAATCGAAGTAACTTACTATTATAATAAAAATGACAGGCTCAGTATAAAAGAATTTTAAGCCACAGAAAAGAGTAAGGGAAAAAAACCAGATCACATCGTCTAGAAAGCTAGTGTTGTTGTTTACATAAAAGGACAGCTTATTGGAATGAGATAAATTTATGCATCCTATTAAAAGCAAGCACACAAAAACCAGGACTCTACTCTTTATATATGTATATATAACCTTTTTTCTTAATCTTTTGAGAATATCTTTTATACCTTAAAAACTACCTGAAGGTCAGCAACATCTCAAGTTTAGTTTATTTTCCTGTTATGGTCAAACAAACGATCTCACTAAGGTTAAGAAAAAGAGATTAGGGGTTTTAGTTATTTATTTTTACATATATATGTTAATTTTAGGACAATATGAATTTACTTCCTGCTCTAAAAGATGAGCCACTGTCTCCCACCTCTGCTCTAACCTTCCGATTTTTACTGATTTTAAGTGTGTGTGTTTTAAGGTTGTACTATTGGTGACTTACACAATTACAGTTATCCTGGTTACATAATCTTTCTATTATGGTGTTTCTTTCTGGGAAAGTTTTCACACCGTTTTCTCCAAAAGGCTGCTGTATCCTGAGGTGCATGCGCGACAGTGTCTTCTTGCCGCCTTTATGTTTGAGACGGCGGTTTGGCAGGTCATAATACGCAGCACGTACTTTTCTCAAAACATCCCGTAGACACTGTTAGGTTTTTTTCTGGCGTTCACTGTTGTATAAAAAATAAGACCAGATGTCTCCCCCGCCCCCACCTCTTTTTGGTGGTGACTCTCTGCCCAAAGAATCCTTTTTTTCCCTCGATTTCGATAAATGTATCATGCGTGTGTTAGTGTTCCCCATCCTGTATCAGATCTCCTGATCACAGGAGGGCATCTGCCCCTTCAGGTTGGTTTCTGCATTCAGGGAAACGTTCTATCCAATGTTCCTCTTAGTTATTTTCTCCTTCTTTTTGGGGCCCTCCATTTCAGAAACAGTTACCTTTTTGCTGGATAGTCTTTGTCCTCTGTATCTGTTAACCTTCTAATTATTTTAGTCATCTTGATCTTTTTCTGTTGCTTTTACTGCGAGTCTCTCAGATTTTTCCTTTGCACTAATAATTCCCTTTCCCTCGTGTCTATTCTGACCCTTGCTGTCTGTCTTTTGTTTCCTAAGCCCTTTCGCCCCTTTCATTTTGGTTATCTATTCTTTGAGCTTCTTGCTTAAACTGGCCTCATGTATTCCGAAGTTTTCTCCAGTGTTTGAATCACCTTCCCTGCCCCCGCCCATTTCTTTATTATATTCTCTTCCTTATCATCAAGGATTTGCATTTCTTCTTTTTCCAGATAGTTGGAGGGGACAAAGTTGCTTTCTGTTCCCTTTCTCTGCGCCTCGGAGGACTGGGGGCAGGGTGGAACTGTTCTGCTCGGGGGGCTGAGGAAGACACGTGCTCGTGACCTGGACTCTCATCTCCTCTGAGATCTTCTTAACGTTTTGTTCTAGAGCCCACTTGGGGCTTCCCACTCCTGCGAACTTCTGCTGAGTTCATCAGCTGTACAGCCTGGAGAAGCAGAAAGGGCCACCTTGACTTGTCAGGCTCTGCTGAGGTCCAGTAGTGCCCTGAAGGGGCTTCTGTTCTACAGTTTTCTTCCTCCTCTGTAAACTGGTGGGGGAGGAGAAAGTGAGGATTTAAGATGTTTGTCAGGCAGCTTTCATTTCCTTAAGCAGTTTCTGTGCTCCAAGGCCAAGAAAGAAATGATGTTCCAGAAATGCTAGTTCCTTCATTACATGTTTCTGAGCTTATGGCATGAGGACATACCCCTTTTTGACTTTCGCTGCTATAAGTAAATTCTGGCTTTCTTTTAAATATTACTTTTTTACTTTATTAGGCACTAGGATTTGGATTCTTCATGCTACCATTTTGCTTCCTTCACTTAGCATTAGATAATCATCAGCATTTTGGTAGATTTCAAAGTTGAGAACATAATTACTAAATATCAGCAGTAATAATTTATTTCACTTTTAGGAGGAGTTTGCAAACCAAAGCTGATCAGCAAGTCAAACAGCAGGAAATCGAAATCTCCTATCCCGGGGCAAGGCTACTTGGGAGCTGAACGGCCCTCCTCGGCCTCCTCTGTGCACTCAGAAGGGGATTACCACAGGCAGACGCCAGGCTGGGCCTGGGAGGACAGGCCCTCCTCGACAGGTGAGGAGCTGCTGGGAGTCTGAAAGCAGCCGACATCAGTGCCTTGGTTAGCGCGGCTTCGAACACCGCTTCCATTACAGCCTCATTAGGGGGTTCCACTGTCCGGAACAGAAGCTGAACGCATATAACCTAACCCTCCTTCTCCCGCAGGCTCGACGCAGTTCCCCTACAACCCCCTGACCATGCGGATGCTCAGCAGCACGCCCCCTGCGCCTGTCGCCTGTGCGCCCGTCGCCTGTGCGCCCGTCGCCTGTGCGCCTGCCTCTGCCAGCCCCGCCGCCCCTCACCAGCCGAGCAGGATCTGGGATCGGGAGCCGGCCCCGCTGCTCTCCGCGCAGTATGAGACGCTGTCCGACAGCGACTGACCTGCGGGAAGGGGTCCCGGGGCCCCCCGGGCGGGGGAGGGGCTCTAGTTTCTGGTGGTTTCAGTTTTAATTGCAGGCCAAAAGCCTGCCCTCCTAGGACTTGTGCCCAGAGACTTTTCAGGAGAGCCTGGGCCACAGACGACGACGAAATGATGGAAGTTTATTTCAAGAGTCAAATGCGGGGAAAAGGCTGCCCTGATATTAGGCAGTTCAGTGGATTACAATAATAGTGGAGGGTTGGAATGTAGAGTTTTTAAAAAGTGGATAATTCCTGTTCTTACATCTGTTTGTAAAGAATGTCTTTAAATCACTCTTCTGTAAATAGATGACCTTTTTGCAGTGTTTCCCCTCGCTCTAGTATCTCGTGTACTTATATTCAACTCAGCGCATCAGCTCGGGGGGTAATTTTTAAAAATCTCGTCTTTTTAACCTTTGCCTTCTAAACAACTTCATACAGCCCAGTTATACAATGTTGGCTGTCACGGGCATTGTACTTTTATCCAATTTTGTTTCCTCCAAACTCAGATTCCCAGTGATGTTTAAAATCTTGTGATAAATGTTTAGATTTTTAACACAGACCCTGTCATAAAATCTGTACGTTAACGTATTAGGGTCAAAAGGAGAAACAAAATTCTGCCATACTGTAAATTTCCAGTGCAGGCTTTAATTTTTTTTAAATTAGAAGCACTGAAAAAATAGTACTGCATGGGTATTGTTATAGTTCAGTTTTTAACGTTTTAAAGGCTTATTTGAGGCATACCTCACTGTTATGCACACTGGTAATTAACCACGCCCAAGAACTCCTTTTCTCCTGCATTTGATGCAGCCCAACAAAGCTTTTGTTTTGAAATAAATCTGACTGCCCTGTCCATTAGCTACAGTAGATTATTTGTGATTTAAGGCTTTCGGTGTCTCAGGTTTCAAAGGAAAAACTTACACTTTCCTTTAGTTTGATATCTATTACTGGTGGAGTCAGAAGGTTACCATCTGTGCAGAGCCTCAGCGTTTCAGGTTTGCTTCGTGCCGCACGTCCTGAGCTCTCGTGGGGAGCAGCCGGTCCTTCCCCTTCGTGCCACCCTGTGCTTACGTTCACTTTGACTCCTCGTGGGCAAGAGTTTGTCAGATGTTTTTATTTCACTGACTCTCAAGAAGCAAATAACTTAAAAGACTGAATTTTAAACCCATTATGGTACTAGAGGATCAGTCTTACCCTTCAATAATAATTGCTTGTTGAATTAAAATTTTTTTTTCATACAACTTTAACATAGCATTGAAGCATCCTTCTGTAGCACACGGATGCTAATGGTTTTGGGGGAATGCCACCGAGATAGAGGTCTCTCAGGATGATAAAAACTAGCACTTTATAGACTCTTAAGTAGACCTGAGCTTTTGAGCAAAAGTACTCAAGCCTCTAAAGACAGCAGGTGTCCGACAACCACTGACTAAGCGCCTCCTTTGTAGTGGAGGGGACCTTGTCCCCTTTTTATAGATGTGGATGCAGGTTCAGTACATTGCCCACACGGTTAAATAAGCAACAAAGACAGGGCCACAGACCGACACTAGTCTGAAGCCAAGGGAACTGTACACCTGCGTATGCTTGAGGTCCTCAAAGCAAGCTTTAGATCAGGTGTAGTGGTCAAATCCCTACTACCTGGAAAGCTGGTACGACTTTATAAATACATAAAAGGTTTTAATGTGAATGAAAAACAGTAACTTAAGGTTTTTGCTTAAAATTTTGTTTAGGTACTAGTAATATTTTAGATTTTAATTATTTGTCAACAGTCCCAAAGAGATGATGCTGGTATTTTTCTATGACTAGTTCTTGAGAACACGTCAGATCAGAGCCCTGTGCGTCACCTGTGCAGCTCCACTCAGGACCCAAAGGGAGCGGCTGTTGACCACTCACGCCTCCTCATCACAGTGCAAGTTGTTTTACTTCACCTGCCGCCACCTGGAGAAGAGATCCCGCAACGGGAGACAAAACCCACGGTCCTGCCTCAGTTCAGAACAAGGGCAGGACGGAGTGCAGGCCTGCGGAGGGGGCAGACCGTGTGGGAGGTGGAGCCCCACCCCGGCGTGTCGTGACCTGGCCAAGTCAGCTGTGAACCGAGGCGGGATGCTGCGGGCTGAGACCCCAGGGTTCTGAAGCTACAGCCTGGCAAGTGGCTTTTTTTTAGCACCCAGAACGAAGCTACGGTTCACAGAACTGTGACAGCCAGCCAGTGTCCAGCGCGTGTTCATGAGGAGAAGATGCGTCGTGCTTGAATGTGGGTGTGCTGGGTGATTCTGTCTTCAACTGTCCACGCCCTGAAAGCTCCAGTGAGATAGTTCAAGTTTTCATACTGTGAACGGTTCACCTTTGGATTCAGCCCCATCAGTGGCAGGCCAGTCCTCCTCGTTTTGCTGCCTCGGTGCAGTGAACTGTAGTGACCGCACCGCGTGCACAGGAGCTTTCTGAAAACTCCCGCAGGTGTTCCGGGACCGGGAGCCGCATCACTGAGGAGGCTCAGAAATTCTCAGTAAAACCTGGAGCGAAAAACCTCCCTTTCGGTAACTCCTGCAACTGTGAGAAGGTAAAAACGTTCTCAATGAAGAAGGTGAGTAGTTGACAATTTTTTAAAGTCACTAATAAATGAAGACTGGTTGCACTGAAACTCAACGTGAGTTAAAGTTTCTCTCTCCAGAGTCAGACTTGAGTGATTGAAGTGGGAAGATGGATACATCCGCAATGTTAAGATCATAGTTTTAGTCTAATCCCTGTATTTTACTTTTATTAACTAACTCTTTAGTAAATTATTTTTTTATAAGAAACTCAAAGATTATGGAATACATACACTATTATTGCAGAGTGTCTAGTTTATTATGAAAGGATTCTCCCAGTATGTACACAGGAACCCAACTGTCAGTTTATCCCCCACCCCCCCCAACCCCCCCCAACCCCCCCCACCACCGCCACCGGCATACCAGCAACAACAGGATTCCTTCGTGGTACCTAGAAGAACCGCAAAACTGCTGGGGTGAAAACACCATCGATGCCCCCTGTGTTGTGTACTTTACATACTCTGAGGCAGTGTGATAAAGCTCTCAACACAGCGGCCTATCCAGGTAAGGTCATCTGCCAAATGCATGCTCCCAGGGCTAAAGAGAGACTCTCACTACAGACGAGGATACTGAGACCCAAACTCCAAAAGCCTGAGCTCGGGTCCAGGGCACTGGTTCCTCTACAGCACCAGTGGGACACGTCAGCACGACTGGGAGGCTTTCAACGCTACACCTACAGGGCCCCACTCGGTCAGAGGGCTTGGGGACACCCGTGACCGGGTGCAGAGGAGTGAATGCTCAGAGAGCAGGGATGCAGGGGGTCGTCACTCCTTGCCCTCCTTTTTTCACAGTTGTATATAACCAGATGATACATACAAAAACATACAGTTTGCTTTTATTTATAATCAAATGGGCGCTATACTTTCAAGTGCCTAATTCCCACTTTAAAACTTCATGCTGCTGGCAAGCCAAGATACTACTTTTTTACGCATTAAATCCCACACTGGGCTTCAGGAGATAGATAGATTATAAGAGAAAATAACTCACCGTCATCCCCCTTTGCCATGAGACCGGTAGCTCTGGTCTGCCAGGTATTGATAAGAGAAGGCAGCAAATCAATCAATCAGTGGACAAAAATCTTATGGGAGAGATGCCTGGCTGAAATACCAGACCCCACCCCAGAGGGAAACTAGCCCCTCTTAATCTAGAGTTATTCTCGGACCAGCATGGACAGCACCTAACCCGCCAGCCGTCTGCTGCAACGGAAAGCATTAACCGACACCCGTCCGCAGAAGCAAAATCAGTCAGGTGGGGGGGCGAGTTTTCTTCGCAAAGCAAACGCAGCAGTGTGCACAGCGTGTACAGCTCGTGCCCCAGCGAAGCTAAGCTGAGGGGGCTTGAGTATCAAGGACAAAGGATTTAAGCCATTGATTAGGGTGCCACTGGGACTGGAATGAGAGGTGTTTGTTACTGTAAGTTCCCCACAACAAAGGGGGGGTCTAGAGCTTGGGAAGGTTACGACAGAGGTCTGCTTTTCCGTGACAGCTCGGCCAGCTCTTCCCTGATGTGCCGCACAGAGACCTCATCTCTCTTCAGCTTTGCTCGCTTCAGCGCTTCCTGGTAGACCTCTTCTGCTTGTGCGTATCGCTCTAAAATAACCCGGAGAGAAGGAAGAGTAAAGAAAATGTATGTTTCACCATGATTCTGAAAGAGATTGTGAAGAGAAAGCGCAAGTGATGGGACAAGTCTAGTTCATGGCACGTGGCCTTGTTTCACCCCGTGACACCCGGGACCTCACGGAGCCCTTCCTGGCACACTCCAGTGGCTACGGCCTTCGCCCACGGTGGTTCGGGTGAGAGACCTGTCGTTGCGGGTCTCTGAGCAGAATGGCAGAGTATGCCCGTCGAGCGGCCGTGCTGTCACACGAGCTCCGTGAGGAACAGATTAAGCTGCGCGTGAGACAACATTTAGAAACCTGTAAAGCACTACAGAAATGAGGTGCCACTGCAGACGTTTCCACCTCGATGTGCCCGATAGGCCGGCAGGGCAGGACGACAGGCGGGACGTGAGCTGGGCCCGACGGCGCCTCCCCTGCGTCTCTCCCCACTGGCCCGTGGGTTCGGGAGCATCCTGTCCTCACTGCCCCCCTCAGCACCACGCACCCCTCCCGAGGCCGGCCCGCCCGCCCAGCCCCGCGCTCCGCACCTCCGTGCATCAGCACCGCAGCCAGGTTACGGAGCAGCACGTGGAGCTCGGGGTGCTCCCCCTGCCTCGCCAGGTCTGAGGCCCTCTGCGCGTGAACACAGGCCTCGTCGGAGCGGCCCTGCGCATCCAGGGTGGTGGCCAGGTCACTCAGCAGCACGATGGTCTACACGCGGGAGGAAACACAGGCAGCTGCTGCTTGCAGACACCTCCACAGCTCGAGAGTCAGCGTGGAGTCTGACAAACTGGGGGTACACTGAAGGGGTCGCCTTGCCTGGCAGTCCAGCAAAGGTCAGGGCGTCAGCAAGTCAGGTGCATTGATCATTCCCACTGCACAGCATCAGTCTGACCCTCTGGAAAATGATACAAATCTAGACACTAGGTAACAGGGTGAATGTTACTTATGAAGCTAACTAATTATCAAAGGAGAAGCAGCAAATGAACAATAACAGCAAAAAGAAGCGACAGAATCTGATCCCCTTCTGTTCAAGGTTCAGCACCCTTGAGAAGCCGGCCTCGGAGCCGTACTGTACTACGATGTCGCTCCTATCTTTCAGGAAGAAGAAGAGACCCGCCACTGCTCTTGGAAAAGTTCCCACCGAGTCTACAAAACGCTGTGGCACTAAGAGCGGCGGGCCTCACCTCCTCCTCCACGTCAGGCCCCGGGTTCTAGTACCTGGTGATTCGAATTCCATGTCTGTCGTGGTCTTATTTCTCAACGATATCCCGTGAAGGGGTGCTCTAAACCCCCGTTCCTGAAGATAATTCATAGCCCAGTAACTTGCCCTGCTCATCTGCTCGCAGCCCTGGGGCATGTTTTAGTCCAGTTAGAACTTTCATGTCCTAGGTTGGGGGGTACCAAGCATTCACCAAGTGACCCATTTCTTAACCTCTTAAGACAAAACAGATGATTTCAATTCAATGTGTTTACCGTTCTAACAGAAGGCTCTGCATGCTGTGCTTAAATTCTATGTCAGTGGTTTTTAATTTTGTTTAATGCAGTCCCACCGTCCTTTTCCCCCTATGTTCCCCTGGCATTTTATCGGTGGGGCTCAGGAGGTGAGGATCTGCATGTGTTAACCTGTTCCTCGTAAGATTTTCATAAGATTCAGTACCTAAAATACCGTGCTGTGCAAACCAATCCTCACGTAAGCCCTGCTGGGCAGACCCAGTAACTCAGCAGCAGCCTCAAATCCTTCTAGAAACAAGCAGTTGGGCGCAGGGGAGGGGTGGTCGGGCACGAGGAAGGGGATGTACCTGGGCCACCTGCTAACTATCTGTCCCCATTTCGTATTTCTGGATTCTGAAACCTTGTCTTACAGTCCTTCTGTTTTCCTCCCTTACCTGTGGGTGTCTTTCTCCTAGTATTTCTTCAGAAATCTGCAAAGCTTTTTCATACATCCTTTGTGCCTGTGATGGCTGCTTGGAGAACAGAAGGTAGCGGGCATAGGTGTCTAGGCACATGCCCAAGAGGAGGTGGGTGTTGGCTTTCTCTTCCACTAGGAAGGAAATAAGAGCAGGGCTGGGATGTAACAAGTACAGTGCAGAAAGTGAGGCAGAGACGTGGCCAAGCTGCCCTGATCATTTTTCTTATTACCAAGACCCACACTGATTGTTTCACATCACTAAAGAAGTACTCCTAACATTATACTTTGCTACACAAAGGTGACAATTCAGGTGGGTTAACATCTAAACTGGCTCCTGGACCCACCTGTGTATGTTGGGGAAGGGGTGGAGCATCTCCACACCAACAAGCAGTTGGTCACCAGCAGGGTATCTAAGAATCCAAGTAAATTCTGACACCATCCACCCAGAGTCCACAGGCTAACCCCCTCCCCCGATTTCAGACTCAAGTCCGGGTCGTCACCTGTGCTTGTGAACAACTGGCTGTAAATCAGAGGTTCCCCAGGTTCATCAGAGAGTGGCTCACAGATGACTAGATCACCGGTTTATAAAAGGCTGTAACTCGGGAACAGCCAGATGGAAGAGGCACAGGGCAAGGTGTGTGGGAAGGGGCCTGGCGCTTCCCTGCCCTCTCCAGGCGCCACTGCCCCAGCAGCGCCCCAAACCCCATCCTTTGGGATGCTGATGGCAGCTTCATTACAGAGGCTTCATTCATTCATTACAGATGATTCAGTCACTGGCCACTGACTCACTTTCCAGTCCCTCCCCCCGCCCCGGAGGTCGGGGCTGAGACTGAAGGTTCCAACCCTCTCATCTCGTGGTTGGCTCCACCTGCAACCAGCCCGTCCTTAGGTGCAGTCCAAGTCACCTCATTAACATAACAAAAGACACTTTAAATCACTCCCAACACCTAGGAAATTCCAAGGATTTGGGAAACTATGAATAAAGACCAAATATTTTTCGTCATCTGAATGACCAAATACATATTTCTTATAGAACACAATACTGCAATATCCAATTAAATGACGTCTGAGTCCACACTTAGTTTCAAATTTTAATCTAACAATATTTAGCAGAACCAGGTGAAGATAAACTCAAAGAAGAAGAAGTTAACAACAAGAAAAAGTCTAGGGCCAATGAAGAAGTTTTCAGGTATGAAAATAGCTACGTACATACAGAAAGGAACCAGAGAACACTCAGAATCCTGAAATGGAAAGTCACGAGCCAAATTTAAAGAACAGCTAATCCATTTTTTGAAGAACAGTAAAAGGCTGCAATGATATGGCACCTCCCAACACACGCAAGAATTGACTACACGACGTCTAAAAAAGAACAAACTTCAAATGCCTAATGCCGTGTGAGAAGAACCAGAAAACAGACCTAGGGACCAGTAACTAAAAGCAACCTGCACAAGTAAAGACTCAGGAGAGATGATACCAAAAAATGTGGAAATGGTGATGAACTAGATCAAAGGAAATTTTGCAAACAGCTCAGCTGAAAGTAAATGTTTACACAAAGGACTTGAAAAAGAGGTTCCCTCAGATAATCTTCTGTAACACCATTATTAGACACCCAAATGAAAGGGTTCAGACAGGTTTCCTTACCAGCAAAGGTATTCACACCAAATACCTTTCCTTCCATATCATCCAAGTTTCAGAAAACTTACAAATGGGATAGAGAATTTAAAGACTATGTCACCAAGTAACAGTATGACCAATTATTGACGAGACAGTTTACATAAAACAATGCAAATAAAAATACCTACTGAAATAATATCTGAAGGTAAAAGTGAAAAAAAAATGTTTTTCTTCAAGTAGAAATCCAAAGTTATTACTTTGGCCTAGTTATATACAAAAGGTAATGATAATCATTTTCTTAAAATCAAATTAGGAGTAGTTTTAAATAGATCACCTTACAAATTTATTTTCAAAAAATATAGATGAAAATTATTTTTATAAATATAGAAAGTATATATAAGTTTATGGATAAATATAACCAATATAAAAAAGCAAAACGTAAGATGGCACCAAATAAATACCACATGTAAAGATACCGTATTTATTAAAAGGAAATGCTGAAACGAAAAAATATATCTCACTATGAGCACTCTTTTTAAAATGCTGAGCAAAAGCTTATAAAATCAGCAGCAGTTTAAGATCCACACTATTGGGAGATAATGTAATGGACAAAGGTCCAGGTAAAGACAGACAAACCTCTGTGCTCTCTTCACTTACTAACAAAGGTCCAAGGAGATAAGCTATTTGTAACAGACTGAGAATATACAGATACACTAAAATCCATGTTCTTGGAGAACACTTAAAAACAAAAATATTTACCATACACCAAAACTATCACAAAACAATGTATAAATTAATTATTCCAATTCTGGAAACTGTATGTTTCAAACGTGACTACTGAATCATATTTCTGGAATGTGTGTTAATAATTCTCTTTAGATATTTCTACAATTAACAAAAGCATGCTTTTTTTACAGTTTACAATTAGAAAATATGTTCAACACTATAACTCAAAAGTACAAGAATAAAGTGACAATTCTAGTAGAAAATTACCCCATAATTATCCGTAATGGAAATTAAACTAGAATGGCAGAAAAGATAGTAAAGCTTTTTAGAAAGAATAACTGATGAGGTAAAATTTTAGCTGTAATATTTTGTCATTGTTAAGAAGAAAATACATTTTAAATTCATAGCACATTCAAATCGTACTAACAAAAAAATGAAAAAATTTTTTAAACAATATACTTCTCTAAAAATAGGACCAAGGGAGAAATAAAAAGACTCCATAATAAAACCTTTAGCACACTGCCAAGTTAAAAGTTCATACCTTTAGTAAAGTACCAAAAAGAGTTCCTCTTCTAATAACAATTAAAACATGGTTCTTTGAAATATTAATATAAACACTGTTAGAAATTAGACAAGAACAAATCAGATAACCTAATAACAGCTGAGAAATAAATTGTGATCGTTTATACAGAGCTTCCCCCAAAGGATTACTGGAATCTGAGGGGGAGGGAAGCATACTTATCTCTTCAAACTTTAGTTGTAAATAGTTCTTTTTCACAAATTATTCCTAGGAGAAAAAGATGAGCTACCTAAAATCAGTCTATGAAACAAACAAGATTCATCACAGAAATCTGTACTCAAAATATAAGCAAACTGAATTCTCAAATGCACAAAGGATAAATGCACCAAGCAGTTTTCGTTCCAGGAATACCAAGAATGGCTCAATCTACTTAACGTATCAGTATATCAAATTAGGCTTGCATAAATGCAGACTAAAAGGAGTTTGGTAAGTTACTGGAACAATTATATGCACTTAGAAAAACAGGAATAGGGACTCCCCATCAGTAAGAAAAAGAGCATCTCGAATTTAAGAAAACGTGAGCACAAGCATCTAGTCCCCCTACCCACCACCAATAATAATCTAGGAAAGTCTACAGGGTCTTTGAACCTAAAGGTATTTGCCACCCATGTTCGAGGAACATCCTAGAATTTCTGCTAAGCTGAATCTCTCATTACCTAACCGGTTACCCCATCGGCACTTCCTGAGACCACTAATGGGATCAGTGGAAGGAGTTTTTGGTTCCAGTAACATGACTGATAATCTGAAAACCCTTCTGCTTCAAATATTAGATAAATTATAACAAATATCCTTTTACATGTACAGCTGAGTTCCCGAGAGAAGGAAATCCCAAGGGCCAGAAATCAGAAATAAGCTAAAACCCGAAGTGGAAAGCATGTGTGTTGATGCAGGAGAAGCCCAGTTCTGGTTGGTTCTGTGGGTGGCCTGAGCGTCTCTGAATCCAGAATTGGATTCTTCACCTTGTGCAGAACAGAGAACTAGATGTGAAGCCCCTGCATAAAACCAGGATGTTCCCCAGAGGCTGCAAGAGAAGCCTGAATGGCCAAGCCGGGATCTAGAAGGGAACAATGACTGCGTGGAAAGCTGTTATCACAGGCCTGTGCACACGCAGTGTGATGTCTAGATCTATACCATCCATTTAGGCTCGGACCCGAGTGCCTGGAAGAAACAAACAAAACCAGCCTGGAGACTCATTTCTCGAACCCCGCTGAAGATGAATTTATAACCCCAAGTAGGTAAGCCTGAAGATGCATCAGAAATGGAAATCAGCAGACAATAAAAAGGAGGTCTTCCCCTCCAGATAACTGAGTGATCCCAGACTATAAACTAAGTAGGGCCAAATGCTGACTCAGACGCCAGGTATGCTCCACCTCAGAGCCTGGCACTGGCCCCTCCTCTGCCTGTAGCTTTGCTCAGCGATGACCACTTGGCTTACTCCCTCCCATTCTCCAGGTTTCTTACCAGTCGGGCCTTTCCTGACCCCTCTATAAAATACTGTACCGCCCCACCTCTCCCCTAAATACATATTTCCTCATAAAGTTATCTGTGTAGCCCTTTATCATCTTTGGATATGTTATTAAGTGAGTGGATAGTGTTTATTGTGTGTTTTTCCTCCACTAGAAATTGAGGAGGCGTCGTTCAGGCTTTATTTACAGCTGTACCTCAGTGCCTAGTAATACGCCTGGCATGTCACAGGCATTCCATCAGTTATTTCTTGACTGACTGGTTGAATGAACGAACATATATAAAAAGAAATGACTAGAAACGTGAAGGTACTGAACTAAATACAGAAGATACAATAAAACTAAAAGTTTTAATTACAGAAGTAACAACACAACACGGCCTATGTCTATGAAAGCTCGGTACAGAGATGTCATTACAAACCAGGGAGAAACGGACGCACTAATAAAACAGTCCTGAGCTAAGGTCCGTGCTTGAGGGAGGGAAAGAGTCGTATCATTACCTCACAGCACGTTACAGATAAAGTCCAAGTAACTGAAGACTAAATGTAAAAAAGCCAAATATGTAGAAGAGACTATCTTTCTGACCTTAGAAGAGTGAAGGATTTTATTAAACAAGACTCAGAAAACACAAACTATAAAGGGAAATGTCAAAAGATTCTATTACATTCAATAGAATTAATCATTCAATCTCTGTCAAATGCCCTCAAGTGCAAAGACAAGGTCACAAAAAGATAATGTAACCAACAAAATAGATGCTCAAAAAAAGATGCTCAAAGACATTAAGCTGAGAACTCTTAAAAATCATTCGGAAAAAGACAACCCTTCAAAAAAATAAGCAAAGGGGATAAAGAGACAGTTTTCAGAACAGGAAATCTGCATAGCCAATAAATACATGAAAAGGTGTTCTGTATCTCACTAGTAATCAGAGAAACATACACTGAAGCCACAATGACACTCCATCATATCCACCAGATCATCCAAAAATTTGAGTCCAATAATAACAAAGATATAGAGCAACAAGAATGCTAACACATTGCCACTGAAAATGTAAACCAGTAAAAGCACACTGATAAGCGATTTGGTAATGTCTAGTATTTGCACCCCAGCAATTCCACTCCTAGGTATACCCCTAGGGAACATCCTGCATGTGCGCACAGAGACACAGGTCCAAGCATTATTTTCTATGGCAAAACAGGTAGAACCTACATGTCCATCAACAGGAGAAGTGAGTACATGCCCACAATGGGGTGTCAAGGCCACCTTTAGCTGTATCCCTCCTTTCCAGGATGGAAAAAAAGCACAACCTCACCCCTCACCCCCACCCCAGGGACTAAGTAAAGAAAGTCATCCCTTCTGGACAGACAGCGTGGCAAGCAAACAGGGCCTTTATGCCAAAAAACCCTGATGCTTTAAGTATCAAGGAGGATAAATCTCTGCAATATGATAAGTGAAAAACTGCAGAAACAATTGTACAGTATGATGCCATTCATAAAAAGTTTAAAAACGTATTAGTCCATAAAAAGTTTAAAAACATAAACATATTGTTTATTGATGTATACAATAAACAGGCATAAGAATGATAAAGACCAAAACCAAGTAAATAGATGGTTTACCTGCTAGTTACATCAAGCAGGAGTACACAGGGGTTTAAACTCCCCCCTCCCTGCCCCAATCATCACCTGAAGCACATACGGTAAAATACTTAGACTTGACAAAGCTACGGGGAAAGTGTACAGGTGTTTGTTAAAGTCTCCACTCTTTATTTTTGCTTGAAGTCTTAAAAAAACAAAACAAAAAAAAAACGCACCAGAAGAAGAAAAGGACAGAACTGACTCTTCTGAATAAGTCAATAATATGGAATACACACTGGAAAAATTCCCAAAATACAGACAAGAACCTGAGAGGAGAGAATAAGTTTATACTACAGAACAGAGAAGAAAGAGTCCAACATACAGGTAAACGACACTCCTGAATGAATAAACCACAGCAAAGCAGAACTGTAGCAATAATCAAAGGTGCACTACAGAAGCTCAAGAGAACTGGATTTTAAAATGAAGGGTCACCACAGACCAGACAAAATTCATAGAGACCAACCCCCTAACCGTATGCTAAAAAGCTTCTGACACCTACAAAGTAACCAGGCAGGAGAAAACAGGTTATCTACAAAAGAAGGCAGGGCTTCCCTGGTGGTGCAGTGGTTAAGAATCCACCTGCCAATGCAGGGGACACGGGTTTGAGCCCTGGTCCAGGAAGATCCCACATGCCGCGGAGCAACTAAGCCCGTGCACCACAACTACTGAGCCTGCGCTCTAGAGCCCGCGAGCCACAACTACTGAGCCCACTTGCCACAACTACTGAGCCTGTGAGCCACAGCTACTGAGCCCGCATACCACAGCTACTGAATCCCACACGCCTAGAGCCTCTGCTCTGCAACAAGAGAAACCACGACAAGGAGAAGCCCGCGCACCACAACGAAGAGCAGCCCCCGCTCGCGGCAACTAGAGAAAGCCTGTGTGCAGCAACGAAGACCCAACACAGCCAACAAATAAATAAATAAATAAATTTATATATATATAAAAAAGAAGGCAAATAAGTTGGCCTCAGAATTCTCTGCAAAAAGTCCCACTACATCTAAAATTCCAGATCACAGAGAAAAAACAAGTGGGGAGAGGCAGGAGAATGTTAAATTGTAGTCACCTCATCTTACAGAAGAAACTGAAAACAGAATTTTTTTTCTGAGTCAAATATGTCTTTTAGAAATTTTTAGGTTACCCTTTAATAGAACTGGAGACCATAGATGTGCCTTCCTTTCAAAATATAAATGGAGGTTTAGTGAGACAATCGTCCCTATAAGAGGGACTTGAAGGGGCTTCCCTGGTGGCGCAGTGGTTGAGAATCCGCCTGCCAGTGCAGGGGACACGGGTTCGAGCCCTGGTCTGGGAAGACCCCACATGCCGCGGAGCAACTAAGCCCGTGCGCCACAACTACTGAGCCTGTGCTCTAGAGCCCGCGAGCCACAACTACCGAGCCCGTGTGCTGCAACTACTGAAGCCCGCGTGCCTAGAGCCCATGCTCTGCAACAAGAGAAGCCACTGCAATGAGAATTCTGCGCACCGCAACAAAGAGTAGCCCCCGCTTGCCACAACTAGAGAAAGCCCGTGCGCGGCAACAAAGACCCAACGCAGCCAAAAATAAATAAATAAATAAATTTATTTTTAAAAAAAGAGGGACTTGAAAATATAAGAAATAACAAAAATGGAAAGCTTTTAATGTAAAAAGTTAGACCAAATATCACTTTCAATTCTAACTTTAAATAGGTTTTAAGATTCTCTACCACAAGACAACAATACTCAGATTAGGTTAAAAAAATCCAAACACAGCCCTCTACAAAACACATACTGAAAACAAAATTACTCAGAAAGTTTAAGAGTAAGATACAGTCAACAATGTAAAACTAAAGTTTGTGACAAATACCTTAAGTAGGAAAAAAAGAATCACTTTTCTGATGAAAGGATAATTCACAATGAAGATATATATATCCGGGGCTCTATACAGCATAGAAATATGTATAAAGAAAAAACTCACAAAAACGAAAGTTCTGTCTAGAACTAGATAGAATCAGAAGACCTGAACAGCACTGTAAACCAACCAGACCTGACAGATGTCTCCAGAGCACGTCTCCCAGCGGCTAAGGGACATACTCCTCTCAAGTGCATACGCAGCATTCCCCCGAATAAGCCACGTACCAGGCCATGAAACAAGTCTCAGTAAAATGTAAAAGGACTGAAATCATACAAAGCATGCTCTTTGACCATAATGGAATGAACTTAAAAATCAACAACAGAAGGAAATTTTGGAAATTCACAAATATATGGAAATTAATCAACACACTCCAAAATATCCAAAAGATCAAAGAAGAAATCACAAGAAAAATTGAAAAATATTTTGAGATACATGAAAATAAAAACACAACATACCAAAATTTATGGGATGCAGCTAACACAGTAGAGGGAAATTTATAGCTGTAAATGCCTACATTAGGAAAGATCTTAAATCAACAACCTAATCTTCTACCTAAGAAACTAGAAAAAGAGCAAAATAAACCCCACAGCAAGCAGGAGAGATATAAAAGATTAGAGTGGAAATAAGGGAGGTCGAAAACAACAAAAAAGTTAGAGAAAATGAAACCAAAAGGTGGCTCTTTGACAAGGTCAACAAAATCGACAAAAACCAGGAGAAACTATGAATAAAAGAGCCAGGAAGGCCCTTCATAATTAAGAGTGGTAAACACAGAGGAGCTAAACCATTTAATAAACTAGGTTAGCAGATGCACCACATTCCAGCAGACTCCTTCAGAGTCCTCAGTGAGTCCCAGTCTCAATCCTAGAGCATGTAATCCCCATAACAACGCTGTAAGGCATGTTCTACTGTGTTTTTACTGTATGGACGAGGACACTGAGGAGGGGTAAGTAACTTGTCTAGCCCCACTGCTCTTCCAAGTGGAAAAGCCGGAATTCCAACCAGGCGCCAGACTTCAGGCACTCATGAAACCAAATATGCCACCAGAAATACTTCAACTCTCCAGAAGTGTTTTACTTAAACTATGAAAATGAATGAAACTCTCATCTCAAGGAGAGGAGGAAGGAATCAGTGGGAAAACTCTCTTAAAAAAAGGAAATAAATCCACAAAATTAAAAACTGGGAAAGGAATATGATCCTGAATACACAACAGAATATTGTTAAGTTATGCTTTACAAATATAATTCCTAAGTAAGTTCCTTCCAGGAAAATACAGGTCTCCAAAATTCTTTCACCCATGCATTCACTTATTCAACAGGTATTTATTTAAGCTGTGCTCTTGGCACTGTCCTAGGTACTGAAATCAACTCTAGAAAATGGAAGAAACTTAAATGTATAAGTAACTGAAGAAAGAAGAAAAAAAGCTGCCAGCGAATCAACTCTAAAGGAGATCTGAGCCATGTGGTTTCATAGATCCTACAGCTTCCAAGGACTAGATCACTCCATGTAATACCCCACACCTATTCCAGAAAACACAGAAAGCATGCCAATTCATTTTATCACATTAATACAATCCTGTGATGAGAAGCTCAGGAAATACACTATGGATCTCACAAAACAAAATAAATGTGAAAGTCTAAATAAAATATGAGCATTAACTATTACCCAGCAGCATACCAAACAATTAACCAGTTACCGGCAAGCCTGGCTTCCTCCACACATAATAATACATCTTCTCACACGGTCTTGCGCCAAATCAGATACAAGACAAAGTTGTCCAGCACCACTGTTACTTAATGTTCTGAGGTTATGGCCAATGAACTAAATTTAATAAGGGGAGGGAGTAGGGACACAGAAGTATAACTATCTGAAAAAAGACAATTATCATGACCTCCCAAATCTTTAATTATATATCTGGAAATAGTGTGAATGTCAACTCAAAAGCAAATAGTTTAGTAAGGTGTCCATTTAGAATGAAATGTACCAAAACAGCTGTCAGATCTACCTGAAAAGAGGTGTACGCAGAAGCAGACCACGCCCCTGAATGGGAAGACGGCGCGATGAGAACAGAGCTGCCGCTGGTCTCAGCCCCCTTCCTCACATGATTCAAGCGGACGCGGTTCCGAACCTCTGTTAGGAATGGGTCCTGATCAGTTTTAGCCAATCATGCTAATGCCACTTCTCTTGCCAAGGACGGGGTTAGAAATGCCATATAACCCAATCTGGCCAGCAAGAAGTAAGCATAAATCTTGGGGGGGACTTCTAGGAAAAATTACCTTGATTCTAAGAGAAACATGCAAAGTGGACGCTGTCATTTCTGGATGAGATTCCTGGGATCTGACAGTCACTTTTCAACCACAAGGAAAGTGTGAAGAGAAAGCCAGCACACTGAGAGTGTCAGTGAGGATGGGGAGACCATATCCCTCAGGACTTCAGTGAGCCATAAAGCACTGCCCCCTTTCACTGAACTGCCAGTCACATGACATAATAGTGTCCTCACTGCTAAACTTAATTTAGTTGAAATTTTTTGCTATTTGTAGTCAAACGCTAACTAATTCAGATGGCAACCTCCCCAAACTAATTTATAAACATAACACAAATCTAACAATTCATTCTCAAAGCACTTTGGGGAGTGAACAAAAAGGTCTAAAATTCACATGAAAAATATCTAAAATTCATGTGGAAATTGAGTGAAAACCAAATGGGAAAAAGTTTTGCAAAAGAAGTATGTGTGAGACCAGTATCACCATGTAACTCAAATGATATCACCTAATTCAGACACCATATACTGTTATGAGTCATCAGATGAATAAATCAGAATGGAAAACCTTAAAAGAAACCCAAGTATATACTAATTAATATATTATAAGCACATAATGATGATAGATTACTATCTTTAAGAAAGCAGTTACCAGGGACTTACCCGGTGGTGCAGTGGTTAAGAATCCGCCTGCCAATGCAGGGGACACGGGTTCGAGGCCTGGTCCAGGAAGATCCCACATGCTGCGGAGCAACTAAGCCCATGCGCCACAGCTACTGAGCCTGCGCTCTAGAGCCCGTGAGCCACAACTACTGAAGCCCGTGTGCCTAGAGCCCGTGAGCCACAACTACTGAAGCCCGTGTGCCTAGAGCCCGTGCTCCGCAACAAGAGAAGCCAGCAATGACAGCCCATGCACCGCAGCGAAGAGTAGCCCCCACTCGCCGCAACTAGAGAAAGCCCACGCACAGCAACGAAGAACCAACACAGCCAAAAGTAAATAAATAAATAGATAAATAAATAAATAAATTTATTTTTTAAAAAACTGACAGGGACTATATTTCTTTAGAAAAAAAATAAAATTAAGAACGATGTAACACATGGGAATTCCCTGGCAGTCCAGTGGTTAGGACTCAGCCCTTTCACTGCCATGGCCCGGGTTCAATCCCCTGGTGGGGGAACTGAGATCCCACAAGCTGTGTGGCCCGGCCGGAAAAAAAAAAAAAAAACCAAACAAAAAAACAATGCAACATGTTTTCTTTACTGTATAACTAGTAAAAGGTAAAAATCATGTTTATAATAGAAATTAGTTTGCTCTGACAAGACTCCCTTCACCTAGGAAAAGGAAGTGCTTTCACCATATGCTACTAAATTTTTAAAAAATCAGGTTACAGGGATTCCCCGGTGGCGCAGTGGTTAAGAACCCACCTGCCAATGCAGGGGACACGGGTTCGAGCCCTGGTCCAGGAAGATCCCACATGCCGCGGAGCAAGTAAGCCCGTGCGCCACAACTACTGAGCCTGCGCTCTAGAGCCCGCGAGCCACACCTACTGAGCCCACATGCCACAACTGCTGAGCCCGCACGCCTAGAGCCCGTGCTCTGCAACAAGAGAAGCCACCGCAATGAGGCCTGCGCACCACAACAAAGAGTAGCCCCTGCTCGCCGCAACTGGAGAAAGCCCGCGCGCGGCAACGAAGACCCAATGCAGCCAAACATAAATACATAAAATAAATTTATAAAAAAAAAGAGACCCAATTTAAAAAACAGAATCAGGTTACAAAGAAGTCATGTACAGTGTGACTCCTCATCTGCTTATTAAAATGTAAATAGCTAGAGGAAAACAAGCCTAGAAAGACATACACCAAAAAATAAACAGGAGTTCTTAATACAATTATGAGTGATCTTTATTTTCTTCTTAATGCTGTCTGAAATTTTCTTCAACACCCTCGTATCGCTTTTGGAGCCAGAAAAGACTGCTTTATACTCTTAAGCAACTGTCTACAGTCAATGTATAAATGAAACACAGCAAGGGTGTGGATAGTTCAAAAATGACTTATTTGACAGCTAGAACCTGTTTTTACATCTTTTGTGAATTTTTTCAAAGCACTTCCATACTGCACTGACATTTGTCAGTGTTTGTTAGGCCTTTTGCCCTTTCGCTCAGCAATTATTACTGAGCCTCAATTATGTAGCAGGCACTACTCTAGGTCCTAGGGATTTAGCAGTGAACAAAACAGATGAAGGCTCTTTCCCTCTTTGACAGGGAAGACAGACACTAAAAACGCTTGAACAAAAATGAACTCTAGCAGCGATACAAGCACACAACACACACACGCCTACTTCCCAGGGTGACGGAGCAGGGGAGGAGAGAGGTGCAGAAGGCGCGCAGGTGGGAAGACTGACCGGCAGGCTGGCCTCCGGAGCAGAGGCCCGGACGAAGACCACTGGCCATGGAGACCAGAGCAGGTACGAGGCCCTGAGGCGGCACTGAGCTGGGAACGTACGACAGCGAGAAGAGAGCCGGGTGGTGAAGGTGGAAGGACGGTGTCAAACAGGCAGGTGGGGGCGGACAGTAAATCCTCTGAGGGAGTGAAGGGAAGCAGGGAAACCTGTGAGGAGACGATTACAGGAGTCCAGGCAAGAAGCAATGACGGCCTGGACCCGAGCGGTAGGGCAAGAGGGTGAGACGGCTGTGACGTGGATGCATTTTGATGGCTGATTCAGTGCAACTTGCTGGTGAATTACACGTAGGGAATGAGGAAGAAATCACAGATGATGCTTAGGTTCTTGGCCAAAGCACCGGCTGAATGGTGGTGCCATTTACAAAACGGGCTGCCTTGTGAGAAACCAGTTTGTGAGGGGCAGAAATCAAGTGACCCATTTCGGCGGGGAGGGGCACTATAGGGATAGGGGGTAAGAGGTACAAACTATTCGGTACAAAATAAGCCACAAGGATATACTGTACAACTGTACAACATGGGGAACATATAGCAAATATTTTACAATAACTACAAACGGAGTATAACCTTTAAAAACTGTGAATCACTATACTGTACACCTGTAACATATAATATTAGACATCAACTATACGTCAACAAAAAAAAGTTAAATCAATGCAGGAAAAAAAAAAAGAGAGACCCATTTCCAACATGTTAAGTGTGAGACGACCATTAGGCATTCAGATCAGGATGCCAGGTAGACAATCTGACCCACGAGTCTGCAGCTCACGTACAGGCGGGGGCTGAAGATGTAAAACTGACGTTTAAAGGTATGGGACTAACTGCTGTCTCCTAGGGTGTGAGGGCAGAGAGAAAACAGAAGTGGGCCAAAGACAGCCCTGAGGCCCGCTACCTTTACAGGTGACCCGGGGAGGGCAAGGGACCAGTGAGGTGTCCCAGAACCAAGCGAAGGAAAGGTTTCCAGTAGGAGACAGTGATCACCCGGGTTGAGCTGCTAGTAAGCAGAGCTGGTAAGATAAGGACTGAGAACTGGTGACCTTAATAAGGGGGCTTCAGCGGAGTATGAAGGAGGAAAACTGAGTTATGTGCAAGCGAGAGCTGGAAGACCCGTGCGTACAGAAAACTCTTTGAGGCCATATGTACTGCTTTAGGGACAACAGACTTGGCCGCTGTAACTCTAGCATCATGCTAGCTCTAGGCAAAGAGGAAGTGTGAAATCAGAGCTACTGAATGAACGTCAAATCTGAAAATTCCCAATACGTCAACCCACATTAAGAAACCCGAATGCATATGAAAAGATGCTCAACATCATTAGAGAAATGCACATCAAAACTACAGTGAGGTACCTACCACCTCACACCAGTCAGAATGGCCATCACTAAAAAGTCTACAAATAAATGCTGGAGAGGGTGTGGGAAAAGGGAGCCCTCCTGCACTGTTGGCGGGAATGTAAGTTGGTGCAGCCACTGTGCAGAACAGTATGGAGATTCCTCAGAAAACTAAAAATAGAGCTACCATACGATCCAGCAATCCCACTCCTGGGCATATATGCAGACAAAACTATAATTCGAAAAGACACACGCACCCCTCTGTTCATAGCACTATTCACAATAGCCAAGACATGGAAACAACCTAAATGTCCATTGACAGATGAATGGATAAAGGAGATGCGGTACATATATACAATGGAATACTACTCAGCCATAAAAAAGAATGAAATAAGGCCATTTGCAGCAACATGAATGGACCTAGAGATTATCATACTAAGTGAAGTCAGTCAGAAAGAGAAAGACAAATACCATATGATATCACTTATATGTGGGATCTAAAATCTGACACAAACGAACTTACCTGTGAAATAGAAACAGAGTCGTGGTTGCCAAGGAGAGGAGGTTGGGGAGAGGGATGGACTGGGAATTTGGGGTTGGTAGATGCAAACTATTACATTTAGATGGATAAACAACAAGGTCCTATTGCAGAGCACAGCAAACTATACCCAATCTCCTGGGATAAACCATAATGGAAAAGAATATTAAAAAAGAATGTCTATATGTGTAAAACCGAGTCACTTTGCTGTACAGCAGAAATTAACACAACATTGTAAATCAACAATACAAAGGAAGGAAGGAAGGGAGGAAGGGAGGAAGGGAGGAAGGGAGGGAGGGAGGGAGGGAGGGAGGGAGGGAGGAAGGAACCCAAATGGCTGAGAGCCAGAGAGCGTCTCGCCCACCCCATTCTGTTCCCAGCATGACTCTTCGCGCTCTTCCCTCCGCAATGAGGACAAACAGGCAAAACATGAGCTTCGCTTCCTCTCTCTCGTATCTGGTGGACACTGGGGACCAACGGTACTTAATTAGCGTTGTGACTGGTAGCTGAACCAAGAGACAAGAGAAAAACCTTCCCTTTCTGCTCCCCAATTTTCCAGAGATGATATATAATAAAAATCAACAGATATATTATGAAGATGTCACCACGGGGTTAAAAAAAACAACAACAACCAGTGGTCAAGTCATTTAAAGAAAGTATCTAATTCCAAACCCTCTGAGACCTTAGAAACAGCCACAACTTCCAAAATGAGTAGCTTTCCCTCCCCCAACTCGGATACCTTTCTGTTTCCTTTACCGCAGCCTAAGAGTGAAGCCCTTTGTGGCAAAAAAGGCAACTGTCCAAAAAATAGTCAGGTTTCCCTACCTGACAAAGTGTCTTCTGATAATTCCTTTTCTCTTTCAATTTTTTCCTCTAGAGTTGAAATGCAGAATTCATAACCAGCAAGAGCCAATTCCTGCCTGTAAAGCAAAGAGCATCAATCAGCTGTACACCTTTCACAAAGCGCTCTTCTGTCCTCGTTTTTCCAGCTCAGGTTTACATTATCAAGTGTAAGACGGGAAGAGGGAATTTTGTTTAAAGTCTCTAAGAGGCGTCAATCTGCCCTTTCTCAAGAGTTTGGGCTTTTTTTGGTCACCTAATTAACGTTAACTTAAGACAGAGTTTCAATAACCGACGTGAGCAGCCGCTCCCTCACCTCCCACTAACACAGTTCAGAGGGGTCAGCTCCTCCACGCGTGAGAGCCTCACCCCTGCTCAAAGTGATACGCTACCAACGGAGGCGAGGGCCCCTGCAGTAAGGATTCTAACTGCTGACCTCACTCAGTTTCTGGAGGTCTGTTAGCTCTACACTCCTCCCAAGCTGCAGGTCTTTGATGCAAGTTTCCTTTACAGAAATGGAACTCCTAGCTACGGCACGAGAAGGCATTTAGCCCCACTCTCAGGACCTCAGTCAACTGGAGAGGGCACCCAGGCAGCAGGGAGACTGACTCTGGACAGAACAAGGGTCATCTGCTGGTTTCTACAGAGACGCACAGAAACACGACATAAACTCTGACTCCATCCACAAGCTCAGCCCTGGTTTCTGCTCTTCCATTTTGGCTCTTAGCTTCTCACCACAGGTGGCACTACCAAGCTCACCTCTTCTCCTCTCGTGCTTTGCCAGATGACCCCGCTGTTCTACTGTTCTCAGAAGAACCAAACCTTGGCAGGAGGGACCCTATCCGATCAGGGCACGGAACGGGGGAGGCTGCCCACAAGGCATCCTGAGTCACAGCAAAATGTCTACCAACGACCCCTCCCAACTCGTATCAGCCTTTCTCAGCCTCAGGACCTGGCCACACATTTCCTGGTCTCATGCGTTTCTTAATAAATCAAAATGAAAAAACACTTTTGAGTAACTTCCAGGCGAACTACTAGTGGGTACTACACAGCGTTCACCTCTTCAGAGACTACGGATGTGTCTTACCCTCCACTGTTACTACCTCTGGGCTGCTTCTTACCCTGGGAGTTCATACCCCATCCATAGCTAGTCCTGTTGGTCACCCGTCCAGGGAGACTGACCAGGCTGCAACGCTCCCCTGCATGGACCAACCGCAAAGCTCCTCTAAGGACTCGAAGTCAGAGCCCCTCAGAGGCCCTGGCCCATCTAGTGCCCAACCAAATGCCAGGAGACGGACTGGGTCCCGCTGAGAATGAAGGAGCTGCTGACTAGAGCAGCAGGGACCAGTGCCAGGGCCCCCGGCCTCAGTGGGCACTCTTCCTACAGCACCAGGCTTGAGATCACTCCAAACTTCTGGTACCCACCTTCTGCAGCAACGATAAAGCAAAGGAAAAGCCAGGCTTACTTAGGTCTTTCCTTAAATTTACCCCAAAATATAACTCTCTAGAGGAGCTCTCTGCTTACATCCTAGGGTTTCTTCTTTCAACCCCACCTAGAGAAGGAAGGTACCAGGCCTCTCTCATCCACGGCACACACCCGGATTGTCCCCTAAAGCCTTTCCTGTGTACCCGCAGACTCTTCCTTCTTTGTAACAACTTAGACTCATCTAACACTTTTAACTCAGCACTGCTTTCTGGTCCCACCTGCAGGTCTCTCCTCCACTCCTAGGTATTGCTTCCTAAAACCTAGCTACCAGATAATCTCTATGGGCTTTAAAAGCTGCCTGCTGAGCTAGCCACTAAGACACTCCCACAGCAACTCTCTCATCATTTAACTTTATACCTAACTTCCTGGTTTGCTGATCCTTACACCAGCAAAATACATTATCCCCAGCAGCCTTTACAGTGCTCCCTCCTCTCCTAGGAAAAGCTAAACTAAGGTTCTAAGTACAACTTCCCTTCCCAGTTCAAGTAGGAACAGAAAACTTGACTAGATTTGTCACGGTGCAGCCAAAGGTATGAGGGCTGCATGTCCCTCCCGCTCAGCAGGCTAATGGAAACAGCAGGGGCAAACCCAGAAAAGACTCAAGATTTCAAAGATGAGGGACGGAGCGCTATGAGTGCGACACCTAAGTTTTGGAGACCCAGGTGATTAGCAGGTAAATGAAAAGTATGCAACATCCCAGGGTCAAAGTTTTGCCCACAGCCCTACTCCTTGGCTGCTTCCACGCCTAGATTCTGACTATACTTACCTATTCTGAGCAGCATAAATGGTGGCCAGCTTTAGAGAGATTTCTATTATTGCATTGTCTTCCTGTTGGGAAAAGAAAAATGAAGGAAATTCATAACAAGTAAAATTTCCTCATGGAATATTTCAGATCAACTTCTAGACTGACTTTGACCTGAAAGCCATAGTCTTTAGACTTTTGGAGCCATCAGGCAACTGTGAATTCCTCAGGTACCATGCTTTTGCATGAATGAAAGACTGGCAATTTTTATACCAGTCTTAGGGAAAAAGAATTCCAACTCTTTGGCCAAAGCACACGTGGGGGCTGGGTGGAGTTTATAGGAAGTAAGACTTTTGAAAACTGCTTCGGCTAGGGAGCAATCCTACATCACGCCCTTACCTGTTGCATGCCCCCTCCAAGCAGGTGACTCATTGTTGCTTTAAAAAGTTTTTCCGCCTAAAAGCATAAGGAAAAGATTTTTGTTTTATTTGGGTCCCCTATCCAGATGACCCTGGATTCTAAGTACTAGTCTGATGTACCATTCCTTGAAAAACACAACACACACACACACACACACACACACACACACACACTGACACTCACATATACAAAGAGAAAGGTAACCTTGTGGTGGGAAAACAAACTAAAATACCAGGACTGCACATCCTCTGGGCACCTTGAAAACTATTCTGTGATGAGTAGAAACCAACTTCAGAAATTAACTTCCTTTCCAAACCCACTGTGGCAGAGACTGGAAACTATCCCCTAATATTCACCCTCCTCGCCATCTTTTTAGTTAGACTCTCCTCAATTTTTACCAGGTCAAGCCTCCTTTGCAGTTAGGTGTGGTCATATGATGAAGCTGTGGCCAAGAGATGCATGCAGAACGAATGTGAACAATCTCTAAATCATATTTTGTAAGGAAGCTGCTTGCCCTCCATCCTCTCCTTCTTCCCTCCTGTAGGCTGGAGGTGAGCCAGCTCTCTTACGCAGATGAGGACATATCTTAGAAGGAACCTGGGCTTCTGGGCCACTTCATGGAGCAGAGGTACCTACCCATCTTCAGGGTTTAGCTACCTCTGGACTAATGCATTAAAGGGAAATATGCTTCCTTCTTATTTGAGTCACTCTATTTTGGGGTCTCTTTGTTACAGCAGCTTAGCCTGTACCCTTACTAACAGAGGTTCCTTCAGGCTACCCCTTCACAAATTCATGACATTACAAAGTGATTTACTTACATTTTCAAGCTGACCCCGTATAAATGCTAAGTTGGCCATCTGAAAATTAATTACAAGTTGTTTTTCAGTTTAGAGCATTGTATTCCTACTTACTTCAAAACCTTTAAGCTGAAGACTCCCCTTTGCTTTCACCCTCTAGTTAAAAAAATAGTCCAGAGAGAAAAGTATGTCACTGATCTGCCAGTAGCAAAGTACAGCAATGGTGTGAGAACAAATACGCGCACAGACTTTGATGATGACAAACCAAATCTAGATCCACTCTTACACTGAAGAAACAAATATTAGTGATATTCATTTCTTTTTTGTCCGGGATTGAGGCGTCTTGTAAGTGACACCCCAAGAGTAATAAAAATTGAAACCAAAAGAAAACTTAGTAAAAACAAAAACCAAAGAGCTTCAGGGCCTGCTGCAGGTCAGGAACATGAATCAGGAGCCTAACCACCCTTCTCCTGCATCCACCCTTAATCATCAATGGCTCAGACTGGTGAGAGGAGTTACCAAATCGTAAGTGTAAGTGATGGCCTTCTTGTTATCACTCTTATAGGCAAGACGAAGAGCATCATGCAAAATTAGCTCTGCCTCTGCTGGCTCATCTTTCATGATGCACAACTGAAAAGAGAAAACAAAGAAAATAACAGAAAATGAAATATAAAGAAAGCAAATGCCTGTGCTACCACACGGAAGTGGGTACAGCTATATATCCCAACACACAGAAGGAAGTTATTCATTCATTCGTCACATACTGACTGAATTCCTACTATGCACCAGGCATTATGTCTACAATGGCGACAGGGAGTTCAGCCTCCCCTGCAGCTCTGTTTGGCCACATGACAAAACTCTGGCCAACAAATGCAGGCAGCAGGAATGTAAGCAATTTTTATCAAATCTTATAAGGAAGCTGCTGGCCCTACATCCTCTTTCTCTCTTCCTGCAGGCTGGAAGTGACCCTGTAGGACAAGTAAGCTTAATGACAACTAATGATAAAAGCTAGGAAAAAAAGCAACAGAAAGGAACAATAAGGGGTCCCCCTGAATGGGAGTCAGAGAAGCCTTCCAAGGAAGTGACAGTTAAACTGAGGTAAGAAGGAAGAGAAAGAGTCAACCAAACAAGGAATTGTGAGGAAAATGACCCAAACAGAGAGTAGGGAACGAGCAAAGGCCCTACAGGCTGAAGAAAATGGTTCTTCAAAAACCAGTCAAGGGCTTCCCTGGTGGCGCAGTGGTTAAGAATCCGCCTGCCAATGCAGGGGACACGGGTTCGAGCCCTGGTCCAGGAAGATCCCACATGCCGCGGAGCAACTAAGCCCGTGCGCCACAACTACTGAGCCTGCGCTCTAGAGCCCGCGAGCCACAACTACTGAAGCCCGCGTGCCTAGAGCCCATGCTCTGCAACAAGAGAAGCCACCGCAATGAGAAGCCCACGCACCGCAACAAAGAGTAGCCCCTGCTCGCCGCTACTAGAGAAAGCCCACGTGCAGCAACGAAGACCCAACGCAGCCAAAGATAAATAAATAAATAAAATAAAAATAAAAAGAACTAATTAACTCCTTCTAAAAAAAAAAAAAAAAACTCAAAAACTAAAGGAAACAGACGTGAAGGGAGGATGGTGAGCCTGACGATGATTGCCAAATAGGTAGGTAGGCAACGCAGGGTGGATCGTGTAGGGTCTCACAGGCCACGGCAGGGAGTTTGGGTTCTATCACAAATGCTGTGGGAAGTCATTCAAGGTTTATGGGCAAGGAAGTGATACGATCCGATTTACATTTAAAAAATCACTCTGGCTGCTGCATGAAGACTGGGTGGCAGGGGGCCAACAAGGCAGACGAGACTTGGAGTTAGGAGGCTGCAGCAGCGTGGCCAAGGTGACAGCAGGAGAGACAGAGAAAAGGGGGCAGATTTGAGAAATATTTTGGATTTGGTGGCAAAATCCAAAAAGGATCTGTTGCTGGACTCTAAGTATATCAGGAGGTGGTAGTTAGGGACCACAAGTTTTAAGAATGACTATGAAGCGTCCACGCTGGAAAACTAGGTAGGTGGCAGTAAAGAGGAGATGGTGAAGGGAGGTGTCGGCGGGGGGGGGAATTAAGATCAGGGGTTAGTCTGGGGCAGGTGAAGCCCCAAAGAGGAGCTGGCACGTCGGCACACCCCGCAGTCTGCGGGCATCAGTGTGGACGTTGTTGGCCAGGTGGCGGCAGTCAGCCCAATGGAAGAGACGCGATAACCCGAGGAGGGGGAGAGAGAGGAGGACCAAACCGCGCACGGCCCGCATTAAACTGCACCATCAGGACGCCACACGTGTGCACAGTTCTCCCGGCCAGCGCTCTCACCCCCAACGCTGGCTAACTCCGCTGCCCCCGGCGCCGCCTCCACCTTGCACTGGAGACGCCGGGCCTCCATCCACCGGTGTCACCGTCACTGCAGGCCCTCACCTTGGCTCGCTTCAGCAGCTGGATGATCTCGGCCTCGGCGTCCCCGGCCGCGGCCCCGCCCGCGCCCTGCCGCTCCCGCTCCTGCTCCGCCGGGGCGGGCCTCGAGGACCAGGCGAGCGCTGTGGGAAGGGGCGCTGAGGTCACCGCGCCCGGCCCGGCCAGCCCGGCCCGCCCAGCCCGCGGGCCCGCGCCCCTCACCTGCCAGCAGCGGCAGCAGGCCCGGGCCCAGGCCGCGCGGCACCTCTCGGCACGGCGGCACGACCGCCGCGGGCGCTCGGCCTCCCGCCGGACCCGGCAGCAGGCGCGCCGAGCGGCTCCGACCCCGCCGCCCCGCCACCCGCAGGAGGCCTAGGGCCAGGCCCGCGCCCAGGAGCCGGTACATGGTCACCCGAGTGCTCTGCGGACTGCGGACTGCGGCCCGCGGCCCGGGCCCCGGAAGTCCCGCCCCAGGAAGTTCCGCCCCTGGCGTCGAGCGCCCGCCGATTGGCCGGGACGCACGCGACGTCACCGCGTCCGCCACGCCCCGGCTAGCGCGGGACCGGTCATGGCGATGGCGGTGGCGGCGCGGGCTCTCACGCTGCCGGCAGTGGTGGAGGAGCTGCTGAGCGAGATGGCGGAGGCGGCGCGGGACGGCGCGCCGAGTACGGGCTGGAGGCGTATGCGGCGGCGCCGGCGGGGGCGGAAACCCGGGGTACCGGGGCGGCGCTGCTGGCCCCTACGAGGGAGGTTTCTGTTGACCTCGTCAGTAGCCCTTCCTTCTCAAAATCTGTGTTCGCTCTAAACGAATCCTCTCCTACACCCTGTTCAACGAGCGAATATTTCAGGGCCGCAAACCCGGCTGAAGACGCAGCGACTTGGGGTTGGGGGAGGGGGGCGGTTCTGGACGCTGTGGCTCTACCTGTTTTCCTTTGACCAGCAGAGGATGCTCTGTGATCAGGCTCCCGCATCCGTGGGCGTTCGCAGCACACACCGGTATTGAGAGGGTCCTGATCGAAGTGCATCCGCATGAGAACTGCTCAACCAGCGTCCGAATGGTCATTGAATAATTAGACCTCAGAACTGCCCCTGCTGGTTCACTTGGATGGCTTTTGTTTGAAAAGGACCGCAGTTTGAAAAGGACTTATCTTGAGTTACTGTTTTTAAAGAATTGAGAAAAGGAAGCCAACTTTTCTCATTTCAGTTAGAACTAAAGCAGTATATGTGCATAAAAGATTAGGCCAGCCAGGTATTCAAACATATTCTGATCCCAGAAAGGGTGGGGGGAAAGCCAGTCTGTTGTCAGCTCAAACAGTGGTTGCCCGATATGGGCTCTGTGTCTGAATGGATTAATCCATACACTGAGAGTCTTGAAGGGGGCCTGCAGGTGCCCCTGATGCTCAGGACTCAGAGCGACCACTACCACTGACTCACGTTTATTTTCAGCAGAACCGTTTTCTGCTATTTAAAAATCTTTGTTCTAGATAGTCATACACTCTTCCTGACCCCCACCCTTCAACGGTAATTTCTTTAGGTCAATATTGAGTTTACACTTGTGTGATGATGTAAAATTGAGTCACAGCTGAGCCATGCAGGAAGCTAGGATTACGTTTCCTTTCCTGTAACTTTCTGCTTTCTCTCAAATTAAAACTGTCATACTTGCGTTTGCTTGTTTACTTTTTTATGTATCCCTAATTCAACCTCAAACTCTTTTACCAGTGTTCTAAATCTCTACTCAAGATGTTCAGGTGAATGAGATGTTTTATCAATTTCATGTTCCTGCAGGAGTCTCTCCTAGAGCCTTCAGGGGTGTTCTCGTATGGGCTGGCTGTCTCCTCAGATCTCCCTTCACCATTATTGTCTGGGGAATTCCCTTTACCTAAGTTGAGCCTTATATTTAGTTCACCCTACAATTTTCTTTTTCTCAGTTTACTACCTTATTTTATAGAGCACTTACTCTAGTACCTTCCTGAAGAAGAGCACGAGATGTACTTTTTGAGGCTTTACATGCCTGAAAAAGTTCTTTTCCTATCCTCACACTTAATTGATAGTTTGTCTAGGTTTTGAATTATATGTTGGAAATACCATTTCTTCAGACATCTGAAAGCATTATTCTGCTACCTTCTAGCTTCTTAAACTTTCTTTCAAAGAGTCTTATTTTAGCCCCCTGCTTCCTTCCCACTCCAGAGCCATCTGGTGCCACCAGTTTCTGAGGTTTTTTTAGCAGGAGGTGGTACTAGATTCTGAAGGGTAAATCAGGCTCTGATTTACACTCGGCTCTCCCATTGCTCACTTAGGATTCAGTGTTCT
This sequence comes from Eubalaena glacialis, assembly GCF_028564815.1. Taxonomy (NCBI): domain Eukaryota; kingdom Metazoa; phylum Chordata; class Mammalia; order Artiodactyla; family Balaenidae; genus Eubalaena; species Eubalaena glacialis. Next base: position 3,363,716 of record NC_083734.1, on the reverse strand, counting down.
CAGGTCTTGTAAATTATTTTCCAGCTGTGTTTCTCCCTGTCCTCGTCCTGGGGAGTTTATGCTTTTTTAAAAAATCCTTTTGTTATTGTTTAGCAGAATATTGGGAAGGAGTAAAATTTGATGCCTATGTTCAATTCACCATCTTACACAAAAGTCTTTTTGGCTATAGTCTTTTCTCTTTTTTTTCATAAAATTATTTATCTTTGGCTGTGTTGGGTCTTTGTTGCGGTGCGCGGGCTTCTCATTGCGGTGGCTCCTCTTGTTGCGGAGCACAGGCTCTAGGCACGCGGGCTTCAGTAGTTGTGGCTCACGGGCTCACTCGTTGTAGCTCGCGGGCTCTAGAGCACAGGCTCAGTAGTTGTGGCGCATGGGCTTACTTGCTCCACGGCATGTGGGATCTTCCCGGACCAGGGCTCGAACCCATGTCCCCTGCATTGGCAGGCAGATTCTTAACCACTGTGCCACCAGGGAAGTCCCTGTTTATAGTCTTTTTAAGATGTTTTTTCTATGGTCACTGGTTTAACACAATTAACTTTCTTTCCATTCCTGTTTTACAGTTCCTGATGAGCATCTATTATCGTAAGTATATATCCTGTTGTATTTGGGTTTTCTTTTTTAATCATTAATGTGTTTTTTAAAGGCCAAATTCTTTCAGCATCAACTCCTGATTTTTAAAAAATATTCTTACTAAACTAGGAACAATATTTTCTTGACATGATTAAAAATCTGTCTCAAGTGAATAACCAACACTGTATTTGACAGTACAAGGCATTCCCTTATTGTCCTAATTGCCACTTTAACATTGCTCTAAAAGTTGTAGCTGTTACACGAACACATGAAAAAATGAGAAGTACACTTGATCCTTGAACAACGCAAGTTTGAACTATGTGTGTCCACTTGTGATTTTTTCAGTAAATACATACTGCAGTGCTATACCATGTGAGGCTGGTTATACCATAGATATGGAGAACAGCTTAAAGTTATACGCAGATTTTCAGCTGCTCAGAGGGTCAGCGCCCCTAATCCCCGTATTGTTCAAGAGTCAGCCGTATGCCTGTTTGCAAAGAGAGACAATTGTCATTATTTGTAGGGGACATAACTACTTTTTAAACACCAAGAGAATAAAGTTATTTTTTTTTAAATACAGAAACTAATAATTATTTTCTTTCATACACAAAGTTCAAACATTAATTACATTCTCAATAGCAAGAAAAAAGTGAAAGCTACCTAGGAATAACTAAACATTTAACTGCACATAAACACTTATATTTAAAAACTCCTGAAGGATATAAACCAACTTATACCAGAGGTTATCTTAGGGGGGAGAAAGGAGGTGCAGTTTAGAAAAGGGCTTTAACTTTTTCTCTATTTCTTAAATTTTTTACAAAGATTTTAATTATTAAAAAAATTACTACATTTAAAACAAAGAAAATAGGCAGATAATAAAAGAATTCAAGTTACGAAAAGCTTTGAGAAAAAGGTAAATTTTACTAATGATCAAAAAATACAAATTAAAATAATTAGATAACTTCCCATCTATAAAACCTGGGTATCACAGAAAAGATGTTGGTAAGAATCTTCCAGATGTTGGCAAGAACATGGAGAAAAGGATAACTGATATCCTGATGGTAGGAGTGTAACTTGGAAGGTAAACTGGCAACTGGGAACAGGAGCTTTAAAATATACATATTCTTTGACCCAGAAATTTCACTTATAAGACTGTATCTCAGGGAGTTAATCATGGATGTTTAAAGACTTTACAGTGAGCACATTCATCCACTATTGTTTATGGTAGCAAAAAGAAAAAACACCTTGAAACAATCTAATTATTCAAATTAAATTTAATAAACTCTAATTATCCAAAAAATAGAGTTTGGGGAAAATAAAAGTAATTGATCTTTACAATGGAATTCTTTGTAACCATTAAAAGTGGTTAAAAGTGCATTGAGATATTCACAATATGTTATAAAGTAGACAAGGCAGGTTAAAAAAATTCTTACTAGATCCATTTTTAAAGTTAACTGGAATTATCTCTGATTGATAAAGTTATTACCAGATTTTATGTCTTTAGTTTTCTTTGCCCATAGACAATCATCCTATGTTTAATTTTAAACACTTTTCCCATTCTAACAGTTTGTTATAGTAACAGAGACTACTTTGTTAGAAAATGAAGAAGTTGAACGTTTTAATTTTAAAGCCTTTAGTAGTGCTGTCTTCTTATTTTGTGTCAAATCATATGGGTTCTTTAAAACATTAACTTTTTAGTTTTAGTTCAACCCAGCCATTTTATCTTCCGGTTTATAAAAATAACCCAAACTTGAAAATAAATAAATAAATAAATAAAGTCCTTGGAAAATAAAACGTCAAAAGCATCAATAATCATACCAGCCAGTGATAATCACTGTTACAATTTGGTTTCTTGCCTTTTTTTTTTCAATGTAATGTTTTATTTTGAGGTAACTGTAGATTTTCTTAAGAAAAAAATTTTTAACATGATGGAGAGTTTCTAGATATAAAATACGGTGCCCGACCTTTCTCACCTAACATATTGTAAGAATTTTCCCACATATCACATATTTTCTGGGACATCATTTAACAGCTGGATAGCCTTTATTACTGATCCAAAAAGAACAAATTTAACACCCATCAGATGGTCAAACATGAAAAGGCCTGATAATACAGGTGTTGGTGAGGATGAGGAGGAAATAGAAGTCTCATATGGCACTGCGGGGAGCACTGTTTCCGCAGTGGGAAGCTGTTGGCAGCGCCCATTAAAACTGAAAATTGCACATATCCTAAGACCCAGCAGTTCCGCTTTCACTTACATAACCAGGAAGGACTCTCATATATGTGCACCAAGGGGCATGTACGGGGTAACTGAGTATTATTTATAATAGTGTCAAATGGAAACATTCAGAGTGTCCATCAATAGAGTACTTTTAAAAAAATAGAGTATTTAAAACATAAAATGTATTATGTACATACAACAGAATATTATTCAAGAGTTTAAAAAAATATATATATATATATACACAAATATATACATGCATCATTCTCAAAAGTACACTGAGTGGGAAAAAAAAGTTGCCAAAAAAGCCTACCATATACCTTTTATGTTTTAAAACTTAAAAACGATACCATATGTATGTATGTATGTGTGTATATATAGGTATGCACACACACATATGTACTATGTATTATAAAATGTAAAAACATTAATAGGAAGGAAACCATCAAATGCATGTTGTTGCCTCGGGGATGAAGGAAATTGGGACGAACAGGAAGGACTGTGAAGTATAAAGAGGACTTCTTTATCCAAACAACATGTTAACATTTCTTCTGGGGGGTTGATTACATGGGGTTTTGCTGTATTATCACCTTTTTAAATTTTTTCCAAATTAAAATGAACTGAATTTTTAAAAACTGCCGATGGTGATCCTTCGGGTCAAGTCGCAGAGGTGGCTTGAGTCCAGCCGTCTAATCTGAAGCTTCTCTGCTCCCCAGGCTGAAGTTTGTCTTTGGCTCATCAGCCGTCCAGGCCTTGGACCTCGTTGATCGCCAGTCCGTCACCTTAATTTCATCACCCAGTGGGAGGCGTGTTTACCAGGTAGAGACCTAGAGGTGGGGATTATCTCAACAGAATCCCCTTAGGACAAAATGTTTTCATGAATCTCTGTGAAAGCTGGTGAACAGCTCTGAGTATTTCCTGGGCTTTTGAAAAGCATTTGACCCAACTTAGTAAAATTAGAGTATGAGTAGTTAAAATAAGATACACGTGACCTGTTAGCTCTACCTGGTAGCGATGTGTAGAACCAGCAATGACGCAGAGAGCCTCTTTTCTCAGGTCTAACGGAGCACAGTCAACTTCTGCCTTCCTGTCGTTTGATACTAGAGGTACTTTCCCACCCGCCACACTCCAAAAAGCACTGACACCGTCACCTTGTTACATTATCTCTTGCTTACAAGCAAAAACCAAAATGTATTTTGAGGTCCTTCCACATGTCCAGATTCATCTCATAGAAATGATCTGTCAAAATTGTTGTCAAGAAGTATTCATGAAGGCCAAACTGTGCTGAATTCAGGCAGTTTACTTGGACCTTAGTTTTGCCCACTGGAGCTTAAGGTAGGTAGATTTGTAAAGTAACAGATCAGACTCTTATCAGACTCCGAATTACTTTCATGTATTGATAATTCTCACCAAAAGCCCAGAAAGATATTCATTGTGCCGAAAACTGAGATGCAGAAAATGAACAGTCACCTCTGGCAGCGGGGATGTGTAACGGCCATCCTGCACTGCCTGTCTGTACATCAGCAGTGGGCCACACTCCCCACCCCCAGTTTAGCTACATTAGACAGTGGTACCTGCCGCTGGGATTGAGCGAAGGGAATCTTGTGAATGAAATTAAAACGTCAGCAGTGGTCTCCAAAATTCTGTGTCTGGCTTGGAAGGGGTGAAAAAGCAGCTGTCAGCTCTTGTATTTAATCCAGGCCTTGCTGAAGACCAGGAAGGAAGGGATTTTTCAGTGTTTGGATTCTGGTTTATTTATGATGAGCTTCTCAGAGTTAAGACCGTGTTGATTCATTTTTAGTGAGTGAGTGACTGGGCAAAGCCTCTTGGGTACATGGGTGGCTTTGCCTAGTGAACTTGCTGGTCCACACTGTAGGATGGTGCAGCCGACCCGGCACGTCCTCCTGCACTTCTGCATGAAGTAAGCCGAGGTGATCAGTGCTGAAGGCTGCAGTTAAAACTTCGGGTTGTATTTACTTAAAAGAGGCTGCTGACTAGAATTTTCTCGTGGTGAACTTCATAGATTAATCATCGGCACTCTTAAGTGATATTGTTTGTACCCGAGGAAGTGCTTCCGTCTTCTTTCTAGAGTATTTATTTTTGGTTTTTATGTAGCTAAAATGCCCTCCACGGGGAGGGCCTCTGAGTTTTCCCATGTCTTTTAGTTTCAGATTTTTTGTCCTAGTTCCAACGTCAGCAGAACCCCTGACCTGCACAGAGTCCTAACTGTTCTCTAGTTCTGGGATCTCATTGTTAGTTAAAATCTCAAAGACTCTGAAATATTTCAGTTATTGTTGACTCTTGTTCCTCCCAGGATCACTGTGACTTGTTTAATTTTCGTCATTCACATTCTGTATTATATCATGTTGCTTTATTCGTCATAAAAATGCTAACTTCTTAGAATTGTGGCTGTCAGCTTGGACTTTGAATTAAATGAGGCTGTAGAAGTCTTATAGACACCCTCAAACTAACCTCAATGGTTTCATTGTATATAGTAACATGGAAAGAAGTTGGCTTAATTCAGAGGTCCTGTGAGATGATAGAAGTTGAGTCAGACATTGCCTCTCGACCCTGCTAGTTATCGTTCCATAGGGCAACCTTCTAATACTCTCACTTCCTCCAGGTGTAGTGGAAATTACCCTAAAGTCACACTTACGTTGTCACCTGAGTTGCTTTCTGATAAACTTTGTTCCACCCAGGAACGGGGGTGCGTCAGTCAGGAGGTGCTAAGTTAGGCTGTGGTAACAATGACCCCCAAATTTCAAAACAAAGTTTATATTTCACTCACTATACATCTCCATTAAGAGTCAATTGCAGCTCTGCTCCAAAACATCTTCACTCAGGGTCCCAGTCGATGGGGCAGCCCCTGTTTGGAACATTGCGGATCTCACAGCAGAAAGAAAAGAGGACATAGTATGCACCCATTTTTAATGTTTCTGCTTGGCTACTCACATTTTACTGGCTAAGGCAGGTCACACAGTCAGCCTGTATCTAATAGGGCAGGAATGTATAATCCTCTTTCCGAGAGAGGCACCGAACTCGGGGAACAGTAAATAATACAGTTCACCACTGTGATGGATGCTAAGAGGCTTGGAGCAGCCATAAAGTAAAACCGTCCTTGTGAGTGGATGACCATCCAGGTGGGTCAGTCACCTTAGAACCTCACTGAAACTATAGCAGACTTCCTCCAGGCAAGGTGCACACAAGTCCAGCCTGGGTTTGAGTATCCTCTGAAGCCTGCATTTCTTTTTTTAAAAGCTCTCTCCTTCTGGGGATAAACATTCCAGGCTCTGAGTGGGTGAACTGCGAGCAATTCCCGTAAGAGGAGGTGGTTTTTCCACTGAAGGGTGAAGGAAGTGAATCAGATGGGCCCTGAGGGCAATTTCTAGTTCTAAACCTATCTAACTCAGATCTCTGCCTGATTATTGGGTTGTTAGTTGTCCACTGCTAGATAAAGAGGAAGCAAACTCAGAATTGACTGTTCGTTTACAGTATTCACTGCCTCGGGCGGCTGAAGGTTTTGAGTCCTAGCCAGCCTTTGAAAGGATCAGCAAGGGAACCTCTCCCGGTTCCTGAGTTACCAGGCACTCAGCTTCATCCAGAGAGTATTCTGATGGGCTGGGGACCCACCATAAGAAGGAATTTGTCAGTGTAGAATTCCAGAGGCTTATGCCTAGTTAAATGTAAATCCAGAGAGAAGAAGAAATCTGAAGTTTTTTATTCATTGGTGACAGTTTGGAGACCCAAGAATTGTTGGTGTCACTGCTGGATGTTGATGGGTTTTCTTGCAGGACTCAGTGGGAAACAATCTGCTTTAATGCTCTCCCTTCAGCCTGTGTTTTCCAGACACTGGGGAGATTCCTGCACTCATCCCCAGCGTCCACCACCGAGAACACGTCAGCGCCTCAGGACTGGAAATATGTAACATGTGATTTTCTTCACACCTGATTTGTAACTGGGGCTGAAATTTTTAATGGGAACAGTAGGCATCTTCTTACCCAGTCATGGGCCATTTCTGGTAATCTTGCAGCCCCCAAGGAATTCTCCTGACTTGGTCAAGAAACCGTAGCAACACGGCTGTGTCACGTGAATGCCAGGACACTTGACAAACGGGCACAGCACGTGCCTGAACACTGCTGTTCCTCGGTTGAAGCCTTACCTGCTGCTTTATTCTTTGTGAGGAGAAAGAGGAGCTCTGGCACTTGTTTTTTAAGTCCTGGCCTTTTCATGTAGATTGCCACCTCAGAGCCTGCAAAACGTGGGAGCCCTGTGGCAATCCCTAAGTGGCAGTTCATGTGCGCTAGCCCTCGGGGTGGCGCCGCGTGCCTGGGACGCTCCTTTTGCCAGCAGTTTGCAGAGTGTTTTTTTTTAATTTATTTATTTTATTTATTTATTTTTAGCTGCATTGGGTCTTCGTTGCTGCGCGCAGGCTTTCTCTAGTTGTGGCGAGCGCGGGCTACTCTTCGTCGTGGTGCACGGGCTTCTCATTGCGGTGGCTTCTCTTGTTGCGGAGCACAGGCTCTAGGCGCACGGGTTTCAGTAGTTGTGGCATGTGGGCTCAGTAGTTGTGGCACACAGGCTCTAGAGCGCAGGCTCAGTAGTTGTGGCGCACGGGCTTAGCTGCTCCGCGGCATGTCGGATCTTCCCGGACCAGGGTTCGAACCTGTGTCCCGGGCATTGGCAGGCGGATTCTTAACTACTGTGCCATCAGGGAAGCCCTGCAGATTTAACTGTAGGAATGAAGCCCTCAGCTGTGTCTTTGGCTGCTTTGTGGTGGAGATGTAAGCAGGCGATTTCTCCGTTTGTCCAGTCTCACTCCAGATGCAGTGTCATTTTCCTGGACGGCTCCTCCTCACCATTTGACTGACAGCAGGCCGTCTGCTCTTGGACGGGCGTGTTCCCAGCCCTCACGTATCTGTGCGCTCCTTCCATCCTGCTGGGGAACAGGCAGATCTGGGCTTGCCGCGCTCCGAGACAGCCGCCCGAGCAGCTGAGTCATCCCGTTAAAAGATTCTCTGCTTTCTACATTCCTCCTGTTCTCAGATGCTTTTCAGAAGCCCTTTCCCGTTTTCTTCTGAAGACCTGTCTTTCTGCCTCACCGCTAAGCCTTCACCTGTTTTCAGACTCCCTTCACACGTGTGGTGGAAGCTGTAGACGTTTACACACGTGCTGTGAAATACCAGAGGTTGAGAAACACCATGATGAAGTGCAGATGAGGGGGCTTTCTCCTCTGCCTCTTTATCGTCAACCCACGGAGTGGGCCCTGTGAATCACCAGCCAGAGGGATGGTTTAACCCCCCCGAAACGCTTCTGTTTTGTCCTGTGGAGTCCTCAAGGGCAGAGCCCTAAGGCAGCGGGAAGGTCCCGCAGGCAGGGAAGTCGAGTTTCCACTTCTGCGGAAGATGTTCCTGCGGTTCTTCCCAGCACAGAGCAGCTCTGAGTCACCAGGCAGATGAATTCAGGGGAAGGGGGTGGTTTCCAGCACACCTTTCCAAGTCTGATCCCATCTGTCCTGTCCTTTCTAGGTACTTGGAAGTTCCGGTAGAACATACGTGTGTTTGGCCTCTTGTCATTACTGTTCGTGTCCGGCATTTGCCTTCTCAGTGCTGCGGAAGAGTGACAGCCTCCTGGTGAGGATGGGAAGGGCCCCCCCAACTGCAGCTGAGCTAGGAGAGAGATTGTGAGCCCTCGCTGCATCGTTTTAAGAGTTGCACAAAATGGGGATTTTACTACATTTTGAAACAGATAGTAGTTTCTTGTCCTTGACTTCAGTTAGTCATCTCTTTTGGGTTTACCCTCCCAAAATGCAGTGTCATTTTTAGAACTACACCAATTTCCCATTTTAATTTAAAAGGTCACAGATGAAGCTGTGGGGAGGGCGACAGGTAATCCCCAAAGTTGGCAACTGGGGAATTAGTTGGCCCAATAAAAATATGAACTGAATTGGATGCTGTGGCAACTTTGCATACCCCCAACTCCATGTCCAGCCTTGAGGTGTTTCTTCCCACTCCCCGTGAGACAGCCTGGCACTTAGCCATGCTTGACTTTCACGGGGGCAGGAGAGCACATCGGTGCCTCTGCTGAGTTCACGGAGTCCAGGGCATCAAGCAGGAACAAGACATACTCACAAAACTCCTGATTCCACAGGAGAAAGCACTACCCACCCGAGAGCAGGTAGCTATTTTTTAAGTCTTGCCAAGGAAGAAAATTATAGCACCCACTGAATTCTTCCCCTTTCTTTTACACTGTTAATTACACACCTCGGGAACTGGGTGGCAGGTTGAATGTCCCATTGTACAAGAAGCCACATTCACAGCTGATTTCACCTGTAAAATGACAGGGTTCAAGCAGGCCCTCCAGTAACCTAAGCTGTGTGTGCTATGATACAAGGTCCAGCACAGATCCTCTCCCCAGAGGTGTTACAGGCCAAGATATGTGAGGGTCCTGCCACCCCTGCCCCTGCCCCCAACACCGCGCCCCGCAAGTCTAATAGCGGTGAAGGGACTACACTGTAGACTCTGAGCGTGTGTGTAAGATGGGGATAAGACCTGTCCCCCTGGGGGGCTTAAATGAGATAATTTTATTATCTCATTATTAAATATTTCTCTCTTATTAAGTGAGATAATCTTTAAGAAGCACTTAGCACAGTACCTCAGGGAACGTTAGCCATTGCTATTAACAGCTTTCTGAAGGCAAGGAAGAAAGAAATATAATTTAGGACTAAAATAAAGAGCCTGTCTCGGTTTTCCCTTGGTTTTACCTGTACCAACCGGATCTAAACGGTTGCCCCAAACAACAGGCAAAGGAAAGCCTCCTTTGTCCCCACTGCCTCCTAGAAGGTCTCATCTTTGTCTGCAGTTTCAGGCAGTGGTTAGAGGCGCACAGTCTGTGTGCCCCACTCCTTTCCTGCTGTATGGGATGGTGGTGCGAGGTCTGGGTTAGCCCGGCCCCTCCAGTTTCTAACTGGTTTGTGTGTTTTGCATTCCAGTGCAAGCACCTCTTGGCAGTTTATCTTAGTCAGGTTATGAGGACCTGTCAGCAGCTGAGCATCTCTGACAAGCAACTGACTGATGTATTATTGATGGAAAAGACACAAGAAGCGTCATAACTGGCGCAGCTGGAGCATCACTGGCTTTCAAGGTAGGATCCTGTCCAGAGACGCACATAACCTGTCGCGCGTGACTCACGCGGCGGGGACGTGAACCAGGCTCCTTGTCGCCGTCCCGTCCCCGCTGGGCTGCAGGAGGCATTGTGGGTTGGGCCCAGGACGTGTGTATGGTTTGAAGCCCTCGTGAAACGTCTGAACCAGCCTCCAAGCCCCTTGGGTAGAAAATTTCCAGGTGGAATCAAGCGTTTTAGACTCCAAAGCCTAACATCATGTCATGGTCATAATTAGTCAGATTCTTAAGTGACTAAGAGTACTAGTCATTTTTTTTTTTTAATCACTTTTTTTTTTTAAAGTCACCTACTTTATTTATTTATTTTTGGCTGTGTTGGGTCTTCGTTTCTGTGCGAGGGCTCTCTCTAGTCGCGGCGAGCGGGGGCCACTCTTCATTGCGGTGCGCGGGCTTCTCACTGTCGCGGCCTCTCTTGTTGCGGAGCACAGGCTCCAGACGCGCAGGCTCAGTAGTTGTGGCTCACGGGCCTAGTTGCTCCGCGGCATGTGGGATCTTCCCAGACCAGGGCTCGAACCCGTGTCCCCTGCATTGGCAGGCAGATTCTCAACCACTGCACCACCAGGGAAGCCTGAGTACTAGTCATTTTTAAGAGGTTGGAACGGTAGGTGAAACAGGAAGCTGAAGTTTAGATAAATAAGCATCAGTCCTTTTTCTTGGGTCCAGAAAATTTTCTGCAATAAAAGGTTAGAGCGGAGATGTGGCTAAATGGCAGCAAAGATAAAAAGACATCAGGGTTCTGGTTTCAGTGAGCTGCAGAATCTACGGTGTTGAGGCCAAAATAGCTGATTAAATAGGCTGTATTGTGAGAAAGGTAGTACCTAGGACAAGGAAGTGCCGGTTTGCTCTGCATGCACTTCTGAGCTTTGTAACAAGCCAGAAAAGGCTGAGAGATCCCAAGAGGATGTTGGGAGGGAGATAAACGGGACTCATCTGGACCCCAAGAGAGAGCAAAGGAGCAATGACGGATGAAAAGGAACACGAGACAGATTTCGGCACAGGACAGGAACTTCTCATGGGGAAGGCTGTCCACAGCTGGAACAGGGTCCTAGAAGGACAGGCTTTCCCTGTCTCTCTAGGGGTTCGTAAGCCTGCAGCATCCTCGCAGGGTTACGGCGGAAGGAACTGAGTCAGCGACCAGACAGGTGAAATAGATGGTTTTGCAGCCTCGGACACCCCCCAGCCCTGTGCCCCGAAATATGAGGTGCTAATGAATGACTGTGGGAAAGGCCCCAGATGGCACAGGGCTCTGTGGTGGCAGGGCCTTCTCTTAGGTCGAGGTGTGGCGAATAAAACCTATCAAGACTGTGCTACTTGGCAAACTTGGGCTCGGGTGTAGACTGATTTCAGGATAAAGAACAGAAGGGTAGGTGAGCTCTGCACAGGAAGCCGGCACAGCACCCTAAACTGTGTATTTCTTTTTTTAAGTTTTATTTTTATTTCACCTCATACATAAACACAATTCTCTAACTTTCCTTAGTAAAATTTTCACTTTGGATTCCAGCAACTTGGCCAAACTTGAACTTGGGAGAGAAGTAAAATTCACTTATCTAGCTCTGGAAGGGGGGACACAGAATCTGGTGGCGGAGGGATCCCACTTCTCCAGTTTCCTCCTTTAGGGTGGTTTGCTGTACATGGAAAAGATTGTTATCAAACCTGTCATCTGATGATGTTCTACTTAAGAACTTATGAGACTGTCATTTCCCTAATATGGCAGTGTCTTGATTGAAGAATTATACTTTCAATTTTCCTGGTCACCTTCCTCAGAACAAGTATATATTTTTAGTACGTCCAACTTTTTCCGTTGCCTGCTAAGTTAAAAAATATTTGTATTGTAATAGTTCACAGTGTTTCACAGTAAAGTAGTTTCAGTCATTTTCTACCATGAAAGAGGTAGACTCTTAAAAAAACAAAACTTTCTTTTACAATCCATTCAAGTCGTCAGCATCATCTACAAGAGCAGCCAGAGAACCATAAACACATTTGTCGACCCTCGGAACCTACTAGTAACGTGTGCATATTAACTAGGTACGTGGTACCTCCGGGGAAGCGCTCCGAAGAGGCGACCTGCTGGCCTGTGAGGTGCAGCTGTCCTTCCAGTGAGAATCCGCCAGCCATGCCCTGTCCCTTTGTTACTGAACTTGTGCCTTCTCCTCAAAGAGGCCAGAGCCTAGGTCACAGGCCCACCTGGAGAGCAGGCTGCGCCCCTGCCTGCCCATCCCCACTCTTGCGGACGTCTGTCCGGCAGAGAACATACCTGGAGATGATTTGGTGGAAAGTGTAGCGGAAGTCTCGGTTCCGGTAGGCGTAGACAATGGGATTGACGACCGAGTTGGCGTGTGACAGGAGGATGGCCGTGTTCATGGCCCACTTGGGCTTCTCCTTGGCCCAGGCTGGCTGAAAGAGCGTGGCACAGTTGATGGCGTGTACCGGCAGCCAGCACAGAGCAAAGATCCCAACAATCACGGCCAGGGACTTGGCCGCGTGGATCTCCCGCTGGAGGATGGTCCTCGAGTGGTCCATGAGCTCCATGCGCTGGAGCTGCCTGCAGGCCACCAGGAAGATCTTGACGTAGATGACCAGCATTATGAGCAGCGGGGGCAGGACGCACCCAAAGAAATTGAAGTACACCATGTAGCTCATGGGGACCACGTTCTCAAAAAGACACTTCACAAGGCAGCAGCTTGCGTTTGTGGTCCCATCCCAGGGCTCCGTGCAATTGGTGGCACTGTCTTTACTGTTCCACCCCAGGAACGGGGTCAGGCCGATGCCAAAGGCAAGGACCCAGAGGACAGCAATGACTCCTCTTGCTCGGGCCCCAGTGACCAAACCCTTATACCTGTTGAAAAGAACATCATCTGTTACCGTCAGCTTACAGCACTCTGCCACCAAAGTCCAGGACCCCACCTCTGCTTTTTGTTCCTTTACCCCTAACAGCCTCTACCGTTCAGCCTCAGAGGGCACCGTGGCCTTTTACCCTCAACACTAACAGCTTGCAAACAGGTATAAACAGCTTTGCTCTAACAAGCTCAATAAGATTTTCATTCTTAATAACTCACCTCTGTCTAATGACAAATCACGGTCAAGGAGAACAAGTGGAGAATTCTTAAAGGCTGCTTTCTAATCACCCAGATACTGACCTTGGGTCTAGGTCTCCTATGAGACACAGTTGTAGGGGGTCGAGATACACCAGGGAACGGAACCCACAAGACCCCTGCTTCTCAGGGACTTACGTTCTAGCAGGGGAGACAGATCATAATAAACAACAAGCATAGGTTAGTAAATTATACGGTATGTTAGAAAGAAACGTGTAGTGTGAAAACAGAAAAAGCAGAGTGAGGAAGGTGAGCTGTGGCAGGGACTAGTGTTAAAGAGGTCAGGCAGGGAGGCTTCATTGATAAGATGCCCTTGAACGAACACCCAACAAGTGAGGACCGGAGGCCCCTGGAGTCAGGCAGCCTCACCTGGTGACTCTGGGCGAGAAGCCTTCTGGTCCGTCTCCCACCAACACCCTAGGAAGAGTCATCCCCCTGAATTCCCCGGTAAGATGCTGGAGAACGAGAGTTCTAGCAGCGTCCCTGGCTGTCTCGGCTAGCGGCGAAGTTGATAAAAATTGGGAAAGAACTTAGCAAATATCAAATCTTTTTAGTAATTTTTAGACCATTAAATCTTATTTAAAATCTAGAAATCATAATACACATTTTGGACTTTTTGCTACAAGGTAGTCCATATATGGTTTATAGCAAAGGTATA